>NW_022103906.1:12683389-12693422 GCF_000313985.2 Echinops telfairi
GTGTGTGTACAGTGATCAGGCTTGGACAGCCTGGACCCTCTCATATCCACTCCCTGTGGCTCTGAGCTGCCCACCGAGAGGTCTTGTTTTGGAGGTCTGGGTGGTGTGTGTGTGTGTGTGTGTGTGTGTGTGTAGTGATCAGGCTTGGATAGCCTTGCAGTCCTAGCTCCATTTGGCTACTTCCCAGTTTGGCCTACCTCAGGAGCCTCGGTGGCACAGTGGGTTATATGTCGGGATGCTAAAATGCAAGGTCAGCTGTTCACAACTACCAGTCACTCGGAGAGAGAATGATGAAGCTCTCTGCTCCCTGCTCCCGTAAAGATCCACAGTCTCAGAAACCCACAAGAACAGTTCTGCTCTGCTGTAGGATCACTGAGTCAGAACCGACTTGATGGCAGTGAATTTGGTTAATTTTTGTCGCGGTTAGAGGACCCCTTGGTTGTCTAACTTGCTTTCCCGGCAGAGAGTGCCTTAGCAATCGGCAACAATTACGACACCATCCCCAGGGAGGAAGGCTAGGCCCACTGGCATTACTTTAACATCATGGGAGAGGACGAGGGTGGTGGGCATGACAGATGAATCAAAATCGACTAAGGTGCTCATGGCTGCAGTTTGGTGGAGGCACTGAGGGCCCGGTGGTACTGCTCTCTCTACTTCTTCATATGTTTGACATGTCATTGGCAGTGTCTCTGACATTGCTTCGTGGACAGAGATGTTCTGCCATCATGAAGGAATGGTGGTACCCAGTCCAGCATCTAGAACGGGTATGGTTGAAGGATAGAATTTCTTCAATGTCAAACTCAACTCTTGCAGGCCCACTTTAACCCTTGCAGTTTGCTAGAGCACATCCGAACCAGCATCTTAGGGGAAATCATTATTGACTGGGCCTCCAGAATGACCTGTCAATCCATTGCACCAAACCCATGGTCAGTGAGTCACAGCTATCCTACGGGACAATGGAGCAAACGGCCCTACCCGTGTCTGAAGCTGTACCTTTTTATGGAAGCAAACTCCCATTGGGAAGCTGGAGGGTTTGAACTGCTGACAATTGGGTTGGCAGCTGAGTACTTCTTACCACTGTGCCACTTAAATAAATAAACAAATAATATCTTTCTATGATTAAGTCCTGGTGGTGTGGTGAGCTAAGGATTGGGCTGCTAACCACAGGCCAGGAGTTCAAATCCTCCAGCCAACTCGGAGGGAGAAAGAAGAGCCCATCCGCTCATGTAAAGACGACGAGTTAGGACACCCTAAGGAGCACCTCTACTCTTGCCTATGAGTTGGAATTGACTCAAAGGCAGTGGTTTGATTTGGTTATATCGGTATTTAAAGTTTAATGCATCCATCGGTGCCTTTTAGAGGAGTCTGCAAACCTAAAGCACTTAACTTCCTCTCTAACCTGGCCCTGGCCCTTGGAGGCCCATAGGACTGAGCAATTTCCAAAAGTGTCTCAGGATGTTATAAGTATTTCTCTCCATCCCACTTGTTGCTAGCCTGGTATTTCCTGCTCATCGAAGGTGTTCAGCCATGAACGAAGCCCAGGGACCCACTGGTGGGTGGTTCCTCACACCCAAAACCTCTACCCGTCCGAATTGCCCCCAACTTACGGTCTAGCCCCCCAACTCCTCCAATGTCATGACCACCCATTCCGTACTCCATCCAAGTTCAACATGGGCCACGGATGAGGATGTAGCGGGCCCCACTTGGGGTGCCCTAAGGGCAATAAGCTTCCTCATCCTGCTTGAGAGCTTCCCCTCAGTCGTCCCAGGATGAGCCAGCTTGCTATATTGAGAGCTGGTGAGGATTCTGGGCCTGCTGGACGAGTGTCCCACTGATGCTGGGGGCTCAGATGCTTACTCACGCTGGGCTTTGGGTGAGCCACTCCTCTTTGTGGGTCTCTGATTCCTCATCTTTCACTTGGGGGTGCTGACCTAGCATCTCCGAGGTCTACGCTGAGGGGTGAATGTGCACCGGGAGACGTATGCCATACGCTTTGTGGTGCAGCCTGCTCTGACTAGCTCTGCTACGGATGTATTCCAAGGCCTGGCACCAGTAGCATGGATGCAGCAACTTGTGGGATCTTCCTGCATGGATTCTACACAGCAAGGAACGTGGACGAGCTGGCAATGTACTCAATGCACGTGGCCGAGATACACACACAGAGTAAAGGGCGTCCGGCTCCAGCTGCCCAAAGCCAGCAAGCAGAGAGAAAACAGAGGGAACAGTGGGGTCGGGAAAGGGCATGAGTGGAGGAGAGGAGGCCGGGCGTGTTCCCGCGCTCTGACAGGCTGCGGCGGCACCGGGCTCGCTTGTCACTACTTTATACTTCCCCTTGTAGCGATGCACTCATTTCTATTTTATATGATGTCCATAACTCACAGCCGAAAGAACATTAAGAAGAAAAGGAATCAAGAGAGAATAAAAACATGTGGGCTGAAAATACACACGTAGATTTGCTAAGTCGGTGGATCTGAATTGATGTGTGCTCTGAGCCTGGGTTTATGAATCCCCCACTCTCCACCACTGCTCAGCTCAGCCCATGGCTGTAGCGCTAGTTCTGGGGGGAATGGTCTGACAGGACAGAGGAGAACTGTCCCGTAGGATTGCTAGAGGCACACTGCCCCCTCGTTCTCCCACAGAAAGGCTGGTCTCCACAAGGGCCACCTTCACTTAAGAAAAAAAATCCAACAGCAAGGCCTGCCCCAACTGATGTCACTCCCAGGTTCCCGCAGCCTCTGAGGTCGCAGGCTCAGGCTGTGGTAACGTCTAAGGATTCTTTCGGCGCTGAAATCTTTTGACTTGAAAATGAGGCTGGTGACTGAGGGTCACTGGGCAGCAGTGACCATGCCTGCCACTCCCATACCAAGGGGTGCAGGGCAAAAAGTGCCTTGTCTTGGTGACTGGGAGAACCATGTTCTTGGAAAAACCAAGTCCACTAGAGGGCATCACTGGGCTGTCTGTGCAGGGCCTCGGTTGCGAAGGAGACAGGGCCAGAATCGTCCAGCTTCCCTGGACTGGCTTTCCCTCCCAATCCCGAAACCAGGCTTCCTGGGGGACACAGTGAAAGGAGATGGGCCACTCACACTTACCCATATTTGTTTCACTCTCTCTTATAAGGAAGGAGCCGGCCTTATTGATTGGCGCCAGAAGCCGCCTCTCCGCATCTTTCCTGCTGATTGATCTGAAGAACCACCTAGCGAAGGGAAAAGGCAGACAGGCCTCCGCTGGCAGCCGTGCGCCCTGGAGCGTTCTTAGCCAGACCTCCCTCCTGAGCGGCACCTCTGCCCCCAGCAGGGCAGCCCTCTTGTTTCTGAGCAACGACGCCCCACATCTTAGTAAGATAAGTGCATACCTGGTCCCCCCAGCCCCTTCCCTCCCCTGCCCGTGTCAGTGGGTCTACTGCTTGCTTTAAAGAGAAGGAGAACCATGCTGGAAGTGTTATCTGTTCCTTTTGCTCCCGAACAGGGCCCCTGGCCATCTTCCCCACAAAGCACTGGGGTCCCCTCCTGGGGGTTGAGCCACTGAGATGGATGGAACTGCCAGAGAGATCGTCAGAGCAGGGACCCACTCCAGGGCTCTCGCAGGGCACCCAGGTGGCAGGAGACTCCTCAGGGTGGCAGCTCCAGCTGTCCCACACACCGCCCTGGGGAAGGGCTGGACCATGGCACAGGGTGGGCTGGGAGCCAGTGGACAAGGACCCCTCCCCACGGCAGCCATCGCTGCGGGCCTTGGAACAGCATTTGCTGATCGCACTGCCCACCATCGACGCTCAACCATCCCAAGTGCCTGCATGTCAACTGGAAGGTTGTAGGTTTGTGTCCACCCAGAGGCACCTCCAAAGAAAGTCCTGGTGATCTACTTCTGACGGCTCTGCCATTGGAAACCTTGGGTCACCATGAGTCAGACTCAGTTCAATAGCAGCTGGTTACACGGGGACCATCAGGGGTCTCCAGTGACCGAGGGGAAGAGGGAGGTGGAGCACAGGAAGGGGCTCTGTCCTGTCTTCCAGTGATTCTAACCCACTCCTTTCCCAGCAGTTTCTCCTCTGCCTCATCGCTGCTCCCCCCCCACGGGGCTCACGGAGGCTGACTTTGGGGCCCACTTTGGATCCCACCCCTATGAGCTACTCCAGAGCAAGGGCCACGGTGGAGGCGGCGGTCTCTGCTTCGAGGGAGCCTCAAGCTTGTCCACCTACTTTTCCACCTCCAGGGTCTCTACGCGGACCACGAAGTTGCTGGGAACGTAGCCTTCTCTTCCGGTGATGAGTGATCTGGCCAGCCACCAATCTCCACTTCTAAAGGGGAGGAAGCAGGACACAGGAACAAGATGAAGGGCCTTTCCCGGCACGGCTCACGGCCCTTCTTTGTGGGAGCTCAGCTCTGGGGCACAGTCACAGAAAAGGTCTGGCGGCTGCAAAGTCGCTTGTGCAAGCTGCTCTCTGTGCAGCGGCTGACTGCTGGGCTCTTTCCATGTAACGAGCATCCCCGGGCTGAAGGCACCCCTAGTCCGGGTCAGGAGGGGGTGATGCCATCTCCCGAGAGAAGAGCTTATCCACGCAGTCTGACAGACCCAAGAAGCCCTCATCTTCCAGTGTGCAGGCCTTCTCTTGATAAATGGGATGCACACTGGAGATACTGTTTAGAACTCAGTGACTGTGTCGGGACTGGCTTGGGAGGGACCAAAGCAGGAGGACCCGGGCAGTGTGATCAAAAGGGCAGGTTTTTTCATGTGTTTGGCTCCAGGCTACTGCAGGGCTTCAAAATAAAATTGAGCCTCCATGCACCAAGGACAAGACCAACAAAGTCTGAGCTCGATCAGATGCCAGTGGAGCTCCTGAGAAAGAACACTGGGAATAAGCTAACCTCACCCACGGAATCCTTTGTGATAGCTCTGCCCTGTGAACGTGAGGCACGCGGACCCAGCTGTGCCATGGGAACTGATGTGGGAGAAGCTCACACTGCCTGGGAGAAGAATCGAGGCATTTGAATCATGGACTGCCCGAAGACCAAACAAATCTGTCTTGGGATAAAAGTGCAGCTACCAATGCTCCTTAGAAAGCAAGGATGGCCAGACTTCGTCTCCATACTTTGGACATATTATGAGGAGACAGCAGTGCCCAGAAAGGGCATCCTGCTTGGTGAAGTAGAGGGTCCCTGAGCAAGAGGAAGGCCCTCCACCAGAGAGATGGACGCAGTGGCTGCCGCAGTAGGCTGGGACATAAAACGGTTGTGAGGATGGGTACGGGACGGGACAGTGTTTCATTCTACTCAGAGTTGGAACCAGCCCAGTGGCACCCAACACCCACAAAGCTCTGCCCGAGGGAGCCCGGAGGTCTGCGTGGAGGCAGTGACAACCGAAGGGGGTTTGGGAGGAGGAATGGCAGGTGGACAGCAGAGCGGGAGGGAGTGGATGGACACCACCTCACCAGAAGAGTTTGGAAGGAAGCCAGCTAGGTCACGTTTAAGAAAGTGCTGGCTAACCGGCTGAGGAGCAGGACAAGGACATTGTGGAGTCGGCCGGGGAGCGGGTGGATAAGGATGGCCTTGTGGGGGTCCTGCTGAGACCGGTGGCCGTGAGGACCTCTGACCAAGGGTGATGTTCTGGAAACTTACTCGCTCAGGATCTGCAGCTTCTCTCCCTTCCGCATCTGCAGGTCCCGGTCGTTCACCCCGTCGTAATCATACAGAGCCACCACAAAATGGTTCTCTAGAGGCACAAGGGAAAGGTGGCTACTGCTTGGGCCGACTGCCATGAGGATAGCAAGGGGAGGGCTAAGTTCATGTCGTGAGTCCCCTTCGGTCTCCCAGGAGAGTTGGGGTTAAGCAGGAACTGAGTGGCAGCCACAGTGAACCTGCTCCTTCACAGGTGCTCAAGAGGCAACTGCTGGCAGGCAGGCTGACTGCTCTTCAGCGCCCACCCTGACGGTACTCTGAATCCCACCTAGACCCCCTGAACCCTGGCCTGGACAGCCAGCCAGAAGATCTGCGGTGACCAGCTGCGCTCCTCCAGCGTGGCTAAGCCTCTGACGGCTGCAGACTCCAGGGAGGGACACAGTGTCCGGTCCTTGCCCTTTACCCTGCCTCCGGGGCCAGCGAGCCTCTCCTTTTCTGCCCAACTTACGAAGGGGCAGTGTCCTGGTAACCGGACAGCTTTAGTCCTAACCTCCCAGTGCAGGTGGGGCCTGGAGGTCCCATGAGAGTACCCCTGGGGCCTCGTGGATTATGCATTGAGCTGCCAACCACAAGGTGGGAAACTCAAGCCCACCAGCCACTTGGCCGGAGAAAGAGGAGGCTTTCTGCTCCTGTAAAGGTGTATATCTATCTATCCTGTAAAGGTGTATCTATTCTGCTCCTGTAAAGGTGTATCTGTAACCTTGGAAACCCAAAGAGGCAGTTCTGTTCTGCCTCAGGGGGCACGGTGAGGCAGCATTGACCCTTTGGCAGAGCACTTGGAGTTTCATTGGCCCCACCTACCTTCATCCCGAAGGGGCATCATCTTGTGCTCCGACAACATCAGTCCTAACCTTCTCCAGCAGTTGGTTCCCGGAGTGCCCCTCTGAGTGCCTGGGGCTGACCACTCCCCTGACCCTGTCTGGCCCTCTGACTTGTTGGTGATGCTCTGAACCAGGTGGCAAGCCCTTGGAGCTTGGTATACAGCCTTTCGCATGACCATAGCTAATGAGGGGGGCACCTCTGCCTAGCTCTGGGAACCCAAAGGACCCACCTGGACCAGGCTATCTGGATATCATTGAACTCCCTGAGGAGGAGATGGCTCAGCGTTGTCACGGAAGGATGGGATAACCCCGGCTAGTCCCCTCCCTCTGTATCAAGGATGGGGCTGGAGTAGATGACAGTGGTTCGAAGATGACCCTGGTTCGAAGGTTCACGTTCTTGCTCTAAATGATATTAGTTATTTCCTTTACCTTGGGCTCCCTTTCTGGAGAGGTGAACCAGGAAGTGAGGGATCACCGTGGTGGGAGTGAGTGCAATCGCCAACAGGATAAGGGAAATGACCTGAGGGAGGTCACCAACTGGGCTACAGCTCTTGGCTCATGAGACTGAGCTCCTTCAGAGGGGGAGCCCTATCAGACTCATCTGCATCTTCTTCAGCACATCCAGACGCCTAGTCTTGTCGTGCACAGTGCATATTGTGTGTGCAAGTTAATGAACGAGGCCTTGGCTCTTGAGACAGAGCCTTCCTGTTGCTGTGTGTAAGTGAGGCTATTAGGATGCTGGGGGAGTCAACAGATGGAATTCTGCTCTTCTGTAAGTCAATGCTGAACAATGTTGGACAAAGCCCTCAGAATGTGATGCGAGTGGCCTCTGAGTGGTCTGGGTCTCGTTTGGCCTCAGAAAAAGCAAGGTCATTCATTGGGTTGACAGGCATGGGGAGATGGGGAGATGCAAGGCTAGGGTAGGTAGTTAGAGGGTTGACAGGTGACCATTTGAAGGCGGGCTGGGACAGGGTGAGGAGGCAAGATGGCATCTTCCACATGGAGCAGATCTGAGGCTGGGCGCTAAGGATACCTAGCAGTTGGTTCCACCCTTTTGAGGTAGGGAGTTAGGAGTTTTTATGATGATGTTTATATTTTCTATAGCTTTTCCCTTTTTTGCTCTCTTTGACAGCAGACAGGTCTTTTCAAAAAATCCTATCAAAGCTCAGTCACAAGAAAAGATACTGTGCTTCCGGAGAGCAAATATTTTGAGAATGATGAGGGCAATGGATGTACAAATGTGCTTTACACAATTGATGTATGTATGGATTGTGATAAGAGTTGTATGAGCCCCTAATAAAATGATTTTTAAAATTTACCTTGACAAAATTACCCAGGGGGGGAAAAAAAAAGATATTGTGCTTGGTTCCAGGAGGACCCCATGGGGAAAAGTGGATTCAGGCACAGAGTTAAGCCAAGTGTCTAGCTGTTTACTCTCCCAGCCTTCTCCCACCCATGCCTTGTTAGCCAGGGCAGACTTCTCCCAGCAGCCCTCTTGTTCGGACACTACAAAGGGCTGCCTGGGGGAGAAGGCACAGGAAGCCAGAGCTTGCCAATTTCATACCTTGATCCGGGTCCTTGTCCGGAGGTGGAGAAGAAAGATGATTAAAGACGACCTAGAAGAGAAACACACACACACTCTGTTAGTTCAAACTCCCTACATACTGAGCAAGGACAAGATGAACCTGGTGAGCTTGCGGCTAGAATCCCAGTTAGGAATCTGTTCTGTCCAACAAAGGCAGTCAGGTTTACAGGCTGAACAGGTACAGTCCACATAGACTGCCGCAACTCCTCAGGGTCCCAGGGTCCCCTCCCGGACCTCCCACCACCTCCAACCTGATCCTCAGCATGATTAGGAGGAGAACACGTGCAGCTTGCCAGCGTGCCCTGACACGGCTTAATAAAGACAGCCATGGCTGGGGAGAGAAGCCCACACCTACACGTGAAAACGTGGATCTACCACCAAAATGAACTTTGCAAAAGGGCAGGTTTGTTGGCATGGAAAAATCTTTAAAGAAAAAAGCAATTTTTTTTTCATTGAAAACCAGCCAATCTCTTCCTAGGTACAGAGCCTGTAGAGACACTTGCATATATGCACCAGGAGCTGTTGTACAAGAACGTGCTTTGTTTTAATAACACACACCAGAACAAAAGATGGCAATGACCCTTATGAACAACGCCAGGACAGAGGACAAAGGGGGTAGAGGCACACCATGAAACATGCATCAGAAATACAACGGTGAGCCGAGAGTGAGCCCCAGAAGAACACCTGCCGCTTGAGCATATAAAGTGCAAAACATGCAAAATTAGATGAAATATTGTTTAGGAATATGCACACATGCAATAAAAATTCAGAAAGCCAAGCTAAGGAATGATGAACACATTTGTACTGCAGGTGGGGCCTGGGAGTGAAGCGGGTGGCGGGCAGAGAATGGCACGTTTCGAAGAATGAACCCCTCTTTCCTTCCCATGGCACAAGTCTTCACCTTGTCCCATTCTTTCAACTTGATGACAGATGTTTGTGTTCTTTGCCCACGCTGCATGGAACAGAATTTTAAAGTTGCCTTTTGCAACATGTTATCTTTGGTCTGATTCCATTCAACACACAAACACATCATCTGAACGATGTCCTGAGAAGGGGCTGAGAGGCAGGAAATCTAAAGTACTTATCACCTGGTGATCTCTAAGGAGGGAGATAATGAGTAGTTATCACTTAATGTTTCCTTAATTATTATAGGTGTGGCACGTTTTCTACGTTGAAAAAAATCCAGGATATCGTACTTTAGTTTGTGACTTTTGGAGAATTAATCTGTGTGAGTCTGAGTTTGCTCCGTTGGCCATTCAGTCAACAGCATAAAGTTGTTACACAGGAGTCCCTGGGTGGGGCCAATGAACTACTAACCAAAAGGCTGGCAGTTCAAACCCACTTGGAGATGGCTCTGAAGTCAGGCCTGATGAGCTGCTTCTGGTAGGCCACCCAGCCTCGAGAGCCCTGCTTTGCAGACACGGGGCTGCCGTCACTTGGAATGGCGACATGGCCTCAAACAACAAGCAGCGTTGCATGCCAAGCCTGGTGCTAACTTCAGAAGGAGGTGGTCGAAGGGCCTGGGCTCATGTATGACATAAATGAACCATCACCATCACTATCCGCTGTGGGGATAAAGTGATGGCTTGGGGGTGTCCACGCGGAGGTGGAGTGAGCAGGAGTGGGGAGCCAGGTGTGACGCAACTCCTCCAAAGCCAAAGGCAAATGGGTCGGTGGAAGGGCCGATGGAGGACACGACCCATCATCTGAAAGTACATCGTTGGAAAGAGCCTTAGCTGTCAGCAGGTGCTCACTGATTTGTAGACAGGAGAAAAAATGGATCTTCTAATGATAAAACTTTATTATTTTTTTAAATGTGCAGTTTCACTTTTTTTCTTTCTCTGGAAAGTTTCCTGCCTTGAAAATCACTGTGGGCTCCAGGAAGCCCGAGGGAGGGCTCTGGGCATGAGAGTGAAGAGAAACACCTTCTAGTCCAGATGCTTCACCCCCCCACC
>NW_022103906.1:12693530-12696679 GCF_000313985.2 Echinops telfairi
TCCTGGAGGTTGGGGGGTGGGCGGGGAGGGCGGAGGGTGGCCAAAAATGTCGCTGAATGTCCAGACCTTTCTCCACACACCTTCTTCTCAGCTGACCATTTTGATTCCACCCCCACCCCCACCACCATCAAGGTCTCTTTTAAGACATGAAAATGAGGAAGAAGGATTTGGGGCTAACCATGTGACTAAAGAGTCCTGGTCATGCTGTGAGGAATTTCAAGATTGCCAGTTCAAACCCAGCAGTTGCTTTGCATGAGAAAGATGAGGTTGTCTACTCCCTTTAAGATTTACAGTCTCGTAAACTCTATGTGTTGTTGCTATCAATACCAGTTATTGATAGTTACCAATAGGTAACATGATAAACAGAGTAAAGAGTGAAGTTGTCAAGGATTTCATCTTGCTTGGATCCACAATCAATGCTCATGGAAGCCGCAGTTAAGAGATCAAAGGACACGTTGCCTTGGGTTAAAGATGCTGCTCAAGATCTTGTTAAAGAATTGCAAAGCTAGGTTGCTTCTCTGAGGACTCAGGTGCACCTGACCCAGGCCCCGGGGCTCTCAGCTGCTTCATATGCACGCCAGAGCTGGCTGTGGACTAGGAAGATGGAGGAAGCATGAATGCATCTGAATTATATATTGAAAGGACCATGGGCTGTCAAAAGAACAAGCAAATCTATCTCGGGAGAAGTAAAGCCAGAATGCTCCTTAGAAACTTTGTTTCATGTACTTTGGACGTGTTATAAAGAGAGACCCTTCTCTGGACAAGGACATCGTGCTCAGTAAAGTAGAGGGGCAGTAAAAACAAGGAAGACCTTCGACAAGATGGATTGACACAGTGGCTGCAAAACTGGGCTCAACTGTACCAACAGCTGTGAGGATGGCACAGGACTGGGTGGTGTTTTGTTCTCTTGCACTCAGGGTCGCGATGATTTGCGACTCACTTGACAGGACCTAACAACAACAGCATTAAGGACAGTGAGTTTCGGTTTTAACCCTGTGCCTGGGTCTGTGCTGAAAGTAACATACTGTCTCATCACATACAGGTCACATTCCTATCAGGCAGGTATTTTTATTTTTATTTTTATTTTATTTTATTTTTTAACATTTTATTAGGGGCTCATACAACTGTTATCCCAATTCATACACACATCAATTGTGTAAAGCACATTTGTACACTTTTCTCAAAACATTTTCTCTCCATTTAAACCCCCGACATTAGGTCCTCATTTTTCCCCTCCCTCCCCCTCCCCCCTCCCGCATGAGCCCTTGATAGTTTATAAATGGGTATTTTGTCATATCTTGCCCTGTCCGACGTCTCCCTTCACCCACTTTTCGGTTGTCTGTCCCCCAGGGAGGAGGTCACACACAGTTCCCTGTAATCGGTTCCCTCTTTCCTACCCATTCTCCCTTTACCCTCCCTGTTTTGCCACTCACACCACTGGTCCTATAGGGCTCATCCGTCCTGGATTCCCTGTATTTTCAGTTCCTGTCTGTACCAGTGTACCAGGCAGGTATTTTTAACATGCCCACTTTATCTATGTCAAAACAGAGGCAAAAGGAAGTTCAGTGACATGCTTCAAAGCACACAGCTAAGAGATGAAAAGTCAGGTCCTCTGGCTCCAGAGCCCATGCTGCTGAACCTTCTGTTCCACGGCAGACGGGAGGGATGGGTCTGGAGGGGGCTGCTTTATGGGAACTATTTAGAGAGGGTCCTAGGGGAGGATGGGGATCTGCAGCAGCCCCCAGGGAACACCGTGTTCCAGGCTCTCCTTCCTCCTCCTCTCGGGCAGGGAGAAGATGGATCACTTACCAAGGGGGGCAGCGGTGGAGGGTCCTTGCTCGGGAGGAGCTTCACGGGGCTCCATTGGCTCCCAGGCTTCTCCTTGACCTGCCTTTTGCTGCTCACCACTCCCATCCTGTGCAAGAGTTCATAGCAGGTCAATGAAATGAGACAAATAGCCCTTCCACGTTTCTGTAGTAAAGCGTTCCCCCAACCCTCTTCAGGGGGGCCAACTAGGAGGGGTGAGGGTCAGAGGGCATCAAAGTCAAAGCATAGATTGAAAAGTGGCTGGGTGATCCAGCTTTGCGTCTGTCTGTCTCCTAGAGTGGAGTGAAGTGCCCTGGTGAGGAGACAGGCCAGGGTTTGGGGCACTGAGATCATCCAACCCAAGGCAACTGCTCGAAACGGCTGGGGAGAGCCTGGGTCCTCTGGGGACAGAAGCCTGAGCAGGAGGGCCACGCGGCGTTCCTGAAAGAACCTGATGAGTGTATCTGGTGATTTGGATTTCACTCATAATTTTTCTGGTGGCAGTGTCACCAGAGTCACATTTCCTCTTTGGGCCCATGTGCGCATCTTCCTAAAAGGCAAGGAAGGCCTTGTTAGAGCATCTCAGGTTCTCTCCAGCTCAGAATGTTCAAGTCAGAGGCTGTAAATTCAGGGTAGACCAACACAGGCATCAGAGCCTTGTGGCTTCTCAGTAACATCAGAGACTCTTCTTTAGAGGGGAGAACAACACAAGGGGGCTTGAAAAAGTTTGTCAGAAAGTGGAACTCAAAGAGAATGGCGGGAGCTTCAGTAGCACAATTGGTGAGCATGTGGTCCCTAGACAAAGAATGAAGACAGCAAGGAAGTCCCCAGGGACACCAAAAGTAGACTTTGGGGCCAGGGTGTGGCACCCCAGCAGACTTGACTAGAAAACACTCCTAAAGGTCAACAAACAGACCTTGAACTATTTACAGCCTTTTCTTTGTTGTTGTTGTTTTGTTTTCCTTTGTTGCTTTGTTTTGCTCTGTCTTGTTTTTGTGTGTGCATATTATTATCTCTGCAGGTCTATCTAGATAAGATAGGCGGGACAAACAAGCTGCAGGAGAAAACAACAGACCGATCTTGGCAGCGGTGGGGTGGGGTAAGGTGGGGTGTGGGGCTGGGTGAAGGAAGTGGGTGCTAACAAACCCAGGGACAAGGGAACAGCAAGTGACCCAAAATCAATGGCGAGGAGGTGTAGGAGGCCTGGTAGGGCTTGATCAAGAGCAATGTAACTGAGAAGAATGTCTTAAACCCAAATGAAGGCTGAACATGATAGTGGGACAAGAGGAAAGTAAAAGGAAATGGAGGAAAGAACTAGGAGGCAAAGGGCATTTATAGAGGTC
>NW_022103906.1:12700006-12717353 GCF_000313985.2 Echinops telfairi
AAAATATTTGATTTACAAATAAGGAATCCTACTTCGCGGAATTTCATTTATCACGGTAGGGTCTAGAACCGATTAACTACGATAAACGAGGGTTCACTGTAATGCTTCCTCTCCTCCCTTCCCCCAACTATCATGATCTCACTTCTACCTTACAAATCTGGTTAACCAGATGATATACACTGGTACAGATAAGAACTGGAAACACAGGGAATCCAGGACAGATAAACCCTTCAGGACCAATAATTAGAATAGCAATACTGTTAGGTAGACTAGCTTAGGGCTGGGGAATGTCCGTTAACTCATGCCCAGAGGGCCAAGCTATGGGAACAAAGGAGTGGCGCACTGCACATGCCCAGAGGCTCAGGTTTCCCTCCGCATGGGTGGGTGTGAACCTGAATTGGCCCACCTAGGCCAGGTGAATTCAATTCAGCCAATAGGGTCGATCAGGGGTTGTCCACCACGCCTCCCCGTGGAATCCTTGAAAAGGCAGAAGCCCAGAGTTGGGAGAGAGAACTTTGGCGCAGAGCTTTGGGAGAACTTTGGAGGAGCTTTGGGACACTTTTGCGTGACGCCGAGCAGTTTCCAGACAAGCTGTATGCTCGGGAGGAGCCCCTCGGGTGCCATGTAAACCTGAAACTTCTTCTAATGCTCATAAAACTCACTTGGATCATGAACCAGGCTTCGGCGTGAATTCTTTCTCGCGCGGATCCAAGGACCGAGGTATATCTAGCTACAGAGAGATCTAACAATACCAGGAAGGTAAGGGGAAGGTGGGGGGAAAGAGGGGAACCGATCACAAGGATCTACATATAATCCCCTCCCTAGGAGACAGACAACAGAAAAGTGGGTGAAGGGAGATGTTGGACACTGTAAGACATGACAAAATAATCATAATTTATAAATTATCAAGGGTTTGTGACGCAGGGGTGGGTAGGGAGGGAGGGGAAAAAATGAGGAGCTTATACCAAGGGCTCAAATACAAAGAAAATGTTCTGAGAGCGATGATGGCAACAAATGTACAAATATGCTTGAAACAATGGATTGTGATAAGAGTTGTACAAGCTTCCAATAAAACAATTAAAAAAAAGCAAAAGAATGAAGACTGTTCTAAAACTGATTGTGGTGATGATTGTGCTCAATTCTGATAGACTCCAAGTACTGAATTGTGTAGTATGCAAATTATGTGTCAATAAAACTGCTAAAAATGAACAAACCCCATAAAAAAAGGAGAGTTGGATCTTCCCATCAGCAGCTTGAAGCCGCCTCATTCTCTCGGTGTAGAATCTTCGACAACAGATGTGGGAAAGACCCCGGAGACCGCCATCCCCATGACTGTCATCGCCATCGTCATTCTGAGAGCTACTGTTTTGGAAATGCTTACCCTTTGTAGAGTACTTTACAAACTGTATCACATATAAAAATTTCAATTAGAGTAAAATTAGTATTTTTAAAATCATTTGATTGGGGGCTCGTACACTCTTATCACAATCCATCCATCCATTATGTCAAGCACATTTGTACATTTGTTGCCATCATCATTCTCAAAACATTTGTTTTCTGCTTGAGCCCTTGGTATCAGCTCCTCATTCCCCCCACCCTCTCCGCTCTCCTTCCCTCATGAACTCTTGATAATTTATAACTTATTATTATCTCCATTCACGCACTTTTCTGTTATCCATCCCCCAGGGAGGAGGTTATATGTAGATCTTTGTAACCTGTTCCCACTTTCCCCTCCACCCTCCCGGTATCGCCACTCTCAGCACTGTTCCTGAAGGGATCATCTGTCCTGGATTCCCTGTGTTTCCTGGATTCCCTGTGTTTCCAGTCTTATCTGTACCAGTGTACATCCTCTGGTCTAGCCAAATTTGTAAAATAAAATTGGGATCATGATAGTGGGGGTGGGGGGGTTGGAAGCATTAAAGATCTAGAGGAAAGTTGTATGTTTCATCATTGCTACACTGCACCCTGACTGGCTCGTCTCCTCCCTGCGACCCTTCCATAAGGGGATTTCCAGTTCCCTACAGATGGGTCTTGGGTCCCCAGTCTTCCCTCCCCCTCATTCACAATGATTTGATTTTTTGTTCTTTGATGTCTGATACCTGATTCCTTCGACACCTCATGATCACACGGGCTGGTGTGCTTCTTCCATGTGGGCTTTGTTGCTTCTGAGCTAGATGGCCACCTGTTTACCTTCGAGCCTTTAAAACCCCAGATGCTATTAAGTCCCATTGAGTCAATTCCGACTCATAGCAACCCTGTGTCCAAGAGAAGGACACACTGCCTGATCACATGCCATGCTTGAGCCTGTGGCAGCCACAATAGCAACCCATCTCCTTGCCTTCCTCTTTCCACGGGTCTTCTACTTACCAAGCCCCATGTCCTTCTCCAGCGACATGGTCCTCCCTGAGAACATGTCCAAAGTACATGAGATGGAGTCTCACCCTCCTTGTTTCCAAGGAGCACTTTGGCGGGACCTCCGCTGGCCGGTCATGGCATCGTCCATCTTCTTTCAGCATCATAATGCAGAGTTACACATTGTTCAGTCTCCCGTATTCGTGGTCCAGCTGTCACACAGAGAGGATGTGATTGAAAATACCATTGCGTGGGTCAGGGGCACCTTGTCCTCAAAGTGCTAGCTATGCTTTCGAATACTTTAAAGAGGCCTTTTTCAATAGATCTCCCCATAATTTGATTTCTTGTCTGCTATTTCCAGGCATTAATCATGGATCCAAGCAAAGTGAAATCCTGGACAACTTCAAATCTCTGTTTATCATGATGTTGCCAATTGGTGCAGTTATATGAAATTTTTTTTTTTTTTTTGCATTGAGTTGTACTCTATACTGACACTTCAGTCTTCAATTTTCACGAGAAAGAGCTTTGAGTTCTCCTCATGTTCAGCAAGCAAGGTTGTGGCAACTGCATATTCGCAGGTTCTTAATAAGCCTTCCACCAATCCTGATGCCACTTTCTCCTTCATAGAATCCAGCTTCTCTGATTATTTGCTCAGCATACAGATTGAAGAAGTATGGTGAGAGGATACAACCCTGACTCAAACATTTCTTGATTTTAAACCATGTAGTATTCCCTATGTCCATACATGCCTCGATCCATATACAAGTTCCACATGAACACAATGGAGTATGTTGGACTTCCCATTCTTCACAATGTTGTCACTAGTTTATTGTGATCCACACAGATGAATGTCTTTTCCTAGTC
Source organism: Echinops telfairi (assembly GCF_000313985.2). NCBI lineage: Eukaryota > Metazoa > Chordata > Mammalia > Afrosoricida > Tenrecidae > Echinops > Echinops telfairi. The sequence continues at coordinate 12,703,223 of NW_022103906.1, forward strand.
AACCAAGCACAGGTAATATGTTTTGTATTCTGTCCTTTCCACCAGGATCCATCTGACCACAGCAGTGACAGCCCTCATTTCAAGTACTCTTTGAATCCCATTTGAGTTTTGGGCAGTTCCCTGTTGATGTATTGTTCCAATGATTTTTGAATCATCTTCAGCAAAACCTTACTTGGACAATCTTGATTTACACAATTTAATGAATCACCTTTCTTAAAAATGGGCACTGATAATGTACAAATGCGCTTTACACAATTGATGTGTATATGGATTGTGATAAGAGTTGTATGAGTCCCTAATCAAATGATTAAAAAACAACAACAACAACAAAAATGGGCACTGATATGGATCTTTTCCAGTCTGTTTGCCATGTAGCTGTCTTCCAAATTTCTTGGCATACATGAATGGGTGCTCCCATGTTGCATTTATTTGCTGAAACATTTCGATTGGAATCCCTGGGACCTTATTTTAATTCAATGTCTTCAATGCAGCTTGGATCTCTTCCTTTAATACCATCGGTTCTGCATCACATGCCTCCTCTGTAAATGGCTGAATGTGGACCGGTTCTTTTTGGTATAGAGACTCTGTGTGTTCTTCTATTTCCCTGCCACTGAGCCCATTCTGACTCATAGTGACCCTATAGGACAGAGTTTTAAGGCTGCAAATCTTATGGGAGGAGCCAGCTTCTCCTTTCCCCTGAGATGCTGTTGTTGGGTGCAAACTGCTCCCCTCATGGCTCACAGCCCAGCAGGTAACCCGCTCTTCCATCAGGGCAGAGTCTTCCAGGAAGGCAACTTGAGGCTTGCTCTCCCTCCGCTCTTTCAGCTGGAGAAATGCTGAGCTTGTTCTTTCCTTTGTTGGTGGGGAGGGAAGAGAGGAAGCATTAAAGAATGAGAGGAAAGTTGTATGTTTATCTTTGCTATACTGCACCCTGACTGGCTTGTCTCCTCCTCGCAACCCTTCTGTAAGGGGATGTCCAGTTGCCTACAGATGGCTTTGTGTATTTCATTCTCAAGCTTGACGTTGTCTTCTCAAAGGGTCCGTGGGAATCTTGTTCAGCTCCTTCAGCATTTCTTTCATTTGCTTTAGTTCCTCTACACACAAAAGTTAGTTTCCAAGTCTGTTCTACATCCACTTTGGTCTTTTTTTTCTTTCCAACCTTTTAATTTTAACATTTATTAGCGCTACAGTTTCATTATTTTTTAATGCCTGAAGAACACTAACTAGTAATACATACAAGATCATTGTCATTTGCTATTCCATGAAAACACTGTTTGCCCAAATGTGTGTAACACACCCCTTCTTATATTGTTACTTTACTGAAGGCAATACGATTTTGGTAAAGGAATAAAATTGATTCCGTAAAAGTTAGTGTGGTTTTCAAAACTTTCGTATAAGGCAGTTAAAATACATTAGAGAGAAATATATCTGGGAGAAGGGAGTTACACAAACCATTGTTGTCACACATAGTCATCAAGTAGCATGCTATCTGTCAACAGCAGTTTCCAATTTACATTTTTATTCTTCCATTTTTATTAGCCGAATCTTGTTCTTTGGTTTTAAAAGGCTATCATTGTCCTGCTCAGAGGAGCCAATGTGCAGAGGACCATAGGTCCAGCCTCACCATGAGACATGACGTTCCCTCACCAACCCACAGTGCTGCGGGGGACAACACTGGAGACAGTGTGGGAATTGTGCCTGGTCTGACCCCCCACTCTACCCCCTCCATCAGGGCAAAATTCATAGCAAGGGGAGCAAAGCAATGAAGTCCCTGAGGAATTCTGAAAATAGACTTCTGACTCAGGAAGCAGAGCTTGGCATCTCATCAGACCAGATCAAAAAACATTCGTAATGGTCACCAGACAGACTTGAAACTATTTAAAGGCTTTCCCCCCACCCCCATGTCTATCTATATAAGATAAGCAGGATTGTTTATAATCCCGAGGAGAAAACAGCAGGACCATTGGTTCCAGGGGGACATGGGAGAGGAGAGCCAAAAAATCCAGGGATAAGGGAACAACAAGAGATCTAAAATCAATGGTGAGGAGGGCATAGAATACCTGGTGGGGTTTGATCAAGTACAATGTAGCCGAGAGGAATTACTGAAAGCTGAAAGAAGGTTGAACATGATAGTGGAGCAGGGAAAAGTAAAAGGAAATAGAGGAAAGAATTAGGAGTCAAAAGACATTTATAGATGTATAAATATAAACATATAAATATGTAAATATATAATAATAGGGATATAGGTCTGTGCACATATATTTATATGTTAAGTATTAAGGTAGCAGATTCTCTACTCACGTCTTCCCTCAATGCAAGAACACTTTGTTCTAGTAACCGGGCATTCTGTGATGCTCACCTTCCTGACATGATCACTGCAGACAAAATGGGTACATAAACAAATGTGGAGAAGAAAGCTGATAGTGCCTGGATGTTACAAAATATTGCATCTGGGGTCTTAAAAGCTTGAAGTTAAAGTGGCCATCTAGCAGGGAAACAACAAAGCGCACGTGGACAAAGCACACCATCCTGTGTGATCACGAGATGTCCATGGGGTCAGGTATCAGAAGGCATCAGAAGACCCAAAACAAACAACCATTTTGATCAGAAACTCGGGGGGTCAGAGTGGAAACCCAAAGCCCATCTTTAGACAAATGGAAATCCCCTCACAGAAGGGTCACAAGGAAGGGCCGAGTCATGCAGAGTGCGTGATAGCACTGATGAAACACACAACATCCCTCTAGTTTCTTTAATCCCCCCCCCATTTTTATGACCTCAGTTCCACCTTACAAATCTGGTTAGAACGGAGCATGTACACTGGTGCAGATAAGAGCTCTCGGCACATGGAATCCAGGACAGATAAACTCTTAGGAACAATAATGGGAGTAGAGATAGTATGAAGGTAGGGGGAAAGTGGGGGGAGAAGGGGTAGAAAGTGGGAACCGGTTGCAAGGATTGACATATTAACTACCCCCCCCCAAAGGGGGATGAATACAGAAACGTGGGTGAAGGGAGACAGCGGATGATGTAGGATATGAAAATAGTAATAATTTATAATTTATCAAGGGTTCACAGAGGTGGGAGGGTGGGGGAGGGAGGATTAAAAAGAGGAGCTGATACCAAGGGCTCAAGCAGAAAGAACATGTTTTGAAAATGATGATGGCAACATATATACAAATGTGTTTGATACAATTGATGTATGGATTGTTATTAGAACTGCAAGAGCCCCCAATAAAATGACTCATTTTTTAAAAAAGCCTATCATTGGATTGTTTTTTTAAACTAGAAATACCTGAAAGGTGTATACACAGAAAAATGATTCTGATTTTAAAACACAACAACAACAACATGCCTCTGATTTATAGCAGAATGGTTTCTTTCTTCACACACGATATCCTGGATGCCAGCCTCCAGCCTGCCGTTCTCCACAGTCATTAATTTCCATTGTGTCAAACCTGTCCTCGAGACGGTCTCTAAATCCACCTGGGATATACTCAAAGCCACACGTTGGTTCCCATGGACCTGTCGTGGTTAAGTGTTGGGCTGCCAATCACAATGTCAACAGTTTACAAACCCCAGCCATCCGTGAGAGGAAAACAAAGCGTTCTGCTCCCGTTAGGAGTTACCGTCTCAGAAACGCACAGGGGCTGTTCCACCCTGTTCTTCAGGTTTCTATGCATTGGAACCGAGTCCGTGGACATGAAAGTGACTTTTTTTAAATATCCTGATCCAAGGAAGACAGATACGGTAGTCAGCTCTGTCAGGAATACAGCCTTGAAATCCCTGTGGGGCAGTTTCACTCCATCCTATAGGGTTCTTACTACACCAATATATGAGGGAGGAAAATACAAAAGAATGATAATCCCAGTTGCTGATGGTAAAGTAAAAGAACAGCGTGCTTTCCGACATTTCTCATAGAAAATAGTATTTACTGTTACTTATTTGTTTTTCTATGTCTAGAATGTAACCTCTGTAATCACCGTGAACTTTTTTCTTTCTTTCTTTCTCCATAATTGGATCCCAATTCCTAAACTAGTGCCTGGAACAGAGTAAGTTCTAAAGACATATTTATTGGATAAAGAAAAATGTGAAATACCAGAGTGCTTTTGGAGAGTTTGGAATTTGAAATTGCATTAAAAAGTAAAAAAATATTAAAAAGTAAGCATATCCTTTAATTTACAATCTCACTTCTGAAAACTCGAAGACAGTGGTTCTCAACCTTCCTAATGCCATGACCCTTTAATACAGTACCTCACGTTGTGGTGACCGCCCCCCAACCCCAACCATAAAATTATTTTCGTTGCTACTTCATCACTGTAATTGTGCGACTGTTATAAACTGGGTGACCCCTATGAAAGGGTTGTTTGACCACCAAAGGGGGCGCGACCCACAGGTTGAGAACTGCTGCTCTAAGAGCAATAAGAGAGCGTTACCGGAGAATATGTGAAATATAAACATGTTGACAGTAATTTTTGGTAGTAGCAATAATAATAATAACAATCCCAGAAAACAGTACAACTGCCCACCAATTGAATAAATGGTTGACCAAATGCATACTGTAAATGTCTGTCAAATATTAAACAACTATCTAAAAGAATGTGCTGGATTGTTAGCAGTGAGGCCGAGAGGAGTCTCTGCTCCAGGCCGCTTGTCGGGGTGCCTGTGCTTGTATTGAACACCGTGGACGAGAGGGCTCTCAGAAGGTGAACGCCAAGGTGTTGACCTGGGTTATTGGTGGGGGCAGAAGAGGCAGAAAAGAGGGCAAGAGGTAGTGGGCATGGCAAGCAAAGAAAAACCAGTGAGTGGAAAGAATGGAGTTATGTGTGTTTGCAAAGCAATGCTCAGAAAGGTAAACTCCTACCACGCTCCTATTATTTATCCTGTGGGTGAAAGGCTCTCTTACCAGATGATTTTAACTCCCTTCCTTGTATTTTTGTCTATCTCTTGATGTTTTCAATAGTAAGCGTACCATTGCTGGTACAATAAGCAAAATAAGACCGGATAGGAGAGCCTAGCCCTGCAGCCAAGGGACCTTCAGGGGGAAACCAGGCCAGGCCGGACGTGAGGATGCGGGCCAGAGCGGGCCTCTCCCAGCTCCCCTGGCTCCAGGAAGGACCCGTGGAACAGCCGTAGAGTTTCCATCCCCTGTTCCGGTCTGGATGGCCAGCCCTCTCGCCTTCCTCAATCCGGTCAGCTGTGTTGCCTCCATTTTTAAACTTCCTGTGCAAATCCTCATGCCCACTTGAACAGCATCATCAGACATTTAAGTCTCTTTACGGAAAGCAAAACCTCTGAATTGACATGCCCCACTACTTACACTTCCTTCTCCTTCGACTCCTTCACTCAGACGACTTCCATGGGTGGTAGAAATACTTAATCTCTAAGGATCCCTCTTCCCAGTGGTTCTGACTGAGGTGGCCGTGTGACAACTGAAGCCGGCTGTCACTGGGTGGGGCTCTGCCTGCTACCCCTTTGTGATCTTTTGGCAGGTTCAGGGTGGGTGCAGTCAGAAAGCACAGAAGTCCACACCAAAGCATGTTCAACTGGGGCCAGGTGGGGGTGGCTCCCGCTCACCGGCCGGGCTGAGCTGACTCGGGCCTCCTGTCCTGCGGCAAAAGGACAAACGTAAGTGTGTTTGTGTACGAGTGAGAGAGAACGGGTGTAAGCACATGCATGTGTGTGTGAGATTTGTGTGTGTGTGCTGAGTCGATGTTGACTCATAGTGACCTCATGTGACAGAGTAGAACTTCCCCACGGGGTTTCCTAAGGTGTCATCCTCCCAGGATCAGGTCCCCAGGCCTCCCCTCCCTGAGGCACTGCCCTTGTGGTTGGCAGGGGGTGCTTAGCGGTTGTGCCTTCAGGGGCTCCTTCAATGGCGGTGCTCCTTCAGGAGGGCAGGCGGGGGGTGGTGGGTGGTGGGGGGGTAGGGGGGGAAGCGGGGAGGGCATTCTCTTCTACACTGACCTTTACCTGAGACAGGTAGGTTGATGTTTGGCCAGGGGGACATGGACAAAGCCTAAAACTTGGCCTTGGCCAAGCAGGGGTGGTGGTGGAGACAGCAATTACAAAGAGAGAAACTAGAAGCCCTGTATTGAAGCTGTCTAGCCTTTCACAAGTGGAAGAGAACATGACGCGCACGATCCACGTGCAGGCCGCCTACAATGATCCTAATTTCACAATGGAAGAAAGGGAGATTAGGTGGCTTGCTAAGGCCACCCTGCAGGTGGCAGAGCCGCCTAAGTCCGTTGTCACAGAGTGGAGCACAACACATAGTGACCCTATAGGGCAAAGTCAAAGCGCTCCTTAGCACGTTTACTGGGGCTGTAAAACGTCCTGCGAGCACAGCCTCGTCTCTCACTTGCAGAGCACTGCTTTGAACTGCTGGCTGGCAGGTAGCAGCTCAGTCCTTAACCCTGGACCCCATCAGGGCTCCGTGGCAGGGCCTGGGAGAACTCAAGAATCCCGAAGCCAGAGGGGTGGCTGCCTGTGGTCGGAGCCGAGGGTGCTGTGGGCCACCAATCTGCTCCAGGCAGGGCATACTCCTGAGCTCACAGATCAGGTTCAGCAGGGGGACCTCTCCTCCTGGGGCTCGGGCAGGGTCATGCCCCACGCCCCATGCCCGCCTCGGAAGCCCTTGTATCTGGAGGCCGGCTGGGAGATCTGGAAGTCACTGTGGTCCTGGGGCTTAGCAAGCTTCTTCCAGTGGGTGCAGTGGGCGGTTCCTGGATCTGAGTTCAAAATCAATTCATGAAGCAATCTTGGGCAATACACTTGACCTCTCTGAATTTTAGGCTCCTTGCCTATAAGCTAGGGGAGTCCATCAAGCATTTCTGGCAAAGCATACTCAAGGGTGAAGGTCACGAGTCAAACGGCAGACCCACGTGCGTGGAGTTGACAGGGCAAGTGCTCTGCTGCTGCAGAACCAGGCCAGTCATGCCACTCCCAATCACATCTGCCTCTCCGGCAACTCTCACAATCTATTTCAGCCTTCCACAGATGTATCTTAATCATGCATTTTCTCATTACTATGGGCTAAATTCCCATGACTATCTGCCTATTTGCAGAAAATAAGGGAAAGTGAATGAAACTATTCAAACAATTGTGGAAACACGGCTGTGCCGGCTGTCAGGACGGAGCTGTCGGCGGACGTGCGGCTTCCCCTCGGAATGACTGGACATGTGATTTGCCAGCTGATTGTGCTGCAGCAGATGGAGACTGTTTGGGGATGCTGGCATGTAATGTACAGATAGATTCAAAATGAAACAAAACAAAGCCAGTTGCTGTCAAGGCAATTCTGAGTCATAAACCCAAACCCGAGCGCACTGCCTTTGAGTCGAGGCTGACTCGCAGTGACCCTACGGGTTTCTGAGCCTGAAACTCTCTATGGGAGTAGAAAGCCTGGCCTTTCTCTCCCAAGAAGCTGGGGGTTTCAAACTGCTAACGTTGTGGTTTTCAGCCCCGGGTGTAACTACCACACCACCGGGGCCAGAGCGGTGCTCCACTGGGTTTGTAATGGCTGTACTCTCAGAAGTAGATCGCCAGGGCTTTCTCTGAGTGACCACAGGGTGGACTTGAACTGCCAGCGTTTCTCCCCACAATAGTTTTATGGATCTGAACTTGACATACGCTTCCACAGGTAAGTCGCCTTTAAAAAGAGTTGTAGATACATCATCACAATCAGTTCTCGTGTACCCAGCGCCCCCATATTCCTTATTTGCTCTCCACGTCCCCTCAACCTCCGCCGAATCCACGATAACTGATTACATCAGTTATTGTCTCTATGCATCAACTTTTTGATGAGTAGTCAAGCACTGAGCTGCTCATCACACCAGGGCTTTTGTTTAAATATCTAGCTTTCGTAAAAGTCAATGAATATAAATCAAACAAGATGAGAGTGATGAAGAAGAAGAAAAATAGAAATAGTCGCCAAATCAGTACCTCCTAAAGAATAGCGTGAGGAGCCCTGGTGGCTCAGTGTTTACCCATTGGGCTGTTCGAGGCAAGGTCAGCAGTTCAAAACCGCCAGCTGCTCTGTGGGAGAAAGATGGGGGTTTCTACTCCTCTAAAGAGTCACCGTCTCAGAACCCACAGGGCTGTTCCACTCTGCTCTATAGGGCTCTGTGAGCCAGCACAGATTCGATGGCAGTGAGCTTCACAAAGGAGAGGGGACGGAACTGGGCTGGACCTTTGCCTCCCCACAGCTTCCTGATGCCCGAGGGTGGTCCTGGGATCCCTCGGGATCTCCCTGGGGCTGAAAGCCTGGTAGTCGGAGCCAGAGTGTGTGTGTGTGTGTGTGTGTGTGTGTAGTGTGTGTTTGGCGGTGAGGCTGAGGGCAGGGGTAGCACCAGCCTGGGACACTCTCGGATGAGCCAGAGGGCTGTCTCAATTTCTGAGTCTCACCAGCTGCACTGCAGTTCCAGAAACCCAAGCATGGCTTTGTGGAGGCAGGGCCATTATTCAGTTGGAAAAATATACATGAAACAACCCTGGAGTCATATGGCTTCATGACAGAAAGATCAGCGTTACTGTTTTATTTTCACAACAATAGGTTGGAGCTCTGGCAGGGCAGTGGCTATCCTTTGGGCTGCTAACTGGGAGTCAACAAACAAGTACTCACTGCCATTGAGTGGATTCCAACTCATATCCGCCCTATGGGACAGGGTAGAACTACCCTGTGGGTTTCTAGACTGTAACTCTTTAGGGGTAAGTCTTGCTGCCAACTCACAGGGGCGCTCTACCCTGCCCGGTAGGTAACTATGAGCTGGCAGGAACTCTGGCAGTGAGTCTGCTTTTCTTGTTCTCTCTTTCTTACCTGTGGTTCAGTGGGGTGTAGTGAGCAGTGTTGGGCTGCTCACTACAAAGTCAACCGCTCAAACCCACCCGCTGCTCTTGAGGACAAAGATGAGACTTTCGGCTCCTATCAAGAGTCACAAGCTCAGAAATCCCAGGGAGCAGTCCACTCTGTCCTATAGGGGTGCTCTTAAGTCAGAATTAAGAATTGGTTTTTAAAGTCACGTGTTAACTATTTCCTATGTGCGGACTGAACCAGATGCCCTACAGACTGTCTGGTTTCCAGGGAGCCCAGAGGAAGGAGTGTCTTGAACCTTGGCTTTGCTGGTTTCTATCTTTGGACACCTTACCGAACTCTGAGTCCAGGGATAACCGCCCTGCCCTAGAGCTCTGTTAGGACTGAGTTAGCTACAACAGCCTCGCTGGAGCCTCGGGGGGACTGTGGTTAGACTGCTCTACTGTTCATCGAAAGCTCAGCAGTGAACCCCCAGTTGACCCCAGGCGGGGAGGTGGGGCTGTCCTGCTCTGTCTCACAGAGCTGCTGGGAATTGGAGTTGACTGGACGGCAAGACTTTTTTTATTATGTGCTCTTACATGCTAATAGTATAGTTAGAACAGTGTCTGGCTTAGAGTGTTTAATAAGTGGTTCACTATTGTTCCACTTATCCAAATACTTTAATCGTATATCATTCACATGCATGCCTTCAGTGCCTCAGTGAGCCAGGCATCACCACCCCTCCTTCCTGCCGTTTCGGCAGGGCTGGAAGAGATTAAGCCGTTGGCCCGAGGTCATGTAGCTGGTAAACGAGAGAGCTGGCTTCAAATCCCGTTCTGTCTGATGCCCAAGCCTGTGACTGGGAGATGCTGCCATATTACTAGCTGAAGTGTTTACCTTTCTGGCTCGACCTGCCAGACACAAGGGTATAGACAGATTTGGCCTAATGACATGTCTCACAGCCGAATAGAGAAGGTGAGTCTATCTGCCAAGCTCATCAGAGCCACCTGAGAGCCAGCTTCCCACCAGTGGAATGCCATGTGGAGGGTATTGCCATCAGCCTGGCGTTCATGCTATACTTTCTTCTTTGATGTGAAAAATGTAGGGATTGGCCTCTGATTCTGAAGCAAAGACGAAGCCAAGAACTTGAATGAAAACTCACATTTCTTTGTGATGGTTATCAGTTTGGCTGAAGCTGCCTTACCTTTTCAGGCATGTGTTGGCAGGGGTGCTTGGGAAGAGGTGAGGTGCACTCCACGCTGCCTCCTATTGTCAAGTGTATAATGTCTTGTAACGGTTGTTGCTAGGTGCCATTGAGTCTGCTCCAGCTCACAGCGACCCGACCCTGTGCACACCGGAATGAAACCCAGCCCCGTCTTGCACCAGCCTCACAACTGTTGCTATGCCTAAGCACATCGTTGCAGCCACGGAGTCAATCCATCATTGAGGGCTTTCCTCCACTGTCCCCAGCATGCTGTCCTTCTCAAAGGACTGGTCTCTCCTGACAACATGGCCAACGCATGTAAGATGAAGTCTTGCCATCCTTGCCTCTAAGGAGCATTCTGGCTGAACTTCTCCCAAGACAGATCAGTTTGGTCTTTTAGCAGTCCGTGGTACCTTCAATATTCATCTCTAGCACCACGATTCAAATGCATAGATTCTTATTCAATGTCCCATGTCCACATGCATATGAGGCAATGGACAATACCATGACTTGGGTCAGGCACATCTTAGTCCTCAAAGTAACATCCTTGTTTTACAATACTCTAAGACAGTGGTTCTCAACCTTCCTAATGCTGCTACTCTTTCATACAGTTCCTCATGTTGTGGTGACCCTCCCAAACATAAATCATTTTTGTTGATACTTCATAACTGTAATTTTGCTACTGTTATAAATCAGACGACCCCTGTGAAAGGGTCGTTCGACCCCCAAAGGGGTCTCGACCCACAGGTTGAGAACTGCTGCTCTAAGAGGCCTTGTGCGGCAGATTTACCCAGTGCAATGTGTCTTTTGATCTCTTGACTGCTGCCTCCATCATTATTGATTGTGGATCCAAGCAAGACAAAGTCCTTGAGTCAGTCTTTTCTCCATTGATCACGATGTCACCTATTGGTCCTGTAGAAAGGATTTTGGTCTTCTTGACATTGGTCATAATCCATACCGAAGGTAATCTTTGGTTTTGGTTAGCAAGTGCTTCCAGTCCTCCTCACTTACAGCAGGCAAGGTTGTGTCATCTGCACAAGGTAGGTCGTTAACAAGCCTTCCTCCGGCCCTGATGCCACCTTCTCCTGCAGATCATCCAGCTTCTCTGAGTGGCAGGCAGCCTGGACACGTAGGGTGAGGACATAACCTGACGTACACCTTTCCTGATGTTAAGCCATGCGGCAATTTCTTGTCATGCTTTTGCAAGTACAAGTTCCAAGGGAGCACAATGAAGGGCTCTGGAATTCCCATTCTTCTCAAAGTTATTCATAGTTTACGACGGTCTACCCAGTCTATGCCTTTGCATAGTCAATAAAACACTGGGAAACAACTTTCCTGGATTCTTTGCTTTGAGGCAAGATCCATCTGACATCAGCAATGGTATCCCTTGTTCCACATCCTCAGCTGAATTCATCCTGAAGTTCTCGCAGGTCTGTGTAATGTACTGCTGCAACTGGTGTTGGATGATCTTCAGCAAAATTTTACTTGGGTACGATATCAAGGATAATGTTCTTAGTTTGAGCATCCTGTTGGGCCACTTTTCTTTGGAATGGGCACACATGTGGATCTCTCCACTCAGTTGGCTAAGCAGCGGTCCTCTGAATTTCCTGGCACAGACAAGTGGGCGCTTCGGATGCTTCATCATCTTGTTGAAGCATTTCAGTGGGTTTTGCATCCATCGCCGGAGGCTTGTTTTTGGCTGATGCCTTGAGTGCAGCTTGCACTTCTTCAGCACCATTGTCTGGCTGCACCATTTGTGTGATGCTAAAACACATCGGGGTCCAGGTGGTGCCAGTCTGATTCCTCCATTGTTAAGTCTCTTGCCAACCTTTCGGTGGATGGCTTTATGAAGAAAATAAACAGTTGCTACGGAGCTCGTTCCAATGGCTGGTGGCTGTGGTGTGTCGGAGGGGAGCTGTGCACCACAGTGCTTCCCTCTGGTGATGGGTTTTCACCAGGCCTTTCCTCTGAGGCACCTCTGAGTGGCCTCCAGCCATGAACTTTTCCGTTAGCATCTGAGCGCGTTCTTCACTTTGACTACCCAGATACATGAAGGGTTTCCCAATAAAACTGATTTTCTCAAATCATCATTCCTTGGTTGAGAGGCTTATAGAGTAAACCACGAGGGAGAGCAAACACCCGGGGAAAAGCCACACGTAATTATCCACCCAGCCAGGTTTGGGTAAGTTTTGGATACAGAGAAATAGGTACTCTCTCTCAAAGATACAGGGATAGGAAACACACTTAGGAAACCAAGAGCAATTTCATGCATGGACTGGATTGCAGAGTTTCTGATAGATTCAACAAGCCACAGTCAACTCCTTGTACAATCATTTGAAGTGCTGGGAGAGGGTTGGCCCAGAAGCTGGCACGGAGCCTGCTGTGCATTGCTGCTACTCTGCCCCTGACCGAATGCACTGAGCATTGGGTGGGCTCTGCTCTGGGGTGAGCTGCTAGAGACCTTTGTGATTTCTGGGGGTCCCAGTTTGAAGTGGCTGCTAACTGAGGGACAGACACACATCTGGCTATTTTATCTGGTGGAAGTAAATGGAGATTTACCCCTATGTTAACTGAGAGAGGGAGAAAAAAAGACTTTCAGATGGTGACATGTTCAAGGGTGCTGGGTGAAAGCTCAGGGAGGAAAATGTCATTCTTGTAAAGCTTGTTAAGTCCAACCCGGGCCTGTGTCTGCTGAGTCACCTGCACTGGAGGTGCTGGCATAGATAAGCTTGACATCTGTGAGATAATAATGGAGACAGGTGACAGGAGGTTCTGAGTTAAATTCTTGTGATAATCACTACCTTGAGATTAAACATACTTTTTTTACCCTCCAAGAAACCTCATAAATTTATATGTATATACACACACATATATATATTTAAAACCCTCAGAGTAGTGATAACTAAAGTATTTTTGCTTGATGAGACTATTGCGGCCTTTAATCTAATTTTATATTTTTGAATTTTGGGTATTGTTTTCATTTTTAATAGTTAAATGGAAAGAGTAGCCCTTTCATTAGCTGTTTCTCAGGGGAGCTGATGGGGGTCCACAAGGGCACTAGTTCTCACTCCATAAACAGTTGTCAGTGAGCTGATGCTGACGCACGGTGAGCGCACGCGTACCAGGTACAGCTGTGCTCATTCTTTTCAGAAGCAGCTGGCTTTTCAGAAGTAGGTTACTAGACTTTCAGAGGAACTTCTGGAGGAAATCAAACCTCCAGCCAAACTTCCTGTTCGTACCACCCAGGGACGCCTTCTCAAACCCTAACCGAACCAACCGACTGACTGCCCCGAGCCAATTCTGTCTCATGGGGACCCTAGCGGGCAGAGCAGAAATACGTTCAACTGTTCCTTTGGGTTTCCAAGATGAAATCTTTATGGGAGCAGACAGCCTTTGCTCACTCCCAAGGAACAGCAGCTGGTGGGTTTGAAATGCTGACCTCATGGTTAGCAACCTTTCATTTGCCCCACTTTGTCACCAGTTCTAGCCAAGTGGTTGTGGCCACCTGAGACCCAGCCCAGTTATTCCAGGATGGTCCAGGATGGGGCTCTGGAATCAGCAGTTTTGAACAAATTCTCCCAGTGATGCTGCTGCAGGCAGTCCATGACCCCACTTCTCCAAGTCCCTTTCTTCTGTCTGCTTGCATTCCTGGGGTGTGATTTGTGAAAGAGGATGAGAAGCTAGTCCTGAGGAGACACTGGACCTTTCTTCCTGTGAGCCCTCCCAAAGAAGCCTGGTAGCTTTTCCTGCCAAAGGCCCTCTTGTCTCAAAATGAAATGAACTTGCTCTTGTCCTTGATACAAACATCCCTTATGTATGCATGTATGTAGCTTTTGCATTCGAGAAAATACCTTAGTTTTCTTGAGTGACAACTGGAAACTCTACAGTACTGGCCAGTTTACACAGCACATTCACACACGATTTCCCCAGAGCCTCAAACCAACCCCGTGAGATCCACAGAATCATTGTCACCACCACCACCATCACCATCATCCTCATCCTCATCATCATCACTATCCTCAGCATCCTCATCATCACCATCACCATCATCACCACCACCACCACCATCATCACCATCACCACCATCATCACCACCATCACTATCATCATCACCATCACCATCATCACCACCATCATCACCA
>NW_022103906.1:12717453-12752484 GCF_000313985.2 Echinops telfairi
CACCACCATCATCACCATCACCACCATCATCACCACCATCACTATCATCATCACCATCACCATCACCATCACCATCATCACCACCACCATCACCATCACCATCATCACCTCATTACCACCACCATCACCACCACCACCACCACCATCACCATCATCACCATCATCATCATCATCATCATCACCACCACCTTGTTACCGCCACCATCATCACAACCACCATCACCATCATCATCATTACTATCATCACCACCACCATCATCACCATCACCACCATCACCATCACATCACTACCACCACCACCACCATCACCATCACCATCATCACCTCATTACCACCACCATCACCACCACCACCATCACTATCATCATCACCACCACCACCATCACCATCATCCTCATCAGAGAGGAGACCAAAGAAAGAAGTGAAGAGATTGAGACGCATGGAACTAGGATTGCAGTCACATCTCTGACTTTAACGCCTTATCCCTTTTCACCGAGGCTTACCGGGTATCCTAGCCCAGATACATAACTTTTAGTTTCCATGACATGAACCGCTTCTCAAAGGTACAGAGGGGGCCCTGCCTGGGGGTGTCATGGATTATGAGTAGAGCTGTAGACCCCAAGATCAGTCGTCCAAAACCAGCAGGGGCTCTTGGGAGTAAGACAGGGCTTTCTACTCCAGTAAAGAGCTACCGCCTCAGAAAGCCACAGGGGCAGTTCTACCTTGTCCTATAGGGTGGCTATGAGTTTAAATTGACTCGACGGCAGTGAATTTGGTTAGGGTTTATCCATCCTTAATCCTTCTGAGCTGCCTCTCCGATGCTAATTACACGTACAAACCAGACAGGAGAGGAAAACAAGACATATGGAGGCTTGTGCAAAGCAGTACCCTCTAACAGGTTTAGAGGATGTGGGAGAATGTTTGGGTTGAAAAAACTGGCTCTACTTTATGTTTTTGTTCACACGGAATTTGAGGAGGTTGAAGAGGGAAAACGAACCCCCATAGGCCCCAACCCTCACAGCCATCATCAAGTCCATTGGACTCATTGCAACCCTGTAGGACAGAGCAGAGCGGTGCCTGTGGGTTTCTAAGACTGCATCTTTACAGGATAGACAGCATCATCTTTCTCCCGCCAAGTGGCTGGTGGCTTCAAAGGAAACAAACACATGAAAATGATCCTACACCTGTGACGTGTCTAGATCAGCCCTGGATGGATCTACAGGGACATAGCTAGAAGGACACAGCGATTTAGAATCGACTCACACAACTCTTTCCTGTAGGATCCATTCATCGGGGGCCTGGCACTCCTTCCTACTTAAGGCGAGGCCCTGTGCTGTGTGCCTCACATATGTAACCAGCTCCAACAACAAATTCACTCCTTCCTGTTTGCAGATGAAGACACGAGAGTCAGTGAGGTTCAAGGACTTGCTTGGGGCCACACAGTCAGTCACAGAGTTGATGGCCTAAAATCCACTCAACCAGCTCTAAAGCCTGCCTGGTAGTCTCTCCCCTAATGCGTGAGGTACTGAAAACCACACTTGGGTTAACATCTGTGAAGAATAACTCACAGATTACCTAAAACCACTGCCGCTGAGTCAATTCCAATGCACAGGCATGCTACATAAGACGGAAAGAACTGCTGCTTAGGGTTCCAAGGCCAAAGCTTCATGAGAGCAGACAGCCCCGTCTTCTCCTGTGGGGCAGCTGGTGGCTTTCAACCAATCGGGATCGACTCGATGGCAGTGAGGTTTCTTCCCCTTTTCTTTTTTCCATCAGCAACTGGTTGCTCAGTGACAATTATACAGAAGTTATAAGAGGACGTCAGACTAGTAGGGTTTTAGAACAGGATACGGGTCTGGGGGTTTCTCAGGGGAAGCAGGTATGTACTGGGCTGCCATCCTCTTGTGGAGGACCGTCTCAATGGCCCTGGGCTGGGCAAACTTACCTGCGTGAGCAGCCTTGCTGAAGGGTGTTGAATGACAGATTGACTTTACCTGGAGGCAGATCTCTGGTGTTCTGCTGTCTTCAGCCTTTCTTGGCCACTCATTAACAGCAATTTGTACGCCAACATAAAAATCTTGCTCATTAAATTTTAAGAAGATATTAAGTGGGAGGAAAAATCTAACAGAGCCAGAATTTAAAAATATTCCTCAAGTTGGAAGTCTTGCTTGAAACTAGGAGGAGTTAAAATAAGGGTAGAAAAGCACACAATTTAGGCCCAAAAACCAACCAGAGAGGTGCACTGGAGAGAGGCCGGATATAATAGCAGTCTCTGAAGGACAGCACTGTGGTCGCAGTGGAGAGAGCAGGCCTTTCGTTCCGGATCTCACGGAACTGACGCGAATCCTTGCTTTGCCTCTTGATAGCTGCTTGACACGGATCGTGTGAGGTGTTCACTGCAAGCTGCGATTTCTTGGAAACCAGTATGCCTACCTGACATGCTATTGCAAGTCTGAGGGAGAACGATGGGGCTTTCTACTCCCGCAGCGAGTCACCCTCTTGGAAACTCACAAAGGCAGTTATTTCCTGTCACATGAAGAGGAATCAGCTCGACGGGTATGAGTTTGGTTTGGTTTTTTGATTGCAAGTCTGGAAAAGTCTCAGGAGTGCAGGGAGGGCAGTACACCAATCTGGGAGCCACTGTTATGAGCACAACTTTGTCGTTGTCCATAGTCGTTGGCTCACTGTGTAACAGAACAAGAGGTTTCCTGGGTCTGGACCACCTCATATGTTTGAGTCCGTTGTGTCAATCCATTTCATTGACGGCTTCTCTCGCTCTCACAAGCCTTGGCATCCCCTAACATGATATTCACCAGTCAAGAGACTGGTCTTTCCTAAAAATGTGCTCCGAGTAAACAAAGCGCAGTCTCTCCACCCATGCCCCTACAGAGCATTTTGGTTTTGTTTCTTCTAGGATTAATCTAGGAGCCTTAGTGGCCCTGTTGAGAGAAAGAGTAAAGAGTTTCAGTCTCCGAAATCCACAGGGACAGTTCGACCTTGTCCCATAGGGTTGCTATGAGTTACCATCGACTTGATGGCAGTGAGCGTGGTCTGGGTTTGAATGGCCCTGGTGGCATAGTGGTTAGATAGACAGACAGACAGACAGATAGATAGTAACAGTAGATAAAAGAAAGTAAGAACACAATAAAAGAAATGCATAAGAATTAAAAATAAGTCGCACAAAAAATAAGTCATAACATTTACAAATATTCTCTGATAACAGAAAAGATTTTTTAAAAGACACGTTTGATACAAGGTCAGCAGTTTGAAACCACCACCTGTTCTGCAAGAAAAAGAAGAGGCTTTTACTGTCATCTCAGAAACCCACAGGGGCAGTGCTACTGTCTTAAAGGGCTGCTATCAGGAGGCCTCGACGTGGCGGCAGGGAGAGAACTGTGGAGGTGTGCAGAGGGTCAGCACTGCGAACCCAAAAGTTGCTGGCTCAATCTATCAACCGTTCCGTGGGGGAAAGATGTGGGTAGTCGGCTTCCTCACAGATCCACAGCCTTGGAGACTCTCCAGGACAGGTGGGCTCTGCCCTCTAGGCTCACTACGAGTCAGAACCCTTCCTTCTTCTGCAAGCACGCAGTATATGGAATATTGCTGACCTCCTTTGTCTCCCTTTTCACGCTCCTGTTCTCCCGTGGGCAGGGAGCATTTGACATGACCATGGCTTTCCATTGCCGCATCCAAGTGATAGCACTACTTTTAAAAAATTTTATTTAAAGAGATCTTTTATCACAGATTTGCCCAGCACAATACATCATTTCATTTCTTGACTGCTGCTCCCCTGATCATGGATCATTGCTGGTCCCAGCTGAAAGAGGTCTTTGGGAACTTCAATTTCTTCTTCATGTATCATGATGCTGTTAGTGACAGTAATAGAAGCTAATGTGATCACTGATGCCGGCCACTACTGTGTCTGACATACTGTGTCTCATGTTCTTCTAAACGTCCGACCTGTTCTCACACCTGCCGAACAGCCCACGTATCTTACACAAAATGCACATTCAGGGACGAGCCCGATGAGGAAAGAGGTCTACACAGCTGCACAGGAAACCTACATCAAGAACAGTGCAGAAAGCAGCCCTTTCCCCAGAAGTATGCAGCCCACCAGCACCAAAAGAAGTAGAAGAAAATGAACATTAAATTGCCGAACCGGAATGAGCGAATGAGGAGCTAGACCACATCCGTCATTTAGAACAGAAAGTGATTTTCTGCACTCTATCTCTGAGAGATTATAAAAGAACCCCCCAAACTAACTCACTGCCATGGAGTCAATTTTGACTCATAGCAATCTGATAGGACAGGGTAGAACTGCCCTTGTAAGTTTCCAAGACTGTCACTCATTATAGGAGTCGAAAGGCATGTCTTTCTCCCACAGAGCTGGCTTGTGGTTTTGAACTGCTGACCTTGCTAATTGTAGCCCAATGCAAAACCACTATGACACCAGGGCTCCTTATATCTGAGAGAGTGCAGAAAATAACTTTTCAAAAACCTCAAATCAGTTTCTGCAGAGATGATGTAGAAGATAGTAGGAGTACGACCGTTTAAAAAATAATCAGAAAAAAAGGAAACTTGAGTGAATTATAAGTTTGGCTGAGAAATAATAAGATGGACAGGGCTTAAGTTCAATTTGGTGATCTGGAACATACATTTTTATTTTAATCTGAAAAAATGATGTAAGGAGGTGAATCTTTGAGTAGTGCATATAAGCGAAATTAAGAAACAGGGACAGTAGCCCTGTAACTCTATCATCAATTCTATAAGAAATTCAGAAAACAAAACAAACAAACAAAAAACATAGATAAAAGGAAATAAGAACACAAATAATAAAAGAAATTTGTAAAAATAAAAAATAAGTCATAACATTTTAAAATGTTCTCTGATAACAGAAGAGATTTTTTAAAAGACACATTTGATATACGTCCAAGACTAAATAGAAAATCCTTTTATTTTTTTAATAGAAGAAAGAGTTTCCGAAAGCAAATGTTTTGAGAATGAGGGCAGCAAATGTACAAATGTGCATGACACAATGGATGGATGCATGGATTGTGATAAGAGTTGCATGAGCCCCCGATAAAATGATTGGGGAAAAAAAAGAAGTTTCCTACAAGGAACTCTGTATCAGTTGAACATTAGCATTGTTGCTAAATGCTGCAATTAAAGGCAGAGATTATACAACTGGCTAAGCCTGTGTCTACATGAAATGCACCTCACATGAACATGAGTTAAAAAGCATTGCTATCATTGATCCAGTTCACATATGCACAGGTTTAATCCAAACAACCCGGTTCAAACATGTCTGTGCACTCACGGGGTGACTGCAGACGAGTTCCCTCAAAAACACACTCATGTTAGTTTCATGAAGGTACTTAAAAAAAAAAAAAAGTTAAATCCAAACAGTGCTTTCCACGCGAGTCTTCTGGGGCAATTACATTCAAGGCACAGAGGTCAGGTCCGGTTAAGATGAGTGGTTTAGGGACAGACTTTCTGGAAGGGCACAGGGCCGGCGGGGGCTATGAAAAGCGCAAACTGCAGGAGGAACGGGCCAGGAAAGTGGCACCAGAGAATTTTTCCTACATCACGACATGAGAGAATGATCGCCTGTCTCTGAGGGTGCCAGGGACTGGTGTTGAGGATTTGGGGGTGGGGGGAACCTTACTGCATCCACACTACTGCGCAGAATTTTGCCTTTTCAAATTTGTTTTTGCTCCTCAAATGCAAAGAACATTTCAAAAGAACACCAGCTGAGCCCCATCAGGAAGCTCGAGGTGCCACTGTGATGCGGTGTGAATGAAAGGGCCACAGAGTCCTTTGGTGAAAAGGTCTCCCCACAGCCACTGCTTGTGGGTCACTTCTGACTCATAGCAACCCCATAGGACAGAGCGGAACTGCTCCCTAGGATTTCTGAGACTGTCGCTCTCTATGGGGGCCCACAGTCTCATCTTTTTCCTGTAGAACGGCTGGTGGGTTCAAACTGCTGACCTTGTGGTTAGCAGTCAATGTGGAAACAACTATGCTACCAGGGGGCTCCCGAAAACATCTGCAGAATCGGAAAATCGTCTGCCGAAATGATAAAGAGTGAACCCAGATGACCCGTAAGAGCAATGACACTCTGACACACTGGAACAACCACGAGGAAATATTATAGTTTGATGGCAACAGATTAAAAGGAAAACTTCCTTGAAAAATAAAGACTAACAACGAGTGCTCAGGAAGAAATAAATTACCTTGGGAGTCCTGCTTCTAAGAAGGAAGCTGAATTCATAGTTTAAAATCTTCCCACAACGATAACGCGAGGCCGAGATGGGTGCCCTGGTGAAATCTATTACCTAATGGAGGAGGAAGTAGCACCAATTCTACCCTAACTGAAAACAGATGGGAACACTTCCCAGCATGTTGTAAGGGACCACCATCAGAAAGACACTTCAAGAAGGCATCCTATCGCTCAGGACTGAACATGCGCAAGGGCTTCCTTAAGAAACGAGTCGCAGGTACACGTACCTTGGTGAAACCTCACGATGGTACTTGTGTGAATTTTACTGAATATGATTTATCCCTCCCTAAAGCGGGTTTTAGAATAAAGGCGTGGTTGGGAGTCACTGGAGGCGATGGCGCTTCAGGACTGTGGAGGAGGCTGAGTGGTGACGTGGCTGAAAGATGGACTTGTCTGGAGATCCTATCGTCAACCTGACGGCCAATGAACCTTCTCTTCGCTCCGGGTCCAAGCAAAACACACACAGGGACAGACAACGGAAAAGAACGTGTCCCCCAAAGATGCCGCCAGCCTGCGGGATAGGAAATAGTGGTGACTGAAGGTGACCTCAATTAAGTTAGGGGAGGTGAAAGGAGCCTTAGCTGTGATACTCGTGATAGTCTCCCTCAAACGGTAAACCTTAATGACATAGTCCGCGTTTTCTGTTCTCTGTGTTTTTAGTCTACTTGATTCCATAGGGGAAAATGACATTATGTTACCGAATGCTTGGTTTTCAATGATTAAGTATGTGAGTATGAACCGATTGCTAGAGCACAGTCAGATTGAAATAGTCACAGACATCAATGCTGGAACAGCGCCTAACAGTTAACAAGGGAGTGCGTGTCAACAGATACCATCTAAAGCAGATACATCAAGACATAAAGATTTAAACACACTATTTCATGGCATGAAGGCAATCCTGAGAAGGGTAAAAAGCTCTAGTAAGAGGAGCAGACGGGGAGGAAAGCTGAATGTGGTCAAAAGCATGTGTTCTTGTGTGTGCAGCCTCTTTGCTTGGCTTCATGCCTTTTGAGATTCCTCATGCTCTTGGAGGAGTTTTGCTAACCACCATGATCTGTTCGTTCGTTCCTCAGCGAGTGGACAGTTTCGGGCTTCGAGGAATAAGGTGACTAAGAACACACGTAGGTCCTTCTGGGAGGTAGCGTAGTGCAGTGTATGTAGTATACTTGCAGTGGAAAACAATATAATTAGCCCAAAGATACATGTTTAAAATATGAGAGGTATTTATTGAAGTTGTAAAGGTAATCAAAAGCAGATTTTAAAAACAAAAACTGTCAGGGTGCGATGTAACAATGATGAGAAATACAATCTTCCTCTAGTTCCTAAAGGTTTCCTCCCCGCTCCCACTACCATGACTCGAATTCTATCTTGCAAGACTGGCTAGACCAGAGGAGGTACACTGGTACAGATAGGAACTGAAAATACAGGGAATCCAGGACGGATGAGCCCTATAGGACCAGTGGTGTGAGTGGCAAAACAGGGAGGGTAAAAGGAGAATGGGTAGGAAAGAGGGAACCGATAACATGGAACTGTGTGTGACCTCCTCCCTGGGGGACAGACAACCGAAAAGTGGATGAAGGGAGACGTCGGACAGGGCAAGATATGACAAAATACCCATTTATGAACTATCAAGGGCTCATGCGGGAGGGGGGAGCGGGGAGGGAGGGGAAAAATGAGGACCTAATGTCGGGGGTTTAAATGGAGAGAAAATGTTTTGAGAAACGATGTACAAATGTGCTTTACACAATTGATGTGTGTATGGATTGGGATAACAGTTGTATGAGCCCCTAATAAAATGTTAAGAAAGAAAAAAAAAGGCTAGAAATAAAACAAAAACAAAACAAAAACTAAAACCTGAAAAACACGACTATCCGTTGCTTCTTGGGAGTGGAGAGCCATGCTTTAATTTTTCAGTGGGTGTCCTCTGGGCTGTTCAGATTTTTTTTTTCATATTCTGCATCCTCCTTTTTCTTTTTTAAAATCATTTTATTAGGGGCTCATACAACTCTTATCACAATCCATACACACATCAATTGTGTAAAGCACATTTGTACATTCATTGCCCTCATCATTCTCAAAACATTTCCTCTCCACTTAAGCCCCCGGCATTAGGTCCTCATTTTTCCCCTCCCTCCCCACTACCCCCCTTCCTCTGAGCCCTTGATAGTTTATAAATTGTTATTTTGTCGTTCAGATTTTTAAAAAACAATATTCATGGATACTTTTTATAATCATACAATCTAACCAAGTAAATCAATGATTTTATTTCCATGACACAATATTGTAAAGTGAAACAGAAAACGGCACGAAGCTTTTTACCATGTGATCCTGACTCTGTAAAAGGGGGGACGGTATATTTGCACACGACAGGAAAATGTCGGGAAGCCTCTGATGGAAATCAGATCTAACCGTGCCAGCTTTCTGGAGAGTAAGGCAAAGCGAAGGGTTTGGGGGACTTCACATTTTCACGTTACGTACTTCCGTTCCGTTTGCATAAGCAAAAACATGAAGCTTATATTACTTGAATACCTTTTTAAAATGTGAAGTTGAAAACGAAGAAAACTAAGAAATGAGCTAAAAAAAAATTGTGGCTATATGTCTCCAGTAACTTTAAAGACAGGCAAAGGTACAGGATGAACTCGGTGCCAGGACCCTAACCCAGGAAAACTCAGTAGAGGCTCAGGGTTGAGCATTAAATAGATTTTCCTTCATACATACACAATTTGAGTTTATTGGGAAATTTGGAAAATGGAGAGGAAGAGAAAAGTTATCTACATCACCATGATCCAGAGATAACTACTGCTAACATTCTGGTATGTATCTTTCCACTACCATATTTTTTTAAAGCCAAAATGGGATCATTATCTACATCCTGTTTATGATCTGTTTTTAAAATAGTGTACCATGCTTGTATTTTTCTGTCATTACCCGTTTTGTCTGCAGCAGTATGGTTAAAACTGCAGAGCCTCCAATCCCAAGATTGCACCATACTTAGTTTGCCTAGTTCTTTTTTTACAGTTCAAAGTTATTTCTAGTTTTTAAAAATATCATTAAACAAAAATATCCCAAAGATGCCTGTTGTTCATTTAAGGCTATGCCTGCCATTAATTTTTGTTGAGGTTGAATAAGAAGAGCATGCTTTTTTTGTCCAGAGTAGAACTGCCCTCTAATAAATCTTTAACAAAGAACCTTTTATTGAGAAGCAGAAGAGAGTTTGCAGAACAAATCCATGTTCTAGCCAACAGTCCATGGCGTTTGTTTCACGTCATTCATTGCAATCCCAGAAGGGTGCCGCATTCTTCCTGATCCCTCCCTGTTTCCTGTTTCATCTCTCCTTCTTTCCTAACCCTCTCTGCCTCTGAACTTTGTCCTAGGGCAGCGGGGGGCCTTCAGGTCCCTAACTCGATTGTTCTGAGAAGTGCGCGCTTTTTCTAATGTTTGTTCACCTTACAGGCTGGTCTATTGCTTGGCTGAAAGTTGAGTCAGGGAAGGGATTCAATCCCAGACCTGAGGATGACTAAGGGCCATAGTTTCTGGGATTCCACAGTCTATCTTTTTGAGTTTTGATCCATTTTTCCCTCTCTCTCAATCTAGGATCTTCTATCATGATCCGAGCAGCCAGGCACCATCTAGTGCTTCCGGACTCAGGGTCTTGGAGGCTGAGGTCTGCAAAGTCCCTTATTCCATTGGGTGAATCTTCATTTTGCTTCACTCTTCTTTTCTCTCGACAGGCATGAACCGACAGCTGCCCCTGAGATGGCCACTCACAAGCTTTTAAATTTCCTCGCTGGACTCCAAAGAGCCTAACAATTTTAAGGCTTCTGATATGTGTTGCCAGAAATCTCACACAGCGGTTTGATGTTGTCAGCTGCCATCGTCATCCCTGACTCTTGGTGGTGACCTCAGGTGCCACTGAATGTAAGCCTGACTTGTCTGGTGGAATCCCATGGCTGGGCCATGGAGAGGACCATTTTGAGCATCAGATTTTCATTGGCTGATTGTTTGGAAGTAGATCACCAGGTCTTTCTTCCTCATCTGACTTAGTCGTGAAAGTTTGCACCGTGGTACACTGTGAGCCTCCACTGACCGGTGAGTGATGCTGGTGCCAGTACTGACTCGTGTGCTTGTGCAGAAGAGCCGGGCTCTGCCCAGCACGGCCCCCGACAGCTGTGTCTGAGCACAGATTGCCCTTCTGCTCTCTAACAAAGCTGCCTGTTCTTTTTCATCTTCTCTATTTTTCATTAAGCCATAGGCACGTAGAAAAGCACAACATTCAAATCACTCCCAATCCAAGCACACATGGCGAGTCTCTCGGATGATTTCCATGTATGCGTTTCCAGAGTTTTTATATATGCATTTGTGCATGCTCGTTACAAAGACGGGGCCAAGTGCTTATACTGTGTAATAACTTAGTTATTTCAGTGACTAGTCCAGTATAACTCCATGTGAGTAAATATAATTTTGAGACCAATATTATTATTAAGTGCACAGCTATCACTATGTAGATATACATGAATGTAATTAATTATTATTAGTTAAATCACTCATGTCAACCTTTGATGCTTACAAGTAAATCTATGGTAAACATTCTTGTCAAGTATATTATCTGCTCACCCAATGGTTTTGAAAACATATTTTCTTTTTAGGATTATTATGCGAGAATATGCACATTGTTAAGAATTCTACCTGTGTTGCTAAAACTGATTGCCTTCTCATAGTAATGGTGGATATTGAATAAGGACAACTGAAGAAGAATGGATACATTTCAATTATGGTGCTGGTGAAGACTGTTGAAAGCAGAGTGGCTTGCCAAAACAAATATGTCTTGGAAGAAGTACAACCAGAATGCTTCTTAGAGGCAAGAATGGTGAGACCTTGTTCCATGTGCTTTGGACATGCTGTCAGGAGAGACTGGTCCCTGGAGAAGGACATCGTACTTGGTAAAGTAGTGGGGCGGCAACAAAGAGGAAGACTCTCGACAAGGCAGATTGACCGGTGGCTGGAACAATGAGCTCAGACTGAAGCCCAGCTGTGGGGTGGCGCAGGCCCGGCAGTGTTTTGTTCTCTTGCACACAGAGTCCTCATGAGTTCGGACCAGCTCAATGGCACATGACAACAGCGACGACGATGAAGAAGGCTCGCTTCTATGGCCTCTCCTATGATGTTACTAAGCTTTAAAATTTTTATCAGATAACAAATCTATGAGTAGATACCTGGATAGACACACAGGCTGAACGGAAGTGGAAGGGGAGGGGGCGCATACCCACTAATATACAGAGGATACCTGTCACAGGTGTTGACACATGACTATATGTGTTTACTGCACATGTAGTCATGAATATGGAGGTACGTACAGGGGAAAAGTTATGAAAACTTCTTAGCCACAGCCAAGCACCTTGAGAAAATGAGTTATTGGGCCTAGGGGTTCAGGACCACAGACTACACACACGCACACACACCACGGTCACTTGGATAAGCACCACCGTTTTAATTTGCTTTGCTTTCTGCCCACACTTTTCACTTCCAAATCATCCGGGCTTCTCGTGGTATGGCTCGGCTGTCCGTGTCCTCTGCCCATTTCACACGGACGTGTTTATTCTCGTCTATATCAGAGTTTCTCCCATGGAGTTGATTTTTTCTGTCATGTATATTGTAAACTTTTCTCGTGAGCTCTTTTACTTTTCAATTTTATGATGTTTACTGTATAGAATTTTATCATTTATACCTTATCAATTTGTTCATATTTCTTACTACTCTGTTTTAGCATCTATACCCACAAATGCTTTCTCTACCCCTATGAGTTTTGAAATGTACAAGTATACTTTTTGAGATGTCACCATTAGCTGTGAATCATTTAAATATATAAAAAGCACAGGAACTACTGTTCGCCGTTCTGATATCAAGCAGATACTAATATTTTGTCATATACTTCAGTTGTCTGTCTCTCTGCCTCATCTCTCTTTTTATGTTACACAGATAATTAAATCTGGACCCCTGATTATTTTCTCTTTCTATCGCTCCCAAAGTAGCTATTACCTTCAAAATAGTGGGCATTATTACCAGGCATATTTTTATACTTTCATGAAGGTGGATAAGCAACCACGAACAATATTTACTTTTGCTCTGTGCATTCTTAAAGTTTACAAAAATGGATTCTCAATGGACGAGGATCAGTAACAAAAACACTGCTAATGGGGTTCCAGTTCACGCATGCACGGGTGTTCCAGCTCACGCATGCACGGGTGTTCCAGCTCACGCATGCACGGGTGTTCCAGCTCACGCATGCACGGGTGTTCCAGTTCACGCATGCACGGGTGTTCCAGTTCACGCATGCACGGGTGTTCCAGCTCACGCATGCACGGGTGTTCCAGCTCACGCATGCACGGGGGTTCCAGTTCACGCATGCACGGGTGTTCCAGTTCATGCATGCACGGGTGTATTCCAAAGAAAACCTGCGTGAACAGGCCTGTGATCAGTGGAAGGTGACAGATAAGTTCTCTCGGTACCACACTTGTCCTAATCCTGTTAGGGTGTCTTCAAAACAAACAAACAAACAAACAACACCTAATCAAAGCAGAGGCTTCTGAGCAGATCTGTTAAGACAGTAATATTCAAGGCAGAGAGAGAACTCAGGAGGTTGTGACAACTGGTTCTTGGGACTCCAAAGAGGGTGATCTTGGAATAATTTTCCTGAAAAATGATAGGGAGCTTATTAGGAAAATGTAAAAGAAATTTGAAATTCTGGATTGGTGAGAAAAAGGGCAGGGAGTTTGATCCAAGGGATTCGTTTCTGTCACAACAACACACCTGCTCAGATTTCAGGAGTCGCGAGCA
Organism: Echinops telfairi; assembly: GCF_000313985.2. Taxonomy (NCBI): domain Eukaryota; kingdom Metazoa; phylum Chordata; class Mammalia; order Afrosoricida; family Tenrecidae; genus Echinops; species Echinops telfairi. The sequence goes on from NW_022103906.1 coordinate 12,730,568, forward strand.
AGAGCTGTCCTGTGAGGATTTTGTTGGGAAATCTTACCCCATCTACCCTACAACCCTGATCATGTCCCTTCAGACTTTGCTTTGGTCCCCAAACACAAAGGACATTTCCAAGGAACACAACTTAGTCCAGCAAGGATGCCAAACTGCCATTTGATGGAGTAGCAACTAAAGACCAGCAGTGTCTATCCATAGACCACAGGCCCTGCCCAGCCCTGGAGAGCGCTGCTGGTCCCGAGGAAAATGAAATGATCCGCACCTTACATCTATCCTCAATTACCTACTCCAAAGGGTTCCAAGTTCAAATATGAGGGGCAAAAATAAAAAAAAATGTTTAGAAAAAAAGCCAACTTACTCATGGGAGGAAACAATTTTGTAAATAGAACACACACACAGATACACACAGATACACACATCACTCACTCACTCACCCACTCAACGCTACCTAGTTGATTCTGACTCATGTGAGCCTACAGGACAGAGTAGAAGCGCCCTGTGGGTTTCTGAGACTGTAATTCTTCGGGGGAATATAAAACTTCTTCTTTCTCTTGAGGAGCGGCTGGTGGTTTCAAACTACTGACCTTCCTCTTAAGCACAACACCTAAGCATGATGCCACCAGGGCTCCTGATGTACATAGAGCCACCCCCACCCCATGGCCACTCCCAACTCCCCCCAAAGAGACTTTAGAAGTCCAAGCCAAGTATCACCTTCTTGTCACTTAGCCAGGACCCCCCTTCTTTCACTCAGGGTCTGGGGTGGCACTGGTGGGGGTGATGGGTGGGGAAGGTGTCTAAATTCATGTACATTAACATTAAACTTTCAGTTCACGAAGCCACCATTTTAAAAAGGGCAAAAAACACAAGCCACATCCGGAAGTGGTGTGAAGCAGGGAAGGAAAGCTTAAATGTATTCCCTTAGCAGAGAGTGCTTGAAAAGTGGTAAGACTGTACCCCATCCCACGTGGGAAACTTCGGAGACCCGGAGAAACAAGGCGGTCCGATTGCGTTTCGAGTTCTGGCTCTTATGGACCTCACTGTATTTGCAACAAATACAAGTTTCCAGAAAACACTTTCAAGTCAATAAGAAAAAGACAATCCAACAGAAAATGAACAAAAGTTGTTATTAATTATTTCATGGAAGAGGCAACATGAATAGTGAGAGACATGCATTCCACCCCGATAGTAACCAGAGAAATATAGATGAATGCCAAGCAAGATGAAACGTTCAATGAGATTTGGACCATGACGTTCTACTAATGACATCAAATGTCTACCAAGATTTGGAACAAGGGGACTCCTGTGTGCTGAGGTTGCAATCATCTTGGAAAATGGCGAGACATCCTTTACCAAAGGTGACTATTCCCATGCTGTAAAACATGCCCATCCCTGCCAACTTCGTACCCTGGAGAAACTTGCGATGTGCCCCAGCATACAGGAATAAGAATGACCAAAGCAACGTTGTTGATAATAAGAAAATCTGGAGATAAAACGTTGATTGGGAAAAAAGACAACTTGCACCTCTACAAGACAGAGCGGAACTGCCCCTGTGGGTTTCAGAGACTGTCCCTGCTTACAGGAGGAGAAAGCCTCGTCTCTCTCCTGAGGACTGCCTTGAACTTGAGGACAGCAGTCCACCTGGTAACCACTAGAGTCGAATTGACTCAATGGCAGTGAGTTTGGTTTTTATATATAGATTACTGACTGACTTAAGCCAGGCAAGCAAAACCAAACATATTGTTCAGAGAGAGAAATGCACTGATAAAACTAACTTTCAAAAAGCACACAGGTAACATTCGACTTCTTAAATTGGTTTATGGGTCACAGGTCCATCAGTTCCTTTTGTTATTTTACTTTTTGTGTATATAAATCTATAGTTCATCTAGCTACCTACTTACCTGGGAGAAAGATGTGGTTTCTACTCCTGCTAAGAATTACAGTCTTGGAAACTCATAAGGGCAGTTCTACTCTGTTCTCTAGGGTTACCATGAATCTACTGGATGCCAGCGAGTTCACCTTTCTATGTAGCTGTGGGCCGCCAAGTCATTTTGGGTCTGAGCGACTCAGTGTGGCCACGTAGAACTGCCCCAGAGGGTTCTGTAGACGGCTTACCAGCGGTTGGTGGTTTGGATCCATTAGCTGCTCTGGGAGAAGATGTCTGCTTCCTTAAAGATTTCCCCAAACCCAAACCAGATGCCCCGCCAACGGGTCTATGCTGACTCATGTGACCTTCTATAGCGGTTCCGAGGCTGTACATTTTTATGGGAGAAGACAGGTTTAGCAGTTCTCCAACGCTTGCTCGACATCACCATAGCCTTGGAGCCAGATGGGCTAGCTCCACTCTGTCCCATGGGGTCTCTAAGAGGAATCAACTTGGCATCACCAGGTTTTAAAATCCTCATAGGAGCAGTTTGCCGGGTCTTTCTCCCTCAGGTGGGTCTGAGCGTCCAACCTGCCAGTTAGCAGTGGAGCACCTCACTGTTGTGCCACCAGGGGACATATATGCACACACGTTTGTGTGTAGGGGTCTCTGAGTGTGCAAATAGTTAAATCAGGGGTCCTCACACTTTTTAAATGGGGCCAATTCACTGTCCCTCAGACTGTTGGAGGGCCGGACTATAGTTAAAAAAAAACCCAACTATGAACAAATTCCTATGTACACTGCACCTATCTTATTTTGAAGTAAAAAAACAAAACGGGGCAAAAACACCCAGCGGGCTGGATAAATGTCCTTGGCGGGCCGCCGTAGTTTGAGGACCCCTGAGTTAAATGCTTAACCACTAGCCCAAAATGCCGTCCCAATGATCTGTTTCCGGAAGTTTACAGCCTTCGCTGTACTGGGAAGCCCAGTTCTATCTGTACACGCGGGGTTGCCGTATGCATACACTCAATGGCAATTGACAACAGCATGGGTTCATGTGTTTGTGTTTTTACATGAATGTAGTTGAGTGTTGTTGAGTGTCTTTCAAACGATTACTCTCCTACTTCCACGTACTGATAAACTCTCTTAGTGAGAAAGCCCACTAACCTGTTTCTTAATGTTTAACTTTCTTTTCACCATGGAATCAATGTTGCTTAGCCACAATATATTATTAAATATACTAGATGTTGGACCCAAATTTGTTTTGCTACAAGTATTGTTTACTTCTGTAAGACCAATGCATTTGTAGCATGTGCATGTGACCTCGATTTTAAAATAAAACTTGAAACATTATATGAAAGTAAGAGGGGTTCATGCTGAAAATTTTAGATATGAAGACATTAAAATGAAAACAAAATCACAGAATCTCAAAACCCAGAGGCAAGGGCATTAGTATCGTGGTTTCTTTCTTCTTAGTATTTCTCGAAGAGCTACACGCATGTTAAAAATATTAACAAAACTGAAGTGAGTATGAAATATGTGGTTTAAAGTCAAGTCTTTGCACAGAGATGGCTCTGCATTCAACTTTTGCACTTACGATTTATACAATGCATTACACGAGACTAAATTCTTAATCTGTGCAGTGTCATTTTTCCAGTTGGGGGAGTGGAGATAATAATCACTACTTGCAGGGTTGTTGAGAGCATTAGGAAATATCAGTAAAGGGATTGGCCTGGTGTCTGGCACGTTGATTTCTAAAGAGGTATTGGCTAAGGTGACACCTGCAGGAGAGAGACGAGGCTTTCTGCTCCTGTAAAGAGTTCCAGTCTTGGGCACCCACAGGGGCCGTTCTAGTCTATCAAGCATTGACTGATGACAGTGAGTTTGCCTTTTTCGAAAAGCAGAAAACTTTACACCAGAATGCCTACGTGGTGCCAACGATACTGTCCATGGCCGCTAGCCGAGCGATTCCACAGTGATGTGGGCGGGCGGTGAGGGAAAAGTGGATCTTTTTGAGGCCCCCCCCACCCCCCCAGCCACAAACAGAGAAATTGGAAGAGAGACCTGGTACTCTACTTCTGAAAGCTCTACTTCTGGGGGGAAAATCTATGGAGCACAGTATGCGAGTGTGGGGTTCTCCCCTCACCCAGCAGGGTGCCATGAGCTAAAAAATGACTCAAAGGTAATTGGTGCCTTTTAAAAAATACTGTGGAGCCCCCGGGTGGTGCAGTTGGCTGGAGCTCATGCATGAGTACCTTGTAAGAAAGGCCTGGCATCAAAGAACAAAAGAGCATATAATTGTGTGCTCATCTTCCCAACACTATCGCTGAAGACAACTGAGTGCATAAGCAAATGTGGTGAAGAAAGCTGATGGTGCCAGGCTATCAAAAGATATAGCATCTGGGGTCTTAAAGGCTTGAAGATAAACAAGCAGCCATCTAGCTGAGACGCAACAAAGCCCACATGGAAGAAGCACACCAGCCTGTGTGATCATGAAGTGTTGAAGGGATGAGGTATCAGGCATCAAAGAACAAAAAATAAAATCATTGTGAATGAGGGGGAGTGCGGAGTGGGGACCCAAGGCCCATCTGTAGGCAACTGGACATCCCCTTACAGAAGGGTCACGGGGAGGAAACGAGCCAGTCAGGGTGCAGTGTAGCAACGATGAAACATACAACTTTCCTCTAGTTCCTAAATGCTTCCTCCCCTCCCACTATCATGATCCCAATTCTATCTTACAAATCTGGCTAGACCAGAGGATGTACACTGGTACAGATGGGAACTGGAAACACAGGGAATCTAGGACACATGATCCCTTCAGGACCAGTGGTGAGAGAGACAATACCTGGAGGGTTGAGGGAAGGTGGGGTGGGAAGGGGGAACTGATTACAAGGATCTACATATAACCTCCTCCCTGGGGGACAGATAACAGAAAAGTGGGTGAAGGGAGACATAGGGCAGTGTAAGATAAGACAAAATAATAATTTATAAATTATCAAGGGTTCCTGAGGAAGGGAGAAGTGGGGAGGGAGGGGAAAAATGAGAAGCTGATACCAAGGGCTCAAGTAGAAAGCAAATGTTTTGAGAATGATGATGGCAACAAATGTACAAATAGGCTCGACACAATGGATGTATGCATGGATGTGATAAGAGTTGTACGAGCCCCCAATAAAATGATTAAAAATATATTTAACTACAAAAAGAGAAAGGCCTGGCAATCTATTTCCAAAAAGCAGCCACTGAGATGCCCTCCGGGCACCTTTCCGCTCAGAAGCGCACGGGGCGCCGCGTGCCAGAGTCGACGCGGCAGCGACCGGCTGAAGAGGCTGAGGACTAGAGACATTGGTTTGTGGGGAGGTAGGTGGAGGTTCCCAGAGCAGAGCATCCGTTTCAGAGCCAACAATCCCGCACATTCTGTGTCTGCTCATCCCGTACAATCCCGGCCATGCTCCCACCCTTCTGTCCGAATGCGTGGGCTTTGTCTTCAGTACCTGCTGCCCTGGGGGTTGGCAGCTGAGTCACATTCGGGGGAGTTCAGCGCCAGAGCGGAAGGGAGACTGAGGCTGCACAGACACCTGGGTATTCCTCTTCTCACGGACTATTCAGATCATCTACACTTACAGTAAACACCAAGTTAATACTTTTTCATGCTATGTAAACATGCATACGCATGTGCACACATAGATACACCTATGGAATGCTTTCGATGACATTTCTGCATAAATTACTCGCCCACATGCAGCCCCGCCCGTCCCCACGTACACCTGAGAGCAGAATCGCTTTGGGCCATCATGGCTTTGGTGCTTTCTCGGGATCCTGGACACGACTGTCTAATTGCTCTCTAAAACGGTGTGGCAAGGGCGGGCTCCCAGCCGCTGCATTGGGAGTGGAGTGGGGCACCCCCTGACTGCCTGAGCGCTGCCCTCTGTGGTCCGATCTCTCCCTGTGAGGAGGGCAGCGTCTCCTCAAACAATTCTGGTGAGCGCAGCCTGTGCCAGGCTGTGGGGTGGGTGCTGGAGGGACGGTGAAGGGAGAGCCAGGCAGCCCCCTTTCAATGGCACTGGCATTCTGGTTGACCCAGAGGAGGGTGAACAGGAGACGGGAGCAGCCAGTGGAATCAATGACCAGAACTGCCCAGAGAGCAGCGATGGAGACCAGAGAACAGGAGTCCAGCTCTCTCCCCCTGGGCCGGGGACGGGGGTAAATCTAAACTGAGGCTTGAATGGTAGGTATCTGGAAGGAGGGCAATGGGAGTGATGGCCAGGAGGGTGGGAGCAGGTGAGGGCAGCAGATTGGCCAGGGCAGGAGCTGGGATTTCTCCCCCAATGCCATGCTCAATCATTAGCCGGGGGCACAGGGCTGACTTACCGGATGAAGAGTCTGCAGGCTGGGCGACTAGTTGGCGGTGACTGCAGTGAGTGAGGTGAGAGATCATTGTGGCCAGGACGCGGTGCGTCCGTGGAAAGGAGAGACGGGGATGGAAAGGGTGAGGTGTCAACCTCTGCACACGTGACCGAGATCTACAGATAGGGGAGGGGCTGTCTCGTGGAGGGGGACAAAGATACCCCAAGAACTCTCCTGCAGGATCAGAGCCTCCTGCCCCCCCCCCCATGCCGACTGGGGTATCTTCATGCAGCAGAAGGACCCAGAGCCCAAGAGGGGTGTGCCAACTACAACTTTTAAAAAGCTGAACGGATGGAACAAATTCACATGAAAGTGAGTGTGGATAGTCCCGACTTAAGGTGTATTTGAGCTACATTTACTGTGTGTGTGTGCGCGCGCGCGCGCGTTACACTGTATCATGGGCAAGGTATACTATCGACAGTGCTGCAGCTGTATGTAATCCGATGTGTGTAATTTGCTGGTGTTGTCTATCATAACTCACAGATGTTCAGAGATCAGGTTTATGAAGATATTGATAATGGAAGTAAAGGAGAGACAGAAAAAGAGAGAAGGGTTCCACTTAAATCAGAACTGACTGGAGACGGAGTCTTGGGGAGGAATCCGATCAGGGCGCCCATCATGCGCCCTCTAAAGAGCAATTGGGCTGTTGACTTAGTTGGAACTGGGTCTCAGTTAGTCTGTGCTTTGTGGAGAAAGGGCCTGTTGGAGCCGAGGGGCTACTCCACGCAGTAAAGCGAGCTCCCCGGGAAGTCAGGAAACTCATTCCACCATCAGCGGGCTGTGTAGCCTGATCGCTCCCTTGCCCTCGCTTAGTTTTTGACTCACTTTTATGTAAAATGACTTCTGAGAGTGAGCATCCTTCACTGTGTGGGGGGTGTTGTCAATAAATAAGACATTTTTCAGAAAGGTCACAATGCCGTCTTGCTCTGAATACCCCGAATGTCAATAATCTAGACTCGTCTGCTGTCAGTCGAGTCTGCTGTCAGACTCACTGCTACTGTCGAGGCAATTCCAACTCTTAGTGACCGTGTAGGTCAGAGACCATGTAGGCTACAGGAGCAAGTAACCTCATCTTTCTGAGCTGCGTTCAAACTGCTGACCTTTCTCATGAAGCAGCTCAGCCCACTCACTACTCTACACACCCAGGCCATCCGCTGCAAGATAAGACACAGGTAAAAGCATAAATTAATTAATAAACGCCAGAGATGCTCTTGTGAAAGCAACTTGGCGGATCATTCTGTATTCAGTCTGTCCTGTCTCAGGTGCCGTTGCGGTGGCTCTGCGCCCTAGGCTTGGCTGCACAATGGAAAGAGATGGGGTCTGTCCCGGCACCCTCCTCCAGTCACTGCGGGGGCTGAGCCCACTGCTGCAGTCGCTGACATATCGAGTAAGCTGAAACAGCGTGGCACACAGCAAGCACTCCGTGCATCTCAGTTATTGTTCCTATAGCATTTCACAATAACATAGATCCTAGTATGACCTCGGGTCATCGAGAAATAATGATGCTTATTAATTTAGAGGCTCGACTACTTGGGGCACATTTTAAAATCTCTTTGAGTCTCAGTTGTTTCATCTATAAAGTGAGGACAGAAATATGCTTCTTATTTGAATTCTAGCCTTTTTAAAAAAAATCATTTTATTGGGAGATCGTACAACTCTTATCACAATCCATACATTTATCCATTGTGTCAGGCATATTTGTACATTTGTTGCCATCATCATTTTCAAAACATTTTCTTTCTACTTGAGCCCTTGGTATCAGCTCCTCATTCCCCACCCTCCCTCCCTCATGAACCCTTGATAATTTATAAATTATTATTATTTTTTCATGTCTTACACTGACCAATGTCTCCCTTCATCCACTTTTCTGTTGTCCATCTCCCTGGGAGGAGGTTATATGTAGACCCTTGTTATCGGTTCTCCCTATCTCCCCCCACCTTCCCCTTACACCCTCCTGGTATGGCTACTCTCAATATTGGTCCCGAGGGGTTTATCTGTCCTGGATTCCCTGGTTTTCCAGCTCTTATCTGTACACGTGTACATGCTCTGGTCTAGACAGATTTGTAAGGTAGAATTGGGGTCATGATAGTGGGTGGGTGGGGGAGGAAGCATTAAAGAACTAGAGGAAAATTATGTTTCATCGGTGCTATACTGCACCCTGACTGACTCATCTCCTCCCCGCAACCCTTCTTTAAGGGGATGTCCAATTGCCTACAGATGGGCTCTGCACTGCCCCTCATTCACAATGATATGATTTTTTGTTCTGGGTCTTTGATGCCTGATATCTGATCTTATTGACACATCATGATCACACAGGCTGGTGTGCTTCTTCCATGTGGGCTTTGTTTCTTCTCAGCTAGATGGCTGCTTGTTTATCTTCAAGCCTTTAAGACCCCAGACACTGTATCTTTTGATAGCCAGGCACCATCAACTTTCTTCACCACATTTGCTTATGCACCCGCTTTGTCTTTGACAATCCTGTCGGGAAGGTGAGGATCATGGAATGCCAAGTTAATATAACAAAGTGTTCTTACATTGAGAGAGTACTTGAGTAGAGGCCCAATGTAAATTCTAGCCCTCTAAACTTGGAGAGCATGAATTTCTGTTTATTAATTTAATTTATTTTTTGCATTTCTGTTTATTAAAGTCATCCACTTGTGATATTTCTGTTACAGCAGCACTAAACACCTGAGACAGAGTTTGGTATAGGAGTGTAGGGTGCAGCTCTAACAAAGACCTAAATTGTAGAAACGGCTTTGGAATTGAGTAACGGTAGAGGCTGGAAGAGTTTTTAGGTCACTTTGTGTTGGATTTGACTTGAAGGTCGCGGGGTTTTACTCGTAGACAATTAGATTGCTTCGAAGAGACTGTTAGTCCCATTCTGGGCACCCAGGGCAACTTCCTTATATCTCTCCTCACTTTTTGAGGGCTCAGAAAGAAGTGAAGAGAGTTATAGAAAAAGCCTCTATCACAGCAGAGGCTATCTATGGGGTCGTCAACAGAACAGGGCTTGCAATGTAGACATTTAAGGTGTTTCCAGAGAGGTTTCAAAAGGAAATGATGAACGTGTTTAAACAAGGGAGGAACGGCGACGCCTTTCATGAGATAGCAAAGAACGTGTCTGAATTATGGGGAAGCTTTGATGACATCCAGAACTCATAAGCGAAGAGCTTGGCTGTCTGGTCCCGGAGATGTCTGAGCCACATCTTCAGGGGCAGCATGGCTTCTCCTTCACGCTTCCAATAAAATGAGAGCAGAAAGAGACGGACTAAAAACGGACCGTGCAAAATGGACCCAGAACTTAAAGATTTAAATGCTGCGGTAAGAACTCAAGACACTTGTCCTAAGACTCTCACCAAGGACAGTTTTTATTCCAGAGATTAAGCCAAAAATCCAACTACTGAGACCGACGTGAACAGAGATTGGATGAAAGGAAGGAGTGCTCGCTGCCTCTTGGTTTTTTTTGTCTACAGACAGAAATCAGGCCAAAGGAATGGCATCTCTCTCCCTCTGAGAGCTGAGAAGGGCCATCCCTGGAGAGGCTGAGAGCAGCAAGCCATTGGAAAGAGCACTGGACGCAAGCTGACTGCAGTCGATTTCGAAGGGCAAGACCACAGCCTCCTCGGTTTCCAAGAGTCAGCTCCATCAACTGGACTGCGGAGGGCAGGGCTGCCATGCTCCAAGGCCAAGAGAAGGCATCACTTTCCAAAGCTGAGGGGCAGGACTACCATGTAGAAATGGTAGAATTGAGTCCATTGAGTCTGAGAGAGTAGGGCACCCCTAGGATGGCCCAGGAGAATGGGCCACTTAAATTTGAAGGGGTAAACTTTCCCTACCAGAGGTCCTGGAAGGCCAGGGCAAGGGGCCTCCACGCAGAATCCAGAGAACACAGTCAGTGCTCTTGACCATGGCACAAATGGTCTTTAAAAGAGGGCTAGTTTCAAGGTTGAGAACTAATGCAAGTTTTTCTGTTGGGTTTTGGACTTGCCTGGTGCCTATCATTCCTTTCTCTCTGCTAATTTCTCCCATTTGCAGTGGAAAGATCTACTTGTACTTGCTCCATCACTGCATTTTAGAAACGGATCATTTGCATGCTAGATTTCACAGGTTCTCGGAAAAAGAGGAAGTTTGTCCCAGGATTGAATATGCCTAAAATCTCACTCAAATTTGATTTAGATGATTCAGAAAAGTGAGATGTTCTGGCTTTGAGTTGATCTGAGACTTTAAGAATGATGTGACAGGGTGAATGTGTTTTGCATGTGGAAAGGACATAAACTTTGATGTCCCAAAGTGGAATGTGACGAGCTGAATTGTGTGTCCTAAAACTGCATGTTGTAAATTCTACTATACCTGTGTTTGTAATCCCACTTGGGAATCCTTCCCGAGAGCCAGCAGAGAAAGCCTTACTCTAGAGTAGAGAGTCTTCCCCCAGATTTCTAGCCTCTAGAACTATGGGGGTCAGATTTCTTTTTGTTAAAGCCACTTGTTTGCGACATTTCTATAATAGTAGCCTTGGATAACTAAGATAATACACAGCAGTTCCTGGGTGACACCAATGTTCACACATTTGGCAACTAGCTGAAGGGGCAGGTGGTTCAATCCCACCCAGAAGTGCCTTCAAAGACCTGTCTGGTGCTCTGCTTCCAGAAGGTCATAGCTTGAAAACCCTATAATGCAGGTAGTTCTACTCTGCACACATGTATTCGCCATGAGTCGGCAGAGACTTTATGGTAAACAACAACAAAAACAGACATGCGATAAATGTTTTTTCCTTGGAGTGAACTAATTAAGCAACCATCAGTCAGTCATTCTGGTAAATATAAGCAAAAGAAAATGTCTACTTTCTGCCCTCCTTCCCACCTCATTGCTATCAAGAGTAAATAGCTTAATTTACCAAGGCAATGGGGCAGAGATGTGATCATTGATAGCAGAAATCGATACTGTTCTATATAGTGCTTGTTAACCATTAACCAATACTTTGGAGCCAATAAAGCACATTGATCTAGTGCTTGTAGTATGTTCAAGATGCCCATGATTGTTTCCATACTTCAGGAGTCTTCCCCTTAACGGTTGTTAACGCTCTATAAGAATACATGCTTAACAGAGCAGATATTCAGGGGCGAAGCATGGAGTGGAATTGAATTATACCCGATTTTCTTTACTGTCAGTCATGCACATGTAGTTTAGAGATTCCAGACTAAGGAGAAAGGAAATCAAATATGCTCAGGAATTCTAAGCATCTTCTAAGTCACTCAATATTGTCACATAGTTTGCTATTAATGAGAACATCTGTCTGAGGGTGTGATAGTTAAGTTTTGTGTCAACTTGGCTGGGCCCGGGTTCTCAGTCATCTGACAGTAACCCCCAGGATGGAATCTAACACAATGTAATCCATTCTATGATGGATCTGCCATAATGTAATCAGCTGTGTGTCCAGCCAGCAGTTGTGGCGAAATGCAGCCCCCTTGTTCGGGTCACAGCCTTGATTCTATTAGAAGAAAGACTCCTCCGAGTGTAGCCTGCCCTTTGTGAAGTGAAAGGGGTGCACAGGGTTGTGTCCTCTCACCATGCTTACCAGCCCATGTGCTGAGCAAACATTCAGAGAAACTGGGCTGTATGAAGAAGAGGGCTGGATCAGGAGGAAGACTTATTAACAACCTTTGATACGTACATGACACAACCTTGCTTGCTAAAAAAACGAGGAGGACCTGGAATACTTGCTGATGAAGATCAAGGATGGCAGCCTTCAGTAGGGATCACAACTCAATATGAAAACCAGAATCCTCACAACTGGACCAACGGTCAACATCCTAGTCAATGGAGAAAAGGTTGAAGTTGTCAAAGATGTTGTCTTTCTTGGATCCACAATCAATGCTCATGGAAGCAGCAGTCTAGAGATCAAATTACAGATTGTATTGGATACATCTGCAACACAAGACCTCTTTAAAGAGTTTAAAAGCAAGAGATTACTTTGAGAACTAAGGTGTGCCTGACCCAAGCCATGCTAATTTCAATTGCCTCCTGTGCATGTGTGTTGAGCATTGACTAAGGAAGACCGGGGAAGAATCGGTGCATTTGAACTACAGTGCTGGTGAAGCATCCTGAAAGCACCATGGACTGCCAGCAGAAGGAGCCAATCGGTCCTGGAAGCAGTTCAGCCAGAATGCTCCTCAGAGGCAAGTTTGATGAGACTTTGTCTCACGTACTTTGGACATGTAGTTAAGAGAGGCCAGTCTCTGGGGAAAGCCATCATGCTCAGTAAAGTGGAGGGGCAGCAAAGAAGAGGAAGGCCTTCTAGAAGATGGATTGCCATCCTGGCTGCAACAAGGGCTCGAGCAAGGGAACAGCGGTGGGGAAGGTGTGAGACCGGGCGCTGTTTCATTCTGTTGACACAGGCTCGCTACGAGTTGGAACCGACCTGACGGCACCAAACTACAGCTGATATATTGGGACCAACAAAGCACCACATACAATCTGTTCCATGAACACATCAGCAATTCGTTTTGGTTAAAGACATAAACTTAGAAGAACCTTTTAGTGATGAGGAAGGAGCCCTTGGGAGGCACCTCAGGAGACAGACATGGTCATTTGCTTCCGAAAGTCTACAGCCTTGCTATTCATATAAAGCAGTTCTATTCTGAGCCCACAGGCCTGTCGCAAGTCTGAGCTGACTCCGTAGTGCTGAGGCACACAGACATCGCAGCGAAATAGGCCTGGGTTTCCATCCCAGCTCCCCACATGCTAGCAAATACTTTGAGCCCCAGTTTCCTTGTCTGAAAATGGGGACACGGTCCCCATGAGTGGACCTCTGCGTGGAGACATAGATCTTTAGAATTGCTTTCATTTCGACTTCAGAATGCTGGTGAGGGTGGGGGGAGGAGGAGGCAGAGGAAGCGAGAGCTAGAGCTAGATTGGTTGCTTGTGACACTGGCCATAGTCCTTTTAAGAATCCGATGAAGCCTACAGCTACTATGGCATCCTTAGAGAATGCACTTCTGCACATATACACCACGTTTTGTGGCCTGTTTCAGCCCGCCCCGCCACCCCACCCCCAAAGCTCCCCAGGCTTCATAGAGCTCTGGTTAAGAAACCGAGTCGAAAACTACAGGGCAAATCAGGCCATGGCCTTAGGCTTTGTTTCCTGGAATCATTTCATTTTACAGCAGGAACAGTGTAGTCTGTGGGTAAAACCCACATCATAACCTTGGCCAGCATGTGTGGCTGTCAGGAGCTGGAGGAGAGAGCGTCTGAATAACCCAGGGTCGCTATCACCACAACTTGAGCGTCATTCAAAGTCCACCCTGCTCCCCCCGCAGAAGATCATCTCGGCTTCCTATGTAATTGTCATTCCTTCGTGGTCTTGGGAAAGAACAGCCGCCTGCCGCCAGATGTAGTTCAGCAGAACTTTGTAAGTGGCATGCGATTTCGTCTTTAACCATAGACCGCTATCGTGGGTTTTCAAAGAAAAGAGGAAGAAAACAAAATGCCCAGTTGAAGTGGTTAAATATTCCCACAGTGAAGTATGAGGCAGGCTCCAGTTATTTTGTGAGAACCATGTAGCTAAAGAAAGTTGCTTATGGTATAATAAAAAAAGAAAGGGTGGGCCAGGGAGCAGACCAAAGGACTATGCCCTTTAGGACTTCAGCAAGTAAAAGCCCATCCAGCCTACGAACAAAGACCAGTATCTCTGATGCAAAACTGTTACTTAGCAGTCTTTGGTGGCTGATCCATTCTCTCTCTCTTTTAAATCTGTGTTATATAACTTTTACAGTTTCAGAGTAATGAGACAAATGATAAATCTGTAAAATATCAACTGTTCTTCCAGAAGCGCTGGCCATTCTCCCTCCTCTAACCAGCCCAGAGCTTTCTGTGGTTTCTCTGGTGATCAGGCTAGGAGCAGCAAGCCCGGCTCCCCCAGACCAGACAACCACAAACATACATGTGAGCAATTCAAAGAGCAGTGAGAAACTTTCCAGCCCCCGCCTGGATCCTATCAGACCCTGCCTCATCAGGCCCTCCGTGTCCAAGCCTGGCGGATTGAGAGGGCGGCGCGGGCTAGCGGGGCCAAGAATGTCCTGGTCTGAATCCGCGCCTCTGACTTTCGGATTCACGTCATTTATGACTGAGCTGACACGGAGCCAGAAGTGAAGTGGCTTGTCAGGCCCACGGACAAGCTGATGGGGGTGGTGTTAGATTCCCTTCCCCTGCAGGGCCTAACAGGGCCTCCTGCTAGAAACATCTCAAGGTGCAGGAACCCCCAGAACATCACTAAAAACGGTTTTCTGCAGCTGAAACGGAGGGAGGCTTAACCGAAACCAAAAAACCAAACTCACTGCCATCGAGCCGATGGTGACTCACAGGGACCCTACAGAACAGGGTAGCATTCCGAGACTATAACTCTTCACTGGTAGAAAGCCCCATCTTTCTCCACAGAGTGGCTCGTGGCTTCGAACTGCTGACCTTGCAGCAGGGAGGCTTAGCAGCTGCACATTCATGAGGTCACTGAGACCTCCTAAGACCATGATCAGCATGTTAAGCATTACCCCCAAGCGCCCGGTTCACAGTGCCGGTTGTACGGCAGTACTGACCTCTCTGCGCTCCCTCAGTCTGAGCTCCTACCTCTCATCTTGAGGTTCCTGCGCTTGCAGCTAGACGGATGTGAATAGCAGGAACAGCTGGAGGGACTGCATTCTGCACACAACTGCATTTCCTTCCCACAACCCCCTAGCAGGCAGCCAGGCTTTCACTGAACCCCAAGAAGCCCCCGCCTGCTTATCCTTTACAAAGACTGCTCTGGCCTCCTGGTACATGGAAGCTGCCCTCGTCTGTGGGCCCCAAAGCAGACTGTGCGGCCTTACCCCAGTCTGACTTGTGAGGGAAGGTGTTTACCAGTCTGAGTCCACATGGACTTGCTGGATCATGTGTGCTCCAGGGGCCTCACATCTGGCTTTCGGCACAGACCACAGGCCTAATGGAGGGCTGCTGACCGTGAGGGCATCGAGGGGAGAGAGTGGCTGCCACAGGCATCACAGATGTAGGATGGACAGACGGCAGCAATGGAGGGATCAGAGGACCAAAGGCCACAGTGCAGCTGGAGCTACTGGGCAGGCAGCAGCATGTTCCTCAAGAAAGGAGAAAACAGAAGGCTACGAGGTCCACTTAGGCCCCAGAGGGGAAGCAAAGGCATTCTCTGGGGGCCATTTCTGCAGACAAACTGCCAGGGCCTCCTGAAGGCGTTGGTCAAAGACTTCCCAGATGCCTTCGAGGCACCACATGTGGTGTCTCGCCCAGCACAGCTCAGCGCGCCTCTCTTCTTGGTTCTCTGTTTCCACGAGGCTGCTGGTCATGTGCCTTCAAGCTGCGGGACATTTCCTTTGGTTCCGTCTCTTGCTTTACGTGGTGCTTGGGACACAGCTCTGCCCACAGTTGTGGTTCAGGAGACCAAGGATGGAAAGTTCAGAGTGGGAATCTCAGCTCGGCCCTCCACTCACCCTGGGGCTTCAGGCAGGTTCTGATAAGCCCATCACAGGGCTCTTGTGGGGCTCACAAGAGTCCATGAACACAAAACACTCGATACATTTCTAAGCACGGAACAGACGCTCAAGTCCAGGCTGTTAGTCCGCAGTTGGTCAGTGAAGCTTTCTATTCCTGTAAAGAGTTAGTGTCTCGGAAACCCAGGGGTAGATCTACCCTGTCATCCAGGGTTGCCATGAGTCAGAATGGACTCCATGGTGGTGAGTTGGGTTTGTTGTTGTTGTTGTTGTTGTTGTTTTTAAGCACAACATGCCACGTAGAACTGGGACAGCATGGTTAGGAAAGGATTACCCAGAGGCCACTGAGTCAACTCCCCCTCTTGGGTAGAGTTGAAATCTGAAGGGCAGACAGGGGTGACCTCTGTAGAAATAAATGGTCTAGGGAATCAAACAGAACCCCATCAGGAGGATTTGCTCCTCTCTCCTGGTTTCTTGTCCTTTCCCAGGCTTCTCCAGTCCTCTGGCTTGGAATCCACTCAATGGCAGTGAGTTTTTTGGCCCCATCTTGCCGGTATCATCTGTACCCTGTGGCTTGGCTGGTCCTTGACACCCTCTCAGCTTTAGCTCCGTGATTCCTGGTATCTTCCCTCTTCCCCCACCAGCCCTCAGCCTCTCCCACACGGGTTTCTGATGAAATGGCGCTCCTCAACTTTGAAGACTCAGCAGGGCTCCGGTGCGTCAGGAGGTTCCTAGGCCTTGAAAGCTCCCCTGGCAAGGAAAACGTCTATGCTGTAGCCCGTCATCTGGGATACAGTGTGGGCATCTGCTTTTGCAGCTCGCCTGGATTGTCCCAGCCCCACTCAGGACCAGTCTAGTGCTCCCCAAGGACTGTCCACTCTGGGGAACTATGAAGATGGGCGTTTCCAGCCCTTCCTCTGCTCCCCCCCCACCCCCAGCATCCAGCCGTGTGGGTGCTCTCTTCAGCTCCAATCAGGGCAGCCTCACCTGCACTAATTGGAGTCAGGGATGCCTTCCTGCCAGGGCCTGCCCCTCAACAGGACGCACAGATGGGGGAACTCCATGACAACCAATCCCAATAAGAAGAAGGCAGCTGTCCTCGCTCTTGCAGGGCCGTGATGAGTTGGATCGGTGAGGGAACGTTGGACTTTCAGGTTTACAGAGGCTGAGACATTAGCAGGAAACTCAACACTCGCTGCCGTTCTGACTCAGTTCTGACTCGTGGCAACTGTGGGTTCTGAGACTGCTAATGGGCATAGAAAGCCTTATCTTGCCCCAAGGAGACTGGTGGTTTTGAACTGTTAGCCGCATGGTTAGTAGTCCAACTCAGAACCACTACACCACCAGGGTAGGTGGGCATTTCCAGCAATGAGAAAGGTGTGGTCCAAGCTTTGAATTGTCATGAAGCACCAGGGAGTGATTGGTCTGAGAAGCTGGGCCCAGGATGCCCCTAGAGGGGTGCTGGAGAGAAGCTGGAAAAGGAGACTCAGACAGTCAAGGTCTCGGGAGGCCTTGACAGTAAACACTGGAGTCAAAGGAGGTTCTACTTTGGGGAGGAGGACCATATTTACATTTTAGAAAACACTCCAGCCACATCTTGGAATAGTGGGGTCTGGGGGCAGAAGGATGAGTCCAGAGAAAGTGACACCGGTCTAGTCTTGAGCAGAAGAGTCAGTTACTGTCTCGTTGACACTGAGTCACCGGACGCCCAGTGTGTCCGAGCAGAAGTGGGCGCCGTCAGGTTTCCCAGCCTGCTTTTCAGAGTGTGCTTCCTGTGCGTGTGCCACTTAGACACTCCCGCCGGGGCCCAGGAGGGTCTGAACTAAAGCAATGGGATGGATTTGAAACCCTTAAAAGAGAGTCTGAGGTGGGCCCACCTACCCCAAACACCACAGCTAGGGCAGGTCTTTCCTGTTTGGGGTGGTAACTATTTGGGATGATAACTGCAAGTGCTCACCCTGAGGTGTAGTGCTAACACAAAGTCAGCAGTTCTAAACCACCAGCCGATTCTTGGGAAAAACACAAGGCTTTCTACTCCTGTAAAGAGTTACAATCTTGGAAACCGTGTCTCTCCTAGGGTTCTACACTGTCCTATAGCAGTTCCACCCTGTCCTATAGCAGTTCCACCCTGTTCTACAGCATTTCCACCCTGTTCTATAGCAGCTCCACCCTGTCCTATAGAAGTTCCACCCTGTCCTATAGCAGTTCCACCCTGTCCTATAGCAGCTCCACCCTGTCCTATAGCAGTTCCACCCTGTCCTATAGCAGTTTTACCCTGTCCTGTGGAGTCACCATGAGGGGAACCACCTAGATGGCAGGGAGTGTGGTTTGGGAGTTTTATTGTCGCTGGGGAGTGAGGGTAAGAACCATAATAAAAAAATTTTTCTGAGCACTTTTTCTGGAGTCTGTCGGCCATTGCCACCTGCAATTAACAAGAAATATTTAACTCTTTATTGCTTGCTGCCACTGCGTCTACTCTGGTTCAAGCTGACCCTGCTCTATGTGTACAATTCCAAAGGGACTTCAAGGCTTTGGGAGGCAGATGCCCACGCTGGTCTTCTGAGGCCCCTCTTAGTGGATTTGAACAGCCACCCTTTGGCTAGCCAGAGATTGCACCTAACCATTAAGAGTCCTACGAGATTTTAACTATAAATTGCTTTGGAACATTTTACGTTCATATGTTTACAACCAGCCCTTACGGGCCCATTTTCCTCCTCTGTTCTTTTCCAATGCGCCTTTCTTTACTCAGTTGCCAGTGGATTTTCCAATCCACGAGAAGGAAGACCAAGCGTGGACAAGATGGGTTTTCGTGCCCTCCACAAATAAACAGAAGGACAGAGCCGGGAGGAGGGCAGTCCATGTTATAAGAGAGTGGCTTTACGTGCAGGCCTGCTTTACAACAGAAGTTGTCAAGTCACTGGACGTGAATACAGCAGATCCCAGAGCCTCCCGTGGTCTCCACTCGCCGCTCGTGAAAAGGCCTCAGGGAGGCGGGCTGCGCACCCGTTCCTACTTCACCAAGAAGTGTGACCTTTCTGTGCAGCTAACAAACCCTCTGCCAACACACCAGTGCTTCCTGGAAGCCCTCTTCGGACTTCGCAGAGAGTCCTGGGAACCGTGTCACAGGAATCTCCCCTTAGCTCTGGCCTGCAGCCTCTCTATGGTGGGATTTTCTCGTTCAGTTTGCTAGTGCCTAGGGGACACTTGTCTGGCTGAGAACATGGAGAGAAGGACCCTGCTGAGGCAGAGCTGTGGGGCTCTTTCCCCTCTGCACCTGCACCTAGACGCATAGGACCACTGGGTTTGGCTGCCCAGGGGAGATGGAAGCAGATATCAGATGATGGCCGACAAAGGACACTCACTGTGTACTTCTAGTGCACTCTGGGAGACCTCTGGAGTTAGCAAGGAGGGGGGCATGCATACTTCTTGGGGACAGGATGGAGCAGGAACACCATGGAAAAGTGACTCTTCTCCACAGGACGTACTGATGGTCCCAGTGGAGGCAGAGTTATAGGAAGAAGGGTTCTGGGCCTTCTCTTCCCATCACTCCCTGTGACCAAGTACCTAGTAGCTGGCCTCCTGCTTCAGGCTCAGGACTCAGGAGAGTCCAGGAAGCAGGGAGATCTCCACTGCATACCCGACCGAGCCAGGACCGAGAGGACGTCCATCTGCTCTCTGTGGACAGATATTCTGCCAGCCAGGGAGGGGTGTATAAGAGTATAAGAGCTATTAAAGAGGGAACCAATTACAAGGAACGATATGTGACCTCCTCCCTGGGGGACGGACAACCGAAAAGTGGGTTGAAGGGAGACATCGGACAGGGCAAGATATGACAAAATAACAATTTATAAATTATCAAGGGCTCATGCGGGAGGGGGGAGGGGGGGAATGAGGACCTAATGTTGGGGGGGGGGGCGGGCTTAAGTGCAGAGGAAATGTTTTGAGAATGATGAGGGCAATGAATGTACAAATGCGCTTTACACAATTGATGTATGTATGGATTGTGATAAGAGTTGTATGAGCCCCTAATAAAATGATTAAAAAAACAAAACAAAAAAGAGCTATTAAAAAATGACCAGAATGTTGAGAGCCAGTTGTTAAGCATGATCATGGTTAACAATTAAGTGATATAAAATTACAGTGAAATAATGTTAAAAACAAAGGTAAGGAATACATAAATCACATCAATTCCTCGTTATCTTACTGGATTTTACTGCTATCTCTGCTCTTCAGTTTACTATATATGTCTGGTTGGGAATACCTTGAGAGTAAGATGGGGCCTCGACTCCCCTGAAGAAATAGTCTCAGAGACTCATAGGGGCAGTTCTCCCTGGCCTATAGGGTCGCCATGAGCCGGCACGGGCTGGATGACCGTGTGTTTGAGAGAGTGTGGTTGGGACACTGTACAGTCATGCATCACATCATGCTTGTTCTGACAATGCTGGTCCCACATGCACCTGTGGGGCCCATGAAGTTATCATAAAATTCAGAAATTGCAATAGGAGTATGGTATTCTTCTTCAACTTAGACCAAAGGATGGGTCTGTGTTCATGCCAACACTCCCCTTGGTCATCGATTGCAACCCATGGTCTAGGGATGCCAGGCATCCTCAAAGTTAGTGCCCGCATTCTATGAGCATCAGTGAGCTCCCTGCCCTGTACGATAGAGAGCATGGTTTATTTTATTTCTAAATTATGTGCTATCCTTCATTTCAGTAAAATTTGTACAGAAGTGATCTATGTAGGGAGGTCTGGTTCAATTCCCAGTCAATGCACCTTGGGCAAGCTACCATTCATCTGTCAGCAGGGGCTGTGTGTGTGAAGACACTGACCAGGTTTCAGAGGAGCGTCCCGTCTAAGACAGCCTAGGAAGAAAGGCCTGGTGATTGACCTCCAAAGCCCAGCCAACAAATAATCTATGGATCACAGAGTCTCCATCCACAACCAACCATAGGGTCACCAGGAATTGGGGGTTAACTTAATGGCAACTATCAACATATATGTGTAAGTGTTCGGTCCCCCACCCTCACCCCATTAGGAAGTTGGTTGTTAAACATTTACTCAAATATCACTGCTCTCAGTCTCTCAGATCCCTATCCTGGCCTGGCATTCCACCCCCTGCGCTAGCAGATGTGGGAACCCCACCAGATAGTCAGAGAAACACTGCAAAATAGAAATGAGTCTTTTTCCAGGTTAGCTTTTAGCAAAAGGAGAGCTCAACCTTTATCAACAAGATACCAAAATAAAATTACTAAAAGCATTACTTTTGATACCATTTTCATGTACAATACTTCCAAGAAAAATAATGCTGTCTTTTAACATCTAATTTCACCCTACTAGTGGAAGAAATAAATCTTAAAATAATTGTAATTAATCTTTGTAGTAACATCAGTTGAAATATCTGTAAAAAATAAGCAGTTGACATTTAGATGGCTTTTACAACCATAATAACCCCCCAGCTGTACAATCTACCATAGATTGCCCCCCTTGGTAAAAATAAATAAATAAATAAATAAATGAAATGTTCTCAGTTTTGTAAAGGGGAAGAGAACTTATTCTTACTGAGCTCCCCCCACTGCACCGGTTTCCTGTGTTTGACTTTACTTATTCATTTCCTATGTTTTCTAAAAGATTTGAGGCTACTTACTCAAAACCAGCAACAACATACATTAGGAAAGAAAAATAAGGAAAGAAATCAGCTCAAAGGGTGTCAGGGGAGAAAAACACAACTGGACAGACAGTTGGTAACCAGAAATACAGACCACGAAATGCTATTAATATATTAACAATAACAACTGTATTGTTATTATTATCGTTATCCAATTACCAATGGTTAGTTGCCACTTTGGTCCTGAATATCCTGGAGTGCAGGGTAGAAACGAATGATCAGTCTGAAGAGTCACAGTTCAGGAGGAGCGTAGATTTCTCTGACCTGGAGTCTGAGAGACCTTTTCCTTGAACTCCTCAGGAAGGAGGCCATGGATGAAATGGGGGACAGTGGCTTGAGGAACAGCCCAGCTATAAATGCCACAGTGAGTTCCCTCCCCATTTCTCCCAGCACCCATCAGTAGAAGCAAAGGACCGAGTACCCACACCATGAACCAGGTGAACGTGGCTCATGATAGCGCCAGCACCGCGATCCAAACACATCCTAGCTGACTCCTAGCT
>NW_022103906.1:12752584-12772744 GCF_000313985.2 Echinops telfairi
GTTGGATCCCACACATCTAGCTAGAGTCATGCTTCTCAGTCTCATAAAATTCATGTCCTCTTTTGAGAAACATAACACAATCACCCTCTCCTTAAACAAAAAATTCCAAATAAATATTAGGAGTAAAAATAAGCCAAAGAAATTGTGATATTCTGCGTGCCTCTTCAGACTATTCGCACTCCCTGGGAGTTATTCTGTACCCTACCACCTCCCATTGGAGAATCTGGTAGGTTCTAGAAGAATGGGAATATTGTGTGCTCTTCAATTTCAACTCACCAGAGAATTAGGGCTTTGGCATTTAATTCTCCCAACCTGCGATGTGCTATTATCAACCAATAAAGAAATAGAGACTCAGAAGGTATAATTAACCTACCTGAAGCAAGGCTAACTCTATATAGAGAGGCCAAACTATTATTATCTGACAGAAGTATGAAGAGACTTGGTAACTTGCCCAAGGTCACAGGGCTACGAGCGTAGACCTAGGGCGGGAGGCAGGCCCGCCAGCAAATCACTACCACGGGGTTGTAGACACTACCGGGAGGTTTATGGGAACACAGCGACGGATGTGGGAGGGAATACGAGGCACTGGCCCCATGAGACAGTGGGAAAGGAATGGCAGGCAGCACGGTGTCTGGTGTAGCCAAAGCCTGTGGGTTGGCAGCGAGGATGTGACGCTAAAGGTACTTCAGGCCCCGGTGTAATCAAACTCTTTGCGTTTTGATTTTCATCTCAGGATTGTGATTTTCATCTAAGTGCTATCTTCCTACAACTTCATAATTCTGCCATCTTTTCATCTGCTTCCGAAAGTATTTCTCTAATCAGTCTGCAGCATCACCTTTGAACAAGGACACACCTGTTCTGCCGAGGCCTGGTGGTGAAGCTGGGAGGAGATGGGGAGTCAGAAACACCTGGACCTGACAAGCAAGGATGCTGGCCACTGACATCCTGGGACCCACCGCAGCCATCTCGAGGACCCAGGCTGTCGCTCAAAGAGGTGCTGCCTTTTGAGGTTTCTCCTACACCCCTCAGACAAAAGCCTGGCTCAGTAGGAAGTGTTTTCCTACTCAGTAGGAAGCTCATTACTCATCAGCTACTTGCTAGGTCACAGATTCTGTGTGGTTGGTTGAGCTGAGGGGATGACAGCTTCCACCTGGGTGGGAGGTAGACATGGGGGCTTCAAAACGTTCACATGGAGATAGAGGATGAAAAGATAAGGGCATTTCCCACTCCCAAACTTTGGGAGCCCCTTGTACTCCATGTGGAGTCTGGCCTTGCACTTGCCTCCCATCTTCATCCAGGAAGGCTCCGGTTGGGTGAGCCAGCCTGAGGGTGAGGAACGGAGAAGGATGCCGTCGGCTTTACTGGGCCAGCCGATGGGTCCAGCGGCCTCCTAACAGAGTGCGGACTCAAGGACGCGGGCTGCCTGGACACAGGCCCGTGAAAAGACCTGTCCACGAGGCAAGGGTTTGGAGGAAGGAGATCCCGGATTGAGATGGGGGCTGGCGTGAGAATGGTCAAGAGTACTAATGATCTGCTAAGTTCTGGAATAGTCCATGAGACGGTGGGGATCACTGGGCCCCTCCCTTGGCAGTTTTCCCAGGAACACAGGGATTTTGACCCTTTCTGCTCCAGGATGGGACGAGGATGCTTATTTTAGCATTTTATTTTGGCATACATATGTTACGCTCTTCAGAAAGTGACCAAGATAGAACAGAGATGCTCCAGAAACCCTTCCCCCAGGCTCTCCTAGTGTGCGCATCTTACTTCACTGTGGCAGGTCCGTCAAAGGGGAGACGTTAACACTGACACTGTCCTGTGAACTGATCTACAAACGACCCACTGCCCCCCCGTTTCCCCCCATTTCAGGAGCTCATCCAAGACACCACAATGCATTTTCCTCTCATGTGTCCTGAGTTTCCTGTGACTCCTCAGTCTTTTCTTGCTCTGCGATCTGGATGGGTTAAAAGTCAAGTATTTTGTAGCATCTTCCTCAACTTGGGTTTAGCCGCTGCTAAGGTGGCGGGGGTCTGGGGTTGGGGGGAGGAATGCTACAGAATGAAATCGCTTTCCAGTGGCATCAGAGCCGGAGTGACACAATAGCAACGTGACCGCCGGCGATGTCAGCTTTGTCCACGCGGTTAAGGTGATGTCTGCGAGGGTTCTCCACTACACGGTTGCAATTTTCCCTTTCCAGATTCTATTTAAATCCTGAAGGGAGAGGATTTAAGCTCTGTCTCCTACAGGGAAGAGTATCTACATAGATGATAGAGCACCCTTCTGTCTGACCACAGAAGCCCAATGACAACAAGTCTCTCGTTCCTTGGGAATGAGAGTCGTAGAGGGCGACATTGTTGGCCAACCAGAAAGTGGCTGGGAAGTCGTCAAAGCCCAAGAACTTGGGGGAACAAAGAAACACCTCTCAAAATAGGTTACCAGCTGTTTGTCTTGTCTTGTTTTCCTTTCACAAAAGGCCCTTCTCAGCAAAACAACTCTCAGCCCCGAAGGTCATCTTGAAACCTGGCCCCCGCCCCCACCCTGAATGTCTGAAAAAATGGAACCACCTCATTACACAACAAACCACACAAAAGCCAGCAGCCACACTCCGCGACAGCCAACCATTGACCTTGCTCCGGGACGCCCATCAATTAGGGCTGCCCCTCCAGCGTGCTGGCCGCGCATACCTACTTTTATAGAGAGCTTGACTCACCTGCCTCCGGCCCGCAGTGGGTGATTGCCAGAGCCGAGCATCAGCCCCCTCTCCCTCCCCACCACCTGCCCCCTTCCTTTCACTGTGGCCCGAGCAGCAGGATCTGCTCTAGATGGACATATTTTTGTACATTAGAAAAAGTAAAATGAAAACAAACTCTGCAAAAACAATGAGCACATGATGGAGCCATCTGTTCACTGCCTGGGCCCCAAACCCATGGCTATAGAGCTGCTTCTGACTCATGGACACCCTGTCTAGGACTTCCGACAGCACGCTGATTCCTCCTCCAGTCACCATCCCCAAAGCGATGCTCCTGCCCAGCTCTCCCGCTGCCCACCTTAGAGCTTGCCAAGCTCAGAGGGTCCCCGAAGCCAAAGGGCCAGGTCCTACCTTGACAGTACCTTAGTGGCATCCACCCAAACTCACTGGTGAACTAATTCTGACTCACTGCCAGCCTCTGGGACAGGGCAGCACTGCCTAGGAGTGCACATCTCAGGGCTGCACAGCTTTACAGAAACACAGAGAGGCTGGCAGCTTTAAACCGCTGTTTGCTTAGCGGTCAAGTGTTCACTCCCACACCACCAGGGATCCTTACCCATAGCTCTTCACACCCTGACAGCCCTCATGGTGGAAGGGCCTTCTCAGGGCAACCAGCACCTCCTGCGGCAATCCTCAGGAGAAAGCAAGTTCCCAGATGAATTCTCGTCGCACGCCGTGTGTGGCCCGGGCTTTCCTGCCAACTGTGGCCACAGACAGAGGTGGCAGGTTCCCTGGTCTGTGAGCAGAACTGCTCTGCCGGCTGTCCCCAAGCAGCAAGCTCAGTGTTCAACACGAGCCCCGCCCTCCAGCCTGGGGCTTTCCAAAGCTTCTGTGGGGCTCACCGGGTCCCTCGGGTCCCTCTGTCCAAGGAAAGGACCCGAGGAAGAGCCACCACAGCCGGCCTTTTCCTGGCCCACGGCCAAGTTGGTGGAGACACCCCTCTGCTGCCAGAGAGTTTCCTCGTGGGGTTTGGTTTAACAGCATGGCTGGGGTCTTACAGAGTCAACAAACCTCCACGCTCACTCGGTGTCAGCTGTTGTCAAGTGGACCGTGGACTCGTGGCAACCCCATGGCCAGAACCGCACAGAACAGTCACCCTGCTCCTTCCCCGTGACGGCTTCCAGACGGGGCCTCTGGGATCCACCGGGGTTTCGCGGTCCGATCAGCAGAAGCAGAGCCCGGCACATTCTTCCTGGCCTGCCTGATTCTGGAAACTCCGCCGACACCTGTTCAGCATCCGATGAACAAGCAAGCTCCACTGAGAGGCATGTGGTGGCTGCGCGCGCATGGCCTTGGCTGAGAACCGAGTCCAGTGTTCCCACATGGAAGGAGACAAGTCCCCCACCGCACAGCCACTGCCCCTCCAGTTCACTCTGCCAGGTACTGCCTGCTGCCAGGTAGGGTGGGAAAGCTTTGGCTGTGGCATGAGCCGTTAGCCTCATTCCAACAGAAGTCTCCTCTCTAAAATTGTGCTGATGGTAAGTGACTCGCGGGCTACTGTGGGCACTGAGTGGGACAGTGGGCACAGGATAGGTTCTCACTAATTGCTATTTCTTCATTAATAAAAAACAAAGCTACTTGTATTCGTTTCTGATGGCTTCCATAATAAAAGCCCACAAACAAGTGATTTCAAACCACAGATGGAGAGTATCAGCAGGCCCACTCTCTCGCTGAAGGCTCCAGAGGTGGGGCCTTCCTTGTCTGGCTCGGTTTCCAGTAATCTCAGGTGTTCCCTGGCTTGCGGGAGCACCACTCCAGTCTCTGTAACTATTCTGCTTCTGTACCTGTCTCGTTAGCAAGGACCACAGTCATACTGGATTAAGGCCCACCTGGCACTAGGATGATCTCATGTTTTCACCCCACTTCACTCAGTCCATCTGCAAAGACACGGTTTCCAAACACGGGCACATGTATAGATTCTGGGGGCTAGGGCTTGGGCATACCCTTTCAGGGGACACGCTCCAACCCATGTGGTTGCCGTCGAGCCAGTTCTGACTCCCAGCGTCCCCACGAACAGCAGAACACACCACCGCTCGGCCTGGTGCGTTCTTCCCTGTCGCTCTCACGGTGGCCCATTATCGCACACACCATGTCCATCTTCGTTGTGGAAGGTCCTCTTCCTTCTCGCCGCCCCTCCACTTTACCAAACATGATGTCCTTCCCCAGGGACTGGCCTTTCCTGACAACGTGTCCAAAGTACACAAGACAGAGTCTCGCCATCGCTGGAAGGTAAACAAGCGGCCATCTAGCTCAGAAGCAACAAAACCCAACAAAGCACACCAGCCTGTGCGATCACGAGGTGATCAAAGGGATCAGGTATCAGGCATCATCAGAACAAAAAAATCATATCAATGTGAATGAGGTGGGGAGTGCAGAGTGGAGAACCAAAGCCCATTTGTAGGTCACTGGACATCCCCTTACAGAAGGGTCTTAGGGAGGAGATGGGCCGGTCAGGATGCGATGTAGCAATGATGAAACATACAACTTTCCTCTAGTTCCTAAATGCTTCCTCCCCCCCACCCTCTCATGATCCCAATTCTACCTTACAAATCTGGCTAGACCAGAGGATGTACACTAGTACAGATAGGAACTGGAAACACAGGGAATCCAGGGTGAATGATCCCTTCAGGACCAGTGGTGAGAGTGGTGATACTGGGAGGGTAGAGGGAGGGTGGGTTGGAAAGGGGGAACCGATTACAAAGATCTACATACAACCTCCTCCCTTGGGGACAAACAATAGAAAAGTGGGTGAAGGGAGACGTCGGACAGGGCAAGATATGACAAAATAATAATTTATAAATTATCAAGGGCTCATGAGGGAGAGGGGAGTGGGAAGGGAGGAGAAAAATGAGGAGCTGAGGCCAGGGGCTTACGTGGAGAGCAAATGTTTTGAGAATGATGAGGGCAATGAATGTACAAATGTGCTTTACACAATTGATGTATGTATGCATTGTGATAAGAGTCGTATGAGCCCCTAATAAAACAATTTTAAAAATGTGTTGCCATCCTTGCCTCTAAGGAGCATTCTGGCTGTAGTTCTTTTAAGATAGTTCTGTTTGTCCTTTTAACTGTCAATGGTACTTCCAATCTTCTTCGCCGGCACCATAACTTACACACCCTGATTCTTCTACTCATTCTAATCAATAGTTCACGTAGTTGACGTTCACCTCAGAGCTTCTTCAAGAGTGTCATTCCACACAGATAGGAAATCCCAAAGGAGCAGAACCATGACGGTCATTTAGAACGCGAGGCGAGCTAAGGAAGCAGAAAAACTGAGTGGAACGGAGATGCTATTAAGGCGACTTGCCAGCCCAGCTGGACACTCACTGGATTGCTGCACCGCCGGGCTGCTGCTCCCTGATCAGGGGTCTAGAGGAAACCAGTGGGCGAGGTCTTCTGCCTGTGCGGTGTGTGGGAATCAGCTACGTTTCTCCTCCTGGAGCACAATGCACAATCTTAGCTTCCTTGAGGAATTTCCCTCCCCAGAGCTTAGAACCAAGACAAGAGTCCATTGTGAGTTCCTGGTAAGTCAGTGTTTTCCATAAATGCTTGTTCCAGTGGTAGAGGTCATGGGTTTTAAGTCACAGTAGAAAAAAATCAGCTTCTCCGCATCAAGGGCGATTGTGAGACTAGGTGGATTCGAGGGTATAAAAGCTGTATTTCAGTATTTAGCATGATAACAGCGGATTGTCGCATCTTTCTCCTGCTTAGCAGCTGGTGGGTTTGAACTGGCGACCTGTCAGCCAGCAGCCAAGTGCTGACCCAGTGCACCACCAGATCGACGTCTATAGCGATTACAGCCATGGGAACCTCATGAGCATTCTCCTTTGTCATGTATGTTGCTATGAGTCAGAATCTACTCAACACCACAGATATTTGTTTTTAAACTCTATATAATGTTTAGAATTCAATGTTAATATGGCGCTGTTAACTTGTCCAATCTAAAGCCAAGATCTAACCGTGAAAATGTCTTTATCTTCTTTCATCATGGTAGCAAAGTGTCCAGCACTAGGCCCAGAATACTGGGCATTTTTAGTGTGTGGCAACTCTTACTAATTTATTATTTTAGACACCTGCTGACACCCCATAGTTGAACTTCAGCATCAAATACAAGTTGAAAGTGTCCTCAAACTCCTTAAATTTATGATTTAAAAAGACATTGAGGCAAATTTATAGAGACAGTAAATAGATTCGTAGTTTCTCCAGCTGTGAGCGGAGAGGTTAGGAGGGAAGGGGGCACTAACAACTGTGAGCACAAACTGAAGCGCAGGTTATGCACGGGGCTGGTGGTGATGTTTGCACAGCGCCTTTTAATCTGTTCAAATCATCGAATGGTATGGCGTGTGATTTATGGGTGAATAAACCCGTTAAAAACAAGCAAACAAACACGATATTGACACGAGATTCGATTAGCCAGTTTTGTGGACTTCAACTCCATGAACCTCCCGCATTTCCCGAGCACTTTCTCTGTGGCCAGCACAACACGGAAGGCTGGAGACACAGCAGTGTTTCTCTGCGTGGCTCAGCCTAAGGTGGTCCAGGAAACAGATAGTTACATGGGGTGCAGTGAGCGCTCCGGGTGGCACCCGTGGTTTGCACTTGACTCTTAACACAACACTTGGCAGTTCAAACCCATCTAGCGCCTCCTTGGAAGAAAGAGCTGGCATTCTGCTCTGGTACAGCGTACAGCCCAGAAAACACCACGGAGCCATGCAGCTCTAGAACACCTGGGGCGGCCATGAGTGGTCTCAATGGCAGTGGGCTTGGCGTTGGTCTGGGCCGCCGCGGAAGCCTCAAGCAGACACAGCATTCGCGCGAGGAGGGAGCAATGAGCCCCACCTGGGAGTGGCTGTGCATGCAGCTTTGACTCAGAATTGGACCCCTCTCAGAGGCAGACTCCTGGGCCGAAGACTTAATTGACAGGATCTTGTGACGGTGCTTGAGTTGCCGCTGATGTTTTATCCTTGCAGCCTGAGCATGTGGCCCCTGGACTACGTGTATGGATTGTAAATTTGCCTGGGGTGGTAGAGAAGCCCCTAGGATGCTGGCAACCCTGTTTCCTAAGAAGGGACTCCAATGCCCTTGGGCTTGGGCTCAGTTATTCAAGGTTGGAGGTAAAGGGGTGTGTGTAAGAGTTTGGAGGGGGCAGAGTTTCAGGCACCCTAACCTTTGTGTGGTCTGGAGAAAGCCCCACCTTTATGTCTGCCACCTGCAACTGAGAGAGGGTGGGAAAAATAAAAGCAGAAACCTCAAACCCAGAAGGGATCCCAGCAGCGCACGTGGAAAGAAACCAAGAAGTGGTCTTGCTGTGGGTCCCAGAGGGGTGCGCAGAAGTGGAAGCGGGTTCCCACCATTTTCTCCTTCTGAGGCACAGTGGTCCTGAGAGAGGCCAGGGGAGGTGGGAGGGGGCCAGAGGGGCGGGGGGTGGGGGGGGGGGAGCAGGGAGATGCATTAAGAGAGGCATTGGTGCTTCTTGCCAAAGAGCTTTGTTGGGGAACCTGCTAGAGGGCCCCTCGGCCTGGGCTGAGATACAACCCCCAGCCTTGGGACTCCCAGCTCAGGGTTCCGCCTCACTGGCTCCCCACTTATTTTTACACATTCGAGGTGACTTATGCAAAAGTCACAGCTCTCCTTCTAGCCGCTACCCTGGCCTCTGCACCCCAGTACACCTCTGACCAAAATCAAAAGTGGTGGGGCAGAGAATACGCGAGTGGACAGAACCCCAAAGTCAACCAGCCCAACATCCGCTTAAGGGAGCAAGTCGGGCAAGTTCCCCGCAGAGAAGGCAAGGATAAAATGATGCAACATTGCCCCCAAAGGACCATTCCCATTATTTGGAAAATGACCACAGGCAGACAAAAAATGGAGACGTGTTTACACACAACAACAATCAAACTGCTACCATGTAAAATGGCTCTGAGTCTGTGGTCGTCTTGTTAGGGGATCCTACTGGCCCCGAAATGCAGCTGAGGCCGGAGTGGAGACAATGGTGGACTTGAATCCAGCAGCAGCCTGGCCAGTTCGAAGTAGCCAATTGGGCTTGGGGGTGAGGCATTGAGAACCTGCGGTGGAGCAGCTTCAAGGCTGTGGTCTCAGCCTAGTGAGGAAGTGAAAACTGCAGCTTTCCTGACTTGAAGTTGTGGCCTCCATTTATGGGCAGAAGGGGAGCCAGAAACTGAACGAGAAGCCCTTGGAAACGAGAGTCATAGAAGGGTTGGGTAGCAACGACTCTCTCCAGTGCTGGCTGGAAACCTGCGTGAGTACCAGAACTCACTGCCCGAGAGTCCATTTGGCCTCAAGGAGCCTTGACAGAACAGAGCAGACCTGCCCCTCCCTCCCGTACGCTTGACAGGGGTACAAAGTCTCATCTCTCTCCCATGGTTTGAGACCGCTCCCCTGGAGGCTGGCAGGCCAGCACAGAACCCATTACACCACCAGGGCTCCTAATTTGCATAAGGGGGGAGCAAAACCCGAAAGCCAAAGAGACCTGCTGCGGCTCTGAAAGTGTTCTAAGCGGATGGGCAGCCAGCCGAGGGCAGGAGACGTACCTGATGGCGATGTCCGAGGGTCATCTCTGTGCAAACAAGGTTCTGACCACTCTGAGCAATGCAGCCACAGGGACGGTTCTTGGCGACCAGACTCTCCTCTCTGCCTTTGTCTTTTCATGCTCATTGTCTTAGTTTCCTAGTGCTGCTGTAATAAATGCCACCGAGGGTGCCTGTAAGGAACAAACATGTATCTTCTCACAATTTAGGAGGCTCGAAGTCCGAATTCAGGGCACTGGCTGTAGGGAAAAGGCTTTCTCTCCCTATCAGCATTGGGAAACGGTCCTGCTCTTAGCATCTGTATCTGCACGTGGCATCTTTCTACCTGGTTTTGTGCTAGCTTTTCTCTCCTCTTTACATAACTCCTAAGAGACTAGGTTTAGGCCATAGCCCAGCCGGGTTTGGCTTCATGAACGTGACAATGATCCACCTCTCTTAAGGGGGGTCGCATCCACAGGTAGAGGAGCTAGGATTCCAATTGTGTTTTGGAAGAACACCATTCAAACCAGAAAAATCATCTTTCCCCTGTGCCTAATCTGTCTCTTCTAATAAGGACACCACCCATATTACATCAAGGCCCATCCTACTCCAGCATGACAGAATGGTAACTAATTACCTCTGTGATGACCCTATTTCCAAATAAGGTCATGCTCACAGATACTAGAGGTTAGAATGTTAATCTATCATTTGGGGACCACAGTTCAAGCCACGCCACTGTACAAACAAGAATACAACACAACTGTGATGCTTACAAGAATATCTAAAAATAATAAAAGACCACGACAGGAATATTATTAGAGGAAAGAAGGGTGCTTTTATAATAATAAAAGGACCAGTGCAGCCAGAAGATGTAAAAGTTACAAACATGTCGCCCTGGTGTGGAGCTCTGGTGGCATAATAGATGAACTACAAGGTGGCCAGTTCAAACTCAACAGCCGATCCTTGGGAGAACGATGAGGCTTTCAGCACAAAGATTTATATTCTCAAAAGCCCTCAGGAGCAGTTCTACAACATCCGTGACCTCCTCCCCACCCCCACCCCCACCCTGGGGTTGCAGGGGTGAAACGCTCAGCTGAGAAGTGCAAGGCTGTGATTTAAACCCACTCAGCACCCCCCAGGACTTGGTGGTCAGCTCTCAGAAAGATTACCGTCTGGGCAGCCCCATGGGGCCATTCGGCCCTGCCCCATGGGGCTGCCCAGAGAAGGAGTCGATTCAATGAGAGCCAACAACATGTATCTAAAGACAAGCAAACGAAGCCCTACAATACCTAAAGGGAAACTGACAAAATCCAAAGGCGAAAAACACAATTCCACAATTGTGTGGAAGGAAAAAAATCAGTGAAGATACCAACCGACATCAGTCACGTATAAACCCCCGTCCACCCAGTACTCTCAGCTCGAGGGGAACCGGTCATCAGGAGAGACCCTACTCCAGGTCGTAAAACAAGTCTCCATGCCGGCGAAAGAGATGAAATGATACAGAGTGCGTCTTCCCCCAAGGAACCCAGTAAACCTCTGTGTGTGGAAGTCTAACAACACACTTCTGAATAACTCAAAGAACACATTAGAAAAGGAAAATAGAAATTATGAATTAAATTAAGTTTGACTTGGATTCAAATGAAGGCATAGCACATCAAAGCTTATGGAAGCAGCTGAAGCAGAATTGAGAGAATTTGTAGCTTTAAGTAACAGAGTTCTATAATCAGGGAAAACGTAGAGTACATTAAATCCAAGTAACCGTAGTTGTGGGCTGTCTAATCAGTTCTGATCCATAGTGCCCCTATATGACAGGGTAAAACTGCCCCACACTGTTGTCCCAGGGGAGATCAACCACAGCACTATATTAATAATTAAAGCCTTTATTAAGAAGCTGGATTGAGAGTAGGCTAGCACCTGGACCCCTCTTCATCCAGAACAAAGAAATTCCGTGACTGTTCGAGTTCACAGGACTGGGCTGGCTCAAGGGGAGGGATATTGTAGCAGTGACATTTTTATCAGTCTGGCAGGGTAACAGGGTTGGGGGGCAGCACAGCTGCAGGTATTAATTCAAGGTCTGACAAGATAGTGTAATAGGGCAGGGAGGGTTTGGAGGAGTTTCGGAAGAATCAAGGTCTTGTTTGGAAAGCCAGGAGAGGGAAGAGGAGAAAGGAGGCTAACTGCTAGCAGGGGTTAAGTGCAGTTTGAAACAAAATAGAGTTCGTTATGTTAAGCTAGGTTACCACAATACACTTTCTGAGACTGAAATCCTGATGGGAGACAGCCAGGTCTTTTCTCTCACGGGTTCAAACTGCCAACCTTTCGGTTAACATCTGAGCGAATAACTGCTGCACCACCGGGACTGATTCTTAGCGAAGAAAGGAAATAAAGAGAGAACTCAATTAAATAGTAAACAAACCAAAAAATCTATAATGAATGCAACCAAACGATGGCTTTTAACTACACTGACCAAGTAAAAAAGAATGACCGTGTTTTTAACCACAGAAAGTCCAAAAGGTTCTGGAATCAGAAGTGAGAATAGAAGTGCTAACAATGGGATGGTTGGTGAAAGTTTTTAAAGAAGCAGTTGAACGCCACTTCTCTCTATTGCTGCAGATTTAGTCCATCTGGGGATACGCTTGCCACCCCACCCCAAACAGAAGACTGGGGGGTTATTACTAGGGCGGTGACAACAGAGGGACTGCATTGGAAGACGCCGCACAAAATGGAGGGCAGAGTGAAGTCAAAGGGACTAAGGCAAAGTTTGGATATTGAAAACCGAGACACAAAACCAAAACACTCAACCCACTACTATTGAGTACATTCTGACTCATGGTGACCTTACAGGAAAGAGTAGAACTGCCATGGAGGTGTCTGAGACTGACTCTTTACAGGAGTAGAAAGCCTCATCTTTCTCCCATGAAGTGGCTGGTGGTTTCGAACTGTTGACCTGGTAGCGAGCAGTCCAACATGGAACCCCTACACCACCAGGACTCTTCAAAGTTGAAAACATTTAGCCCCGATTTTCTCTTCTATTCTTCATTGATGCAATTGACTGCTGGTGCTGGAGAAGAGTCATGAACGTACTGGGGCCTGCTGAAAGGTCAAACGAATCTGTCTTGGAAGAGTGCTCCTTAGAGGCAAGGATGGCAAGACGTCATCTTACATACTTTCCACATGTTGTTTGGAGAGACCACTCCCTGGAGATGGTCATCAGGCTTGAGGGAAGGACAGCAAAGTGGAGGGACAGCGAAATGCGATGGATTGACACCAAGGCTGCAACAATGGGGTCCGGCTTGGGAATGATTATGAGGCTGGCGCAGCGTCGTGCAGTGTTCCACGCTGTTGTGCATAGGGTTACCCTGGGTTGGACGGGCCTCTCTGGGACCTAACAGCAACAACAACACAACATTCTTCATCTAAAACACAGGCATGCAAGCGTATACCTCTGAGCAGGAGCAGGCCCTCTGACTAACCAGAGCTGTTATCTGCCACGCACATGGGATCCGACCTTTGTGGTCTGTGGGGTTTTCTTGGTGACCTTTTAGCCAGTCCATCAGGAGGCTATCTGGTCACTGCCAGTAGACTCTGCCTCACGGTGACCCCTGTGCGTTACAGCAGACCTGTGCTCCAGGCGTTTCAACAGCTGACTGGTCAGAAGGAGACTGCCAGGCATCCTTCCTCAACTCTCTCAGTGTAGACGCTCCACTCAGTGTAGAAGCTCCACAGCACCAGGCAAGCCTGGGGGTTTCCAGCACACTGGTCAGAAATCAAACCCAGTCTCCCGCATGGAAAATGAGCATTCTACCACCGAGCCACCACTGGCTGTCCTTAACCCGAGTTATTGCTATTGTTAGGTGCCACCAAGTTGATTCCCATGACAAAGTAGAACTGACCCATAGGATCTTCTTGTTTGTGTTGGTTATGGAAACAGACTGCCAGCTCTTTCTTCTGCAGTCGCTGGGCGGCTCTAACTACGATTCTGTCGGTGAGCAGCTGAGAAAACTTAACTGTTTGCACTGCCAGGGCTCCTTCACCCAATAGTTGACCCCAAATGAAACCAAACTCACTGCTATCCGGTTAACTCGACTCATAGGGAGCCTGTACTAAAGCCCTCACTCTGCTGGCATTAGGGCTTCTCCTGGAAATAGCCCAAGCTGTTTGGCGTAGTGGGTTATGAGTTGAGCTGTTCCTGCAGGGTCAGCAGTTCGATGTCACCAGATGCCCTGGAGGAGGAAGATGTAAGGAGTCACAGTCTTGGGAACCCCCAGGGCAGTTCTACTCTGTCCTTTATCGCTATGAGTTGGAAGTGACCAGATGGTAATGCGTTTTGTTTTGTTTGTTGGGGGTACAGCACCTTCAGCGAGAACAGTGAATAAGCCCCACTCATGGACTTAAAACCTTCGAATTTTTTGTTTCCTTTTTCTCTATTTTTCAGTGCAACACTTCTAAGGGCTCATGATAAAACCAAACTCATGGCCAACAACTCTAACTGATAGTGACCCTGTAAAACAGAGTAGAACAGCCCCTGAGGGTTTTCAAGGCAGTAACTATGGGAGGAGAAAGTCTTACCTTTCTCCCTGGGACCGTTGGTGATTTCAAACCACTAACCTCGAGTTTAGCAGCCCAGTGGGGAACCCACCGGGGGTTTGACAAGAGTTCATAATAAGCAGTTAAAATGAAAAGCAAACAAACATCTGGCAAATCAAAAGAGCGAACAAAAAGAAGAAGGAAAAACAAACCAAAAATCAACTCGGAGGCGACCAGCCCACCTGGGCTCAATACAACTTCAGGATGCAGACTGTTGCCCTCTGGGAGACGTGGTTGATGACGCTGAACCGGGGGACGCTGAACCGGGGGACGAGAAAACAGGACTGCGGCCGGAGGCAAAGCTGGAGCAGCCTCAGCTGGGAGGAGTTGGAACAGAAGGAAAAAGTGGAGAAAAGAATCGGAAGGTAGCAGACCACTCCCAACGTTGCAACTTTTAAATGGTGGAGTTCATAAATATAGAGCGGAGCACGCGGAGGGGAGGGAATGGTAAAAGAACTGGTTAAATAAGTTGTCAGGGTTGAAAGACATATATTTTCAAGTGGAAAAGATCTACTTTTCAGCACAATGGATAAAAGTAAACCTGCGCCAAGGTGCTGAATCATATGCTTTCTGGACAATGAAACGAAGAGAATATTCATAAACTTCCAGAAAAAAACAAAACAGGCAACAGAGGATCAGTGATCAAAATAGCTTTGGCTTCTCAAAGTAATAGCGGAAGCTAGATACAATAGAACAAGATCTTCAAACATCTGAAAGCTATTTTCAACCTGGAATTTTTCCCCCCTTATGTTTTAACAGACGTTTACAAGAGAACATTTGAAGGAAGGCCACAATTTCTGATCTACCTTAAAAAAAAGCAAGAAAGAAAAAAGCGCGGTTTCTTCATGCTGTATAATAAAGGTAATGAAGCATTCGTCTTCCCACGGGAACTCTTTGCTAGCACAGTGGAGTGTCGCCATTTCTGCATCACTAGAATACCTTTCACAAGTCTCTTCTAAGCTTCCCTTCGGAAAACAATGACGAATAACAGGAGATGGCATGAAGAAGCGGTTGGTTTCCCTTATTCATTCTGCAGGACTGGAGCCAGTGTCTCATTGCCACAGACTACAGTTCTCACTGCATCCATTCAGGAAGCGACTGAAAGAAGTCACCATCAAAATGAAGAACTATCTGGGATTCAAGAACCAGTACACCCAATATGAGAGACCGAAAAGGATTCCCAAAGAATGGGGACCAGAAATCCCCAAATGGTAGCTGGGCAGAGGCCTAGGGAACAACCAGTCTGCACTGGAGAAAGTCCGAGGACTTAGGGTGGTGTGCATTTATTCCAGAAGGTAATAGGGCACCATGCATACCAACCACACTAATATGTTTGCATCTAAAGAAGAAATTTCCACAGTTAAGGGACACGAGCCTGGGAATTTGTCTACTGCGGTGGTTTACATGTTGTTGTGATGTGGAAAACTATGCCACCTGAATTTCAAATGCCAGCAGTGCTACCTCTGATTGGCAGGGTTCAGCGGACCTTGCAGACTAAGACAGATTAGGAAAGAGGATGAGGTAATCCTTTTTTGAAACAATGGGCCTCTGAAAACCTCATTAATAGCAGTGGAATGTTAACTAATACTACAGCCTCTCGGGTTGGTAGGGACTCAAAATTCACCAGGAGAAGAGCTGCCTCCTCAAGGAAGAGTTGACCTAGATGAGGTGGATGGAGCAGTGATAGAGACCTTCATTTGCTGTGTGACATGACTCAAAATGAGAAGATACCGTTCCCAACGTGCAGTGAAAATTAGAACACGGAGTTTATGAAGTATGAATCTAGGAAAATTGGAAGTTGTCAAAAATGAAATGGAAGTCTTAAAGATGGATAGCTTAAGCATTAGTGAGTTAAAATGGACTAGCATTGGCCACTTTGAATTAGACAATCATATCATCTGCTATGATGGAATGACAAGTTAAAGAAAATTACATCACATTGATTGTCAAAAGGAACATTTCAAAATCTACCCTGCATGGAATCCAGGACAGATAAGCCCCCAGGAAGAGTAATGGGGTAGCAGTACCCCCATTAGCGGGTATTGAGGTAAGAGGTAGGAGGGTAGGAGGAAGGTGGAGAGAGAAGGGGGAGAAATGGGAAATGATCCCAGTGATTGATGTATAGCTGCTACCCCACCCTCTGCCTCCAGGGGACAAACAACAGAAATGTAGGTGAAGGGAGACAGCAGAGGGTGTAAAATATGAAAATACTACTAATAATTTGTAATTTATCAAGGGTTCATTCACAAGGGTGGGAGGGTAAGGGAGAGGGGAAAAAAGAGTTGATAACAAGGGCTCAAGTAGAAAGAACATGTTTTGAAAATGATGATGGCAACATATGTACAAATGTGCTTGATAACAATTGATGTATGGATTGTTATAAGAGCTGTAACAGCCCGGAATAAAATGATTTATTAAAAAAAAACTATCCTGCAATAAAAAGCCATCAGTTATAGGGTAATATCTATCTACCTGCAAGAAACATGAGTTATGACAACTATTATTAAAATTTATGTACCAATAACTAATGTCAAAGATGAGAATATTAGGGATTTTAAAAAATTAATACCTCTACCCATTACTGTTCCTGAAGGGTTTTTTGTCCTCGGTTCCGTGTGTTGAGAGTTCTTATCTGTACCAGTGTACATGCTCTGGTCTGACCGGATTTGTAAGGTAGAACTGGGATCATGCTAGGGGGGTGGAGGAAGCATTAAAGAACTAGAGGAATGTTGTGTGTTCCGTCAGTGCTATGCTGCACACTGGATGTCTTGTTCTTTCCCTGTGACCTTCTCTGAGGGGCTGTCCAATTGCCTAGAGGGGCTTTGGGTCTCCACTCTGACCCCCATCAGTTGCATTGCTACATTTGTTTGTTTGGGGTCTTCTGGTATCTGATACCTGATCCTGTCGACACCTCATGATCACAAGGGCTGGTGTGTTTCTTCCTTGTGAGTTTTGTTACTTCCCTGATAGATGGCCACTTGTTTAACTTCAAGCCTTTAAGATCCCAGATGCTATATCTTTAAATAGCCAGGCACCATCAGCTTTTTTCACCACATTTTGTTATGCACCATTTTGACCTTGGCAATTGTGTTAGGAAGGTGAGCATCACAGAATGCCAGTTTATTAGAACAAAGTGTTCTTGCATTGAGGTAGTACTTGAAGAGAGACCCCATACCCATCTGTTACCTTAATACTTAACATATAAATATATGTATATAGACCTAAATCCCTATCATTATATATTAATATATTTACTATGTGCATGCCTATATTTATACCTCTATAAGTGTCTTGCCTCCAAGTTCTTTCCTCTACTTCAGTTTACTTTCCTCTTGTCCCACTAACATGTTTGACCTTCATTTGACTCTCAGTACTTTCTCTTGGCTACATTGCACTGGATCAAACCCCATCAGGCATTCTAGGCCCCCTCACCCTCAATTCAGATCTCTTATCCTTGTCCCTAAGTTTGTTGGCTCCCCTCTCCCTTTCTCCCACTGAACACTAGGAATTTTAACCAATCTCTGCAGTCTGAAATGGATCAAGCCCACAATCAACTTGCACAGGTAATTACTGGTGATTTTAATGTAAAGACTGGAAATGAAGAATGTGGGCTTTGTCCTGTAGAGGATCTCATGCTAGAATGTTGCAAGACCAATGGTGATTACAATTGCCTATTTTCAGCAATACAGAGCGTGGCTGACTGTACATATGGACTTCACCAGATGGACTACACGGGAATCAAATAGACTCACCTGTGGAAAAAGACAAGAGAAAAGATCAAGATCATCAGTCAGAATGAGGTCAGGGGCCAACTGTGCAACAAGCCATTAAATGCTCATATTCAAGTGCAAGTTGAACACGAAGAAAATAAAAACAAATCCACAAGAGCCAAAATATGACCTTGGGTCTATCCAGCTTGAATTTAGAGACATCTTAAAAACAAATTTGGCCCAATAAACACTAGTGACCCAAGCCAGATGAGTTGCGGAATGGCGCCAAAGACATTGCACAGGAATAAACAAAAAGCAGTTACAAAATTGGAGCAGAAAGAGAAGATTTAAACTGATGTCAGAAGAGAGTCTGAAACTTGTTCTAGCGTGTAGAGAAGCTAAAGGGAAAGGAAGAAATAATGAAATAAAAGGAGCTTTTGAAGGGGGGGCTCCAGAAAACAAAGCATGGAAATGAAATCTGTAAAGACCTGGACTCAGAAAATACAAAGGGAGAGGCAAAGTTCGCATCTCAAGCTGAAGAAAGGACTCGAGCCTTGTGCTGCAATGTGAAGGATTCTGTGCGCAAACTATGGACCGACAAAATATTGAATCTCCATCAAAAGAAGATCAAAGAAATATACAGAGTCAGCATAACTGACCCATGTGCAACTATTTCAGGAGGTACTTTATGATCAAGACTTGGGGATCTTGAAGGATCTTGCAATGAAGGCAATGGGTTTAGTTCTGGGTCCGAAATGACTCACCGACACCCATCAACAACAGCTAGGAGAACTTCGTGGATCGAATTCATGATAACCACAGAGATGCTGAAAGAAACTAAGAAATGAGCCAGGTACATCCAGGGACAACTTACCTTTCCTTGTCACAGACCGTCAGCCGCGGCTCAGCTGTGAGCAGATTTTATACAGTGAGACCTTTGTGAGGCAGACGTCCACAGGAGGACCTTGTTTTTCTGGGTCTCCCAAGTTTTCTGCCTTTGACAAGGCAGTCTTAGCATTCTTCTAACTTTCTCTAGTAGTGGAAAACACTGGAGTTTCCCTTTCCTACTGAGTTTCTGCCTTACACAGGATCTGGCTTTCCCAGGCTTTACTATATAATCATCATAATACAAACATTGAATGCTGAACTACTAAAAATAATTCTACAGTTGTATTGGGAAGGTGGTGAGATAAGAGGGTGTTTTCGAGAGAGTGAAAGGGGAGCTAAATTTACTTCCTAGTGAGAAGTAAAAAGATTATGGCTCATATTGAAAAGTCCAAGCATAGCAATCTCAGCTTGTTATCTGGTGGAATAGAGATAAACTGTATCAAAAATAGCTAAGCATAGCAATCTCAGCTTGTTATCTGGTGGAACAGAGATAAACTGTATCAAAAATAGCTACTGAAATAAACATTCTGTTTGGATCAAAAGTGGATGGGGGTGGGGGTGGGAACGCTTAAAAGGATTTCACTTTCATGGAATCCAGACTTTTTGGAAGCAGTTAGGCTGGATGAACCACGTAACTAGTGTAACTAGGCAACTGCCCGGAACATGGTGTTCTTTTAAAGAACTATCTAACTAACTCTGGAATAGAATTGATAGCAGCCACATGGAAGGTCAGATGAGAAGCTTAGGGGCAAATGAGTCTGTTAATGGTGGAGGAGGATGAGAAGGGCTGGCCAAATTGGAGACTGTAATCAGTGTAGTCATTGTATTGCACTGGGTTGGGGACATTGTTGAATTGGTGTATGCCTTCAATAACAATAAGGGAAGAAATACCCTGGGAAAGCTGGCTCTGGACAGCAGGAACTGGCAGGTGATTGCCAGGGCCACAGGGGTTCTTTCTTCCCTTGTAGCAAGCCTCTTTGAGACCTTAAACCGTGTTGCATGTCGCATGTAGCACTCTGACACACATTAAAAGGACACTGTTAAACAGTGGAGGGGGGAGAGAGAACAGGATGACCCAGGTCATGAAGAGCACAGCGCCTGTTGTCCTCATGGGGGGGGCGGGGCGGACGGGAGGAGGGGGATAAGGCCCAGAAATAAAGGGACACCCTGGGATGAGCAGCCCTGAGGAGATCTCACATGCCAGGTGGGGGAGGCACACAAGGAAGCTGGGGTGTTAGCGGCCATCTGAAAGTTCACCAGCTTGGCATCTTGCCCCTAATCGTTGGGACCTCCGATTGGACATGAGCTTGTTTTCTCAGAAAACGCACTCCAAAGCTGGAGAGAGTACCAGGGCGTATCTGTAAGTGTATAACTATCATCGCCCCTGGGTCCCAGAGGAGGTGCCTGCAGGTAGAGAGGTGGAAAAGCTTATTTATTTTTCCCTTTCATTACAGCCAGGCATACACCCGTGGATACCCAAATCCCACGTCTCTCACAAAAGATACTTTGCCTTGCCTGGTAAAGAATCCGTTCTATTCTACAGTGTTCCTCTGTCCTTCTTCAGGGTTCTCTGTTCCACCCCATCCCATCCCATTCTGTTCCACTCCATCCCATCCCATCCCATCCCATCCCATCCCATCCCATCCCATCTCATCCCATCCCATCCCATCTCATCCCATTCTGTTCCACTCCATCCCATCCCATC
>NW_022103906.1:12773352-12879120 GCF_000313985.2 Echinops telfairi
ATTAGGGGCTCATACAACTGTTATCCCAATCCATACACACATCAATTGTGTAAAGCGCATTTGTACATCGTTTCTCAAAACATTTTCTTTCCATTTAAACCCCCGACATTAGGTCCTCGCCATTCTAAATTTTAAGCTTTGGTCCTCCCTGAACAAATTGATTCCTACTACCACTTGAGGTCAATCTCACAGAGTTTGGAAAAGGCACTTCGGTGAGGCATCTGGAAGGGCCTGGTCTAAAGTCTGTGAGACCGAAGGATGGAGGGCGGGGGAGGGGAGACTCTGGCTTTGCCGCTGCCCGGCTCTCGGTTGAAAGCCCAGGTGGACAAACTCAGCACCTATGAGACGGTGCATACTGTCTCCCAGCCTCAGTTTCCTCCCCAGTAAAACTCAAGCTGCATAACCCAGCTCTCAGGGTTGCCGTGTGAGCGCTGATATGTAAAAGTGCCTGACCCTTATGAGACTCAGAAAACAAGCCTCCCGCCCCCGCCCCCACCCCGGCCTGACCAGCGCCCGACCTTTTTGTTTGTTTGTTTCCTAAGTCAAGGCTCAGTGTCCCAAGGGTGTGGGTACTTGTCCCGGAAATAGCTTAGAGGTCAACAGCATGGAGTCTGGAGTAAGATCGCCTGGGTTCAAATCCTGCCTCAGACATTTATCAGCTCTGAGAATTCAGCCAAGTCGCCTAACTAGCTGTGTGCCTTTAAAATGGGGATGAGGAGATCCCCCAAGTCTGAGGGTTTTGTGAGAATTTAACGGGTTAACGTGTACGGAGCCTCTAGGGCAGTTTCGGACGCAGAGCACGGCTGCGTAAAGGATCAGCCCTTCCTGCCCTGATGCCGTTGTGGTGCGAAAGGAGGAGGAACGGGCATTCAGCGTGAAGGTGCTTGTTTACGGCCAACACTGTCTGGGCTTGGCGTGCCTGAGCCCTACAAATGATTCAACATGCTGAAAAGTACTGGAATTGCACCTCCTTTTCCTAGGGTAGCCTCGGGGCACCCTTAGCCTGCCGCTCCCTGCGAGAGCTGAACGGGAGGGGAGTCCAACTTGAGTAACATTCTCTTGATGAACGTGCAGAATGTCCTGTGGAGCCCCGGGGTGCAGTGCTTGCGCCCCACCAGCCGTTCGAGGGGGGGGGGGTGTGGCAGTAGGCGTCCGTGAAGATTACAGCCCTAGAAACCCTGCTGCGGGGAGTTCTACTCTGCCCCATAGGGAGACTGGGAGTTGGAACGACGCTGCAGCATGGCTTTGGATTGTCCGAGGATCTGAAATGCTCTGCGATCTTGGCCAGTTGTCGTGCCCACCCAGAAAATCAAGGCCCCTTTCACTTCCCAAGATATTTACTCAGAAGTGGAAAGGACTTGGAATACACTTTCTACTCTTGGCACTTTCTTTTCCCTCTTCTGTTCCTGCCTCCGCCCCCTGCCAAAGGTGAGGATTTCTACTCTTCCACATAGCTGGGAGGATTGCAAAATGCCACCGAATCTGTGCAGGCTAAACGTATATCCACTTCCCTTACCCTTCTAATAATACTCAGGTTTCCATTAGGAGATGTTCGCCTCTCCTAAAAGTCTGCGAGATTTGAAGAAATCTGGCTTCCCTTCCCACCTCCTCTACCCACCCTGCCCCCACTCCCGTGTAGCCATCCTCTCAGTCTGCCTCTGGATCAGCCTTGTTCAGGGGAGGAAATTGTTCTCAGTGGATCCAGTCCTGGGGAGTAGTAGGACCCTGGCTCAGAATTATGAGACAAAAAGGCTGTCCATACCTCCTTTCTAATTCATCCTCTGTCTAGAATGCATCTCAGGAGCTCTTGGCAGTTCCACCAAGATGACAAAGGGAGCATGCTGGGAGCGAAGCCAATACCGAGCATGGGGGAGAAATGTAAAGAAATTGGTCCTTGGCAAAACAGCGGATCTGCTGGATTAAACCATTGCTGGTGTCTGCTACCTTTTTACACCTGGCAGCTACCTGAGATATTTGCTTTTGAGCTGGCTTTCCAGCAGAAGCGCCCTGGCTGATAAAGTCAGCCTAAGTGGTGTGGCTTCTTGTCGTCTTGTAGAGTGGCATTAAGAATAGTCATTCAACGTCCAAATCTTCAAAATACCCAAATTCATTGCTATTGCAGTAGACCTTACCTTAGAACTGTCTGTCCCAGAGCTTACAGAGGCCAAGTCAGACCCAGAGATATCCAGTCAACAACTCCAACAACAACTCAAAACTCACTACCATCAAGTTAAGACTGACTCGTAGTGAGCCACCCAGTGGATTTCCAAGACTGTAACTGTTTATGGGAGTAGAAA
The DNA here is from genome assembly GCF_000313985.2 of Echinops telfairi. Lineage (NCBI taxonomy): Eukaryota > Metazoa > Chordata > Mammalia > Afrosoricida > Tenrecidae > Echinops > Echinops telfairi. Next base: position 12,775,650 of record NW_022103906.1, read on the forward strand.
GCCCAGTCTTTCTCCTGGGTCGCTGCTGGTGGTTTTGAACTGCCAATCACGCATATCACAGCCCAATGCATATCCACTGCACCAGCAGGGCTCCTTTCTGCAACTCCAAAGCCATGGGGGAAGGAAAATCAGGGGGCTGTGATGAGCAAAACCAACACCCCCAAGTGTCTGCACAGTCTCCATGACACAGGCCACCCTGGAGAGCTACACAGAGACCAGCCCTGCCTGAGGGCAGCTCGCCTCTACTAGTGCCCGCGAGGCAAATTCCATACAACTTTCAGTTCCCCGACTAACGCCCTACCTTTTTGTTTGTTTGTTTCCTAAGTTAAGGCTCAGTGTCCCAATGGTGTGGGTACTTGTCCCGGAAATAGCTTAGAGGTCAGCAGCATGGAGTCTTTCAGGGCAACAGAAAGACCTGGGTTTAAAGCCTGTTCTGCCACTTCCAGATGTGTACCCAGAGGAAGTTGCCTAATATTTGTGAGCCTCAACACTATCACCTGCAAATGGAGATTAAAAATAGCTACTAAACAGGGCTGCTGTGAGATTTTAACATGAGATAAAGGTTCTACTATTGGCAAGGAGTGAGAGCCTGCTTACTAGGGATCACTGCCATTTCGCATAATTGGGAGAAAATGGAGCTCCTCTATGCTGGGCTGCTGGGCTGCTAAGATGAGTCTTTACTCTAGAGCTCGCTGGCCTTGCTCTATCACCAGAACCTAAACCCATCATTTTCAGGCTCCTGACACCAGGAAGAGAGAAGCCTTCTGGAATCCTCAGGTCATCCCATCACAGGAACTGGCATTCTTTTACCTTCCAACGCTCCTCCAGAAAAAGAAAGGTATGTCCTACGCCAGAAAACACCTTGTCTTCAGAAGCAGAGTTCTTGTGTAAGCCTCTAACCTGACCGACCTCTGACCTTCTCAAAGCTAGACTCCAATCTGAAAGCAAGCAAACCAACCAACAAACCAGAAGTCCCGGCCACTCCGTTAGCAATGTCTTTGGATTAAGTTCTTGTCCCTTAGCCCCTTCGTTGACACCTACCTGTTCACCCAAAGAGTAAAAACCACCCAGCCCATCAGAGAGGAGGATGTCCAGAGTCACCAAGACCTCAAGGACAATGAGGCGGCTGGCCTTCGTGCTGTTGCGAGGTGCCCTGCTGCAGATTTCAGCTGATAACCACCACAGCGCTTATATCTACTGTGCCTCCTCGTCCCAGTCCCCTCTCTGGCCGATGCCTCCTGCTCACGGGGTGTAGTGTATGTCCTCTCAGGTGACTGACCCTGGCTTGGTTTCAGACTGCTCCTGGCCTGGGTGGCCAGGACCTCCCTGGAAACTCAGCCCCGGAAGAACTTCCACTGACTCACTCAGGACTCACCAAGGGTGGGACCCACCAGGCCAACGTGGGGGCTCTGGAGGCTACTGACCTCTCTTTAAATACTGAGAAGTTTGATTTGTGGCAGCTCTGCCTTCAGAGTCAAAGACCCCAGAACATTGCTCTCAACTCAAACCATTCATTAGTGGAATTGTGGAATCAAAGTCTGGGCAGTTCTTTTCTAAGAGCCAGAGTGTTGGAAAGAAAAAAGGCATGGATTGAGGATCAGAAGGCCTGGCTGAATCCTCTTTGACTATAGTCAAGGGATGTGAATAGCCTTGTTATCAGACAGAGAGCTTTGTAAAGGCAATTATGGTAGATAGATAGAGTTAGGTTAAAATGTAATATCTTATTTGATATCCCTTTTAACCCATTGAAAAGTTGTCTTAGTTTAGTTGTTTTGTTTTTAAAGGTGAGGGGGAAATATACTTGGGTTAAGCCTCCCGTGAGTTTTTCCGCTGACCATAAATGGGGATGGGAGTAGCCTGGCTATCAGGCTGAGGGCACTGGAAAGTGGGTTGTGCAGGGCAGATACAGTTAGGTTACAATCCCACACCTTATCATTTTTTCTCCCTTTTGACCCATTTTAAAGTTGTTCTAGTTTTAAATATTTTCTATTTTATTTTCGATTGAAGTTTTTCCTGTGTTTTATTTTATTATCAGCTTTTGTTTGGGGTTTTTTGGGGGGTGTGTGTATATTTTTCTGTATATGAAATCTAAGATAGGTAAACCTATAGAGATGGTAAAACTAACACAGAATAACTGAACAACACAATCAGCCAATTTGACTTTATACATATACACAGAACACTCCACTCAACAGCAATACAAGATTGATTCTTTGTTAGCATACATGCAAACACTTGTAGAAGAACTGTGTAGATAGGAACTGAAAATACAGGGAATCCAGGGCGGATGAGCCCTACAGGACCAGTGGTGTTAGTGGCGAAACAGGGAGGGTAGAGGGAGAGTGGGTAGGAAGGAGGGAACCGATTACAAGGACTATATGTGACCTCCTCCCTGGGGGACTGACAACAGAAAAGTGGGTGAGGGGAGACGTCAGACAGGGCAAGATATAACAAAATACCCATTTATAAACTATCAAGGGCTCATGAGGGAAGGGGGAGCGGGGAGGGAGGGGAAAAATGAGGACCTAATGTCGGGGGTTTAAGTGGAGAGAAAATGTTTTGAGAATGAAGTACAAATGCGCTTTACACAATTGATGTGTGTATGGATTGTGATAAGAGTTGTATGAGCCCCTAATAAAATGTTTAAAAAAAAAAATCTGTGTAGCTTGACAGCCTTCCATCTTCCCAGTCTCTTTGCCATAGAACTTCCATCACAGGAAGCAGCACATTTCAATGATCCACTCTCTTGCTAAATTTTCATTTCACTTGTTTCCATGAGCAAAGAATATTGCCACATAACATATTTTCCTACATAGAACATCTTCCAGAGCAGACTGCACGTTAGGCCCCAAAGCAAGCTTTAATTAATTAAAAAGAAGATAATACAATCTTCTCAGATCACAGCCTTATAAAATTAGAAATCAGCAATAGGACGATCAAGGGGGGAAAAACAAATACATGGAAATTGAATAATACTGTTTAAGAACCACTGGGTAATAAAACAAATAAAAAATGACACAAACATCCTTTGAATTAAGGGAGACTGAAATCATAACATATCCAAAACCTTTAGGGCGCAGCACAGGCGGTGTTCAGAGGGCGGCATATGAGCAGGAACCAATGGTGCCGAAGGAAGAAGTTCAAGCTGCACTGAAAGCATGAGCCAAAAGCAAGACTCCAGGAATTGTTGGAATACCAACTGAAATGTTTCAATAAGCTGATGAAGCACTGGAAGCACTCACTCATCTATGCCAGGACATTTGGAAGACAGTAACTTGGGTCAAGTGACTGGAAGAGATGCATATTTATATCCATTTCAAAGAAAGGTGGCCCAGCAGAAAGCTCAAATTCTATCACATGGAAGTAAAAATGTTTTGAAGAGCATCCAATAATGTTGCCACAGTACAGTGACAGGGAGCTCCCAGAGGTCCAGACCAGATTCAGAAGAGGATGCGAAACCAGGGATAACATAGCTGATGTGAGATGGCTCTTGGCTGAAAGAAGAGGATACCAGAAAGGTGCTTACTTGTGTCTTATTGATTACGACAAAGTATTCGTTCAACTGTGTGGATCAAAGCAGACTTGAATAAGCTTGAGAAGAACAGGAATTCCAGAACACTGGGTTGAATTCCAGAACACTGGATTGAATTCCAGAACGATGCATTGTGCTCTTGTGGAACGTGCACGTGAATCAAGAGGCAGTTGTGTGAACACAGCAAGGGACTGGTAGGGTTGTATCCTCTGGCTTTACTCAGCCTGAATGCTGAGAAAATAATCAGAGAAGCTGGACTATATGAAGAAGAACGTGGCATCAGGATTGGAGGAAGGCTTATTAACAACCTGCGATATGAAAATGAAACAAACTTGCTTGTGGAAAGTGAGGAGTACTTGAAGCACTGGTTGATGAAGAGCAAGGATTGCAATCTTCAGGATGAATTATGGCTCAATGTTAAAAAGACCTAAATCCTCACAACTGGACCAGTGGGTAACAGTATGATAAACGGAGAAAAGGCTGGAGTTGTTAAGGATTTTGTCTTGCTTTGATCCACAATCAATGCTCTTGGAAGCAGCAGTCAAAAGATACAAAGACACATTGCATGGGGTGCATCTGCTTCAGGAGACCTCTCTGAAATGTTGAAAGGCAAGACTTTCACTTGTGTCATATGAATGTGCCAGTGCACATTGAATAGAGAAGACTGGGGACAAATCAATGCATTTGAATTGTGGTTCTGGGGAAGAATATTGAAAGTTCATGGACTGCCAAGAGAACAACCAAACCTCTCTTGGAGGAAGTACAGCCAGATGCTCCTTAGAGGTAAGGATGGTAAGACTTCTTTGCAAGTACTTCTGTTGTCAAGAGAGACTGGTGCCTAGACCAGGACGTCATGCTTGCTAAAGCAGAAGGGCAACGGAGAAGAGGAAGGCCCTTGACGAGTCGAGTTGACCCAGTGGCTGCCACAGCAGGCCTAAGGCTAAGGACAATTGTGAGGCGGGTGCAGGATGGGCAGTGTCTCCTTTTGTGCATTGGGTTCTAAGAGTCAGCACCGGCTGAAGGGCACCTAACAACACCAACAATAACCCTTCCCCCAAGAAGGGTTATATAATACCACATGTGGGTTTCCAAGATTGTAACTCTTTTTTTTTCCTATTTAAAATAAAAGATCGTTTTATTGGGGGCTCAATCATTTTATTGTTATGTCTTATAACAATCCATACATTAATTGTATCAGGCATATTTGTACATCTGTGGTCATCATTCTTTTCTAGACATTGACGGTACTTTCTATTGAGCCCTTGGTGTCAGCTCCTCTTTTTTGACTGTAACTCTTTAAGGGAGTAGAAAAACAAACACTCACCCACTGCCGTCTGTCAATGCGGACTCATAGCGACCGCCTGGGGGTTTCCCAGCCTATAACCGTTCCAAGGAGTAGAAAACCCAGGCAGGCCTTCTCTAGCGGAGCAGCTGGTGGTTTCAAAGGGCTAAGCTTGCCGATAGCACCCCAGCCTGTAACTACTGCCCCACCGGTAGACGGACTGAGACCAGTCTATTCGTGGAAGGACCTGTCAGCAGCTAGCCAATGATAGCAGAGAAATGGAAACCTCCCCTCTGTTTAGAATAAACTGGTACTTGGATGAACTGAAACTGCAGTGGCAATACTTTTTATTTACTCATATACTATGTATAGAGAGCAAGAGTTGGGAAGGGACCCGGGCAGGCAGAGTCAAGGCAAGGTGCAGTAGAGGGCGGGGAGCCAAGTCTAGTGCGTACTCTTCCCCTAGGTCAGTGGTTCTCAACCTTCCTCATGCTGCTACCCTTTCGTACAGTTCCTCATGTTGTGGTGACCACCCCCCCAATCATAACATTATTTTCATTGCTACTTCATAACTGTAATTTTGCTACTGTTATGAATTGGGCAACCCCTGTGAAAGGGTTGTTCAACCCCCAAAGGGGTCACAACCCACAAATTGAGAACCACTGCCCTAAGTCATGAGCTTTGAAGCCACATCTGCACACCTTGGTGGGGAAGACAGAAGTCCAGCTCTTCTCTGCTGCCCAGACCCAGCTGGGCCCTGACTGCCTCAGGAGACCAGCTCTGTGGTGAGCAGACAGGTCCCCGAGGAAGCAGTGAGGACGGGGGCCGTGTGGGCTTCACAGGCGCCGGTGCTCTTTTGACTCCTTGTTTCCTCTCCTTGCAGCCCTCTCTCGAAGCACCCTTTCTTCCGACTCTCCCCGCTTTCTGTTCTCAGTCTCTGGCTTTGCCCTCAGGCTTGGCCCCACACTCCGAGCAAAGCACCCTCTCTCCAGGAGGACCCACAGAGAGAAATCCTGGCCTGTAAGGGCCTCTGCACCAGTGGCTTCCTCAATGTTCGTCTGCGTTGTTCAAGCCATCAGGGGTTATTTCAGGGTCCAGAAATGCGGTTGGAAACACCATTTTGCCCCTCTCTGTCCCCTTTCTGGCTCGCACTCATTTCCGGATACAAACCCCACAGGGACTGGGCCCTGGAGGCAGGTGGGGCGAATCATGGGATTTCCCCAAGTTGTCCTGACTACCCACCTGAAGCCTGTTGCTGTGGTCGGGCCTGAGCTCAGGGCTGAGGACTGCAGGAGGGGCACTGGAGAGACCAAGCCTTGGCTGGGACACATCTGCCACCCATACTCGGAACTGGAGGGGACATGGGGAGCTTTCAAACAACCAACTTTCCATGCACATGTTGAAAGCATTCTGTGAGGCAGCCTTTGCCTAGCTTCAGTTGCTCTCTCTGTAGAATTGGAGGTAAGTCCCAATCACATTCTCATAATTAATACTGTTCCCCGACTCTATCCTCCCATAACAGTGCTACCTTAAAGTCACCTCTTACACGCACATGGCTGGTTGCTATGTAGCTGCAGCTTTATCTATAGGAGCAGACACGTGCTATTGCTCTCTAGGCTCTGGGGCTAGCCACTCCCCCTCACCTGCCCGGCACTGGTGTTAGGTTACGCCTCCTTAAGTACTCAGGGACCTTAGGGTTAGGGTACAGCCTGCTTTGCTATGTATGTGGTTACCTGTAATTAGGGGTTTTGCATTCCCTCTGCAAGTGTATGAGCTTTGGCTGGAAATATATTCTTTCTCTCTGCGCAGAGCTGACTCCTGAAGTCATGGCAGTCCCAGAGCTGAGCCCTTGCATGCCTCATTTTGTCTGATGTCTCTTTAATTTTACCCCTCAATCGCACAACCGCCCCCTTGGACCCATTCAATTGTGGGGGCTAGACCCCCACAGGAAAGAGAAAGGCCCTCACCCTGACCTCTTGTGTTCAAGTAGGAGAGACAGACAAGAGATCGGTGACCACCGGGGGAGGCCTTAGAATAGCCATTTGTCTCAGGAGTTAGGGCAGCATCAATAAGGAACCTTACTTCCAGTGAGAGGAGTGGATGTCAGGTGACCTTTCCAGAGAAATTCCCTTTTTTCTGAGTCTTGAAGAAGGAGTGGGTGTTGTGACAGCATGGTGGTGGGAAAGCAAAGTCTAGGCAGGGAGGTGGGTAACACGAATCCACTGAGGAAAAGGTTAGGGAATACTGTGCTTCCTGGGACACGCGAACAGAGGGCTGACTACATTTACTGAGGACTCCACTCCTTCGTTCCAACACCCCAATCTCTTGCTGTTGAGTCAATTCCAATGCATAGAAACCACGTGGGATATAGTAGAACTTCCCCATAGGGTTTCCAAGGCTGTAATCTTTACATAAGCAACCTGCCACATCTTTCTCTTGTGGGGTAGCTGGTGGGTTTGAACCATTAACCTCTGCTTAGCAACTGAGAACATAAACGCCACCAATTAAGTCTAGATAATGATCTAGCCCAGACCACAGTATTCAGCAGGCTAAGGAACCCTGGTGGTGCTGTTGGGTAAAGGTGGAAACGCTAACCTCAAGATCAGTGGTTCAAACTTACCAGCCACTCTTCCGGAGAAAGAGGAGGCTCTCTGCTCCCATAAAAATGTCCAAGCTTGGAAACCTTATGCAGAGTTACTGTGAGTCTGAATGTCCTGTGGCAGGGGGTTGGTTAGGTTTGGAAGCTGCTGGTGGCGTGGGTTACGTGTTGGGGTGCTATCCCGGTCTATCGTTCTAGAGAAACATGAGGCAGTCTGCTTCCATAAAGATTTAGTCTTGAAAGCCCGTAGAGGCCCCTTTACTCTGCCCTGTAGGGGTGCTACCGCCACGTATCTGTCGGTTTGTGATTCTGGGGTGGCTGGTGTGTTGCTGATTCTGGAAGCTATGTCAATGGCCTTTCAAACACCAGCAGGGCAGGCCAAGGTGAGCAGATGTCGTTAGACCTTCCAGACTATGCAGAAGGACCAGGCTGTCCACTTCTGAGGAACTAGCCGCTGAAAACCTGATGAATGGCGGTGACCACTGTCAGATACTGAAAAGTTCATGAACGCTGCTGTCAAATATAGTACCAGCATATGAGCCTCTCACGTCGGAAGCCACTCAAACTAAGACTGAGGAAGGAGCGGCCTTCTCAAAGTGGAGCTAACCATCCCGACACGACTGGAGTTAAGCATTCAGGACCTTTGTTCGCCAACAGGACACGACTCAAAATAAGAAGAGCCAGCTGAAAACATCTACTAATAATTGGAACTTGGAATGTAGAAAGCATGAATCTAGGAAAATTGGAAATCTTCAAAAAGTGAAATGGAAATCATCAAGACCCATATTCTGTGCATTAGTGAGCTGAAATGCACTGGAATGGGCCATACTGAATCAGAAAATCACACAGTTTACGATGCCAGGAGTGACAAAATCCAGAGAATAGCATCAAATTAATAATTAAAAATGACCTTTCAAGATCTGTCTTGAACTACAATGCTGTCTCTGATAGGATGATATCTATCTGCATACAAAGAAATCCAGTCATTATAACTATTATTCAAATTTATGCACCAACCACTAAAGCTAGTGATGAAGAAATTGAAGACTTCTCTCAACAGCTTTCATTTGAAATCGATCAGACATGCAATCAAGATGCATTGGTAATTATTGGCAATTTGAATGAAAAAGTTGGAAACGAAGAGGAAGGAACAGTAGTCGAAAATATCGTTTGGGTGATAGAAATGAAGCTGAAGTTGGCATGAGAGAAATTTGCAAGACCAACGACTGGTTCATAGCAAAAACATTTGTTCAGCAGCACAAAAGGCGACTCTGCATGTGCACCTCTCCAGACGGAATTCACCAACATCCAATCGACTGCATTTGTGAGAAGAGACGGCGGAGAAGCTCACTCTCAGCTCAACCCAGGCTGGGGCTGACTGTGGCACGGACCAGCAGTTGATCATATGTAAATTCACGTGGAAGCAGAAGAAAATTAAAATATGCTCACAGGAGCCAAAATACAACCGTGAGTGTGCCCCACCTGAATCTTGAGAGCATCTCAAGGACAGATTTGCTGCGTTCAACACTAATGGCAGAAGACCTGCTGAGCTGTGGGAGGATCAAGACCATCCCTCAGGAAGAACGCAAATGATCATCAAGACAGGAAAGTGAAAAGATCAAAGTCAGCGTCAGCAGAGACCCTGAACCTGGCTCTCAGGGTAGCTAAGGCAAATGGAAGGGCTAATGAAGTCAAGGAGCTGAACAGAATTTCAGAGGCAGTTTGAGAAGATAAAGCATGTAATCAAATGTGCGAAGGCCTAGAGGTGGAAAACCAAAACAGCAAACACGCTCAGCATGTCTTAAGATGAGAGAAGCAAAGACAAATTCAAGCCTCGAGTTACTATGTTAAAAGATCCGATGTGCAAAATATTAAACAATGAAGGAAGCATCAAAAGACGATAAAAGAAATACAAAGTCACTATACCAAAAAAACACACAAAAAAAACAAACCCAGCAGACATTGAAGCATTTCAAGAAGTAGCATATGAGCAAGAATCAATGATGCTGAAGGAAGACGTTCAAGCTGCACTGACGGCGTTAGCAAACTCCAAGACTCCAGGAACTGGTGGAACACCCACTGAAGCGTTTCAACACTACTAACTGAGGAAGCACTGAAATCGTCCATTCGCCTAGGCCAAGAAATTTGGAAGACAGCTACCTAGCCAATGAACTGAAAGATAGTCATATCTTTACCCATTCGAAGGAAAAATGACCCAACAGAATGCTCAAATTATAGAACAAGATCATTCATGTAACACGCAAGTAACATTTTCCTGATGATCCTTCAACAGTGGTTGTAGCAGTACCTTGGTAAGGGAGCTGCCAGATTCAGGCTAGATTCAGAAGAGGATGTGGAATAGGGATATAATTGCTGATGTCAGACGGATCTTGGCTCAAAGCAGAGAATATCAGGAAGATGTAAGGCATTCAACTGTGTGGATCATAACAAACTACTGATAGCCTTGAGAGGAATGGGAATTCCAGAAAAGTTAGTAATGCTCCTGTAGTGGAGTCTGTAACTGGATCGAGAGGCAGCTGTGTGAGTAGAACGAAGGAATATTGCATGGTTTAAAATTAGGAAAGGTATGTGTCAGAGTTGTGTCACCTTTAAGGAGATCATGAAACACTAACCGGACAGTCAGTGGTTCCTGTGCATGTGCCTGTGTTTATCATACATGCCAGGGTTCTCCTGTCCCTGAGGGGCTTAACCGGGTCCATCCATCTACTGTCTCTGTGTGTCTGCATCTATTCTAAAGTCCCCGAGTGGCACAAATGCTTTGTGCTCCGCTATTAACCAAAAAGCTGCTGGTTCAAATCTGCCCAGCGGCATGGCTCTCTGTCTATGAGATCATAGTTATTTGAAAACTCTAGAGCTCAGTTTTCCTCTGAAACGGGAATTGGACTGGGCTGGTGGGGTGCTGGTAGTCACCATGAGTTGGAATTGATTCAGTAGCGATGGCATTTGTCTCTTTTAGTCTCCCTTTCTGTCTCCACTTCTCTGAATGGAAGCTAGACCTTGCTGAAGTGATTCGCTGTTTTACCGGCTGGGAAGTGCCCTGGACTCTGTTGTCTGAAATGTGAAGCAGAACACGTTCGTCTGCTCCCTGCTCCCTCACATGTCTCTGGTGTCAACTTCCAAACAAGACTACTTCGCGTTCAGAGGAGACAAACCAAGCGGCTAAGCTCGTCCAGCATCTGGCCTGCAGGGTGGTTTTGGCTGTTCTCAAGCTGTGGATTAAACTAGAACGAGTATCCCCTTCCAGGTATGGCGCAATCGAAGAACCCGTGGCACACAGACCTAAGAAACAATGAACAGTGTCGGGCAAACATGATGTCAGGCCTTTTGTATGCATTTGTTCTAATCCTCACGACAAGCTTGGCATTGTTACTCAAGATGTAAATAAGGAAAGAGAGGCTTAAAAAACAAAGGGCATGTTATTTGCCAAGAGGAACCCAGAAGCATGTAGCAGAACCAGGACTGGACTGAAGGTCTCTGCACCACGGTGTGCTTTCTCTTCCACTTGCTGGCCACAAGAGGGAAGTGTGTGTGTGTGTGTGTGTGTGTGTGTGTGTGTGTGTGTGTGTGTACGCGCGCATCACTAGCTTTCACATCTACAGGGGCGGTAAATTTGAGTTGTGTTTAGGATAACGTGACCAGATTTTAACATTGGTAAAGCAGGACGCCATTGACCGGGAGGGTGGGTGGGGGTGGCTCTTGATTAAAAATTTGGTCTGTATCATTTTGCCACCACTATAAAATATAAATAATACGAGTACTGTCTGCTAAATTCAAGAAAATGTATGTATTTATGAAATAAATTACCTAAATTATCTGAATAGCTGATTTGTTGACATCACTTGTTTAACTAGCACTAGTACTGCTACAATGTGTATCGTCTGAGAGACAGTTACAAAATGTTTTCGTCGTTGCCAATGTCAAAAAATGCCATTGTTCATTAAGTCCAAAATAGCCACATGGCAGCCGAAACCCGTATATTCCCTTCCCATTCTCCCGCCGTTCCCTAGCTTGTCGTGCATTCTTTCCAAAAATCGGGACTTTTTTAAACACCGTGGGTCACAGGACAAATTATTAAAAATCAGGACTGTCCCGCCAAAAGCGGGACGTCTAGTCACTTTAGTTTAGGAGATCTGTCGTGCACAGGAGCGACTCCATTCCCAGTTATCTCCACAGGGTGGAATTCCTACAGAAGGGCTGCCTATGGGATCCACAGCCCTGTTTTCCCAGAGAACGCCCCTTGTCCCCCAGTGCTCTGCATGATGAATGGCAAAAACTCTGTATTTTTTGCCACCTAGTCTTGATCGTGACTCTATATACCATGCTTGTGGTAAGGGCTTCTTGGGGGCTAGAACTGTTTGACTTCCTCCCTATGTGCTGCAGGTTCTGCCAGGCCAGCCTCCAGATCAACAGGGATTGGCTGGTAGAAGAGACTCTGGGTGATGCAAATGGGGAAGCATTTAGCTGCTAACCAGACAGTTGGCGGTTCAAGCCCACCCAGAGGCACCTGAGAAGAAAGTCTTTGTGATCTATTGCCACTAAGTCAGCTCTTGACAACTCTACGAAGCACAGTTCTACGAGTGCTCTACAAGGCTCTTTCCATCATTCAAAGAAGGCAAATTCCTTGAGTCAGAAGATGCTTAAAAACCAGTGCTGACACACATGGGGTCCCCGTGAGTCAGAATAGACTTGACTGCAAGTAGTTTTCTCAACCGGTGGAAATGAAAAGAACAAACACATCCAGTGCTCTTGCTCCACGGCGGTATTGATGTTGCTGCTCACTCGGCTGCCACTAGGCAGGCCGGTTGAGTTTCTGAAGTAGCTAGGCATCTCTGACCTGGCTCTGATAAGAGAGAGAATTCTACTGCAAGTCCTTGGCTTCCCCTTGTCTGCAGATCCAGGGCCACCCACTCTGAGCTCGAAGTAGGGCAGACAACAAGCAGACTCTCCCCAAGTGGGAGTGCTGTCTGACTCGAGTGCTTCAAGTGGTTAACGCTCATCAGAGCCCTCAGGGCAAATCCAAGCAGCTGTTTCTCTTATCTTATTGGGCTTGACCTCTTAGTTCAGATTTGCCGAGCCTACCACTCTCCCTCTTTACCAATACTGCTTCTACCTCCTCCCAGTAGAAAGCATGGTATATTCCAGTCTGTGGTGAATCTGCATCACGGTCAGGGCACTGGGCACCACTCACTCTACTGGAAGGAAACAGTGCAACAAGGGAAAGTGAGTTGACCAGCATCTGAATCCGAGGACTATGGACTGAAAGCTGCCTGATTGTTCTGCAAGGCTTGCTCCATCATTCAAAGAAGGCAAGGGTTTTTAAGGCTGAAGATGCTTAAAAACCAACTTTCTTGCGTAGAAGGGCTCTCCCTTTGAGGTTAGATTTGCTACACTATTGTCCATGTTGTCATTTCTGGTTTTAGTCAGATGCCGCTCATGTACACATAAACCTCCTTCCGGTTGCCACCAAAGATGTGCTGGGCCTGGGCCTGAGCCTGCATTCTGCAGCATCTTCCCAGAGAGTGGTCTAAGCGTCCACAGGAGAAAGAGCTACTCTGCAAGAGATGCCCAGATGCCATGCTGGAGATGCTAAGGATAAGGGTAGAAAGAGCCCATATTTGTGCAGGGCTTCATTGTATACAATAGAGAGAGTCATTTGCTTACTAAACAAACCAGCCAGACAGGTATTATTTTCAGGCCCACGCTAACATTTTAGAGGCCCAAAGCAAAAGTATGAATGGAGGCCCCCATACCATGTGGCTAAGCAGTTAAAACCCATAAATCAAGCTAACAAACTATGAAAGGAATGTAGTCTGCATGCCCATCTTGACAAATCACCTTGCAAATCCACCTTTTATAACAGCCTCCAAGGCCAGGTCTCAATTTCAGATCCTTGGACTCCTGCAACTCTGCATGCCAGAGAGAACCAGGCCCCAGCCCCCATCCATGTCCCACCTTCTGTCCTTTCCCACTCAGGGGCCTTGTACCAAGGCATGCTGACACTTTGGCCTGTGGGCTCAACCTTCATACAAACCCCTCAAAACAAGAAAGCGGCCTACAAAGACCTGAGAGTGGACTTGGGACCAGGCAGGCAAGACATTCCCAGACCTGTGTCGTGACAGCAGGGTGTTTAAGGGGGAGATTGGGCCTGTGTCCTGAGCCCACAGCCAGATGACCCCGGCGAGGGCCAGAGTAGGGTCTTCCAAAGGTCTTCTTGGGTATGTCAAGGGCAGCGCCAATTACAATTCTTTACATCGATGAAGCAGTTGAAGCTCAGAAAACCAAGCGATCTTCTGTATTACCAGAAGAGCCAGGCCTTGAAGCTGGGGCTGCCTGAGCCCAGATGCCCTGCCTGCTACCTCCCACAGCCAGCGCAGCCCCACCTCCTGCTGTGAGTCTGGGCAGCGCTGAAAGCTTCCCCTTTGCTCCCCTCCACCTATCCGTCCCTCGCCTCTGCCACAGAGACCGTGGTGTGTCTCTTGGTTTTCGGATCCCATGTAACCATTATTCCTCTGTTTCCTCACACTCTGCCTAATGTCCCATGCGTTTTCCCTCTCCTGCCACCCCCTCTCCCACTCATCCTTTCTATTTGGGCTTACAAGTCACCTCCCCAAGGAAGCCCTCGCTGACTCCAGTACTAAGGTGGATGCCTGTTGGCATATGCTGATTACTTAGCAACTTATCATTCTACACCAGCAAGCCGTGGGCCCTGCATCCCCAGGTGGCACCTAGTGAGCCGCATGAATTCTGATTGCACTAATGACTTCTCTACTGGATGGGAAGTCCCGCCTTGTCAGCCTCTGGGCTTGAGGCAGCATGGTGACCCTCTTCTGAGATAAGCGCCATGAAGAACCATTACTGTTAAGCACCTGGCCAACATCAATGCCTAATGGCAAAGACTTCCTGGTTCCTCTTGAAACACTGGGCCCAACTGATGGAAAACGCTGTCAAAGGCAGATGGCAAAAGCTAGTGGACTTTGGCCCAGCACTGAGAGTTCTAGTTGTTCCTTGGAATGGAGGAGGGGCAGCGGTGACACCACCCCAATGTGCTTTATGTGATAAAGCCAAGCCCAAATGTCGCCCTTCCTCCTAGCATTCAGGGACTATGTGTCTGGTTTGAAGCAGTGTTGTCAGGTTTCATGAGTGGGTAAATATCTCTGTTCTTGGCTTCGTATGAGAAAGAATTCACGCCCAAGACTGGTGGGTAATCCAAGGGAGTTTTTCTGAAGGACTGGGAAGTCTCAGGTTTTACAGTCTCAACGGAGTCTACGCTATTTCGGGGGAGCGTGCCAAACCCTGTGTAAGCCATGCCGGGGCTCACCCCTGAACACTGGTGACCCGAGGCCAGAGACCACGGGCGCAGGGTCACAGAGAGGAGAGAATCCTCTCCAAATGGCCGCTGACCAGGATCAAAGCGAGGCAGTGAGAAGAGAGGCTCTGGGCCCCCGGAGCAGGCGCAGAGGGTTCCGCCCCCAGGCAGCGAGGCCTCCTACCTGCCTCTGACCAGGAGCAGAGTAAAAAGACTGGCCTGCCTGCTGCCACGATATTTAAATCCTCTGGCTGGGGAGGCGTGGTTGATGATATGGGTCGACCCCATTGGCTGAATTAAGCCCACCTGGGTGGAGTCAGGAGCCGTGGCCTAGTTTGGGCCACCCAGGTGTGACTCCCACCTGGCTGGGTGGTGGTGTCTGGATTGGAGCATGCCCAATTAAAGTCTTCAGGGGTGGCTAATGCTTGCCTGATTTTCCTTCCCAACCTCCTTGACTGGGGGCCTGTGCAGGCATGGGAGGGACAGCCCCCTCTGTTCCTCTCCTGGCTACCGAACACAGAAATGAGCCCTGGTGGTGTAGCGGTTTATGTGTTGGACGGCTGATGGCAAAGTTGGGAGCCACCAGGTATTCGGTGGAATAAAGATGAAGCTTTCGGCTCCTGTAAAGATTTCAGATGACGACGACGACAGCAGCGAAAACAAACTCACTGCCATTGAGTTGATTCCGACACAGGGCAAGCCTATAGACAGGGTAGAACTACTGCCCCTGTGGACTTCTAAGCCTACCAATCTTTATAGAAAGCCTCATCTCTCTTGCAGAGCGGCTGGTGGTTTTGAACTATTGTCCTTGAAGTGACAGCCTCAGAAACCCCAAATAGCAGTTCTACTCTGTCCTACAGGATGTCTGTACGTTGGAATCGACTCAATGGCAGTAGGTTTGAGTATGCAGGACACGAACCTTCTTGGTGGCACACGGGTTAGACTCGGGGCTGCTAACCCAAAGGTCAGTGGTTCAAACCCACTTGCAAGGGAAAAGACAGGGCAATGTGCCTCCTCCTGTAAAGGATGCCCCGGATGGAGATCAGTTCTCCTCTGTCCTGTTGGGGGTGCTCTGAGTGGGAAGGGGCTCCACAGCACACAAGACCAACAACGTGAGGAGTACACGAGAGCTTCCAAAATGAAGTGTCGTAAAGCATCTCAAGATATCAAGTATCTTAAAAACTTGTATTGGAAAAGGCGAGACCGATTTTAGGGCATGACTTGTGCCTGGGAAATGCCAATAAGAGAGTAGTGTAGTCTGTACATCTCCTGACAGGAAAGTGAAGTCCTTACAGTGGTCTACAAGGCCCTATAGGATCTTCCCTCAGCTCCCCTGCCCAGTTACCTCTCTGCTGTCATCTCCTGCACCTCTCCCCACCTCACCCCAGCCTCCATGCTGTGCCTTGACCAGGCATGCTCCCAGCCTGGGGCCTTTGTACTGGCTGGTCCCCCTGCCTGGCACATGCTACCCCAGGCACCTCAAGACTAACTCCCTCATCACCTTCAAGTCTCTGCTCAAAAGTTACCTTATTAATGAGATCCTCCCTGCCTACCCTAGTCAAAAAGGCACTCTGCCTTTCTCCTCTTCTCTGACTTCCAACCCTGTAACACAGGCCCTTGTTGATTTATGTCGTGTGTTGATTGCTCACCATCTGCCTTTCTTCACTAGCAGATACGCTCCCAAGGTCAAGAGTCTTTATTTAAATTGCTCACTGACATTTTCCAGCAGCCCGGAATAGTATCTGGTAGTTAGTGGGTGCTGACCAACAGTATTGAATGAAAGAATCAACAAATTAGGAGACACTTTGAGAGGTGGTAGGCATTCTGAATTAAAAGGTTACAATCTTAACCAATAAAGATTTCTCCTTTTCCTCAACCCAGCCACCATCGAGATAAAATATGCACTAGGCTGAGTGAGAAGGTGTCAGGGGAGGAGGAAAGCCCCGGATCTCAGCAAGGGTCCCTGCCTTGCTTGAGCTTGTTGAATAAGGTGACCCCACTCCCCCCTTTATGAATGCAGGTGAGAGGAGCTGTTGGGATTGCTTGCAGTCTGCCCTCACTCTCCTTTCCGCCTCCTGTCTCCCCGTGCCCTCTAGTTTGGCTCCTGGGATTTCCTCCTTGGTCTCATTTCAGCCACTCGAAGGCAGAAGCCTAATTCACATTCAGACCTGGACAATGCTGATGGATGACAAGTGCGTTGTACAGTGGGCAGAGACAGAGACGGTGCCTGCTCATGGGACACATTCCAAAGGGAAGGTGTCCAAGTGGTCTGTGACATGCACAGGGACTGGGCCAGAGTCTAGCCAATCAGTGCCAGGCTTGTCACTTCAGAGAAATAAGTACCATTCTATCTGCTGTGTGTTTTTGTTTTCTTTATGCAGCTCCCAACCGCTCTCTTAATCCTGTCTCCTCTGGCTTCAGTTCTTAGGACAAATCAGAAAGCTGTCATCTGACCTGCTGATTTGGGGCTCACCTGAAAGCATACGAATTAGACTTGAGAAGCCTCCAGCCTCAGGTCGGACCCATGGATTTGGGATTTTCCGGCCTCCACAACTGTGTGCGCCAGTTTTGAGAAGGAAATCTCGATCTCTTGCTATATATGTGTATGTACATATACACGTATGCTTATAAATGCAGACATCCTTTATTGGGTTTGCTCTACTAAAGAGCAGTCTCAGGCACTCATTAGCAGGAGTGCAGTCAGCTGAACCAGAGCTGCTATAGAGACTAGTGAGCAGAAAAGAGGGGAGTCTGAGAATTGAGTCATGTCTTTTTTTTAAATCATTTTATTAGGGGCTAATACAACTCTTATCACAGTCCATACACAC
This sequence comes from Echinops telfairi, assembly GCF_000313985.2. NCBI lineage: Eukaryota > Metazoa > Chordata > Mammalia > Afrosoricida > Tenrecidae > Echinops > Echinops telfairi. The sequence continues at coordinate 12,793,218 of NW_022103906.1, forward strand.
ATCAATTGTATAAAGCGCATTTGTACATTCATTGCCCTCATCATTCTCAAAACATTTCCTCTCCACTTAAGCCCCTGGCATCAGGTCTTCATTTTTCCCCTCCCTCCCTGCTCCCCACTCCCTCATGAGCCCTTGATAATTTACTAATTATTATTTTGTCATATCTTGCCCTGTCCTACGTCTCCCTTCACCCACTTTTCTGTTGTCCGTCCCCCAGGGAGGAGGTCACATGTAGATCCTTGTCATCGGTTCCCTCTTTCCAACCCACTCTCCCTCTACCCTCCCGGTATCGCCACTCACACCATTGGAACTGAAGAGATCATCCGCCCTGGATTCCCTGTATTTCCAGTTCCTATCTGTACCAGTATACATCCTCTGGTCTATCCAGACTTGCAAGGTAGAATTGGGATCATGATAGTGGGGGCGGGGAGGAAGCATTTAGTGACTAGAGGAAAGCTGTATGTTTCATTGTTGCTACACTGCACCCTGACTGGCTCCAAGGACACTTTATTCTATTAACCTGGCATTCTGTGATGCTTAGCTTCCTGACAAGATCGCTGAAGACAAAATGGGCACATAAGCAAATGTGGTGAAGAAAGCTGATGGTGCCTGGCTATCAAAAGATATAGCATCTGGGGTTTTAAAGCCTTGAAGATAAACAAGCGGCCATCTAGCTGAGAAGCAACCAAGTCCACATGGAAGAAGCACACCAGCCTGAGTGATCATGAGGTGTCGATGGGATCAGGTATCAGGCATCAAAGAGCCAGAACAAAAAATCCAATCAATGTAAATGAGGGGGAGAGCAGAGTGTAGACTCAAGGCCCATCTGTAGACAATTGGACATCCCCTTACAGAAGGGTCACAAGGAAGAGAAAAGCCAGTCAGGGTGCAGTATAACAGTGATGAAACATACAACTTTCCTCTAGTTCTTTAATGCTTCCTCCCACCAACTATCATGATCCCAATTCTACCTTACAAGTCCAGCTAGAACAGAGGATGTACACTGGTACAGGTAAGAACTGGAACATAGGGAATCCAGGATAGATAAACCCCTCAGGACCAATAATGAGAGTAGCGATCCAGGAGGGTAATGAGAAGGTGGGGTGAAAAAGGGGGAACCGATCACAATGATCTACCTATAACCTTCTCCCTGGGGGATGGATAACAGAAAAGTGGGTGAAGGGAAACATGAGACAGTGTAAGACATGAAAAAATAAACATTTATAAATTATCAGGGGTTCATGAGGGAGGGAGAGTGAGGGAGGGAGGGGGAAAATGAGGAGCTGATACCAAGGGCTCAAGTAGAAAGAAAATGTTTTGAAAATGATGGCAACAAGTGTACAAATGTGCTTGACACAATGCATGGATTGTGATAAGAGTTGTATGAGCCCCAAATAAAATAATTTTTTAAAAATGTGTCTGCTCATGTTAGACTGCAAGCCCTGGCAGCGGTGTTAGCAAGATCTTGATGGAATCAGACTTCCTCCTGCAGAGTTGCTGCAATAAGATGAAAGAAATGATGGCAGGGAATTCAAGAGGAGGGCATGGAAAATGAAGGAGACGGGGAAGAGGGTGACAGCAGGTGACAAACTTTCCTTATGGGACAGCACTTTCTCTGAAACATTTGGGTGACCAAGCAGACTTTGAATCATTGGTCTGAGGGGAACAGTGTTGTGTGGTGTGAAGTGTCAGGCTGAGACTGTACAGGTCTGGGAATGCTGTCATTGACAGATATGGGACTTTGGGTAAGGTTTCCAATGTCTCTAAGCTTCAGAGTTCTTATATGTAAGCAGGGGGAATCATGCCTTATTTCACATGGTGGTTGTAGGTTCAAAAGAGGTGATGTGTGTCCCCTCATCTTGGGACCACTTGAAGGACAAATTGGACCGACACGGCTGGTGCCCAAGCAATGCTGGAATCATTATGCTGTCTGGAAGTCCAGACTCATCCTGGTGGGCTCAGCCCTCACATTTCCCAGATCACCTGGCTGGCTGGAGATAAGGAAGGGCTTAAGGGTGGCCCTCCCCTCTCTGGTCCGCCAAGATCCTCCTCATCACCTCAGGTCTCCCCTCCTCCCTCCTCAGAGCATTTCCAAAGCAAACTAGTTCCACATACAAAGCAGAAGGCCTCTGGAAGCCCCTCTTTCCTTTGTCCTATTGTTTCCAGATATTTCTAATGATGACACTAGTTCATTGTGGAAAATGCAGAAAATTAATGGAAGTCTATAGAGAATCATTTGTATCCACCATCCTGAGATAATTATTTAATAGTGCATACCCTACCAGTCTTTTCTCTGCATGTGCACGTACACATTTGCTGCTGATGTCAGGCTTCCTCCTGTTGGTTCTGATTGCCAACAACCCTATGTACAACAGCACACCAGCTGGGCTGGCACCAGCCTCAAAATAGCTATGTTTGAACCCACTGGGTCAATCCATCTCCTTGCAGGACCTCCTCTGTTTTGCTAACTTTACCAAGCAAGATGTCCATCGCCCAGGGATTGGAAACTCCTGATAACGTGTCCAAAGTACATGAGAGGAAGGCTTGCTATCCTTGCTTCTAAGGAGCATTCTGGTTGTACTTTTTCCGAGATTCATTCCTTCTTCAAGCAGTCCACGGTACATTTAATATTCTTTGACAACACTGTAACTCAAATGCATCAATTCTCAAGACTTCCTTATTCGTTGTCTACCATGCATATGAAGTCAATGCATATATTATAGCTTGGGTCAGCTGTACCTTAACCCTCACAAGGACATCTTTGCTTTTTTACACTTTAAAATGTCAATGACACTTTTGCAGAATGAGAGCTCTCCTAACACCTACAGGAGGCAGTATTAAGTTACCATTTGCTGTGGAGTCAGTTCAGACCCATGATGACCCCAGGAGTGTAGACTGTGCTCTCTAGGGTTTTCAGTGGCTGGTTTTTAGGAACTAGGTCACCAGGCCTTTCTTCCCAGGCACTTCTGGATAGATTCAAACTTCCAGCCTTTCTGTTAGCAGCTGAGCACGTTATCTCCTTGCATCACCCAGAGAGTCCTCCAGTCTCCATTAATAAGGATTAAACCATTAATGTTTTCCTGTGTTAGATGTTCTTTTTAAAAAAAATCATTTTATTAGGGGCTCATACGACTCTTAACACAACCCATACATACATCAATTGTGTAAAGCACATTTGTACATTCATTGCCTCGTCATTCTCAAAACATTTGCTCTCCACTTAAGCGCCTGGAATCAGGTCCTCATTTTTTCCCCTCCCACCCTGCTCCCCCCTCCCTCATGAGCCCTTGATAATTTATAAATTATTATTTTGTCATATCTTGCCCTGTCCAACGTCTCCCTTCACCCATTTTTCTGTTGTCCGTCCCCCAGGGAGGAGGTCACATATAGATCCTTGTCATCGGTTCCCTCTTTCCAACCCACTCTCCCTCTACCCTCCCAGTATCGCCACTCACACCACTGATCCTGAAGGGATCATCTGCCCTGGATTCCCTGTGTTTCCAGTTCCTATCTGTACCAGTGTACATCCTCTGGTCCAGCCAGACTTGCAAGGTAGAATTCGGATCATGATAGTGGCGGGGGTGGGGGAGGAAGCATATAGGAACTAGAGGAAAGTTGTATTTTTCATCGTTGCTATATCGCACCCTGTCTGGCTCATCTCCTCCCTGAGACCCCTCTGCAAGGGGATCTCCAGTGGCCTACTAATGGGCTTTGGGTCACCACTCCGCACTCCCCCCATCATTCACTATGGTAAGATTTTTTGTTCTGATGATGCCTTATACCTGATCCCTTCGACACCTTGTGGTCGCACAGGCTGGTGTGCTTCTTCCATGTGGGTTTTGTTACTTCTGAGCTAGATGGCTGCTTGTTTATCTTCAAGCCTTTAAGATCCCAGATGCTATACCTTTTGATAGCCAGGCACCATCAGCTTTCTTCGCCACATTTGCTTATGCACCCATTTGTCTTCAGCGATCATATCATGGAGGTGAGCATACAATGATATGAAATATTATTTATATGATGACATATACTCCATGCTAGAGCTGTCAGTCAAACTCATGTCACCACTCCAGGGTCACCACCCAGTAGTTAGACATCGCAGTGCAGGCTGTTCCAACAGAAACCTGTTGCTCTCTCCTCCCCCTACCACCGCCCTTCAGGCCAAATGGGAGGCACCGGGGTAGGACATCACACCTGCTCTGGAGAAGCTGCTTGTCTCTTTGAGGCCATAAGATAATTCACTCCGGAGAAAGCTTCTTCGATAGCCTGGGACATGAGCTACATGCCAGAGGATGCGGGGGAGGATGGGACAGTAAGGATAGGAAAAGGCATTTCCAGATGGGAGAAGTTGCAAAGCACCACAAGAAGGCACGGAAGCACTTACTATGTACACACACACCCCACACACACCCCGGTCAAATACACTGGGGAGCAGGGAGGCCAAAGTCCAGTCTTCAGCATCAGGGCTGTGGTGGGGACAGCCAGCCAGCAGCCTGGGTCCAGACTGAAGCCTCCTGCCTACAAACAGGATTCTTGTCCTCCTGAACCTAGAGCCTCGGAGGGAAACAGCCATCAAATAACATCACAAATAACAAGCCCATTACAACTGCGCCTTGAAGGATGGGCTGCTGGGGCTTCCCTCAGGGGCAGCCCCTCTAGCAAGCCTTGTGTGGGAGGGAGCAGGTGTGCAGGACCTGGAAGAGTGAGTGGCAGGGGTGGAGAGCAGGGAGGACGCAGTGCCAGGTAGGCCCCACAGCAAGGGCATGACGTTTAAATCCAATGAGTGGGACTTAATGGTTTAATCCCATTGAGGAGTTTGACTATTTACTATTGAAGGGTTGTAAATCAGGAGATGGATGTTGTGAATCATTTGCTCTGGGTGTCCAATGTGGGCCCGGGGAGAGATTGGTAAAAAAAAGCTATCCCTGGAGTTGTGGCAAGCTGATGATGGCAGGGCCCAGGGGAGTAGTGCAGGAGATGGGATCAGTTGTGGCCTAGGAGCTGGAATCTACAGGCTGCATCGTGGCTTTGGGTGAATGCTATGTCTCTAAAAGACCTTTGTTAAAAGCCACCTGCTCGCCTAGAAGCATTAAGATGAGTACAAAACCATTCATGCACTAGTCGGAAGAAGTTTCTCCCGTTAATGAGCTTTCTCTTTACATGAAGTCCCTTTGAGACCTTTCAGGTGACTGGGGGACAAGGGGAGCAATAGGAAAGTTCTTAGGAGGAGTTGACATGAAAGGCCATGGCCACCAGGAGGCAGCACGAGGGTCTCGGGCACCTGCAAGGGTGAACCCATGCAGAGAATCAACCAGGGGACCATTCACCAGCTGTTACCTTGAGCAAGCCACTCTGCCCGGCCACCCCACTGTTTCTACATCGCAAAGGAGGGGATAACATGCCCCGCACCTCCGGCGCTATCGTGAGGATGGTAGGTTCGATAACTTAGAAAGACCTTCCGCTCGTGAGTCTAGGAAATGAGATCTGGGGTGAATGGTTTGGTTAGTCTCCCACTACCACGGAGAACGTAGCCAGAGCCCAGGGATCTGCACTGCAGCGTGTGGTCCCTTCGCCAGGACGATGCCAAGTCCCCAGGAGTGGACCGGAGCTCCATCAGAATCCATGCTAAAGGCCTACACTACAGGTGGACAGTTGGTGGGGGGGGGACCGGGGACCATGACTGCTGTCGTGAGTGCGTCCTCGGTGCCCGGAGATGCAGGCTCTGATGGAGCAAGGACTATCTCTGAAGGTATTGGTGTCTCCAGTGGTTAGCATGGGTCCAGCATGACTGATTCCCTGCTTTCCCTGGAGCCTCTCAGAAGAGCCTCGGTTAATTCACACGTCGTCGGCTAGCGTCCCCGCCTTCTACCCCGCTGAGCACGAGTTGGGCATCGCAGTGACGCCGGGTGTGCGGATGCCTTCAGCGGACATCCTCCTAGCTCCCTCCTGGTGGGCAAACTGCTGTCGGCTGCAACGCCACCTCGCCACGCCTGGCGACAACCTGCCCTGCTTTATGGTGTCATTGAGCAGTGGAGAGTTGGGTTCGGCCACTCGCTGTGGTTTGTTTCTACTTCTGCTTGCCGTGGGGCGTCCAGCCTTGCAGGGGCGGGGAACTGGACGGGTTTTAGGACCCGGCTGCGGAGGTCTCCTGGGACACCCCCCACCCCACCCCCTACCCCTACCCCCCCACCCCGGTCTCCCAGCTCCGCGGCCGGGGGGGAGGGTGCGGAGCTTGAATGAGAGATGAGAGGCTAGCGGGAGGAAATCGGGATTGAAAAGACCAGCGGTGGAATAGCTCTGCCGTCGCCTAGCAACCGCCCTGACGCAACACGCACACACACACACAAAAGTCCCTTAAAAAAATAATAGTGCTGAGAATTCACGGCAGCACGAGAGAAAGGGAGGGAGACGCTGGCTCAGCCTTGAAGACTGGTGAGGAGCCCAGACGCCGCCGCCGCCTGCCTCGGAGACCCCAGGACCCTCCTAGACGGCCTCCGCAGCCAAGCGCCCCTGGAGGTAGGTTCTCAGCAGAGGGCCTGAGACTTTCCCAAGGGACTGGACTGCCACCTTGGGGTCGTGCTGGGGGGGCGTGATGTGGCAGTGACAAAAATGGCAGGGGCAGGGGCTTCGGGCTTCTGGGCTCTGGGTTCTGGGGCAGGGGGCGATTGGGAGCAGCCCGAGCCTGTCCAGGGCGGGGACTGCACAGCGCTCCCGGGGATTCCCAAGCACCTTTGAGTGGGTGCACACCCACCCCCAGGAGAGCGGAGTTCCTGCTGCACCTCTCCAGGGACGGGGATTCTGTGTGTGTGTGTGTGTGTGTGTGTGTGTGTGTGTGTGTGTGTGTTTCAGTTTCCTCTTGGGGGACAGGAGCAGTGAAAGAGATTCCAGCTCCCGATCTCCTCCAGGGCTCCAGGCTTTGAAGCAAGACTTGGGGTCCAAGGTCTCAGAGGCAGGAGCGCCGGCCAGTCAGTCTCTCTGGCTTGGTGACCTCCAAGGCCCCTCGTGTCCTTTGCCTCATCAGGTCTAGGGAAATGGAAGTCCCTGCCCCACCGATATAATCAGCAACTCAGAAAAAGTGCCTAGGGTTAGTTGGGTCTAAGGGGACTATACAAGGTGACTGAGGGGAAACCAGAACAGCCCTGAATGAGCCGGACAGCTGGGAGGCAGGCTCAGCTGCATCTGCAGAGGCAGGTATTCCCTTCAACAACAACAACAACAAAGTCACCTTGAGTGTATTGCTTCACAAACAGAAGTCTTTCCTGCCTGTGTTTGGTTTTTATTCCTGTGGCGCTCAGAGGCAGGTCTGTTGTGGGTACCCTTCCCCGTAAGGTCTGGAAGGCATCTCGGCTTCTCAGTCAGGGCCTTGTTTGATGCCCACAGGCAGATCTGCAGGACTAGTTCCAAATGCTTATGGGAGGTGAAGGAGCCCTGCTGGAGGAGTGGGTTACTGCCTTGGGCAGCAGTTCAAATCCACTAGTTGCTCCATAGGAGGAAAATGAGGCTGGCTGCTCCTGTAAAACTTAATGGTCTTGGAAGCCGAAGGTGGCCGTTCAAATCGGTTCAAGTTATTATGAAACAGGATTGGCTTGATGGCAGTGGATTTGGTCTTGGTTTTTAAGGGAGCTGTGAGACAAAGGAGATGCCCTTTCCATATCTCCACTGGGCAAAGACCTGGGAAATCCATGTCCCTGGCTGGCTGGCGCCCTGACGTGGAGAGGGCAGACAGCAGGAGCGGGGTTTCTGCCAATATTGTTTAAGAGGCTTGGTGGAGCTGCGTTGAGTTGTGCTCAGAGCAGTTTGAGATGGCAGCTACTCCATGCACTATTTGAGACCTTCAAGGGAGATGCTACGACCTTTACTTCGCTGAGGATGCTCTGAAAGGTCCGGATCTTCCCCGGGCTCAAACAGCTGGTGAAATTTCATGCAGAGCAGTGCGGCCTCAGGTGCTTGCTCGTGAGGTCTGCTCCCCCGGGGGGAACAGGGTTGGAGAACCTAAGTAGGGAGGATCCCAGTAGCTTCTCAGCCCAGTCCCCCCTTTTTTGCAGATGAGGTATCCATGGTTCAGAGAAGGGGAAGAAACCAGCCACGTCCCTAAGCAATGAGAGCCTTCTGACCTGGGAAGGGTTCCAGCCATCTCCAAGGGTTCTGGGAGCCAGGAAAGTCACTTTTGTTTCAGGAACCTGAAAGTCTTTGCCATTTGTCCTGGCCAGCCTCAACCCAGGGAGCCCTGGTGACGAGGAAGTGGTTACATGTTGGGTTGGTAACCACAAGGCCAGCAGTTTGAAACCACCAGTGGCTCCGAGGGAGAAAGATGGAGCTTTCTACTCCTATAAAGAGTTTCCATCTCAGAACTCTACAAGGGCAGTTCTACTCTGCCCTGGAGGCTTGCGATGGGTCGGATTAACTTAAAGGCAGTGGATTTGCTTTTGTTGTTGTCCCCTGGAAGGAGAGGCCCTTGTCCTCCCTTACCCTGTATTCTCCCCCTTGCCTACGCCACAGAAGACACCCCCTGCCCCCCACCCCCCAAACTCCTCTTGCACTTGTTCTTCCTCTTCCAGTCCCAGGCCTAGATTGCCACTTGGTGACTACTCCTCTCCTGGATATCTTCCAGCATGGCCACCCTCCAGGAGAGACTCTGACAAGGAAATAAAGTAAGGCGAAGCCTAACTATTTGCTGAAAAAATGTCCACAGAGCCTCAGGGCAATGAGGAAGAAACTGCTTATTGGTGCTCAAACACCCCCATCCTGTTCTCTAAGTATGTTTTGCTAGTGGAAAACTTCAAGAACCTCAGAACTTCCCGGTCCCCCCTGGAATCTGCCCTTTCCCCGTAAGGGCTCGTCATCATTGCTCACCGGGCTGTTGAGCTGCTTCTGAGGTGGAGGGGGTGTGAATATGAGCACTTTGCTCCCGGTTACACATGAGGGGTGGGTGAGACCACTTGGTCCACTAATAGGAAATTCTTAAGGATTAAACAGATGCCCCAAGGCAAATGTGCCCAGGGGTGTGATTGGTTCTTTAGATTGGGGGCAGGAGATAGGAGTTGTTGCACGCCGTGGAGTAGATTCCAGCCACAGCCACCCTCTAGAACGGAGAACCGCCCCTCGGGTTTCCAAGGTTGTCAACAGCCACACCTTTCCCCTGAGGTTAGGACAGCCGCCCTTTCAGTTAGCAACCCTTCATTGAACCCCTGAGCCGCCAAGGCTCTTGGAGGGGAAAGTAGGGAAAAGCCAATCCTGGAAGGGCTGTTTTTCTTAATGCTGTTGAGTCCCCCCACCCCCACCCCCATGGTGATCTTGCATAGAAAGGTCTTGAGCAGTCCTATGCCACCTTCATGATGGCTGGTGGCTCTGAGCCCCCTGTTGTCTCAGTCCACACTCCTGAAGATTCTTCTCATGAGGGTGTTGCTCTGGTGGAAAGATTTCAGCAGCGCTCCCAGACTAAGACAGACTAGGAAGTAAGGCCTGGTGAATTTACTTCCCCAAATTAGTGAGCAGCGATCCGATGGATGACAAAGGCTGAGGACAAGCTAATGATGAGTGGGCAGTGGACAGCAGAAGAGACGAGGCTGCCTGCCGACCCAGAGCAGCCCTGTAGCACAGGGTAGAACCGTCCCTGTGACTGCAAGACTAACCCTTTACAGGAGTAGAGAGCCCCGTCTTTCTCCCGAGGAAGGTGATAGATATTAACGCTGTGGTTGGCCTGGTTGAGTTTGGGCTGCAAATTGCCAGGATGAGTTTGGAAGACTTCCTATCTCTGGTTTTACTGGTTAGGAGAGCTGACTGGGTTCAGTCAAGCCTACTCCGACCACGCTGACCCCTACTGCTTCTCCCTTGAGAGGAGTTAGAAGAAAGGGGAGATGAGCAAAAGGAGAAATATAGGTTTGCAATGCTCTGACTACATCAGGAGCCCGGATGTTGCTACTGGGTAAGCGTTTAACTGCTGGTTCAAATCCACCAGCTCCACTTTTGGCAGAAAGAGGAAGTCGTTTGTTCCGGTAAAGATTTATAACCTTGGAAACTGGCATTGGGTGGGGAACCTAAACCTACCCCCTTGCTTCCCAAACACCCCAGAAGGGTGTTCACATGATACTCATTCACTGAAAGTCCCCAGGGGGCTAGTGGTTAGGAGTTGGGCTGTGAACTGCAAACTCGGCAGTTCAAAACCACCAGCCAATCCTTGGGAGAAAGACAGGGCTCTCTGCTCCCGTCAAGTCAACAGTCGCAGGAACCCCAGGGGCAGTTCTATGCTGTCCTATAGGGTTTCTATGAGTCGGACTGTACTCGATGGCAGTGAACTTGGTGTTTTGGCTTTTGTGGAGAGAGAGAGACCACTTTCTCCCTGTGGGCACAGCCCTTCCAGGAAGGGCGCTTTTTCCAGTGGCTGTGGAGTAGTAAGTGCTCAAGCATCAGGGCCGCTGGGCTCTGGCACTCAGGAAAGCCCTCCGCCCCCACTCTGCCAGGCCCCCTCACTGCTAAAGCTCACTTAACTGAGAAAGTTCCAGTAAGTCTCTAGGGTATCCGTCCTCCCCAGCAGCCTTTGCAGAGGCCCAGGAGCAAACAAAGGTCAGCTTCTCCCGGGGGCCTGGACTAAGCCCCCATTTCTTATTCAGGGCCATCTCTCCAGAGTGACTAGAACTTTCTGTGCAGTATCGCGACCCTTACAGCTGGTCATGGCTCCCATAGGCTTCTCCACAGGGTTTGTCCCTTAGGGTCTAGAGGGAAAGGCCACTAGCTTTCCAGGTCAAAGGGCAGCTCTGCAGTGGGCCCCAGGGTCCACCTCAGCCTTGGACACCTCACTCCGAACCTGGGGAAACGGGTACATAGGAAGCTTCGGTGAGCCTGGTTCACTGTTTGCCATCACATGGGAAATGACACCCTCTAGTCCTGTGAGCTTTCGCGTGTGCTAGGCACCAGGAGCCAGGGATAGCTGTGGCTGGTGGGCTCAAACTGCTGGCCTTGCAGGTAGCAGCCCAAGGTGTAACCCTTACACCATCAGGACCCCTGACCTAACCAGGCATGACTCTTGGGCTTCGTTGTGCTGTTGTTCCATTAAGTGGACTGATGTGAGCCACCAAAAACTTTGAGCAGCGTGGAACAAACCTCGCTGCCAGGCTTGAAGGACAGCAAGTCTCACACCAAACTCGTGCCGCTCATATGGACATTTTGTAGACAAGCACTTTCTCGCAGATGGGCCCAGAAGCGGTCACCCATCGGTGCTGCAGCTTCGGCGACATCCTAGCAACATGCCTTCCCCCGCTCCGATGCCTCTGGTTTCCCGAATGAGAATGCATTCCTCACCCTGACTCTGCTACCTATTGAGTGTCTAGTGTTGTTTCGAGATGAACTAGACCTTCTACCTGCTGCAGTTGACCAGGGTGTGGGGAGTCCCGATCGGCATGCCCCTAAGCCACACAGCGCAGCCCACTGCCTGTGGGACAGACGTGAAGAAAAGCCATGGAAGCCCAAGACGGTCGCCCTGCCTCAGAGAGTGTGGAGTCTGCTTAGGGCTGCAGCTGGGCACTTGGGCAGTGTGCCCGGCCCAAAGTGCTGAGTGGACAGTGCCTTGCACATGCGGCCCACCTGTAGGCTGCAACAGACCTCCCTTGGGCTGGAAGCGTGCCCACCAAGCACAGCGAGGAACAGAGGGTGGAAGCCGTCTTCGCGGCTGAAGGAGTCACACACGTAGGTTTGATCTCATTTGGTCTTTCCAAGGTTGTGAGGTAGTTTCAATGATGATACACATTTCTTGGATGAAGAGCATGAATCCTAGAAAAAGTTCAATACATCGCCCAAGATCTCAGAACTAGTACGTTACATTTCAGGGCTAGAGTATGAACTACGTCATTCTGATAGCTGACTCGGCACTGATTCCCACACCCCACTTCATCACTTGGCCCCCTGCTTCCAGCTCTTCCAATGGAGGGAGCAGGGCTCTATGTCCCTCTTCTGTCGGCAGGGCCAGCACCTGAGCTCTGGGGCACTGCCAAGCCCTGCTGAGTCCCGGGGCTCCACCCCCTTCTTTCTCAGAAAAAGGTCATGCTGGGCATTCCTGGCGCAGCCCCACCTTGTCCTTAGGACCGGCTCTGCCCAAACTCCTGGGAACTCTAAGGGTCCTTGCAGCAAGGAAAGTGAGGTGTAAGCTGAGTGCAGGGCATGCCCAGAGACTTCTCAGGAAACCCTTGTAAACCTTGGGCTTTGGAACTGGCACTGCAGGGTGAAACAGAAAGCAAATCTCAGAACAAATTCGCCCATGAGCTGGAGTGTGTTGATTCTGCTTATTTGAACTCAGAGCCAATTACCCCCTGGCTTTGAATAGTCCTAAATCCACCTCCATTTCGGGGCTGAGTCAAAAGCCAGTTTGGAGACCTTGGCGGCCTACACCCCACCGTGGGGCAGTGGTGCCAAATGCACCTCCCCAGAGTGCTCAGCTGTCCAAAGTCTCCTGCTCTTGTAGCCAGCGTCCCCCCTCCAGCAGTGTCCTGGTCTGATCTCCATCATAGACCCCACTGCGCCTCTTTGCTCTGCTTAATCCCTCTGGGGCTTTGGCCAGATGAGCCTTGAGGTCACCTACTGGAGGCCCTTCTGAGCAGCCCTGCCCAAATTGAGGGTGCTTTACTGAGGAGACCCCCCTGGAGATGTCCTCAAATCTCTCTAGGCTAGCTTCTGCCTTCCTTAACCCACGGCCCCCCAGGCTGGCTGACCGTGTGCTACCCCCCAAACCAGACTCAGATTCCCAGGCCACCTTTCTCGCTGGCTGTGGGGGCAGCCCTTTCCCAGGACCCGGCGGCCTCGGAGTGGGGAATGGGGCGTGGGGGTGGGGGGAGGAAGGGGGGAGACTCGCCTGAGACTCTGGGTGTCCAGCAGCTCCTGGACATCCTACAGCTGCTCTGCGCTTTCTCCTTTCCATTTCAAAGGGCCATAAATTGAGTTTATAGCTCCCATGAGCCCTGACCTCTCCCCCCACCCCTGACAGGGAAACACAACTCTTTCTTGGCAGTTTTCTTGGCAGCTTCTCTCACTGGGCACAGTAGAAGGAATGGCTTCCACTCCCAGGCTTACTGCCGAAGCGCTTCTCAGTGGTGCCGAGACTGTGTGTGTCTGCGCTCAGCCGCCAGGAACAGAGCCCATCAATTATTCAGCACAGACGGAGCCCTTAGAATTTGCAAAGGCCTGAAGAAGTATTCTTATAGATCCTTTCCTCAGAACGACTGAGAGACAAGAAGCAAGATTTCCCCGTTTTCTGGGCCATAGAACCAAAACACCCACTACCCTCGAGTCTGCCCTGACTCAGGGTGACCAGATAGATTGGATTTCCGAGACTGTATTTTTAGGGAGCGACCAGCCTCAACTTTTCCCCATGAAGCAGGACTCAACTTGGAGTCCGAAGCCTCGGGTTCGGCCTCAGCTCCCCGGACTGAGCAGTCTGAACGGGCTCAGAGCTGAAGTTTTCCCCACTGGCAGTTTTCTCTGACTTCTAACTCATGGACCCAGGCCAGAGGGTGTGGGAAATAGTGTTGTACACCGAGGTGCAATTCTGTAATGTTTGTGATAACGCTTTCTAAAAACACATTTTATTGGGCTTTCGGTGAGAATTTACAAAACAAGTTAGTCGTCTCCATCAATAATTCACACACAAAGTGCTTCGGGATGCTGGTTGCAACCCCCACATTTCATCAGCATTTCTCCATTTCTACCCTGGTCCCCTGGATCTCATTTCCCTGACCCTCCCTGCCTTCCTGTCTTTACATCTGGGCAAATGTGGTCATTTCGGTTTCCTGCCGTGGATTGTTCTCAGGAGCACATTCTTCCCAGCGTTGCTGTTCACTCTGCAGGCCAGTCTTATCATTTGCTTGGGAAGCGGCCTCTGAGAGTGGCTTTGGTGCCAAGTTAGAGAGGTTCCTCAGGGCAGTAGATTGGGGCTGGGGCCTCCCCCAGTCTCTATCACTGCAGTAAATCTTGTCTTTTTTTTTTTAATGCATTTGATTTTGGTCCTGCATTTTTCACCCATTCTAACGAGGACCTTCTATTGAGTTACCATTGGGAGCTCGGCACCATCTAGTTCTTTTGGTTTCAGGCCAAAGCAGGCTGTGGCTCAGGGAGACCACTAGTCCTTTGCACTAGTTGGTTCCTCGAGGCTTTGGTTCAAACAGTTTGGTGCTCACTCTTTTTGGCTCCAGGTGGGAAGAGCTCAATAATTGTGTCTTAGATGTCCACTAACAAGATTTTAAGAAACTAGATGCTACTTAACAAGCTAAGATGTAAGACATTGTCTTTAAGAACTATGTTATAACAATTGATCTAGATGTCCAGCAAGGCTAGAGTCCTTACCCTTCACGCCCAGTAGTTGATTCCTGCAAGGTGTTTGGTTGGGTCTTAGAGGTTTCCATAACTGTATTACTATGTGCTCTATTACACCTATGAATAAACATGCAGCACATATAAATATGCATGCAGAAGTTTCTGCAACTACACCTAGATATGTTCTTGAGTGATGACTCTTGCTACTCTAGATGTGGAAATGGGACCAGTGACTTATGAATTAAGGTGTGACCATTAGCACAGGACACCCCAAACCCAACATCACCTGTCAAACATTCCCTGGAACACTGGTAAGTGGAGTCCTCTGCAGTGGTGGGACTCAAATAAGTCAACAACCGGTTCACTGCTCTAGTGACAGATTTAAGTATAAACAAATGATCTACTGAAAGGTTGTTTATTATTTCATACAAATACTATTTAAATAAAAGAGGTACCCAAAATTAGATTATAAGAGAGGTTTAAAATATTAATTAAAAAGATTAAATAATACTTGACCAAAAACCAATAAAATTGTTATTTGCATATTGCTTCTTGATTGGCATCCTCACTTGCAATATTCTTTGCTTTGAGACAAGCATCATCAGAGGTGTGATTGACCCTTAGTCCTCTTTTCATCGTAGGAGTAGATAGACCAGTAGACAGTACTCATTTTGTTTGATATTCTTCTCTGAGCATATTATGTTCATCTTTGAAAACCTTTCCCTTCTCCTGAACTTACAGAAATTGTTCTGAGAATTTTTTAGCTCATTGAACACTTTCAAGAATTGCAAAATCCACTCAGAATATCTCGTGGGAATTTGGCGCTTAACACAAAGCTGAAACGAATGACAGCGTGTCTCCCTCTGGTGGTTTGCACTTTTTCTCTTACATTTTTTGTTTGTTTGCTGAAGTAATGAATGCAAAGGAATAACAATGTCATATTTCATCAAAAGTATGATGAGTTTTATGAAATGAATAAATGAACATTATAAGCATAGTTCCATCTATGTTTTATACCTATGGATAGAATGGACATTCTTACAGGCACAGGTGAATGTTAAAAAAGAGGAAGGAATGTAAATGGGTGATTTCCACATGGGTGGCTGCCCAGCTGCCTGCTTCAGAGAGAACTCTGATTACAATTGACATTTTAACAACCGGTTCACCACAACCGGTTCACCAAACTGAACAAAAATAGATATCAGTTCTGCTGAACCATTTGAACTGGCTGAATCCCACCACTGGTCCCCTGCCCTGGGCGTGCATTTACAGCGTGTCGTGATCATTGGCTCCACTTGCTGCTCCTCGTCTGAGACTGGGAGTCAGACTGGGAGGGAACTTTAGTGGCCATCTTACAGAAACTGCTCATTTTACAGACTCGTTTTATGGAAGCTCCGAGAGAGCATGGGGGCTGCTGCTGTCACTCGGGTTTATTGCCGCCAAGACCAGGACCTCCGCTCTCGCCTCCTCTGGGCTGCGTCTGTTCCAGATGCCTCTCATTTCTGTCTTTCAGGAGTGATACTGGAACCCAAGGCAGGGGCATCCTGAGCTGCTCAAGTGAGGCGGTCCCAGGATGCAGTTTCCCGTTCTCTTTCTGGGGCGCTGTCATGTGGCCTCCCTCTCATCCACTCATTCCCCCACAGGGCAACCTCACACGCCCCTTAGGGACGTGGCTGGGAGCTACCTTCCCTCTCCCCCATCAGAAACTCAGCAGCTCAGGAGACAAAGATAAAGGACATGGGTCCTTGCACCATGCCAGGTGCTTTGCTCACGTTCCAAGGTGTGTCACTTGCCCAGGGCTGGAGGAATGGTAGAGCTTTCTTGGGCTCTGACTCCTTGCTGTTGGGCACTACTTACATCCCCCTGCCCGTGGAAGAGGACTCAGCCCAAAGGAAAGACCCTCATGCTTCTGGTTAGCACGACTTAGCGGGCACTCCCATCTGTGCTTGAGTCTTAGCCTCCTCACCTGCCCAGATCTGTTTTACACCACAGGTATTCCCCAGGTTACAAAAGACAGCCCCTACTTGTCTTTTAATGTAAATTTCCCCTCACTTTGAAAGGGGAGTCCTGGTGGCTCAGTGGTTACATATTGGGCTGCTAACCTCAAAGTCAACAGTTCAAAACCACCAGCCACTCTGTGGGAGAAAGACGAAGCATTCTACTCCCATAAAGAGTTACTGTCCCTTGACAGCCATGGGGCAGGTCTACCCTGTCTGGTAGGGCCTCTATGAGATGGCATCAACTCAATAACAGGGAGGTTTTCATTGTTTTTGTTGCCGTCTTTTGTTTGGAAATGATTGAACCAACCTCCACTGACACAAGTTCTTTATCACAACCACCTTCATGTGCTACTTGAGCAGCTTCTAAAAACTTGCAAAGGTCTCAAGGCCTTTCCTGGACTATAGAGTCAGGCTACGTAAGAGCCACAAGCACCTGATCTGGGTGATCTAGAAAAATTTAAAGACACAGGAACAGACCTCCTGTATCCCCTGGAAAGTGCCTGTGTGGCTGCGCCCAAAACAAAAACAAAGAAACTCACTTCCATTGGGTTGATTCTGACTCCCAGGGCCTTCGAGGACAGAGTAGAACCGCCCCTGTGGGTTTCCAAGGCTGTAAATCTTTCCAGGAGCAGAGCGCCTCTTCTTTCTCCCGGGGAGTGGCTGGTGGCTTCAAACTGCTGACGTTGGGGTTAGCTGCCCACCTCGTAATCCATTACGTCACCAGGACTCCTTTGTATTGTCAAGGACTATCAAACATCTGTACGTGCCAGTCATGAAACGGGCTTTGACACGGAATACTCTGAAGCTCGTGATCTACGGCATCTCTGCACAACAGGTGCTGGCTGGGGAAGGTGGAAAAGGTGAGGCATCAGGAAGATGGGGACTGTGATTATGATTCCTTCCCAAACCTGCTTGTGACCTCTAAACTCTTGGAACTGTGATTCCTTTGCTTGCAAAGCCTTTGGTAATTGTTCTCTGCTCTGTTTCCACTTGATTATAAACATTTTCATTCACCCCTGCTTTCAGATGGGCAGAAAACTGGTTACTTCTTTATTTTTTTTTATACAGTAAATATACATTATAGTTGGACTCATTCTGCCAAGCAAGTAGCATTGAAGGGTGAATTGGGGGCAGGTTCTGCCTTCTAAAATTTCACCATTTACTGTAAGTCTGTTACTCAGGCCTCTTCAGCTTTCCAGAGACAGGAGCTGAGTTTAAATCCCTTTAAACCAGTGGTATTCAACCTTCCTAAGACCACGAACCTTTAATACAGTTCCTCATGTTGTGGTGACCCCTAACCATAAAATTATTTTCATTGCTACTTCAGAACTGTAATTTTGCTACTGTTATGAATCATAATGTAAATATCTTATATGCAGGATGTATTTTCATTGTTACAAATTGAACATAATGAAAGCATAGTGATTCATCACAAAAACAATATGTAATTATATACTGTGAAATATTTATTTTTAATAAAATTTTGTCTTGAAGCATGGTGTAGCACGGGTAACAGTATTCACGCCAGGTATTTGTAGGTAGGTGGACATATCTGCATGTGGGCGGACCCGCCTGGAGATGGATACAAGAGTGGTGTCTAAGTTCCTAAGACCATCAGAAATATGCGTTTTCCAATGGTCTTAGGTGACCCTTGTGAAAGAGTCATTTGACCCCCAAAGTGGTCGGGACCCACCAGTTGAGAACCGCTGCTGTAAACAAAGGAGAGGACTCAGCAGTGCATACAATTGGGAAGTTTAGGTCACTGAATACTGTCAGGGTCAAGAACTAAGCATATTGTTAAGTCTTTCTTGTTCTCGCTTGCTCTCTCTCTCTCTCGTTCTCCTTCTCTGCTTATCCTCTACTTATTTCTCTTATTCTCGACTGCAAATGGGCTTCCTCCATGAGGCTGGCGCAGATGGCTCTGGAACGGAAGGTTACACCAAGCCTTCCCAGCTGGGGAAAAGAGACCCTGTCCTTCCTTGTGTCTCTATCAAAGCACCATGAAGCGCTTCTGATGGGCATGGCTTTTCCATGAGCACAGCCATTGGAGCCAAGTAGCCTCCTATTGAAAGAGCAAGGGCTAAGATGATTGTCTAAGTCTGGATCACTCGGGAAGTCCTGCAGGTGGGCACAATGGACAGGATGCTGTGACCGATGGTCACTTTAGAGCTATCTGAAATGATAGAGGTCAGTGCCCCCTGGGTGGTTTTTCTGGGCAAAGACACATGTCCACTTGACAAGCATATAAAAAAAATGAAACTAAGTAACTGTGATCCAAGGAGACAAAATGGTCCGTACCCTGAGTGGATGGTGCAGAAAAAAACCAAACCAAAAAACCAGCACTGCCATCAAGTCAACTGTCCCTGCAGGCTTCTGACACCGCAAGTCTTTATGGAGCAGAGAGCCTCATCTTTTTCCCTTGGGGTAGCTGGTGGTTTCAAACTGCTGTCCTTGTGGTTAGCAGCCCAACATGTAACCTGCTGCTTTTAAACAAGTGGTGGTGGGGTGTTTGGGGAAGAAAGCACTGGTGTCCATTCCAAGGCACCCAAACGCCTGTAAAACAAGGTCGTGTTTGAAGTCAGCGTCAAAGACTTACTCAGATTGAAACATGAACTATAGGGAAAGGATAAGACATAAAATTGAGCCGAGCCTCTTAAACCACTTGTAGCCCAGGAAAAAAAAAAGATTCGGACTTCTAGGAAACTGTTGACTCTGGAAGCTTCTCTAGCAATCTGCAGGAGGTGTCCTGTTGGTCATGTTAGGTGCCCATCCACAGGCACGCGTGGGCCATAGAAGAAAATGCTGCTCAGTCCTGTGCCTCCTCACAGCTGGTGCCATGTCTGCGCCCCCTGTGGCTGTCACCTCACGGGGGTCGCCTCTTTCCCACGGACTGCCCACTTCACCAAGCACGATGTCCTTCCCCAGGGACTGGCCAGACAACATCTTACCATGCGAGTTTCTAAGGAACACTCTTGCTGTGTTATTCCTTCTTCTGGCAGTATATTTAAGAATCTTGCCAACCTCATAATTCAAATGTATCCCTTCTTCTTCAGTGTTCGGTATGCATTGTCCAGCTTTCCCACGCTCTGGGTCAGGCACATGTTGGTCCTCAACGTAGCAGCTGCGCTTTCGAACACGCTCAAGAGGTCTTCTGTGGTAGACGTGCCCAGTGCAGAACATCATGTGGTTTCTTGGCTGCAGCTTCCATGGACGTTGATTGTGGATCCGTGGAAAACGAAACCCTGACAACTTCAATA
Source organism: Echinops telfairi (assembly GCF_000313985.2). NCBI lineage: Eukaryota > Metazoa > Chordata > Mammalia > Afrosoricida > Tenrecidae > Echinops > Echinops telfairi. The sequence continues at coordinate 12,812,773 of NW_022103906.1, forward strand.
TTTCCTCTGTTTATATTGCCGTTCCTTATTGGCCATGACAGCAACACGCAAGCCACCAAGTACGACCAACTGCCAGAGCAGAGGCAGGGAGGTCTCCTCGGTAGGAAATCACCTGGAGATTTGAGCAAACTCCAGCACCAATTTGTCTCACGGGTTTCATAGCATGGCTTGCTCAGCATTGGCTGTGTATCTGCTGTTTGCAAAGTCCTGGGCTCAGGATAAGGAGTCTTCGGGGGCACAATGATTAAGTGCTTGGCTGTTAATGGAACAAATGGTTGGCTGTCTGGACCCACCAGCTCTTCCCCAGAGGAGGGAGAGAACAGGCAGTCTGCTTCTGTAAGGATGATCGCCTTGGAAATGGTAGGCGGCAGTTCTGCTCTGCCCTTTAAGGTCACCATGAGTCAGAATGAACTCCATGGCAAATCATGACCCGTGCGTGTCGGAGTAGAACTGTGCTCTAAAGGGGTTTTAAAGGTGGATCTTCCAAAAGTGGTCACCAGGCCTTGCTTCTGAGGTGCCTCTGGGTGGACTCAAATCTGTGATCGTTAAGTTAGCATGAACAGTGTATACAACTCAGGAACTCAGCGTTGCAATGGACTCCATGACAAGTGGTTTGTGCCCAGGACACAAAAGATGGAGTCACGCCCTCTCTTCCAGGAGGTGGACCTCTGGTCAGGGAGACAGGCTTCCACAGCTAATTGGCGAAGTGTGCAGTTAGTGGCAGATAATTCAGATTCAACATAGCCTTAAAGGTGGAAGCTCTCCTGGAAGGGTCCCAAGAGGAAGTGAGCCCACAATGCAGCTGTAAAGTAGAGCAGGACTTAGCTAACTGGTGAGAGGCAGGAGAGTCCCAGACAGACCCATGACAGAGCAAAGGGACAAAACAACTCATCCGGAAAGTTTTCACTCACTCACTCACTCACTCACTCACTCACTCACTCACTCACTCACTCACAGGTTTACTGAGCGTCTGCTCTATGCCAGGCACTATTCTCCGTGTTAAGGTTACAGCAACGAACAAGACAAAAGCACCGTCCTCAAGGAGCTTACATGTGAGACACAATAAACAAGTACACAAATCGCATATGCACTCATGGAGCGGTGAGAACGCTGAAGGAGCAGGAATTAAGTGGCATGTGAGAGCCATGAGAAGTCTAGTGTGTTGGAGTGAAGGCCGAGGGATAAGGAGCTCAACCTCGGGTCTTGAAAAGGGCTGGGTGGGTTCTCACAATGGCTCGCTGCTGGACAGAAACAACTAAGGCCACAAGAAGGGGTGTCTAGAAAGTGCAAGTTCCGAGAGTTGGGGCATGAGGTGGGAACACCCTACTCTGAGGGCAGATCTTAATGCATCTGAAGAAGCCCTCTCTCCCACTATCACCCACCCACCACACCTCCCCAACGGTACACAACAATGGAACGCACCCACCATCGGTCAGATTGTCCAAAGTTGGTGGGTTACATGTTGCTATGATACCAAAAGCTATGCCATCAGTATTCCCAGTACCAGCAGGGTCCCCCAGAAGGGACTGGTTTCAGCAGCGCTTCCAGACAAAGACCAGGAAGGAAGCAGCCCCTTCCTATATTTTTGAGCCTGGAGCCTAAAAAGAAGGCCTGATATTTGCCCCTTTCCATTTGCACGCAGTGTCAGTCAGCTACGAAGGATGAGAGGTCATGGGTCTAAGGCCAGAAGCTATTTTCAGAGCCTTCCACGTCAGGAGTGATTGGTGGGTGTTTAGACATGGCTCTGCCTGCGAAGTCGCTACAGACACACGCGGCTTCTCCCCTGTGCCTTGCTTCTCCCCCAGAAGGCCGTGACTGGGAGAGGACCCCGCCCCTTTCCCACGTAGCTGGACGCTTTTTCCCACGCCGCTTTGAACAAACTCTTGCCTCTCACAGAGATAAAACTGAACAAAATGTGATGGATTAGGGAACACAGAGCAAAAGAAAGAGAATCCATTCAGCTGCACAGCTGGATACCCGAAGGATGCTATGCAGCCGGCCCAGCCCATGGGCCATTCTGAATAAAGAGTATTTTGTGCTAGGGAGCTCTGGTGGTGTGGAGGTGATGCGTCAGGCTGTGACTCGCATGGTCAGCAGGTCAAAACCACCGGCAGCTCTTTGGGAGCAAGACTGGGCTTTCCACTCCTGTAAACAGTTACAGTCTCAGAAACCCCTGGGGTGCCTCCATCAGCACTGACTCGATGGCAGGGAATTTGGAGTTTGGTTTGGTGGTGTGCCAAGAAAACGAAGGAATTGATCTCAGGAGAAATCCAACAAAAATGTTCCTTAGATGGGAGGATGGCAGGGCTCATCAGGAAGGAAAGAGCACCCCTGTTGGGAAAGCAGAGAGTTGGTGAACATGGGGAAAGCCCTCAGGGAGATGGACAAGCACAACAGGCACACCGGGCCCTCAGACATATCATGGATGGGGAAGGCGCAGACAAGGCCTCTCCTTACGAGCTGGAGGTCACTAACTGCATTCTCTCACACACGCATCCCGACAAAATCCACCCCTACCACCCCCACACGCAATTGGTGCCCAGGTTCCAATCTCTGCACAATGTCACCCCTTCTCCTCCGGCGCCCCCCACATGAGCCCTGACCAAGACCTAGAATAAAAATGAGCCAGGAGTCGATCTGTGTTGGGCCAGACCCGTGGGTGTCCCACGCCTGCTGTCATCACCATGGCAACCTCTGACAGGGAGGGGGAACCCTCCAACAGCCCCTTCCCACCCTGCTGCCGAAGCTCAAGGTGATATCTCCCAGACTGTCTGCCGGGCTCATTAGTGCTCTGGCACATCTTCAGGGCCAGAAGTGAATTTCACAGCCTCCCTCAGGCTGGCTCAGTGGAGCCCAGAGGTCAGCCCAGAGTTCAGGCCCAGGGCTTCCCACTCAAGATAAGCATCGCATGGGCATCAGGCTCACGTGGTTAACCCCAGATAGCAAAGCCTGCCGGGTCACAGCTCCACCTTCCCTGAGCAGACTGAACCTTCGACTCATGCCTGTTTGCCTTTACCCACCTGGAGGGAACAAAGGGTATTAGTCTCCTTAGAACGTGAACGAAAAAACGATTCAGGTGCGAGTGGTGCCTGAAGCTCCCTGGCATCTAAGTGGACAGAGAGCACTTTCCAGTCTTAACAAGCCCTCTCCTTGTCAAGCCCTCATTGGATCCTCTGTTGGCTCTGCGAGGCGGGTGCCCTGTGTCACATTCCTGGAGCTGTCCTAACAAATTACCACTAGGATTGGGCTGCTAACCACAAGGTCAGTGGTTCAAACCCACTAGCCACACCATGAGAGAAAGACAAGGCTGTCTACTCTCATACAAATTAACCAGGAAACCCTACAGAGGGTTCCTGCGAGTTGAAATTGACTCCATTGTAATTTTTTTAATGTAGCTGGAAATGACCAAAATATATTGTCACCCATTTCTGAAGACTGCTGCGATTGCCATGTTCCAATTGATTCCAACTCCTAGTGATCCCCTAAGACAGAGCAGAACCGCCGCCGCATCCGCTTTCCTGGGCAGCCATTGCTACAAGAGCCCCGGTCAGTCTCTTCTTCCACAGACCCACCAATGGGTGTGACCAGCTGGTCTTTTGCCTAACAGCCAAGTGTGTGACGGTTGCGCCACTGGGCTCCTTCTTCTGGAGACCAGAAGTTTGAACTCAGGGTGTCATCAATGTCATGCTCTATGGGAAGCTCCAATCTGGTCTCTTCCAGCTTCTCATAGCACCTGCGTTCCTTGGCTTGTTGCAGCACCACACCACCCTCGGTCTCCACCTGCATAGGCTCTTTCCTCTGCTGGTGTCTCTTCCTCGCTTCCTAATAAGGACACCTGTCACAGTGCATCAGGACCAACCACTCCAGGAGGAAATGGTGTTAACAAATGACACCTGTAAAGACCTGGGGACAAACAAGATGGAGTTCACAAGTATTAGGGGTTAGGATTTCAGCATATCTTCTTGCGGGGCTGAGTTAAGCTGCTCAGCACAAGGCTTTCCACTCTGTAAAGAGTTACAGCCTCGGAAACCAGCAGGGACAGTTCTGCCTGGGCCTAACTGGTTGCTCTGAGAGGGAAACAACTTGATGGCCATGAGTTTGCTTTGTGTCGGGTCGGGTCTGGTTGTTGGGACACAAAGGGATCCACAGCATGCTGCAACAGCCCCCATTTTCAAGTGAGAGGCCCGAGTCGCAGACGAAGGAAGTCCCATTAAAACCCACGAGCTCCCGTGGGGGTGGGCTGATTGCACAGCGTCCCCACAGCCAGGAAGCTCGAGCCCTTTTCATCGGTCTGCGATGCCGACCTTCCAGGCCCCACCCTGGGGCCTCTCTGCTTTAGGCTTGGGTAGAAAATAGGGCACTGTGGCTCTCCTGTGGGCCTGGCCCGGCTTAAAACAGGAAAGCTGGGGAGATGCCCCTCCATGCCACCCCCTGAGGCGTCATGGCTAGGAAGTCAGGAGATGCTGCCCTCCCATAGGCTGCTCATGAGCCTACAGAATGGCTTTCCACTGAGGGGATTGGAGGCTTGGCAACACACACCGCACACCTGGTAGAGAAGTTACAGACAACTTGGCACATGCACAGCCGTGAACCACACAGGCAGTGTTGGGGCCTTGAAGGTAAGGGATTGATCCTGAAGACAGTCCTGCCAGACCTGCCTTCTAGCCAGTTCTTTATTCCACACGTTTCCTGGCAGACTGAGTTTTACCTGCACGTGGGTTATTGTCCATAAGGACAGAGTGGAAGAAAGGCGAAGGTGCCTTGGGGTGCAGCGGTGAAGCCAAGGGACAGTGGTTCAAACCCTGGGAGGTTGATGTGGTGGTCTGCTTCGGGAAAGGTGGGGCTGTGGGACCCCCACAGGGCTGCTCTACTCTATCCACTAAGGTTGCTGTGAGCTGGAATCAGCTGAGGGCACTGGGGTTGTTTAAAGGAAAGTTAACCATCGCTGTTCAGAGGGCATGTTCTGGAAGCCAGCACAGCCCTAAGGATTATGGGCAGAGAGACACTGAAGAGGTATGTGGTCCTGGGCCATCGCTCAGGGTCTCTAGCCGCAGCTTGCCCAGAGGGGCAGTGGGGTAAGAAGGCCTGCCCAGCCTTGCTAGGGGTATGAAAGTGAGTGTGATTGCACAGAGGGGCTATGGTCAGCATCGCGGGACAACCAGGGCTGGGGCTGAGCTGGCTGTCTTCCAAGGGTGGCTCGATGCCTAGGGGATGCCCCTGACAAGTTGTGCTTGGCAGAGATGTGGACAGGGACACAAAGCCCTGAGCTCCTTCCGTGCCCCTAGCAGCCCCCACCTCAGCCCTGCTCTGGCCTAAGCTTAGTCTTCAGGCTCCCCCTCCAGGGGCCCTGCCCTCTGTGCACCGCGCTGGGCCTGGGTCTCACCATCCTTGCTTCCAAGGACCCTTGTCACTGTACTTCTTCCAAGACAGATCTGTTTGTTTTTCTGTCAATATTCCTCACCAACCCCATACTTCAGGTGCATCCATTATTAATACTACACGTCCATATTTGTCAAGGAAGTTGCCCTTTTTCCTGGGCAAGGATCCACCAGTTCTGTTCATGAGAGCTTCGGCCTCGGTTTCGTGAGAATCGTTGTTGTTGGTGTGCGCTGGTGAGAGGATTCCGGCGCACAGTGACCCGTGTGACAGGGTAGAACTGTCCCATAAGGTTTCCTGGTTGGAATCTTGATGGAGGCCGATCACCAGGCCTTTCTCCTGTGGAACTGCTGAGTGGACTCGAGGGCCAGCCTTTCCGTTCGCAGCTGATTGCTTAACTGTCGCGTCACCAGAAGTCCGTGGGAAGAGGCCCTCCACTCGCCTGCCGATACTATTAGTGTTAGCTGGGTTTCCGCAGCCCGCAGGAACAACACAGGAGGTCGCAAGCCCCGAAGAACAGTGTTATGATAAGGCTGGCAGATGCCCACAGAATTGGGGGGTTTAAAGACCCTGGGTAGAAAAGAAGTAAGACCAGGACAGCACCGCAAGGCAAAGAGGCAGGAACTCCCTTCCCAGTGTTTCAGCAGGTTCAGGCCAAGATGCTGCTCCCACTCTAACTCCCACCCTAGCGTTTTACGTCGGCCTCCAGGCCTGGTGCCACCCTCCGTATTGCCTCAAATGCATTCTAACCTCCCCTTCACTTGGGCCCCAGATACTCCAACTTCAGAGTCCTGGGCCTGAGCCATCAGATGGGCCAAGCTTCAGTCACATGCTTGCATCTGGTTGCCATGGTGATAGGCCGAAAGGAGGGGGCTTGCTGGTCCTTCTGGTTTCTGAGAAGGAAAACAGAGTATGGCCTACCCACCCCACCACCCAGAATGGAGAGCTCCCTAAAAGCCAAGCTGGAGCCAAACTGCAGGAGTTCAGACCCCAGCCTTACCCCTCTGTGACCAAGTTACTGAACCACCCCGCGCCTTACTCCACAGCATTATGTTGAGAATTAAATGTGGTGACACACGCAAATCTCTTGCAGCAGCGCCTGGCACAGTTCGCTCTGAGTTAAGCGTTAGCTGATAGTGTTACGATGACTTCATTGTTCCTCTGATCCATTCTCATTACACCCTGTGCACACACAGCCCAGCCTGGACAAATCGAGGAAATGCTCCTACCAGGACTGACCGCAGAAGGCAGGCAGGAGAGGGCACAGTGTTAGGGAGGACAGGAGGGGTGGGGGTGGGGGAGGGGGGTCTGTAAAGATGACTGGCTGTGACATGGAGCAGAAATGAAGTGGTTCTTGGGAAGGCTCTGGCCGGAAGGAGCAGGGAAGAGGCCATGGGAGCAAAGAGGGTGAGGGTAGGCTGTTGAATTTCTTTGGAGAACGAAGAAGGATGGGACCAGGCAGGCAGCTCCCACCACCATCATACCTGAGAGAGAAAGAAGTTCAGTCGTCTTCAGCATCTCCCTGCCCCCTGGGAGCCAGGTCTAGGAAGTGGCTTTGGAAGATTTCCAAGTGAGCAGATTAGATCACAATGAGGCAAGGTGTTGGCTGGATGACTGGACGGCGGCACCCACCCTTGATTCTCTGGGAGCCAGAGAAATTAGCTCACAGCTGGCGCCAGCCCGTCATGCAGCCTCGGTGGGCCCGGAGCAAGCCAGAGCCAGCCAGCGTGTTTGATCACAGGTCTGTGCACAGCCCGGGCCCCCGGGCACAAGCACTTGACTGCTGCAAAGAGGCTGAGGCACCCCTAGGACTTGTCCTGGTTGTTTCAGGAACTCCAAAGTCCTCTGCAGCCGGGTGGCCTGCCTGGTGGGGCACACCTGGACCCAGTGCTCTTCCAGGGCCTGACCTTGTTTTTCCAGGTGCCTGGGGTCCTAGGTCTGGCAGTGTCCTGGGACTTTGCTCCTCAGCCTCCCTGCCTTTGCAAAGCCCCTGGAGAAGAGGAAAGTTTTCCCTGTACAGCAGGAAGGATTCCGGGTAGATATAAAGAAAGCCTGCTGGAGGGCTTGCTCTTCAGTTCCTGGGCTTATGTGGTCCTGGTTCGTCCAGAGGAATTTGTGGGGGCTGGCGTGGGGGGGGCTGCTCTTGCCATCCAGGAAGTGATCCAGTGCTGGCTCGGAACCTCTCTGCCAGCTCAGGCTGGGCCAGTCATACCCATTCCTTTCTCCTGTCACACCCCTGGGGGGATTCTGTGGATGACATTCAGCTCCTGGGCCCAGGTGGAGGGGAGCAGAGGAACCCCACAAGGCTGGTCCTTGGGCATTGGAGCCCCAGCAGACCACGCTTTCTGGGACCTGTCTGCTCACCAGCATAGTACCGTTCTCTCATCACCTGGGTGTGTGTGGCACACCAGGTGGGCACTGAGGGTTGGTCCCTGTGGGCTCCAGTGACCAGGTATTCTACAATGGCTTCCCCTCCTTGTCACAAGTCGTCAGGTGGGTCAGCTCTTGACAGTTTGCCAAGAGCTCCCACACACAGACTCCGTCTGATCCTTACAGTGGGGAGCCTGTGTGCTTTTGCAGGAAGGGGAAAGTGAGTGGGGCGGGGGGATAGGGTCCCCTGTGCACAGCACGTCCCGGGCACTGCCTGCCGGGGTCCTTCCCTCAGCCTCAGCCCATGGGTAACACCCCACCACCCTGGCCGAGCCTTAGTGATGCAGGGCTGGGTCTGCGTTATGAAATGCATGAACAGGGGCGGAAGTCATGTACAAAGCAGCTTAAAAACAAACAACAACCAAAAAAACCCCAATCTTTTTTCCCCTCCTTTCTAGTGCAGACTGCTTATCATGGCCTGGGGAAATTGTAATTTTTAGATCTGGAAGTCTGGAGGAGCCAGGGTGAGCTGACAGTCTCAGTTGGCTTCCGGGGAAGGACGCAAGGGTGCTGAGTGAGGCACCGAGCACCAAGCGGCTCAGGAACTGAAAGACGACTGCTGTGTGGAATGGAAGGGGGTTGTTTGGGGATTCCGCTCTAATCTAGACTCGTGGTGGCCGTCATAGTAAAGTCTCATAAAGTGTAACTTTTCTGACGGGTGACCCATATGGGCTCACTCATAACAACAACAAGGGTGAGGATGGTGCGGGGCGGCCAGGTCCCCGTGAGTCCAAACCGACGGAGCGGCACTGACAATCATGCACAACAGCGGCTGTATATAGGCAGCAGGCTTCCCGGTTGTTGCGGTGTGTTGTCGAGTTGATTCTGATTCATAGCAACCGTATAAAATGGAGTACTACCCACTTGAGTTTCCTAGGCTGTAATCGTTAAGGGAACTACCAGATTTTTTCCTCCTGTTGAGCCCCTGGGCAGGTTCGAACTGCTGACCTTTTGATTAGCAGCTGAGTTAACTGCTACAACAAATGCCATAAAACTCACTTTTTTTGCCATAAAACTCACTCCCACTGAGTCCGTTCAGATTCTTAGCAACCCTACAGGACAGAAGAGAACGTCCCCTTTGGGTTCCCAAGACTGGAAATGTCTCCAGGAGTAGAGAGGCTCATCTTTTGCCCATGGAGTGACTGATGCCTTCAAACCACTGACCTTGTGGTTAACAACTCCGTGCATAGCTCACTACACCACCAAGGCGCCTTCCATCTTGCCATCTCTCTGCCATCTAGTTGATGCTGACTCATAGTGACCCTACAGGACAGGGTCGAACTGCCCCTGTGAGTTTCCAAGATGGTGTCTCTATGAGAGCAGAAAGCCTCACCTTTCTCTCACGGAGCAGGCTGGTGGTTTCGAATTGCTGACCTTGCAGTTAGCAGCCCAGCTCATAAGCACTCCGCCATCAGGGCTCCTTTGCCATAGTCCCCCCTCCCGGGCACCAGTGCAAATTATGTAGTAAGTCCTGATTATCCCACTTTTCAGAACCAGCAGCGGAAGCCCCGAGTGGAGATTACACAACCATCCCAGGGTCGCAGCAGAGACGGGAGGACTAGGGTTGAGAGCCTGGCTGCCAGTGTCTGGCCCTGAGACTTTGCAGCAGCAGCACCCAGCATCAGGCTCCTCTGTGGGTAAGCCCCACTGCTGGAGCCCATCTCTGACCAGGGCTGGGTGAGCCACTTAACTTCCGCCCACCTTAGTTTACTCGTTTGTGAAGTAGGTGAGCCTGCCTCTTTCACGGGGCTGCCCAGAGGGACAGGTAAGACCACCTGCACACAGGCTCATTCCATAAAACTTGGCACATCACAGGACCCCAGTAAGTTGAGTCACAGCTCACTGGCACTCCTGTTATGCCCCCAAATCATTCCTGGTACCTCAAATGAATCAGTAACGGTGGTGCACCTGGCAGCACCTAGGAAGAATGGCCTGGCGAACCCTCACTGACTGATGCTAGCCGAGAAAACCTGTGAAGTTCAGTCCCGTAATGTGGAGGTTTATTCAGAACAGTGCATGGCAGCTGGCACCAATGATGACTAAAATAAACTCCTTTTACCTGGCCCAGCCACGTTAAGTCACAGCACCAGCACCACCGGTTCTGACCAGCCACAGCCCTTCCTCCCTGCCCCAATGCCAGGGTGCTTTGGGGAACAGGGAGGGGGCACCCACCCATCTTCCCACCCTTCTTATCAGCTCTCAGAATGACTGGGAGAAGGCATTGTGCATCTCATTTCTCATCGGTTTGTCTGAAATTGGATCCTCACTGAAATCATGGGAGCTCCCCTGTTGGTGGGAAAGACAGAGGGCCCCCTCTCCCACTGCCAACACATTCAAATCAGAGTCTGGCACCACAGCAAACAGGCAGCTGGTGCCAGCGGCAGGGCCCCAGAAAGCTGCCCCGCCGTAAGTTGTTCGATCAGGAGCAGTTCTGAAGAGGTCGGTGTGACCGGAAGGAGAGACACAGAGAGTGCTCGCCATGTTTACAAACCCCAGGTCTGCTGATCTCTAGAGAGCCCTGGTGATGGGTACCATCGTTCCTGTTTTATAGATGAGGAAACTGAGGCTTGGCAAGCCTGAAAGAACCCAAAGCTACATCATCTGATCCCAAGTCTAGTCTTCCTCTCCAGAGACCAGCGGCTTTCAACCCTGGCTGTCCGCTAGAATCACTTAAAACCGTGTGGGCAGCTTTCAGCCATGCTGACCCTGCGGCCTACCCCTCCATCTGTTGACTCAGAGCCTGGGGGCATGGAGCCTGGGCATCCAAGGGCATTGAAAACTCCCCAGGGCATTCTCCAGAGCCGCAGAGAGGAGAACTGGGTTCCTCTACAGGAGGACTATGGCCCACACTGCTATCACTCCCGGTGGGGGTTTCTGCCTCACCCCCGGCACTCCCAGAGCAGGAGGCAGACGCTAGGGAACCCGCCGGTGTATCTAGCCCAGGCTGGAGAGAATCCCACCACCACCCTGAGGGCCTGGCTTGCTTCTTGGATTTGCCACCTCCTCCTCCCATCACCCATCCAAGCCACCATCTCCACTGGTTTCTTTTTGATCCTGCCCGGGATTTTTCCTTTTTTCCAGACATACACAAGTCAACAAACATCGCCTTTCCCTCCTTTTTCACACGCAGAGGCATGCTCTCTGGACTGCTGACCACCTTGCGCTTTTCGTTTAAACTCTGCCTTGGACATCACGCACATCCTTACTCACTGCCATCGAGTCGACGCTGACTCTTAGCGACCCCTTGAGTTTCCGGTATTTTAATGGTTTGTGGGAACAGAAAGCCTGTCTTTGTTCCTAGAGTGGTTTTGAACTGCCGCCCTTGCGGATCGCAGCCCAGCACATAACCACAATGCCACCAGAGTTCCTGGATCTTGGACATTGGTCCCTAACAATCCATTCTCTTTATAGCTGCATTTTGTCAGTACAGAGGTTTAAAAACTGACTCTGAAAGTCAAGAGCTGCTTCCCCCGGCCGGCGTGGGTCAGACGCCCTCGAATGCGCTGTGAACACATCTCCACGTGCGTGGCCTTCTATGGATGCAGAGACAGGAAAGGGAGAGGGCATGGGGCTGGGTTGGGCCGATCCAGGTCGCATTCTAACTATATTAGGTGATGTATCTTCCTGGGGCGCTGACGGTACGGGGCAGGAATTTCAGTGTATACCTTCTTGCCAGAGGTGGGGGGGCCAAATCCGATCACTCCACTTGCCAGCGGACGGCTGCTGTGTGGGCATTTTAGGAAACAGTGAGCACCATGTTTCTGGAACGTAGTGAGTCACGAGCCTCATTCAGTTTAGCAATCAAACCGCCCGCTGCCAGCTCCTTCCCTTCATCCTGAAGCTCGCCTAGCTTCCTCCTCAGAAGAGGTGAGGTAAGGTGTCAGAGGGAGAAACTGGAGCCCGTGTGGGGTGCAGGGAGCCCTGAATATAGTGGGGGCTGAGCCTGGGGGTTGTGGCAGGTGATGGGGGACCCCAGGTCAGCAGGGGCTGCCCAGGCTGGACATCTGTGCCCTCAGAATCTGAGACCTGGCTTGGCCCCCTGCTGCCAGATGCCTCATCATCCCACCCTGAGACTGGGCTCCCCATGCAAAGTGGGGATTAAAGAGAGGGAACTCTAGGCTTGCTGTGAGGGTTAATGAGATGATGGGGCTGACATTATTTTGTAAGTGGTCAAATAGGAGGCAGGTGTTAAGTTATTCTGAACTCCTTGAGGTTGGCAAGTGAGGCTGATCAAATGGAGGCTCTCACTCCCAGTCCTGAGCCAGGAATTTGGAGCCCTGGGTCCTACCACTGCCCCTGACCCTCCTCGTCTCCCCTCCTCTGAACTGCACCTGGAATGGCTTGCGGCCCAGGAGCTCCAGTGGGAGGACAGGCCCTGTGGGTGGTGAGGACTTAGTACTGACATTGTTCTCATCCTTCCTCCAGGGACAGGGATGCAGCCAGTCTAACACCAGCCAGCTGCGCCTTGCCACCTGCCCTCCTCTGTGGGGAGGGAGCTCCGGGGGCTGCTTCCGGGGCCAGCCTCTGATCTGCCTACAGCTCAAGCACTGAGAGATCCTCTTGGCAAAGTCTCCCCCCAAAGATGCCTGCTAACGCATGTCTGTTCCTGCCTCTGTGAGAAGTCTGGAAGCCGCAGGACTCCAGGAAGTCTACAACCCGGAACCTGCGCAAGGCCACCATACAGGCATTCTCTGGGACGCAGGCTACAGTTGCTCTCCGGGTCTGGGAGCTGCCTACCCTTTGCGACCCACTCACATCCTAGCAATGCCTTTAGGGGCCTTGGCCCCAGCTGGGTGAAGCCACTCCGAAGCAAGAGAGGACGGATCCTACCTTACCTCCCACCAGGAGTTCCACCCTGCCACAGACCGACCGCATCCGCTGCCTGGCCATCGGGCAGAAGGCAGAATGTCTGTGCCCCAAATCCAAATAGAAGAAGTGGCTGGGGAGGAAGGGCCAGCAGGAACAGACGTGCCTGCGGATGACCACCTCCGCAGCCTGAAGGCCCTCACGGAGAAACTGAGGCTGGAGACGCGCCGGCCCTCCTATCTGGAGTGGCAGGCCAAGCTGGAGGAGCAGACGTGGACCTTCCCTAGGCCAGCTGCCCAGCAGGAGGCCAGCCCAGAGCAGCCACAATGTGGGGAGGAGTCCTCCCTCCCCCCGAGGGAGCCCAGGCCACAGCCTCCCCCCGATGGGCGAGCTGGCCAAGGCCAGGGGCCCCTTGCCACCAGCAAGCTGAATGGCTTTGAAAGTATCGACGCAGCGATAGCCTGGCTCAGGAGAGAACTGGTGAGTGACTGTCTGCCCTGCCCAGAGTCACTGGAAAAGGCACTGTCTCTCCATTTCCTCTCTCCCTCTCCCCCATTCCACCTTTGCCTATCAGTAGTCTTCATGGTAAGAGGCCTGGTGGCCCAGGGGTTATGCATGTGGCTGCCTGCCGACAGAGGGTGGTCTGCGTGAGCCCGCCAGCCGCTGCCCGGGAGAAGGGGGCGGCAGTCTGCTTCAGAGAAACCTCACGGGGCAGTTCTCCTCTGCTGTCAGCCCCCTGGGGGCTGTACTCACCTCGGCTGCCATAGATTTGGTCTGCTTTTCAGAAACTTGAGAGTAGATGAAGGCTGACTACATATCATGTGGTTACCTGGCGTCCTTAATTACAGATACTATATATCCAAGCCAAACCAAACTCACTCCCATGGAGCCGACTCTAGGACAGGGTAGACCTGCCCCTGTGAGTTTCCGAGACTGTCCCTCTGTATGGGAGTAGAAAACCTCATCTTTCTCCTGCAGATGCTATTTCAGAAGGCCAATTCGTCCTTGAGAACTAGCACCGATGTTCTGAAGGTGTCGCCAGCCTCCCAGCATGGGGGCCCACAGTCTGGTGCAGTGGTTACACGGAGGTCTGCTAACCTCCAGGTCAGCGATTCGAAACCACCAGCTACTTCCCGTGGAGACAGGCAGGACTTTGGACTCCCGTAAAGTAGTACAGTCTCGGGACCCCCGGGCGCTTCTCCCCTATCCTAGAAGGTTGCCATGATTCCACATGGACTCGATGGCAGGGAGTTGGAGGTTTGTTTTGGGGACTTGAATGTAATTGCCTCTCTTCTCTCTGAAACCTGCTCACCGTGCAGCTGCCCAGAGCTGATGGCTGGTGGCAGTGACCAGTCCCCAAATGTTCAGTGGCCGAAGTGCCTGCACCGACGCTGCACAGGTGGGCCCTTGCAGGGGGCTCTTGTCTGGGGAGGGCGTTGAGACTCCAGTGGGAGTAGCTCTTGTGTAGGAGCTGTGAAGAAGGAGCTGCACAGAGCAAGGTGTGAATGATCATGGCGGGTGGGGGATGCAGACTCTCTGCTAACAAGGCGCCATCTGGACCTCACCTGGAGGCTGAGGGGGAGTCTGCCTAGAAGTCAGGGCTGGGGCGGGCAGCTCAGCCTCTTACTGCCCACGGACCCAGAAGATGCCCATCATTCCCCCCACCCCACCCCCACCAGCCATGGTTCTCAGCCTCAGAAGGAGTGGGCCGGCTAAGTCTCCCTTACACACACTCAGCAGGGGCAGGGGGCGGTGTCACTGTCCAGGGCAGAATGGTTTCTCCCACAGGCCAGGCAAGGCACAAACCCCTCCCCACCCCTAGCTCTCCAGCCGCGCCCTGCACACGCCCTCACCTCGTGACCAAGTGACACTGGTGGAGTCTGGTCACTCTGGCCAGAGGTGAGCCCAGCTGCCTTGCAGGGCTGGTCGTAACTCTGGTCAGTTGTGGCAGATGCCGACTTGGTTTGCGTGGCAGAATCTTGGAAAATAAAGTCTCTGGGGGGGGGGGAGAATGGGGGGGTCTAGTGAGGGGGCTGACCTTCCTCCGAAGCTTCTCTAATACAGCCTCCTCAGGGACGCAGGTGTCTGACTAATTAGAACCCTGTTTTGCATTTCATCCTCGATGCTGAGAATGCTTCTCAAAGACACATTCCATTCTGTCCATCTCTAGAAGGTAGTGTGTGTGTGTGTGTGTGTGTGTGTGTGTGTGTGTGTGTGTGTGTGTGTGATTTGTGCCATTGGCTCTCACAGTGGGCAGGTATGGATGAGGGTCTCTGGTGGGGCTCTGAGAATGCTGCCCATACTAGGTACTCACGGAGCAAGGCAATAGGGACAGGCAGTGGCCTGAGGCAAATGGCCATGATTTGTTTTCTTAAAACGTTGTTGTTGTGTTGGTGTGTTGCGTCCTGGACTCACCGTTCTGACTTGCAGTGTCCCTGTGTGCTATGACACGTGCACATCCCCTTCCTGCAACCCTGATGCCGAGGCTCTTCGTAAAAGTGGATGAATGAGAGGCCTCCCCATTCATCAAGGGTTTTCTTTGTTGGCTTGGGACTCATTTGAGGTTTTACTGCTCCAGGAAGCAGCGATAAAAGTACCTGGCACTGGTTCAGCACGGTTCTGGTGGATTAGAATTCTGGGGGCCTAACTTTGGATCTGGGACAAGGATGGGGATGAGAGAGGATGGCTTCTCTGAGGGAAAGCCTGGAAGACCCCTGGAACTCAACTTCGTCACCACTTAGAGCCAGCCAGCCAACCAACAAGTTGCCATCAAATTCACCCCAACTCTCGGGGACCCCAAGTCTGTCAGAGTGAAACTCTGCTCCCTGGGGTTTTCACTGGTGGCATTTTCAGAAGGTGGTCACCAGGCCTGTCTTCCCAGATGCCTCTGGGCGGACTCCAATTTCTGCCTTTCAGTTAGCAGCGGACAAGTTCATTGTCCTCTACAAGGACTCCTCATGTAGAGCAGTGCCTCTCGATCTTGCCTGCACAGCCGAGGGCCCTGGGAACACAGAGGATCTCGAAGCCCATACTGTGCCCCAGATCAGTGACATGAGTCCCAGGGGGCTGGGGGTGGGTGGTGGCAGGCCTGAGGCAGCAAGAGTTCTCAAAAGCACCCCCGGTATTGTGACGTCCAGCCGGGACGAGGACTGGCAGCTTTAACTCTTCATTCAGCATTTGTGCAGCATGAGGTGGCCCAGGGTGTGCAGAAAGGAGGGAGGGGCGGCAGGCTAAGTCAACGCTAGATAATGGATAGACTAATAGCCACAGGCAGTGAGAGGGGCATTAATTGTCGACTGTTTTGACTGCCAAGGGCAGGAAATATCAACATTATGTACAACAATTTGGATTACATAGCACTTCTGCCCAACTCCTCGACACTTCTTTGATGATGAGCGGCTGCTACTATGGGTGAGTCATCATAGAAATAATGATAATCGTGCCGTGTGTTACTAATTGTGCTTATGAGTGCCCGGTACTTCACACACATTGATGCTCTCTTCTAATTGTCATGTAATCTTCCTCTACACCACCACCACCCCACCAGCCCAGGGTGGGGAGGGGGGGTGTTACAGGAGAGGATACTGAGGCTCAGAGGAACAGAGCAAAATAAACGAGTGAACAGAAACGAGCGCACTGGCCCATCTAACCACACACCCACGCTTCCCTTCGCACTGTGAGCAGCCACCCAAAGTGAGACTTGCTGCTGCCTCCCCTGTACAGAGGCATGAGCGGAGGCGCGGACCCTCCGCTGACAGCCTACAGTTACGTAACTAGTAAGTGGCATAGCTGGCGCTCAGACTTCACCATCGAGAGCAGAGAGCTATGGAGCTGAAGAGATGCTCCCTTGGCCATGCTATTTGCGCAAGGCCAGGGTCTGATTTGTGCGACAGATTTGCTGCAGGGAAGAAAATCTATTAGAACATTAGAGTCCTCTCAGACTCTAATGTGCACACAGTCACCCAGGCATCTCCTTAACACGAAAATTCTGAATGAGGCGCTTGAACCACTAGTTCATTCCAAGCCCAGCCTCAGCTGAAAAGTTGCCTTCCACCCCAGATACATTGAGTCAGGATCTCTACTTTAATAGGCTCCTCCGGGGGTTCTTGTAGATTCGGCTAAAGGCAGACTCTGATTCTGAAACTATTAACTCTCAGCATGAGGTCAAACTAAAACAACCCCGTTTGAAGCCATATTCTGAACCAGTCCTTCTAGGACGGGGTCTACAATTCTGAATTTCCAATAAGCTCTGAAGTGATACTAGATTGCTGGTCCATGGACCACACATTGAGTATCAAGGTAATGAGAGGCAGGCCAGACCCAGACCATGGGGGACCGAAAAGGGGCCTCAGAGCAAAAGCCCTTTGGAAGAGTCCCCAAAACTTGAGCTTTGAGCCCTGTCTGGGTCATCGCTCCCCTGTGTCTGAAGCCTCTGTGAATGGACGCCCACACCCAGTGGTCCAGAGCCACCTCTCATTCAGAAGAGTGTCTGCCTCTCAGAGCAGATAGGAAACAGCCTTAGTTGGGGTTGGGCCGGCTGGCCGGCAGGCAGGCAGGCAGTTCTGCCTGGGGATTAAATAGTAACCAAAGGCAAGTCAGAAAATTCTTTTACTCAAAAACCAGATTAAAAAATTGTAACAACAAGCCCATTTCTCATGGTCTAAAGCATTAATGTCATTGTCTTTCTAATTCAACACCTGTGGCTTCCATGACATGATCTTTGAAAAAAAAAAAGATCTCTTAAAATGTGACAGTATCTTCAAAACAAAAACAAAACAAAAGAACCTCTTTTTAGATGCTGTGAGAAATGGTTTCAATTAGCCTTTGTTGTGTGTTAAGACCCAGGGTGACACAAATGTTCAAGTGCTAGACTACTAACCAGAAGATTGGCAGTTTGATGCTGCACAGGCACTGCGGTGTCAGTGTGGGAGGAAGGTGTGGTCTCCTTCCCGAAGGTCACACACAGCCGGCAAGCCCCATGGGGCAGGTCTGCTCTTCCTTACCAGAGCTGGCCACGCCTGGGACGGACTCTGCAGCTCTGGCTTTGGTTGGGTTTGTGAGCCTGGAGTCAGGCCTGCCACCACCAGGCAAAACTCCCTGCCCCTTTGTCAGGTCCACTTGGAAGACGCACCCAGTCTGTGGCTAAGGCAACAGACTGGAAATCTTAAGTTCCTTTCATCATTCGGCTGTTTCTCCACCGAATGCCAAACACCCAAATTGATAGAAGCTTTGACTGAACTTGGAGTTGTCTGGGGCCCAAAGGAAGGGGTGCGGGTGGGCGGGGAGGGCTGTTAGTCTATCTCAGAAGGAGTTAGTAAAACAAGGGAGGCTGGATAAGCAGGTCAGCCTGTCCAGAGAGTTAGGGAATGCTGGGTCTGGAGAGACCATCTAGTTCATGCCCTGTAAGATCAACTAAACAGCAGAGGAGTGACTATCTGAATCCAAAATTATCCGCCAAAGAAGGGAAATTGTCGCCTCCCTCAGGGAGGCACTCCCCCCTCTTTCAGCACAGAATGACAGTCACTCCTGACCCCTTCGTCTCCGTTATTTTGGACGTGCTGTCAGGAGCGACCAGTCCCTGGAGAAGGACATCGTGCTTGGTAAAGTGGAGGGACGGCAAAAAGCAGGAAGACTCTCAGTGACACGGATCGACACCGGGGCTGCAACAATGGGCTCAGACAAACCAACAATTGGGAGGATGGCACAGGACCGGGCAGTGTGGTTCTGTTGTCATAGGGTTGCTATGACTCAGAACCTACTTGATCCCTTACAGCGTGGTCCCTTCGGGACCTCTAAGTACAGAGGTTCGTCTTTGCAGGAAAGAGGGGAAACAGTGAATAAAGGGAGAGAGAGAGATGGGGGGCGGGGGAGACAGAGAGCAGACTAAAAAACAGTTCCTGGTAAGTTGGCCAACTTATGCCGGCTCCACATATGTCAGAGTAGAACTTTGCTCCATAGGAAGTCTAGAGGCTGGTATTTCAGAAGTAGATCCCCAGGCCTTTCTTCTGATGTGCCTCTGTGTAGACCCCCAGTACCGCCCATTCGTTATCAGCTGAGTGCATTCACTATTTAAACCACCCTGGGACCAAGGAGGAAGGCAGTGATCAGCAAGCCCTGTGGGCATCACTCCTTTGGCACCTCCCAGAAGACCAGCTCAGGGCCCAGAGAAGCGGCCATTGGACAGGTTACTTATTCCAGGCCAGTCAGGATGTCAGAGGGTCGTGGGTCCAGCTTTCCTCCTTTGAGATGGCCTGGCAAGGTGGCCAAGTGGTTTGGGTGGCTGGAGTAATGATTCACTGGGGGAGGCGGAGAGCAGAAAAGATGAGGCCCCTGATCTGTGGGCCTCTCCCCATCTCTGCTCTCCCACTGCATCTCGAATTCGGCAAACTCCCCTTGCCTGGGCTTTGGTCAGCCCGCCAGCTCCCAGGGACTGGGTCCCAGCATCACACAGCATAGCCAAATTGCCCTTCATGATGAATGCAAATTTGCCAATGAGATGGAGAAAGAAAGGGCACAAAAGACAAGTCTTTGGCTCTGTGGGTGTGATGCCAACTCCGAGGAAATTAAAGAGCAACATCCCAGCTTCCTAACTGGTTGTTTTGGTGGTGAGTCCCCCCAGCATCCACAGCTGTCTTTCTTGAGTCTCATGAAGTGTTTGATCCCGGGAGACATAGCTCCTAAAAGGTGTTTATGGTTGTTAGATAAAGGGGAAAGTTTTACAAATGGAGGACTGGCAGTAATCCCGCAGACAATAACTTGTCCCAAGCTTCACTCCTCCCCTTCTCCCCCCTCAGGGTGTTAGGGGCCCCTTTGATTGCAAGCTCCCTCCCTCCACCTAGTTAACCCTCTCTTGCCTCTGCTGCCTGTTTGGCAAGCAGAAGACACTGATTTGCTGGGACCCAGTCCTCGGAGGCTCTCCTCTGCTGACTGAGAGAGCACAGTGGCCAACAAATCTCATTGAGCAGCTCCTGAAGGAGACGGAGGGGCAGTGTGTGGATGGCAGTCATCTGGCCCTGGCCCGTGGGAGGAGCACCCCCTGGTCTCCAGAGGATTTCTACCCACAGCATCCTCCGAGGAGACCCGGAGCTGCTGTGATGCCCATTGTAAAGAGAAGGGCGAGGCTCAGAGCGAGTCTAGGCCTGAGAAGGGGGTGACTTGTCCAAGGTCATGCACAAGGATGTGGTTACCCCGCCACTTGGGCCCTCATTTCCTGCCCTGGGCACTCTTCCTTTGGTACTGGGCACTCCACACCAGACGTTCACTTCATTGGGGACCCTGACACCCCCCCCACCCCCCCCACCAAAGACTGCATTTCAAACGCTACTAGTTTCCAAATGGGCCGCGTGTTGAGGGTGATGGCGAGGTCTTAGCACTCCCTCGTCGCAGACACTGGGGCAGCCCTCCTTCCTGAGGACCTCAGTGACCCGCTCAGAGCCACGCAGGGAGAGCCTGGCTCACTGGGGCTGGATTCACAGGCAGGTTGCTAGCCCGGACGCTGATGCTTCGCAGTGTCACATGTGGCCTTCTTCCTGCTGGGCACCAGTTGCAGGAGGACGTCTCCTCTCTCAGTAATCTGGGAAGATGCTGACCCCTTTACACACATAAAAAAACAAAACCCCCAAACCCCAACCCCCAGCTTCCAACTCATGGTGATCTCACTAACGTGTGGCTGCGTGGGGCCGCCCCACAGGCTTTTCCTGGCTGGAGTCCTGCACAGAAGCTACCTCCATGCTGTTGCCCCTGGTGCCCGGGGTGGGTTCAGACCACCAGCCTTTCAGTGAATCACCAGGTTCAAACTGTCTGTGCCCCCAGGGACCTCCGGGCCCTTTCAAACTCACTGCTGTTGAGTTGATTCCAACTCGTAGCGACCCTGCAGGACAGGATAGAATAGGACGGCCCCGCGAGTGTCCAGGACCGGACCTCTTGCCGAAATAGCAACGATGCATACGCCTGAATGGAAATATTAGTTTGCACTTTCCGTTGGTTTCCGAATCTTCTATATGAGAATAGAGTCGAGTAGAGATGGAGGGAAGGTGATGTGAATTAAAAAAAAAAAAAAAAACCAAAAGAAAGAAAAAGACCAGGCTCCTCTCTGTCTTGCCAATGTAATGGGTACACCACATTCCTCAGCTCATAGTCTGCAGATAAAAAAGGCACAGAATCTCCCAGAATAAGATAAGAAAATTCGGGTCTGCAGTCCCAGAATTCTCTGCTCAGCACGAGAGCAGATAAAGTCCTCTCTCCGGGAGGACCAATGAGGGGGCTCCAAAAAGTTCGTGGAGAAATGGTATTAAAAGATAACTAGAATTTTTCCATGAATTTTTTGGTCTGAACTTACATATGACTTTGAGTTGAGGTCCCGCTGCTGCTTTCCCCTTCCTGGCTGACTTGCTGAGAGATGAGGGGCGGAGGGAAGGGGAGGCCAAAGCCCTCTCTAACCAGAATCCCGCACAGGGAAACCTAGGCTGTAGGAGAGAAGCTGGCGCAGTGGTCAAGCTCTCGGCTGCTAACTGAGGCTCTGTGGCTCAAACCTACCAGACGCTCTGCGGGTGAAAGATAGGGCAGCTTGCTTCCTGAAAGAGCCTGCGGAACTCTTCTGCTCTGTCACGATGCAGCCCAATCAACTCGGTGGCAAGAAGTTTTCAGAGACAGGCTGGATCTTCTAATCCAGTCTTCTGTTCACTCAACGCAATCCGCCCTGGGGTGGAGAGGGGTGGACGGGGTGCGGAGGTGGGCAGGGAAGGGGCTGGGGCAGAGGTGAAGGAGGCGGGATTCCTGCCTTTATGGACTCCCTTCCTTGATGAAGGAAGCAAGCACATAGACAGTGGAGTGATCTGTGCTAGAGAGACAATAACGTTATAAAATGTTTGGGTTTTTTTCGGGGGTGGGGGGGACTAAGGTCAATGTTAATGGAGTGGTCACCAGGCACTATGAACAAATGGTCCATGTGAAATATACAAATCGCTTACTTGGCCAGTCACTGAACCCAGTCTTCAAGAACTGGTTGACGGACGGCTCTTCCTTATTTCCCATGCAGCCTCTGGCACTCCCGTCAAGCCCACGCTGCAGGCGTAGAACTACCCCTTTGGGGTTCCGAGGCTGTAGATCGTTCAGCTTTTTATCGTGAATTAAGTGGGAGTTGCCAGATCAGATCATTTGTGTATTCCACAACTGTAACCATTCATCAACCTTCCCATTAGCTTGCCCCACACACCTCTGTTTTCCATTTCCCTTTTGTTGGCTATTATTTTGCCCTTCCCCAAGTTAACCCCTGTCGACCCTCTGTCCCATTGAGGGTATAAATCTTTATGGGAGCAGGCGGCTTCTTCTTTCTCCCATGAAAGAGCCAGTGGGTTTGAACGACTGGCCTTGCAGGTAGTAACCCAACACATTAACCCACGACATCACCTGGGCTCCTTCCCATTCATGTCCTTCCTATAATAATTAAGCCCCCACCCCTCTGGTGGGTACCATCCCAGCTATAAAAGCTACGCACTATATAGTACTAGGTATTAACCACTCAATTCGGCACCTGGGGCCTTTGTTCAAATACAAGCCCCCCCCCTCCCCACGGAAATTCTGATTTTGTAACTCTAGGGTTGTGCTCAGGAATTTAATGAGCGTTGGCAGGCGATTCTAATGCAACTGGCCATTAATTGGCAGCTGGGAGTCACAGGTGGAATGGAGAAAGCATACAATTAACCATTGGACCAGATTTTAAGCCAAGTTCT
Source organism: Echinops telfairi (assembly GCF_000313985.2). NCBI lineage: Eukaryota > Metazoa > Chordata > Mammalia > Afrosoricida > Tenrecidae > Echinops > Echinops telfairi. The sequence goes on from NW_022103906.1 coordinate 12,835,116, forward strand.
ACCATCTCCTCCCTCTGTGACTTTAGGAATATCAAGCACCGTCACCCTTGGTTTTGTCATTGTGAAAGGGTGACCATACAGACCTATCTGACAGGATGAGGAGCCCTGCTGGTAGAGTGGTTATACATTGTGCTGCTGATCACAAGGTCAGCAGTTTGAAGCCAGCACTCCTGAGTGAGGAAAGGTGGACTTTCTACGCCTGTAAAGAGTTAGTCCCACAGGGTCACATGGAGTCAGCCTGGACCAGATGGCAGTGATTATTTGAGTGTGATCGGACAGGGTGCTGTAAAGGGGTAGTGGAGGCGGGGGGAGAAGTGGAGGGCAGAAACCACTCTGCAGGTACAAGTAGTCAGGTACCCTGCTATGTGGTACTAAATTATGTGTGTCACATCACTTAACACAGCAAGTCTTGGGCTGCAAGCCACATGGTTGATGGTTCAAAACCCCCAGCCCCTCCACCAGAGAAAGGTGAGGCTGTCTCCGCCTGTAAACGTTTACACACTATGTAGGGTCGCTGTGCATCAGAATCCACTCGCTGGCAGTGGGTTTTACTACTATCCTCATTTTACAGATGAGCAAGCTCAGGTGGAGTAAGTGGCCCAAGGTTACTTAGGAGATCAGGGATTTGAACCAAACCTGCCTGACTTTTGGAGCCCAGGTGGCTAATCACTGCTACTCAATGAATTGCTCCTGGAATCAAATAAGCTTGTGGCTACACTTGGTGTTTCACCAAGTTTTAGGCTCATTTGTCATACTTTCTCAACTCCTGGAGCTTTGGGAGTTAGTTCAAAGTTTACTCTCTTTTGCACTCTTTCCAAGAACTCACCTCTCTTGTGCTCATACAGGACTATTTTTTAATACAAAGGCTAGTTGTTCAGGTTCAAAGGGAGTTGTGTAAGTCCAGGTCTGTTGGTAATCTAGACAGACCCCCGTTGGATAAGGTGACCAGACATCCCACTTTTGGCAGGACAGTCCCAATTTTTAACAATTTGTCCCACGTCCCGCTGCATTTTTTTAAAAGTCCCAATTTTTGGAAAGAATGCACGACAAGCTAGGGTATACGGTTTTTGGCTGCCATGCGGCTATTTCGCCAGGATATGATTTTATCAATGGTGTCCCGCTTTACCAATGTTAAAATCTGGTCACCTTACCTTTGGAGGATGTGTTCTTGTTTAAGCTTCTAGCAATTGAGATTTCTGAACCCCATTCTTGAACAAAATGGCCAAGGAGCTGGACACTGATCAAAGCCAGACAGGGCCAGCGAACAGACAGAAGCCAGGGAGAGGGCAATAGAGGCCCAGTGAAGGCAGCTGAGTCCGTTGCAACATGGAGGCAGTTTCCACAAGTCTGCCCAAAGGGACTTGCCTTTTTGCAGGTGCCACTGCCCTCGACCGCCAAGCCAGCCAGAGCTGGATGCTGCGAGGAGGCGCCTGCAGACCCCTCTGCAAGCCTGGGGAGAGAGGGTCTCAGTCGGCAGGCCCATCAGGGAGGCCTCGAGTCTCCTGCATCCACCCTCCACAGCGCTCTGCCAGGGGGAGGCCCCCTTCACAAACAGGGGAGGCCTGGGGTGCACAAAGTTCCTCCTCTATCAAATAACATGAACTTAGATCAAGCATTGAAGCGGGGAGGGACTGGAAAGAATAATCACCCCTCATTTTTCAGATATGCCCAGAGAGGTCCTGCACTTGCTCAGACAGCTCAGCCTGCTCAGCCCCACGGTCTTCTCTGGGGTCGCCTCGGTGTCTGCTCACAGAGCTCACACTGCACTGAGCTCCCAGCATGGGCCTGCCTGCTCTGACAGGTCCCCTGTCCCTAGGATGGGGGAGGCTGGAACTGGGTCTGAAACTCTCCTGTTTGGAATTCTGAGTTCAACCCCAGTATCACAAGCTGCTCTGCCAGACCTCTGAAGCAGATGGAGCCCAAAATACCGGTTTGTAAAAGGACAGTTTCCCAGGGAATGGAGTGTGAAATTACGTGGGAGAACAAATTGGCCTCACACTTGCTTGGACAGAGGGGTAGCGGGTAGGTTTGCCTTCCCTCTCTGTGGGAGCACAGGCAGGAATTCATATATACCAACTGCAGGTGCATCCATGTAATTACTAACACAGGCCCAAAGTCCACAGATGCTCTGGTCTAACTAGTTCGTCCTCCTTGCTCTTGGTCAGTAGCTCATGTGATAGGTTGCTAAGTGGACCACAGGCATGTGAAACATCAGATGTGAAGCTCCCATTCAGTCAACACCCAAAGGCCCAACATTGGCCCTCTAGGGCTCTTCTGAGGGCTCCTGGGGGACCACAGGGCAGCTCAGCACCCTTTGATGGTATCTGACGGCACCTTGACAACACAGGGCACCAGACAAAAAAACCCAAACTCACTGCCACCGAGTCAGTGCTGACATAGTGACCACCTCTGTGAGTTTCCGAGACTGTAAGCCCCGTCTTTCTCTCTTGGAGCAGTTGGTGGCTCCAAACTGGCAACCATTCAGATTGCAGCCCAGCAAGTAACCACGACACCACCAGGTGAGCCCTTGATGAAACCCAAGTCTGCCCAAGGGATGATAATCCATTCTGGGACTGTGGCCTTCAGGTAGACGGTCAGAACACTGTGCAAGACGCTCCCTTCAGAGCAGGATTGGCGTCGGAGGAGACCTGGTGGTGCGTGCTGTGGGACAAGCCTTTGAGCTGCTCAATGCAAGGTCAATGGTTCCAACCCACCAGCTGCTGCCCAGGAGAGAGATGAGCAGACCTGCTTCAGTAAAGATGCATAGTCACGGGAACCAAGTGGAGCAGCTCCACTTTGTGCCTTAGGGTCACTATGCATCAGAACTGACAACAGTGAAGTGCTGTAGAGTAGTCAGTGTCTGACCTCTGTCCACAGACTTGCCCCGAGAGATATGACAATGGGGTCGCTGGGCTCTGTGGAAGATAAAGAGCCAGCCTTCCCTGCAGGCCTTGCTTGTGGGGCCGGCAGGCAAAGCTAGTCTATGGCCCCACCTCCAGCAATCTGTCAAGAGCACACAGTCCAGGGACTGCCTGTTTAGTTCAGAGGTGTGGCAGGAGAGTTGGAGAAGCCATAACCCCCTAGCCCCACAGTGGTAGGTCTAGCCTTCGTCATGACCTAGTGACAGGGCCCCCTTGACTGCGAGGTCCACCTACCTTCCACTTCAGATCCTGGCTTTTGCCCTCACAACTCTCTGATGCTGGGTAAGCCACAGGGAAGGAGAGACTGCTTCCCCACCTACCCCTGAGGGCCAGACCGGCAAAGGGAGATGAGGTCAGGTCAGATGTCCTTGGAGCACATGTTGGTGACTCACCTGCGTGAGGCACTCAGGGGAACAAAGAAGAGTCATCCGAGAGCCGTGATAGCTTGATGTTTAGCGTTGGGGTTCTGAGGACGGGGGATAGATAAAGCAGAACTGCTACTTCATGACCCTCCTGGGGTCATGTATGGAGACAGGTTTTACTTAATTCTCACCGAGTGAGTATTACTTGTTTTAACAGATGAGGGCAGTGCAGCTCAGAGGAGTTGAGTGATTTACCCAGAAATGCGCCCCTAGGGGCACAGAAAACAACTGTGAACCCACATCCTGGGCTCTGTTGTTCATTTCACCCTGCTTAGTCTTACAGGCTTGGTGGACAGCAGACGTTCCCAGAGGGCAGCCTGATGGGAGCGTCAGGAATGACAGCATAGGATTGTCCCCAGCTCTCAAAAATCAAGCCTAGACTCCAGGATGATAGTACTCATTTATCTGTCTACCTATCCAGTCACCCATCCATTCTTCTATCCATCCACCCTTCTATCCATTCTCCATCCCATCCATCCATCCATCCACCCATCTATTCATCCATCCTCCCATCCATTCATCCATCCGCCCATCCACCCGTCCATCCAGACAACCAGATAGCCAACCAGTCATCCACCCATCCACCTATCCCAGCCAACCGACAGCAAATGGCTTTTAAGCATCTGTGTCATGCACTGTAATAGACTAAGCAAGTGCCATCTTGGTCTCTGCTTGGGTGTTTTACCCCCAGTGAGGGAAACACCAGGACACAACAAGCACAGTTAGCGCAGACTATGGCAGGAGCTACCCAGCCTGCAAGGGTATGGGAAGGCCAAGGTTGAGCTGGGCCCCAGAGGGCAATGGGGAGGATGGGTTCCAGAAGAGGAAGCAGCAGCCTAGTGAGGCTACAACAAGCCCAGAATGTGAGACCAATAGCTTCTGTTCATGAACTTGGCCTTGAACTTGATCATCCTGGAGGACCAGGGAAGGGAAAAGATGATTCTGAAAAGTTTTCAGGAGCGAGTTGGCCAGTGTGACTCACAAATGGAAAGACAAGTGGAGGGAGCGGGCATGAAGGCAGGGAAGGGCCTGGTGAGGAGACTGAGAGGGGCCTGGGCCCTGTCTGCCCCTGAGTTCACCAGGCTTGACAACAACCCCCATCTCTCCAACTGTCCCTTGGGGGGCAGAACTCCTTTCCTGGGATTGAGTTCTCAGTGCCCCTCACCTCCAAGACGACCTTTAAGCCTCACGGCATCTTATGAGAGAGGAGGAAGGTGATCAGCCTTCCCTTTGACAAAGGGATCACACCCGTTGCCCAAGAGCCATGCGTCTCATTGAAGACTGAACTGGGTGGGACCTGATCCTGGAGCCAGAACTGTTTCTACTCTGAGGCAGATGGAAGGAGCAGTGCACTGGTCTGGCAAGCAGGGGCCACCCCTCCCGATACCACACACCCTGGGACCCATGGTCTGGGGGACTAGAGACAGCATGCAAGGCTGGCAGAGCCTCCAAGTGGCCCCCAGCATAGGGGTTGAACTCAGAAGCCCTAACAGGGGAGTGTTTGCTGTGTGTGCTGAGAGTCTCTGACTCAACTCCAATCACACACACACACCCTAGAGTCAAAAGAGTCTGAGCAGGAGGCGAGTCTGGGGGAGGCTTCCAAACGTACCTCACCCTTCTCAGAGGCCACAGTTTGGTCTAGGCCCTCGCAAGTTCGCAGTGGTAACCTGCTGTCATTGCGTTTGTTCTGACTCCATAGTTCTCGCTGTCGGCTTGACAGAAGCAGAACTCAAGGTCTGGGGGCCTTCCAGGCGGGGCTCAACAGCCGATCCGTTAGGTTAGTATAAACCCACTGCCCCCACCCCCACCCCAAATTAGAAAACAAACACAAAACCCACTTTTCCACTGAGTGGATTCTAATTCATAGAGACCCTGTAGAGCGTTTCCCAGCTGTAAGTCTCTACCAGAGCAGGCAGCCTCGACTTTTTCCCAAGGACCGGCTGATGGGTTTGAACCGCTGATCGTGGGGTGAACAGTCCTGAGAGTGCCACCAAGGCTTCTTTTGGGGTTAGTAGTTGAGTACAGACCATTGTATCACCCACAGACCTTTGACAAATCAAAGTTCTCATCAAATAAAGCTTCACTTTTGCTGTAGAGGTCTGACGGGGTCTTCAGGGCCTTGGTGAGGCTCAGCCCAACCTTCTTCCCTCATACCAGTAGATTGCTTCAGGAAGCACAAGAGGCCCTCGGAAGAGGCCAGGAGGCCAGCCCAGACAGAGGAAGGCTTCTGTCCATGCCCAGCGCATGGGAGCCATGGTGTCTCCCACCCACTTACAATCCCTGGCCAGGGATGTTCACGGGAACTGTTGAGGCCAGGCTCTCAGGATGTGTGATGTCTGCTTGCCAAGCGAGTACTTTGGCTCCCCCCCAATGACCTGCTGCCTCTCAGCGGGGAGACCTTTGTGAAGCCTGTCCCTGCCTTTCCTGGGTCCATAGCTTCCCCTGGAAATCAATTCGAAAACTCAGTTTGGTTTCTAAGGGTATTTGGAAAAAAAATTTGGTTTTTTTTTTCTTAATTTTCCCCAGAACCTAGAGTCGTCATGCGGCAGCAAACCACCACAGTGCCAAATGGCTTTCTCCCCACATGACATCATTCTGGCTTTTCCTCAAAGGCCAAAGCCAAGAGTAAGTCATGAGCATGTGGTATTCCAGGCTTCCGAGGGGACACTTCTGCATAGCAGTGATTAAAACAATAAGCATGACCTTCAGGTTCAGCAAGTTCAACAATGGGATAAGGTTCCGAAGTCGTTTCCAAGGTTCAAGAACTAAGCCTCATGCTCCCACTGTGCGGGAACCGAACAAGCATGCTGCTCCTTCCTACACAGCAGCCAAGGCGATGTCTTGCTCAGACTTCTGTCCAGGATTCACCACAGATTAATTGTGACTGTGGGGCTGGGCTAGCTTAGCAATAGGGGTTGGACAGAATGCCCTTGACCACCTTGGGGTCCCTCCTGTCTGCCCACATCTGTGCTAATTACAATGCTCTTCTCCAGCGCAGCATATTTATAGCTCCTCTGGTTTGGCCCTTCATGGTGCTATTTCTCCTCACCAGCTTTGCAGATACATTTTTTAACATCTCTGCCTCAGAATGGCTTTCAGTCTTGCACGGGTACATGCCTGGAGCCACTGTCAGCCCTCTTGTGATTTCCCCCAAATTTAGAGAATAGAACATTCTCAAGCAAGGGTGTATGGTGAAATTCCCTGGGAAATGGAAGGACCAGACGGATTTTTAAAAAGACGAGTTGCCATTGAGTCAATTCAGACTCATGACAACCTGTGCGGGGTCAGAGTAGAATTGTGTCCCCTGGGGCTTTCAAGTGATTACACGCTGGGCTACAGTCTGCATGGTCAGCAGTTCGAAACTACCAGCAGCTCCTTGGGAGAAAGACTGGGTTTTCTACTCCCCTAAACAGTTCCATCCTGGGAAACCCACAGGGGTCATCACGATTCAGCCCTGGTGCCATGGTGGGAGTTTGGTTTGGTTTGGTGGGTTTCCAATGGCTGCTATTTTGGGGGAAGTAGATTGCCAGTGTTTTCTTCTGAGGAACTTTGGGATGGACTGGAACCAGCAACCTTTCGATAAGCATCGGACCCTTTCATTTGCACCACCCAAGGACTGCAGAAATAGAAATAAGTCAATAATTTCTAGGTTCCAGGTAAGGCTTTTGGTGGAAGGAGAGGATCTCTCTGACTTACATTAGACAACAGAATCTGTGGTAAGTTAAAGGTAACGCCTGCAGAGAGTGGCGTCTTGGGCCCTCGTGGGCCTGATATTTATACATCCTTTAACATTTTACCACCTAAAACCTTCAGTACCATTTACAGAGCACTTAGAGAGATCCCACTGGCAACTCAAATTAAAAGTATTTACCGTATATACTCATGTATAAGCCGAGTTTTTCAGCACATTTTTACTGCAATTTTTTGTGGTACAATTAGGTGCCTCGGCTGATAGTCGGGTTGGATTATACTCGAGTATATATGGTAGGATGGAGAAAACCACTCTGTTTGAGCCTATGCCCAACACAGAGGATGAAAGTGAACGTTCTGGGTGAATAAAAGCATACGACTTCTCCTGAAGATTGGGGAGGCCTTTGGCGAAGCACAGTTGGTCTGAAGTACACTTTCCATGGCCACCCTCCCTCTCCTCTAAGCCACCTCTGGGAGCCCGGCCGCTATGGAATGTAGCCCTGCCCTGTGTCATTCAAGTTCACCGGAAGAACCACATTGCTGAGACAGCTTTCTCTCTCTGTTAGAGGACGGACCCCCCATTTAACAGTGCTTGCACCCACACGCATAGGCGGCCCACTGTCCCTGGTTTCTTGGGGTTGAAAAGGTTTCTGGGTCATGTGACATTCAATGTTCAAACCAAGGACACCCTTATCAACTCCTGCCCCCTCTACTCTGAGACCAGAGAGTCTGGCCACCACTACCGAGCATGCTAGTCAGGGATGCAATAGAGGGAACCCGATAGGGAGGGAGAAGTATGTGGGACCGAATTTCAAATTCTCAAAGAATTCAGGCTTAACCTCTTGAGACTGGAGGAGTCCCAAGATTATGGTCCTGAATTGCTCTTCAAACCTTGTATCAAAAATACACCCCCCAGAGCCACCTTTGAACTAACTAGTAATTTAGCTCAATGAGTACAGATTGTCACCCTTGAGTATTACATCCTTTTGAAAATGAGACCAAGTGGGCAGCAGCTATTTGACAGCAGAGAAGAGAAGGCCAGGGGCCACAGTGGAAGGCAATGAGTTAACAAGCACAGATAACAAGAGTATATTGACACAGGTGGAAAATGTGACCACTGCCACTGAACTCTAGAAACTGGAATGGGAGCCGTGCTACATAGGGTCTGTCTTTTCACAATAGACAGACATGTCTGTACATGTACACACACACACACACAGGGGCTTTAAAACATTGCTGGAAATTGTTCATTATCTTTTGATTCCATTTCCTCCCCTGGTTTTTGAAGCCCCTTAGTAGGTGTCTGTGTGTGTGAGTTGTGTGTGGGGGGTGAGTGTGTAAAATAGGAACTTGGACAACCCCGATGACTTGGCAGCCTTTGGTTGATCACCTCAGCCCGCAAGTAGGAAAAGCAAGAGGGAGCTGTTGCTGAAGACGGCTCGCAGCGGACAACGGGACCACTCCTCTGAGCAGTCTCTGTTCCCCGGCTTTCCTCAGCAGATCATCCCCCCTTGTGTTTTCCCTCTGCTCCAACCTTCCTCTTGCCGTGACTCTTTCATACAGTTCCATAAAATCATTTCTGTTGCTACTTCATCACTGTCATTTTGCTACTGTTATGAATTGGGTGACCCCTGTGAAAGGGTTGTTCGACCCCCCAAATGGGTTGTGCCCCACAGGTTGAGAAGCGCTGCTCTCGAGCCTTTCCACCTGCTAGGACCCCACCAGGTCCCACACCACACCTTCACCAGGGAAAGTCCCATCGTTTTCTCTTCTCTTCTTGCGGAATCGCTTAATTACTGTCTTGAATTACTTAGCCAGGCCCTTGGGGACACAAAGGCGTTCCCCTAAGAAGCATTCTTGTCTGCCTGAGAGAAACAAAGATCTTCTCCTTACTGCCAGGTTTACACCACAAATACAAGAAGCCACCGATGTCCACACCCTCTGCATGGCCCATCACGCCTGTGGGGACAACTCATTAACCTCAATGGGCCCACAGATCCAGGGACAATGGCTTTTCTCCCTACTCTCACAGCCTTAATTATAGGATTATTGGAATAATTAGTTACACCTCTGGGAATCCAGCTAGTGCCTTTATGTGGATGGGGCAATGGGCCACCCTCAGAGAGGGATTGAAAGTCAGCACGTCCACAGTTTGAGCCTTTGCCAGGAGAGCATTAAACCATTACTGATAGTTGAGTCACAGGGGCCAGGTGTCAGGGCCAAGGTCTCAGTCTCTGTAATGAAGATTAAATCTTGGAAGTCCTCGTAGGTTCTCCTTTCTTATCCCGGAGAGGAAAGACTTACACAGTGTTGAACCACTTACATACATGTGGCTAGCAGTTCATGGAGATCAAAGAAAAGCTCATTAACAACCTGTGATACACAGAGGACACACCTTGCTTGTGGGACCCAGAGGAGACTTGAAGCCCTTCCTGAAGGAGACCAAAGACTACAGCCATTGGTATGAATTAAACCTCAACATAACACAAAACACCCTTCAAACTAGCCCAAGAAGCAACATCATGATGAACGCAGAAAAGAGTGACGTGGTCAAGGATTTCACCTTGCTTGGATCCACAATCACCAGCCAAAGATCAAAGATGTTATCTTGAAGACTGAGGTACACCGGACCGAAGCCGTGGGCTCGTATGTACACAGGAGCTGGACAACCAATAAGAAACATCCCAGAATGAATGCATTTGAGTGTTGCCTTTGGCAAAGAATACTGAATTTGCAATGCATAGTCTGTCAAGAAAGCAAACAAATTTGTCTTTGAAGAAGCACAACTAGACTGTTCCTTAGAAGTGAGGATAGCATGTCACATACTTTGGACATGTTGTCGGGAGGACCCAGTCCCTGGAGAAGGCCCTCATCCCTGGTAACGCAGAGGGGCATTAAAAACAGAGAAGCCCTCAGTGGGGTGGGTTGAAACAATGTCTACAATAATGGACTCAAGTATAGCAATGATGACAAGGGTGGCACAGGCCCGTGCAGTGTCTTGTCCTCTAGCCCACAGAGTTGCTGGGAGTTGGAACCCCACTCGCCGCACATAGCAACAGCAATTCGGTTTACATGTTGTTAGCTGCCATCAAGCTCACCCTGGCGCATAGAGGTCCCATGTAACAGACCAGAACACCGCCCAGTGCTGCACCATCTTCACGATGCTGGGCATTTGAGCGTCCATTGTGGCAGTTGCATCAATGTATTTCATTGACAGTTTCCTTCCTTTTACTGACCTACTTTTCCATTCATGATATTTTTTCTTGCCAATTGCTATGGTAGAATATTCATTCTCTAATGCTCACAATCCTTGTAGAAAGCCTTATCCTTTTTTCTGTAGATCAATGGCAGAAGTTTAAGGAGCACTGATAACTTCTATACTAACACTACTACTGCTCAGCTAACACTGAGGTACACTACTCTGCTGGTAGCGAGTGGGGCTCAGGTTGGACCCAGAGTTCTAATCCCACAGTTGTGACTGTCTTACTCCTGCTGCCCCTGAGACCACTTTCTGTGACACTATCCTCCTCTAAGCAGTCCACCTCTTTGGGTGGGAGCCAAAGAAAGGTCATCAGCTCTGGGCTCCACTGACCCCACTTGGGTCAGAGTACCACCATTCACAAGTTAGTCGATCCTGTGCTAAGCCCTGACCTCTCTGAGTCAGAATTCAATACAATGCCTGTCATCCCATGGTTGTAGGGAGGAGGCAAAGAAACTATATATATAAGGCATCTATCTAACAGTGTGTGGGCCAAGCACAGGAGTGTGCTGTTAAAACCTTCTGACAGACAACCGAAAAGCGGGTGAAGGGAGACGTCGGACAGGGCAAGATATGACAAAATACCCATTTATAAACTATCAAGGGCTCATGCGGGAGGGGGGAGCGGGGAGGGAGGGGAAAAATGAGGACCTAATGTCGGGGGTTTGAGTGGAGAGAAAATGTTTTGAGAAACGATGGACAAATGCGCTTTACACAATTGATGTGTGTATGGATTGGGATAACAGTAGTATGAGCCCCTAATAAAATGTTTAAAAAGAAAATAAATAAATAAATAAAATTTTAAAAAAACAACCTTCTGAATACTCCTTTGGTGGAACTTGAAGAGAAGGGTTCAGACTTTGCTTTTTCTATACCATAGCCCTCAACTCCTTACTCAACAGCTGCCATGACTTCTTCCAAGCAGGATCAGCACCACCCTTCCTCCTTTTGTTTCTTCTTACTTTCATCGGGGGCTCTTATAGCTCTTATCACAATCCATACATTCATCCTGTGTGTCAAGCACATTTGCACATATGCTCCATCATCATTATCCAAGCATTCTCTTCCCACTTGAGCCCCTGATATCAGCTCGCCATTTCTTCCCCCTCCCTCCCCTGCCCACCTTCTCTCACAAAGCCTTGATAAGTTATAGACTATTATTTCCATATCACATTGTCCTCTGTTGCCCCTCACCCACTTTTTTGTTATTCATCCCCCTGGGAGGGGGTTATATATTGATCCTTGTGATTGATTCTCCCTTTCTCCCCCCACCCTCCCCTAATCCTCCTGGTATCTCTACTCTCATTGTTGGCTCTGAGGAGTTTATCTATCCTGGATTCCCTGTGTTTCAGGCTCTTATCTGTAGCGGTGTGCATGTTCTGGTCTAATCCAATTTGTAAGGTAGAATTGAGGTCATGATAGTGGTTGGGAGGAACCACCAAAGAACCAGAAGAAAGTTGTGTGTTTCATCAGAACTATACTGCACCCTGATTGGCTCATATCTTCCCTGTGATCCCTCTGTGAGGGATTGTCTAATTGTCAACAGATGGGCATTGGTCTCCACTCCATGCACTTCCACCCCCCATTCACATTTGGTATGATCTTGTTCTGGGTCTTGGATGCCTGATACCTGAACCCATCAACACTTCTTGATCACACAGGCTGGTGTGCTTCTTCCACGTGGGCTTTGTTGATTCTCAGCTAATCTTCAAGCCTTTTGAAGATTCTATATCTTTTGATAGCTGAGCACCATCAGCTTTCTTCACCACATTTGCTTATGCACCCATTTTGTCTTCAGCAATCGTGTCATGAAGGTGAGCATCACAGAGTCAAGGCCCAAAGTCCATCTGCAACCTTAATTCTTAACATATAGATATGAATACATAGTTCTGTTCCCCTCTAGTTATATATATATTTACATATGTACATGCCTGTATTTAGGCCTCTATAAATGTCCTTTGCCTCCTGGTTCTTTCCGCTATTTCCTTTTACTTTCCTCTTGTCCCACCATCATGTTTGGCCTTCATTTGGGTTTAGTACGTCCTCGCTGCTACATTGCCCTTGATTAAGCGCCACCAGGCATCCTACACTTTTCTTTCTATTGATTTTAGTTCACTTGTTGTTCCCCCCTCCTCCTTTTAAAAAGTTTTTTAATTAAAAAGAAATGTATGCCTCTTAACCGTGTGCATTGTTCTTGGGAGACTTAGAAAGGCTACGGCACTGCCATCAAGTCAATTCTGACTCAGCAACCTTCAAGGATGGGATAGTATTTCCAAGATTGCACGTTTTTATGGGAGTAGAAAGCCTCAATTTTCTGCCATGGAGAAAAATGCCAGCAGGGGGTGTTGAACTATGGACCTTGTGGTTGGCAGCCCAGCATGTAACTCCCTACACCACCAGGGCTCTCATTCAGTGTTCAAGGTATACAGTTACCCTTGCAAAATCCCTTCTGTGGACACAGAGTGGGTGGCAATACTCATAGGTCCAATGTAGCCAGTTTTCATTGGTCCTTTCCTTAAACAAACAGTGCTTCTGTGGTTGAGCATCCAGTGGAGCATGGTTTGCCTTCAGAGAGTCATAACAAAATGCATATTCTGAACCGTTAAATAGAAGATTCCCCCAGTGAATCCCAGGGTCAGATGCTCATGCTATAAGTCACCCTCGGGACCAAGTCCTGCTGAGGAAATAAGTGTGCAGGCCCCTTTTGTGAACCAAGGAGATGGCCAGAATGACCATCCCTGTTGAAATGTGGTTTTATTTCTCTCCTTCCCCTAATGTAGAGTTCAATGCATAGAGGCTCAATGGAAGTCTTAGATGACTCCACCGAAGTTCCTCTGTACAGTCAAAGGAAGTCACGCTTGTATTTCTAATCCATTTTTCCCACTGACTATGATGGTTTTTAAGGATCCTTGATGGCACTGTGGGTTAGGCATTGGGTTGATAACTAAAAGGTCAGAGGTTCAAACCCACCTAGCTACTAAACAGGAGAAAGAGGAGGTTGCCAGTTCCAATAAATATTTGCAGTCTCAGAAACCCTGAGTAGGGTTACCATAGGATGGAATTGACTCAGTGGCAGTCAGTTTAAACTCTAAATTGTTCTCTGACCTGCTTGATCAGAAAAAACAGTAATTCAAATCCACAGGAGAGAGATGTTGCAGTCTGCTTCTAGAAAGAGGACAGTCTTGGAAATCCGATGGGGGCAGTTCTATACTGTCGCATTGAGTTTCTCAACCGCAATGGGTTTATCAGTCCCAGAAAAATAGCTCCCACCTCCAATCCCATGGACCCATGACAGGTACCATCTTACAGATAGCTCCAGACCTCTGCTCAAATCTCAATTTCCCCAATTCTAAAGTATCCCTTTCAACCAAAGATAGAATACCTGAGATCAAATCTAAACCACAGAGCTGCTAGTTTTAAAAAGAGCTAGCTTCTAGCAAAGCTGGGCACAGCTCTGCAGAGGATCAACTTACACAAAGCAATGACTGGGACTGAGCTGGTGCCATCTCCCAGCCATATTTGACATCGTCTCATTCAGAAGGGCTTAGTCAGCATCCAGTGCAGTTCCAGCTATGGTGAGGTGCTTCGTACGGAATGAATGACTGACCAGCCACCCTGGGAAAGCCTGTGTTAATTCATTTGGTGCTCTTGTCAGTCAAGCAAATTTCTGATGGGCAAGAAATATGAATTGAGAAGTAGATAAATTAGAATTAGAAGATAGGAACTTCAATCCCCATTTTTGTCATCAGATGTTTTGCTGACAGGACTTTATAGCGCCATTTTTCTTGTCTGTGAAGTTGCAAGAGGAAAAACCTGCAGACGTGCATTTCAAAAGTGAAAGAAAAGGACAGAACAGCGAAAGCCTTACTTGATTTGAACAGGGTGGAGGCGGGGAGTGAGAACATTTGCATCACCCCAGGAAGGTCCCTCTGGAATCTCGTAGCTGATTTTCCCAAGTATCAAATGAAAGTGCGTAGCTAAGCATGAGTAGATAAACACACGCCATGACTCACTGCCACGAGTCAGGCTGACTCACAGTGACTCCAGAGGCCAGGGGAGAGCTGCCTTTGTGAGGGTCTGAAACTCTGTTTACAGAGGACAAAGCCCCATCTCTCTCCCCCAAATGCTCAGTAACCACTTGTAAATGTGGCAGCCAATAATGAGGAGCAATAAGCTCTTGTGTTCAGTCAGAGCAGTCAGTGGCATGATTTAGTGATAAAGTGTTGTTGGTGGAAAACGCTGGGCACCTGGAACTTGAAGCATCCCCATGAGTTCGAATCCTCTTCCTTCCACATTACAGCTGGGAAACCAGGCCTTTGAACTGGTTTGGATTGTTTCAGTCATGCCTGATCAAGTGAGATCAGAACAGATCTAAATCTGGAAAATTTGGCTGATGCAGAGAAAACTGGAATGGGGAGTCAGAAGAGGTGTAGGGAGCTCTTTGAGGAGCTTGGGGTAGGAGACTGTGCCAGGACTGTGGAAAGCAACATACATTCAAAGTGGTATAATCGGCTGCCACCTTTGAGCTGGGCACCGTTGTTTCCAGCTCTGCCATTCAAGAGATTTGCTTGCTATGCAATACACATTCTCCCCCCACCCCCCACCCCTTTTTTCCCAAGAGAGAGACTGCATTTCGATCAGAGCACTGCTCCATCATTTTTCTCATTTGGGTTTCCATTGCGGTTCACCTGCATTTTATAAATTCAGTTCTGTTCCACTTTCTCTTCCTTAGCCATGACTGGTCTTGGACTTACACAAGAAGTCCCGTGTAAAAATGAGTCATTCATTGAAGCTCTCTGATGCCCAACCTCACTGGCCTGCTGGTACTTCGGGGGTGAAGTTCCAACAAGATTAGCATGCCTGTGACTTCTGTTCCTAACAATCTGTCATTCTCCCATCTTTCTCAGGCAGGAGACATGACAGCATTAGAAAGGTCGTGAACCTTCTGACCACTAAGCAGACAACAAGCCCCAACCCCCTCAATCCGACCATACCTTAGAAGGTAGACCAGAGTTGCCAGTGGTTTGGGGTCTGGAGCCTGACTGTCTAGGTTCATCATTCCACTTCTGACTTGGGACAAACTGCTTTCTTTCCTGTGCTTCAGCCTCTTCATCTGCAACATGCACCCCACGGGGGTGATAATAAAGAGGAACCGTTTGTTATCTGTTAATAATGTACACGAACAACTCAGAGCTGTGCCTGATTCATAGAAAAACGCTCAATAAATATCAATCTATTTCTATGTCTGACTCTTTATTCAAAGAGATTTGAGACATTCCAAAATGCTGAAAGACCACACCCTCCCTCCCCCAGCATAAGGTCTAAAGCATTGTCATTCCAGTGGGAGCCCTGCTATACCTTCCCCAATCACATTCATCGGTATTTGTCATTCCCGTGCATCTCTCTGGACTTTTACCCCATCAGTCTAAATCTCTGACAGTGAGACTGAATGGAAATCAGCTACAACCAGGACCGCTGTGCTCCTCTTGAAGGGGCCTAACATAACATGAAGTCCCTGGGTGATGCACACATTAATATGCGAGGCAGCTCTATGGAAGACCGGAGCTTCAAGTCTACCCACAGATGCCTCTGAAGAAAGGCCTGGCGACCTGCTTCCAAAGCCTCGGCCCTCGGCAGGCTTCTGCAGCACAGTTCTGCTCTGACACACACAGGGCCCCGGAGTCTCAATGGGCTGCGTGGCAACTGGGGAGGCATAGTAGCTCATCAAGCACAAAATGGCATTTTGTGAGCAAACCCTCATGCGCCACATTGTTACCGGTGTCTTTTCACCTTCCTATGCTAGCAAAGCCCTCCTATTTCCAAGGTGACCTGTTTAATGATTGAAGACTTCAATTAAAAAGCAAACAACCTCACCACCAACAAGTCCATTTGCAGAGCAGACAGCCTCATCTTTTCCCTGCCGAGTGACTTGTGCCTTTGAACCACTGACCTTATGGCTAGTAATCAAAAAGCCTAATCCACAGCTCCACGGGAGCTCTTTGATTAGCTTTCCTACTCATGGGTCTCTGTTTGTCAGACCATTCACCCCACTATTTGCTGACACCAACCCCCTTTTCTCTTCCAGACAGAGATGCGGCTGCAGGACCAGCAGTTGGCAAGACAGCTCATGCGCCTGCGCAGTGACATTAACAAGCTAAAGATTGAGCAGACCTGCCACCTCCACAGGAGAATGCTCAATGATGCTACCTATGAGCTGGAGGAGAGGGACGAGCTGTCCGACCTCATCTGTGACTCCCCTCTCACCTCCTACTTCAGCCTCTCCACCCCACTCAAGCTCATCGGTGTCACCAAGATGAACATCAACTCCAGAAGATTCTCTCTCTGCTGAGAAAGCCTGCAGGTGGGCAGTGGAGTGGTACTGGGGTCTCCCCAGAGCCAGGGCACACCTTGAACAGATCTGCCGTGCTTCTCCAAGACCCACCCCCAGGACCTGTTGGAAGGTGTTCTCTCAGGGGCCCCAGCTGGGGAAACCCAGCAGCCCCATAACTGGCCCTTCATTTAACACCCACAGATTCCACGGAAGGGTCACTATCGCCAGAAGGGAGATGAGAACTGGGGTCCCAGTACAATCCATAGCAGTCCTGTCCTCAGGCTGGGATCCCAAAAGGAGGGGTTCCCAGGAGAAGGTCTCCCAGTGGCATGGAGCTCCCAGAGGGGAAGGTGGCTAGATATGTTGGATATGTGCACCATGTTGATGTCCTCTAAGGCTACAGTTGACCTTCAATGGATGACTCAGCAGTCTTGATGGGGACACACTGGGGGAGAAACCCAAAGGCATCACACTGTGAAGCTTGGGCCACAGGTGCCCCAGCCTGGCAGCCAGTACCCCTGGAGAACACGCATCAGCCTTTGCTCTCACCATGACAAGGCCATTCCGTTTGTGTCTGTGTGGCTCAATACATGCAATGGGCACACACCCATGCAGGTGGGGCCAAATGAGCTATTTCAATCATAACTTCCAAAGAGCTTCCTTGCTGCCCCCTCCACAACCCGGAGAGTGCCTCGGAAACTCTTGGTGATAGAACCAGGCAGCATAATAAACAGATTTACCATAATTCTCCTCTGGGAGACAGCATCACCTACTTGACCTTACAGTTGCCTCCCTAGAGAATGACTGAGGGGGCCAGAGCTTGTCTTGAGCCTCCTCGGAGATTCTGTGCCTGACCGGACAACTGACTTCAGTTGACCTGTCTGTTGCTAACTTGTAAATATCTGTTTACCACCACCACCATGCCTCCCCTCCCCCCAGCCCCAGAGAGAAAACGTTTGGGTAGGTCAAGTGCAGAGCCCACGTATTTGACCTTAAGAGACTTTCCCTAACAACAAGTTGAAAACTGAAACCTCAACAGGTTAGGAAAATTAATACCATTAATGGTGAGTGGTTGATGTCACACCATATGGTCCTCCACCCACCTAGTCCAATTGTAAAATCATGGGGGCAGTTTTAATCATAGATGCCACCTAGTCTTGCCCTCCCATTCAAAAAAGGAGTTAGCGGAAACCCAGAGAAGGAAACTGAGTTCCTTTAAATCACACAGTTATTCAGCAGCTGTAGGACAGTGATGTGTTTAATCATGACTAATCAAACCCCAAAGATGGCTGCACTGCTTTGCTAACCCTGCCAATGGCCACATCCCCGACTCTCAACCTACTCAGCCTCACTCACCCTCCCACCTTGAAATTCAAATACTCAGGTCAAACCCGTGCAGGGTCTGGACAGTGGACCTACAGGACATGTAGTGGCCTCGCAGGACAGGCATCCCCATCGATAGTCCAAGTTCAGCGTCCTGCTTCCCCAGCTTCATAGCTAGTCCTTTCATACACACACACACACACACACACACACACACACACCTGGGAGATGTTGCTGTTCTTTGGTGAGCTGAGTGTGGGAGGATGCAAATAAATAGTCCCTAGTTAGACAGAAAGCAACTTGGTCATTTCTGGGTGGTTCCAAAGGGGTGGATGCTTCCTCAAAGAAGGTCAAACAACATAGTAAGATGTTTTCTTGCTCTAATCTGAGTAAGAAGAGATGTCTGAGGCCCAAAGGGCCCCATTTAGAGGACCACAGTGGAGAGGCATGTTCTCTGACCATGCAGGAAGGGAGGGAGGCAAGTCTCTCCTCAGGGACGATGCACAAGCGCTGCCAAGCCTGAAAGAAGCATTCCTCCCAGAATTCTTCACGAACACACCCTTGAGGCAGCATGGTGTCATTGCCCGAGTCTGCCTGCACTTACCCACGCACATGCAAAGAACATACAGTAAACATTGAACCCATTTTACAGAATTTTTAAATCACTTACTATAGTAAAAGATGAGTGGTTGACTTGCCCAGTTAGTCTAATGTTCCTGTCTTTGTTTTTAGAGAGGAGATTAAGATCAAGACATGGTGATTTTTCTTAGTCCAGCCCAAGTGAATTCTATTTGGGATAAGGAGGGCAAAGAGGAGGGGGCAAAGACAGGGAAGCTTTCTTGCAGTACATTGTTAGTGCTCTTACTTTCCACAACTTCCCGAACTAGGAACCTTGTTCAGCCTCGGGGGTCACTGCTTTGTAAGGGCCGATGCCTATGGGTCTCAGCCACGCCAGCCTAACCTGACCGGCTGCCCAGGGCAGCGTCCTGGCTTCCATTGTGTATACAATGCGGTTTGTAGCTCTGGTCATCATCAAGCCACCTCTCCACCGGCCCCAAGTATGCCCTGGGCGCACCCTATGACATCCCTGTGGGCACTGCCGTGTGTGGTGACGTCAGATGCCTTCGTAAGTCCAGTAGCAATCACTAAAGCCGGGGCAGGCGTGGCGACATCTCACCCAGGCTGAGCGAGGCCTCCTCCCTGTGTCTTCTAGCAATACCAAGTGCTATTACATAGTTTATGGACAATTTATAATTGTATTTTTATGAGTATGTGTTTCTATATTGCTGGTAGAACAAAGTGAAATAAAATGCATTTCAAAAGATACCCATCTAATGAGGAAAAATGTGCATGATGTCATCTGTCTCTGTTACAGCTCCCGTAGCAGGCACCGGCCCTGAATAGTGAGGGAGGCATGGCGGGGGCGGGGTGGAGGGGATAAGAAAGGAGGAAGAGTAGCTCACTTGATGGAGGGGTTGGGAGTTGAATGGAGGTGTGTACGGTGGCCAGGAAAATAGTCACCAAAATCACTCTCCCTCTTTTCTGCCTCTTCCCAAAGGTGTTAACTCTTCAGTACGCTGAAGACAATTTGTGCTCCCAATAGGCTATCCTCTCGGAGCAGTGTACCTCAACAGGAAGAGTATGTGGGACTCCCTCAGGGGTGGGCTGCAAGTGCATGTTCCCAGGAAACCGCTCAGCCCTGGCTGCAGGATCTGTCTCTTTTGACCTGGATTAGGCCTGAGAACCCACTTTAATAAACACACCGCAGGATTCTGCTGCAGGCCAGACACTTAAGATAGGGCGAAAGAACATCCAGCCCAAAAGGCATATAAGGCCAATGAAATCATTAATACCAGCTACCCCCAGTCACCTCACCAAAGAGAAGCATTCCAGCCATCACATTAGGGGTGAGCTAATCAAATGCTTGACCCATATGGCCCATGAATGAGGTTATCCATAGCCAATTGGCCCTCAGCAGAAAAAATGTTCCCCACCCCTGGAGAAGGAGGGTAAGTTGATCCTATTTCAGTGTTTTCAAAAGAGGCAGTGATCGAAGGGGGTGTGCGTATCCCATTTACAGAACGAACAGGGGGAAGGAAGCTCTCTGGCAGTCCCATGGGGATTCTATCACCTGGCTGACCAAGGGAAAGGGGTATCATGAATGGTGAAGGGGAAAGTCAGCAGAAACGAGGGAGACCTGCCATGAGCTGGCTTGGTGTACCAGTCACCACATGGGCAAATATGCCCGTGATCATGAGAACGTGATCATGAGAACGGTGCTTGACTAGGCAATGTTTTGTTCTGTTACACATACCAAGCCTTTTTGGCATAGTGATTATGTGATGGGCTGCTAGCCACAAGGTCAGCAGTTCGAAACCATCACCTGCTCCGCAGGAGAAAGACAAGGCTTTCTTCTCCCATAAAGAGTGATAGTCTCAGAAATACAAAAGGGCAGTCCTGCCCTGTCCTATAGGATCATGGACTTGATGGCAGTAAGTTTTTAAAATGTTTATTATCCATATGGTCACCATGAGCCGGAACCACTAGATGGCAACTCACAAAATAAACCCAAGAGAAGGTGTGATTGTGACCTACTGTCCGCCAAGAACAGACAGTACAAATCTGGCCATTCATAGTGCGGGCCATGAGGTGCTGAGCCACGCAGATATGCCAGCAGTGGTCTCCACCACCCACCACCGACCACCTGGTTCAAAGGGGAGTCATGACACCACTTGGCCCTTGCACTCGGGAAGACAGGACTGCACAAACACTTTTCAGTACATTGGGAAGCTACAGGGATTTTTGGTGTGATAACCAAGGAGGAGGGGAGAGCTGGTCCCATGTGGGATGTTCCCACACTGTGGCGCACACTGAGACATTCTTTGAAGGTAAAGTGAGCAGCCCTTACTGGTAACTTGGATGTAGAGTGAGAAGGAACTAGAGACGTTAAGGGTGCCCTGTGGGCCAGCAAGTGGAAGGAGGGTGATGATATTGACTGAGATAGAGAACCCTGGAGGGAGCATTGCTGGGGGGGTGGGGACAGGCAGCCTTAATAGCTGTGTTTCAGCCATGTTGTCATCACATGTCAATCACACACTCAAGGGGAGAGTAGGCCATGGAGAGTAGGAGACGAGAATTTCAAAGCTAAACCCAAGTTGGAGATAAAAGTTTGAGCGTCATCACTGGGAGATATTTAAAGCACTGCAACTGGATGGATTCATCTGAAAGGAACTATAGATATGGAAGAGAAGAGGGGTAAGTGCTACACCCCAGGAACCCCAAGATCTAGAGATCTGAAAGCGAGAGAGGAACTGTCAGAGAAGACATAAGCGGAACAGTAGGAAGGTGGAAGGGAGACCAGGAAAATGGGGCATTAGAGAACCGTAAAGAAGAAGATGTACCAAGAAAGGCGGGTGTTAACATCAATGTCGACTGAGAAATCAAATAAGTCGAGAATTCAACTTCAGCTTCCGCAGGATGGCGGCCTCTGGGTGACTGTGGCCGGACCCTTTCAGGGCAGTGGTTGGGACAAAAGCCCAACAAGTGGATGAGGAGAAACTCGGGAGTGAAGAAACAGACACAGCAAGCAGAGACAACACGTTCTCGTTGATTTGCTCCCCCGAGGGCAAGGAAATAGGGCCAGGTGCTGGAAGAGGACATACGTCAAGGGACCGGGCTGTTTCATTTAACAACGTGTGGTAAAGGTGAGGACAGGTCATCTGGAGCCAGCGAGTCGTTGATGCCCTGTGAGGAGAGGACAATGCCGGTGCGGCAGTGACGTTCCTGGATGAGGGCCCAGGAGCCCGAGTGTAATGTAAGTGTGGGGATCCGAGAGGAAGAGGAACACTTCTTCTCTGGAACAAGAGGGAAGGCAGGGCGAGGTGCTGAAGACGAGGAGCTTAGCGGACTCCGTAGTGGGGGAAGGAGGCATGTCCCATTAGGGGGTTCCTGTTTTCTCTATGAAAGATGAGGGTGAGCTGAAGGGAGGTGTAGTGTTGGAGAGCTGATGAGAGAGGAGTTCTGAAATAACTCTCTCTGAGCATGAGCCAGTTAACTTATCAGTAAGGCGCGGTGGAATCACCTGGCAGCGCCAGTGTCCGTTGAAGGCCAGTGGAGACAAGTCTGCGATAAAGCCAGTGCACATGGCTCAGTGCTGTTTCTGATTGGCTGGTTGGTTTCCCCAGCAGTATGTCACTGTTCCAGTGCAGGTGTAGACCAAGCACCTGTGGGGAGAGGAGATGTGCCAGGCGGATACGATGGGGTAAGGGAAGAGCAAATGCTAAAGGTGTTTTCCAGAGGCGCAGTCATGGTGCTGAACTCAAGAGGCCAAGCTGGGAATGGAGAGAGGGGAGGACGCATGTGTGTGTGTGGGGGGGGGGAGTGGAGAGGGTAGGGGGGGGGGCAGTGTTTAAACTAGACGATAGTGCTAAAGTACTTGGCCTAAGACTTGGAGGCCCCAGAGAGATCAGAGAAGTGTTCGCGGGCAGAAGGTGAGAATCAGAGGGAGTAAACACTGGCACCTGGGAGCTGAAGCGGCTTCTCCAGGTAGGGACGTGGCTGCTGGATTAGCTTTCAGTGAACCCAGCTTTGTGTGGGCCTGGCCTGGCCAGTGACTCTCATCTGAATTGTGGCTTTGAGAGTCTCCCAAATTGGCACCATTTTCTTCTTTGGGCAGGAGATTTGAACTCTGTTTATGCATGTCCCCTTTTGGTTTTCTAACCAGAACCGAAGCATTTCCCCCTTCTGAATTCCCCGCACCAAAGCCCTGGAGTCGGTGGTCTTGCTGGCTTGGGGAAGAAAGCTGTGTGATTGTGCTAGAGGAGAGAGACGGTCGTGTGAGCTGCAGCCGACCGGCCAACACAAACAGACCTCTCATAACCAGAGTCTATCTGATGGGAATTGCTCAGGCAGCTTGGAGGTTTCAGGCTTGGCTATTTATAAAGAACATGTCCACAGGCTCCGAGCAAACAGGCACGAAGACAGCTAGGCGGTCTTCAAAGGACAGTGATTCAGGAAGAGAAACCATCAGAATGCTTTGAGGGCACCACAATGCTTTGTGGTCGCCCACATTCGCTAGGAGAGGGTGTCTGCTTGGGAACACACCCTCTGCTGTGGGGAAGGATGGGTACTAGGGGAGTGTAGGCACCCCTGGGCAACAAACCAGGGAGACCAGGGTCAGTGTGGCAGGACCAGCATGTCTCTTCTGAGCCATTTTACTCCGCAGAACGATCCCAATTCATTCTTCTTCCCGCTACTGCAAGTTAGGGAGACGGAAGTCCTGGGAGGGTAATGATAAGAAAGATGAGAACCTCCATTGGTGCGGTCAGTCTCTTCCTGTTTGTTCCTGGTAGGCATGATAACGCATCATAAAATGTATTGATATATAGGGGTAGAGCCAATGGGAACCCCAGCTTTGTCCCCAAAGACACTGCTGGCTGCGCTAGCTGGTTCTTTCTGCAGGAGGCTGCAGGGGCATGTCACTGCCCTCTCCGAGGGGGGCCTTTGGCATCCATCTATTGCCCAGACTGTAGCCTTTTGATAAAAGGTTGAGAGTTGCTGCCAGTCTGCTCTGGGCTCTGCTCCCGTTGACACTTGTAGAACGACAGAAGCCCTAGTCAGACTCACCGCAGTGTGGAAAACAGCATGTGGGGAGAAATAGGGGAGGGAAGTGGGGGCAGTGCCAAGACAGACAGCACACGAAAATGCATCAGGGGAAAAGGGCTCTTTTCTCAAGTGGAGTGGCACCCATGTGAGCACAGGAAATGGCCTTCCCTCCCTGCCACGACTTGTCTTTCACGGTCTCTGGCTGGTGAAGCAGCAGCTCATCTAACCCGCAGCCATCAGCAGGAGGCGTGGAGCCCAGACTCTGCCCCACCACGGAGCACGTTGACCGAAGCCAAAGTCATCCTTGCATTCATGATGGCCAATTTCACACCACAGTCCCGCACGAAGAAGGGGCTGGCCTTCAGTCCCCGATTCCCCCTCCGGTGGCACCTTGGCCAGGGCCCCTTCTACAAGCAAGCTCAAGGAGGCCCTGCCTCCAGGGACCAAAGCTCAGCCCACAGAAGGCAAGCTGCTCTCCCCGTGTGGCCTGAAAGAGGGGCTGGGAGGAGGGCCTATTGCCTGCTTCCTGTAAGACACAATGGGGTGCAGAGCATGATCACCAGCATCCCATCCCCTTCATCTCAGCCAGCCACCGGGGCACGCCGCTCCTTTCTCCAGAAGGGAAGACAAGGCAGAACGAACCACCGGGGAAAGGCTCAGGGCGCTTGGCGAGGGAGATCTTGATTTGTTTGTTTGGGTTTTTTTTCTCGAAGCAGGAGAAGTTTCTCTTTAAAACTTTCCAGCCACTTCTATTTCTAGCATCGGAGACAAGAAGTCTCCCTGAAAGAAAACCACTTGGGCGGCCCCTTTCCATTAAGTGGATGAGAATCGAGTTCACTATCATGTTTCTAGGGGAGGGTGAGTCAGGGCGTCTGAGGAAGACCGGCTGCCCTTAGCCCACCCATCCCACAGTTGTTAAGGAGAAGGCCACAAATTGCCTTGAGGCCACAAAGCCTTCTGGAAGATGGGGAGGGGAGGGGAGCCTCACTCCTCCACAGACTCCCCGTGAGTGGAGCTTCTCCAAACGCCCACTGGGTTAGCCCAGAGTGAAGGATCATGAGACCGAAGGTGCACCTGGCCGGGTCACAGTGTTCTCCACCGGCTCCTGTGCTGCCGAAAGCTGGGCCGGGAACCAGAGCAGCAGCAGGGCTGATGCATTTGCATTAGGAATATTGGTGGAGAATACTGAAAGCACCACAGAGCCCCAAAAGATCCACCAAATCTGTCTTGGAAAAAGGACAGCCAGGGCACTCCTTAGAATCGAGGAGGGAGGCGAGACTTCATCTCATGTCCTTTGGGCATGCTGTCAGGGGGGACCAGTCCCTGGAAAAGACGTCATGCTTGATAAAGTGGAGGGGCAGCGACAAAGCAGAAGACCCCGAGGGAGACGGACGGACACACTGAATGAAACAACGGGTTCAGGAGATCACACCGCCCCCTAACCATTCACTCCCTGAGCACAGAGGAGCCAGCAAGTTACAAGTTACAAAGAAGCAGCCCGCCACTTATAGAGCAGGTCTCAGGACCTGAACAAGACCTTCACACACGCCAGGTGTGCCACCAACACCTAGAACATGCAGTTTGTGCATTCGATGCCTCCTTGACGTCATCATTCTAGAAAAACCTGAAGGAACAACTGTGGCCTCTTCCAAGGTGCAGGGCCTGCCTGACAGATGGGTTGCCGCTAACTCGGCTGCCCTTGATTGACCCCTGAGGAAGATGCGGGCAAGAGAGCATGCTCCCCACCCGTGTCCCTGGCCGATTCTCTTTTCTCCCCTCTCTGTTCTGGGCTTGCCTCTTCCCCCTCCCTCTGCTCCCAAGATCTGGGGAAATGACCCAGGCCTCTCTATTTGAAGCCCACCTTTGTCTGAGGAGCTGGAAATGGCCACGTGATTTCCTTCCTGGGCATGTGTTCTGATGTTTATCCCTTGTCTTATTCTGTGAGAGGGGGCAGGAGGAGGCCCATTCTTGAGTCTCCCAAGGCCTGTGGGGAAAGACACCCGCTTCTCCAACCTGGGTCCCCTGGCCTCACCTCACACCAGCACCCAAAGCAGCCCAAGTCCAGAAGTGTAGAGGGTACCTCCCACCCATCCCACCCCACCTCGCCCTCAGGGCTTGGAGGCCCCAGAGGAAAAAGCTCATGGATTGTGAGATGCCATTCCTGGATGCCACGGGCCACATGCTCGTTCTCCTTGTGAGAGCAAACCTTCAAACCATCAGGTCCTGACCAGCTCCCAGCACTCCCTCACCATTCAGGGATCCTGCTGGCTCACACCCATCCTCTGGTGTTGACCCCTGTGTGGCCAGCACCCCTCCCTGCCCTCCACAGAAGTGGGCCCCAAGGCCATTCCAGACAGCTGCCACCCTCAGTGAGGACCACTCCCAGCGGCCCCGGGCCTAGGTTTGTTCCTTAGTGCTAACCCGGGCACTGCTGCCTGCCAAAGACCTGCCTGCCCCCAGGCCTGGGGCTTTCCGCATTGACCTTTCTTTTTCTTTCTCCACATGCTAGATGGAATTGTTCACCTGGTTTGAAATAACACAATATAAGAAAAAATCTTTTGTAATGAAGCAAAAGGTTCCCACGTGCCAGTGCGAGGTGAGTGCGTGCAGGAGAGCAAGGCTTCCTTCTATGGGGCCTAGCGTCCCTGCGAGCCAGCGCTGGCTGGACCGCACCGGACAAGATGGCGACAAAAGGACAGCATGCTTGATAAGGGGCAGCGAAGAGGAGGACGTGCCCCCAGCAGGTGCAGGGACACAGTGGCTGCCACGATGGGCTCTCCCAGAGGGGTGGTTGTGCAGTGCTGCGGGCCCCCAACAATGGCAAGGAGTCCCTGGGTGAGACAGAAGGGGAGCGCGCCCCGCTGCCAGCGGATAGGCTGGAGGGTGGAGCCCACTCAGTCTCCTCAGAGCAAAGGCTGGTGCTGGTCTTCCCCATCAGCCACGGGGAGCCTGTTCTACTCTGACATTCTGCTCCGGATGTCCCCTGGAGTCCACCTGACAGCAAGTGGCATAAGTCGAGCGGAGGGGCAGGGAGAAAGCACATCAAGAGGAAGGGGGGCACCTGCCCTGATGCCCCAGGTTCCTGCGGGAGGGCTCACTCTGGGCACAGCTGTGGGGAGGCCTGGCTGAGCCCTCTGTGCCCTCTGGGGACGGCATCCCGCCACTTCAGGGTCCACAAAGAGCAGCCAGTAAGGCAGCCGAGAGATGGGCTTGCCGTGAAGAAATGGGGCTCCGGAGGAGACGGAATATTTTTTAAAGGCCTGGCCTTACCCATAGAGTATGGCCTGGTGACGGGCAACCACACAGAAATCTCCCATCAGGGCCAGAAGGTGGTAGCCATCCGAGGACATTTGTTCCTAGGTGCACCGATGGTTCGTCCTGGACTGCTGACCTCGGAGCTCATGGTGCAACCCATCCGACAGTACCCAGAAGCAGCAGCCTTGGTAATCTGCTTCCATGAAAGTCACAGCCCTCGAAAACCCCACGGATAATTTCGCCTCTGTCACCCACTGGGGTCCTCAAGAGCGGAAATGGGCAGATGGCAATTCATGAGAAGGAGAGAAGGAGGTGTGGAGCTGAGTGACTGGCCATTCAGCTGGTCACCGCCAGGGCTGGAAGTGCAGTTTGGGTTCCTAAGCGTTCCACTCAGTCTCTAACACACCAACTTCTCTTCCATGCAGCCTTCCCACATGCACGGTGCCCTAGGCTGGCACCACTCAGACAAGGAGTGGTGGCAAGCTTGGTTACTCGTTGGGCTGTTAACTGCAAAGTCAGTGGTTTGAAACCCCCAGCGCACTGTGGGAGGAAAAAGGAGGCTTTCTACTCCCATAGAGAGTTGTGGTCTCAGAAACCCACAGGGGCAGTTCTACCTTGCCCTATAGGGTCGCCAGGAGACGGAATCAACTCTGGCAGGGAGTCTGGTTTGGTTTGGAGAATGTTCTTCCTTCTCCTGCAGACGCATTGTGGTGAGGCGATCCTCTGGTGCCCTCTGCTGGAGAGCAGGACTCCAGACCGTCAGGCACCGCGTAACATCCCTTCCAGCAAGGACGACGCCCAGGGTCCCATGAGGTTAACAGTTCAGAGATCCCAAGGGAAGATTGGGACGTTGTGAATGCAGCTGCTTCCCATGTGCAGCATAGGTATCTCACGTCTGTTAGGTACAAGATGACGTGTACCACCAGGCATGTCATGGTATGGTGCATAAACCAACCAAACATACACACTGCGGCTGAGTCCCTTCAGATTCATGGCGATCCTTTATAGAGCATGCCCAGAAAATATGGACCGTTTTGAACATAACCTAGAAAACATTGGTTTCACTTGTGCACCTAGACTGGAATTCATATTTTATCTCAGTCCTGGAATACAATCTTTTATTTAAAAAAAAAAGGGGGGTGGCCACCATTGGACCTGAAAATCTTGTGATCATTTTTAAAGTCTATTGTTCAATTTTGCCATAATTTCTAAATGCTTACAATGCCTAATGAATGTATCCATTTCCCCCATTACCTTGGAAAGAGAGAAAAGGCCTGGCACGCATCTACCTTCTGGTCCCACGTGTCCAAGGCCCGGCTACCGCAGGATTTCCCCCTCCGTGGCTTCACCCGATTTCCAAGGGCTAGCTGTCCTTTTCCATCAGGAATGAAAAGCTTGGCCTTTTGTCTGAGACCAGAGCTTTCCAGGATTGTGACCAAAGTGATTCGGGCGCCTCTTCAGTTGTCCTTGATCTGTCTCTCTTTGCATGAGTCAGAAACAAAAAGATTACATTCCCCAAAGGTGTCTGCTCATTATACTACACACTTTCTCTGTGCTAATTTGCCTCAATCCATTAAGCTCTCGTCTTTTAAAGTGCTTATGTTGCGTTTCTTTTTACCTTCAGGGGAAAACTAGCTCACGAGTGACTCCCCTCATTCATTGCCATCAAGTCAATTCCAACTCCCGGGGACCCTGCGGGGAAGAATAGAGCTGACTGACCCTGGACGTTTCTGAAACTTACCTGTTTACAGCCTCCTCTTTCTTCCCCAGAGAGGTTGGTGGGTTTGAACTACCGACCTTGCCATTAGCAGCACGATGTCTAGCCCACTATGCCACCAGGGCAAAAAAAACATTGTAAGTACCCTTGACTGCCAAAAGAATGACTAGCTCTGTCTTGAAGTACAGTCAAAATCCTTAGAAGCAAGGATGGCGAGACTTCATCTCTCTTCTTTTGGACCAGTGATCTAGAGAAGACAGTTCCCGGGAAAGACACCTGCTTGGTAAAGCAGAGGGGCAGCGACAAAGAGAAAGGCCTTTGACGCGATGGGGCGATGGAGTGAAGCCATGGCTGCAACAGTGGGCTCAAGCATGGGAACAGTTGTGAGGATGGCACAAGACCTGGGCATGGTGCATCCTGTGGTGCCTAGGGTCATGTTGAGTCCGGACCGACTTGAAGGTACCAGACACCAATGACAAATACTCACTTCTGTCCAAATGACAGCCTTACTTGCAAACTGTCTTCCCCTTCTTCATTCCTGCAACGCTCCCAGGCTCAATTCTGTAAATTACACCAGCAAGCAAAGCTCATGCAGTTGATCTCGTATCCTCTTTTAACAAAGCACTGAAGAAAGAAAAAAAAAATCAGGCCATCTTGAATTTAGAATTAACTTGGTTTCAAGAAGATTTTTTTTTAAGTGTGTATTTTTCCTTAAAACCAGAACGAAATAAATTAATGAAAGGAAGAGATAAACAATCAAAACCATATAACTAGCCTCTAAAATTTCAGAAGATGGACATGTGACTCTCCCTCCCTGCTGTTACCAAACTTCCAGTTCTTAAATGTTAAAAGTTAAATCAATGTTACATTAACCCTGATCATCAAAATCTTTCTCACCTACTGTCTAGGTCAAAGGGCAGAGAGAAGTTCTAGCTTCTCCCTTATAAGAAAGTCATGCCCCCAAGGAGCATCATCAGACTGTGTGCCCTGACTGACAGGTTGATGTAGTCATACAAATTCAAACTGATATAAAATCATCCAGCTGCCACAGCATAACAACATCTAGCAAGAAGACCTATTCTCACAATCTACTGATTATTTGAATCCTTAGGAAAGAGCAACATTGTTCTGTGGCTGTGAACGAAAGCAAACATTCTGGAGCAGGGTTTTCGTTTCCCATGTGACTCACGCCCCCTGCTGGTGCTCTTTCCAATTGTCCACAAACATGACAACCAAACTTCTGTCATTGAGTGGATGCAACTAAGCTCCATCTCTCTCCCCAGGAGCAGCTGGTGGTTTCGAACTGCAGATCTTGAGGATCGCAGACCAATGAGTAACCACTACGCCACCAGGGCTCCTCTGGAGAGTTCGCCCTTTAAGCCATGGCAGATCTCAAATATCACATCTGGTGATCAGAGAAATTCAGACGTAGAAAACATTAGAGATGGCAAATAAAACGAAAAATCAAAACGATGCCAAGGTCTAGAGAGGGACCCAAAGGCAGGAGAGGTAACCCAAGAGAAACCCTGTGCGAGTCCTCTCCTCCCAAGCCGTGTCTAGTTAAAAAGCACCGAAGAAGGTCACGTAGAAAGAAGATGTTTTGAGAATGATGAGGGCAACAAACGTACAAATGTGCTTGACACAATGGATGGATGTATGGATTGCGAGAAGAGTTGTATAAGCCCCCGATAAAATGATTTTCTTAAAATCACCAAAGAACTGAAAATAAATTAACACACTTCTAAACAACCCAAGGACCAAAGAATACATTTTCAAAGGAAATTAGAAAATAATTTAAATCTATTGTAAATAAATATATGCTATATTCAAAATTTTGATAATGTATGTAGATAACAACCAGAGGGAAATTTGCTTTAAGTGTTTATATTAGGATGGAAAAAAGACCTAAAACACATTTTTTCATCTTCTACTTTAAGAACCTAGAAAAGAACAAATTACACGTGAATTTAAGAAAAAAGAGAAAACAAGCAGTATTAGCACAAAAATCAATGAAATAGAAACAAGTAGAGAAAATCAATAATACCAAATTTTGGTTAATCAAACAGGAATAAGACTGTTAAACTTCTCATTATATTGGTCCCAAAAAAAGTGAGACTAGGCACAAATTGCCAATAGTAGGGCTGAAAGAGGAAATGTCACCATAGATCAATAAACTCAACCAAATGATTGATAGCTAGTCGATTCCAACTCACCGAAAGCCTAAATACAAGGGTATCAAGGCTTTTGTAAATCTTTATGGGTCTGGACAGCCTCCTCTTTCTCCTGAGGTGTGGGTGGAGAGTTTGAACTGCTGATCTTGTGTTGGCAGTCCAACACTTACCCAATAGCACCACCAGAGATCCTTGGGATCATAAAGAAGCATTAAGAAAAACTTTATGCCTAAATTTGAGTTTATGTGAAATGGGAAAACTCCTTGAAAGACATGAGTTGTCAAAACTGAATGAAGTAGAAATAGAAAGGAACAAATATCCCTCTAGCTCCCACACAAGGAAGTTTAGGCCTAGATTGTCCCGCCAGCAAATTCTAGCAAATATTTAGAAAGAAAAGATTATCAATTCTCATTCATAAAAGGGAGGATGAAGGAAGACTTCTGACTCACTTTATAAGATCATCATTAGCCTGTGTCTTATTATCTCCTGCTGCTCCAACAGAAGCATCCCAAGCAGATGACTTTAACACAGAGAAACTTATTCTCTCATTGCTTAGGAGGCTACACGTCTAAATTCAGGCGCGCTGATAGTGTAGTGGGTTACACATTGAGCTGCTGACCATAACGTCAGTGGTTCAAGCCCACCAGATGTTCCATGGAAGAAAAGGGGGCTCTCTGCCACTGTAAGTATTTATAGCCTCAGAAACCCACAAGGGCAGGTCTACCTTGTCCCATGCGGTCCTGGTCTTCTTTCAACATCTATGGGCCCAGCAGTCCTTGCTTGGAGCTCTCCATCTGTTTGGACAGTAATCTTCCCTGCATGCAGGAGGTTCTCAGTGCAAGGATCCCAGGTTCAAAAGACACACTCTGCTTCCGTTTTTCTGTCTTAGCATTACTGAGCTCCCTCCCTCTCTGCTTTCTTTTTGATGCTTTTATCTCTTGTGAACTCCACGTGCATGGATCCGGACTGTGACTCGTGGAAGAGTACTGCTCATGCATGCACACACACACACACACACACACACACACACACACACACACACACCACCTGAGTCTCTTTACAGCTCATTGACCCATCACGTCATATGGATGATTACACCATGACATAGTTGCCAGGTGGCATCATGACAGAACGGCAAACCACTGACCATCATGACCCAACCAGGTGAACACACACACATTCTGGGACACAGTTCAATTCACGGCACCCCGATGCCCACAGCAGACAAAGCCATTACACAGTGGGACGGAGGCCTCTGCCGCACTGCCACTGAGTCTATTTCAGGCAGGGTCCGACGGGGCAGAGCAGAGCTGCAGAACTGTTCTGTTGAGACTCCACTTTAGAAAATCCCCAGTCCCCATTTTTGTTTTGTTGTTATTGTTCTTGTTGTTTTCCAATCCCCATGAAGGGTTAAAAAAAACTCTCAGTAAACTAAAAAGAGAAAGGGATTTCATCAGCGTGTTAAACGAATCTATCGAAAACCCTAGCAAGCATATGTAATGGTAAAAGACTAAATTATTTTACCTCAAGTTCGGAAGCGAGACCAAGTGGCCCATTCTCGTGAATTCTGTTCAGCATTAACTGGAATATCCCTGCCTGGGCCGTGAAGTAAGAAAAATACAATAAGGAGAAGAAGAAGAAGAATCAGGCAAACAGTTTGGAAAGGAAAAAGGAAAATTTTCTTTCTTTGTGTGTTAGTCTGGGTACTTTGGAGAAACAAATCCACAGCAACTCATGTATAAGAGAGAGTTTTATGTAAAGTGTGCATCAAGAAAACATCCCAGACCAGTGCTGCCCAAGCCCACAAGTCCAACATTAACCCATATGTCCGACACCAATCCACAAAGTCCTCCTCCATCTCACAAAACAGACACAATGATGCCGACTGCAGGATGAAAGCCGAGTCAGTGAGCGTGTAAGCATCTCAACGCTGGCAGGGGTCTCCACATGGCTGCTCCAGCACCCAGAGCTGCATTGGGGTAGGTCCATGGGACTTCTCCTTGGGGGTG
Source organism: Echinops telfairi (assembly GCF_000313985.2). Taxonomy (NCBI): domain Eukaryota; kingdom Metazoa; phylum Chordata; class Mammalia; order Afrosoricida; family Tenrecidae; genus Echinops; species Echinops telfairi. The sequence goes on from NW_022103906.1 coordinate 12,867,818, forward strand.
TCTTGCAGGAAATCAGCCTTGCAAGTTGAAGCTGGGAACTGCTAAGGCAGCTGCACCCTGGTCCGACCATCTCAAAGCAAGAGACCCGAGGACTCAAAGGCGAGGCTCACCGAGCCATTTATCATCTTCAATCAACACCACTTGTGTTTATTGGCCAGGTTGGCGCAATAAACTAACTCACTTTGCAAACAATATAATCATACTGACCCTATAGAACACAGTAGAACTGCCCCTGTGGGTTTCTGAAGTTGTAAATCCCTATAGAACATGAAAGCCCCATCTTTTGCCCTCAGAACGAAAGTTGTTTTGTTAATGATGGCTTAGAACCACCGATCTTGCAGTCAGCAGCCCAGCCATCTGGGGTCTGGAGTCAGTATTGGGTGCTGGGATTCCTGAAATGGGTAAGGCATGGTCTGTGGGGTTAAAGGGGAGAGAGAACCCCACAAAACATCACAGGTTCGGTAGGCGCGATTGTACAGCGATAATAAGTAGAGGTTACAGTAAAGTCATAGAGAGCATGAGAGTTAAAGGATAGAGTCAAGTAATGGAGTCAGACACAATTCATGGTAGCATGGCTCACCTCAGCCCCGTTTGATGGTCCTCCTGGAGGGGACATAGCCGTCAGAGTTGAAGCAGCTGCCTCGTCCTCCTCAGCCACCCTCCCGAGAACCAGGGAGCCTCCTTATTTATTGCTAACCACGCATCGTATCACTTTAGGGGGATCTGATTACAGAATCATACATCACAGAAAGGGGCAATACAATTCATCCTTGAACAAGTTTGATCACTCTGGTGTCTCATACAATAAAACAGACAATTCCTATTCTGGGAGGCATGCAAGTCCCCTGATAGCAGACAATAACCTATGTCATGGGTAGGGGTAGCAACATAGGCAATACAATCAATAGGAGGGGGATGACCTAGGGTGTGCCCATAGGAATGGGAAGGTCTAGGGTTACACATGTGACAAGATGGGTGGACTCTAGATTCATAATGGCTACCTAACCTTGGTCATCCTTGGGTGGGTTTGATCTCTCTGGTATCTCCTACAAGTAAACAGACAACTACTAACCTTATCAGAAGGGAGTGGGCCCTACTTAGGGTGAGTCAGACTATACAGTCTAGATGGCTGATGTTAGGGAGAATAACCTCTGACCTACTTTCGCTGACCGCCTAGTCAACAGTCATTCTCAAACTAAATCTGGCATATATTTTGGGGAGACAACTTAAGAGAAATCCTTCTGTTCCCCACAATGGTCCATGACTTCCAAGAACTTGAAAGGCAGTACTAAACCCTCCCGCTGAGCTCAGAACTATTTTCTCCTGTGCAGGATGGAAACACAGGCATCATTTCTGTAGAAACTCTCTCATACCACTCAATGGGGTTGGGTAAGGACACTATGTCTCTTTCCTAGGGCTGTAATAAGAAAATGCCACAGAGCAGGTGGTCTAACTACCAGAAACGTATCTTCTAACAGTTCAGGAGGCTAGACATTTGAGCTCAGAGCATCAGTTGATTCCTTCTGGGGGCTTGAGCGGAATTGTTCCCCACCGCTGTCTCTTCCTTCTGATGGGTGCCAACAACCACTGTGTGCCTGTGTAACTGACAGAGGCATCTGCCGATGTCACCACACCGTGTCTGCCTTCCTCTTGTGGTGTGTGACCTCCCCACCCCCCCCATCTCTCCTCTTTTATAAAATGTCATCAGAAGAGATTAGGATCAGAACCTACCTTACTCAGACTTTCTTAATTGCACTGACAATGTTAGGTAGCTAGCTTAGGGACAAGGGGTGGTCCCTCCCACGCCTATGGCTCCCATAGAGGAGGTTGGAAAGAAATCAGGCAACTATTAGACTCCTATGAAGACCCTAAAGTGAGCATGCTCCTACTCAAGCCCCTGGGTCAGGTGGGAGGTACACCTGGGCGGTCCAAACTAGGCCCAGATTCATGACGTCACCCAGGTGGGCCTAATTCAGCCAATGGGGTCAACCAACCTACCATCAACCACACCTTTTCCCAGTGGGCTAGAATAAAGGCAGGGAGCATGCTCTGGGCCGCTCTCTCTTGTCTTGCTTCTGGTCAGAGGCAGATAGAGAGGAAGGGTCTCTGGGCCTACATGTTCTCAGCCTCTAGAGTTTTGGGGCTTCTGGCCTCCCTGGATCCCCACCCGACCGCCGATCCACACCCATGGGTGCTCTTTTCCACGTGGTTGTTCGGACCCAGTTGTGAGTCCCTTGGAGACTGTAAAAACCTGAAACTTGTCCTGCCCTTCATAAAGCCCAACTTGGATTACAAAACAGGCTTCACGTGAATTCTTTCGTTGTGCAAAGCCAAGAACCAACATTATTACCGACTCCAGAAACCTACTAGTAACACTTGCAAAGAAGAACCCTTTCTCCTGGAGCCAGGTCCCCTTCACTGATGCAGAGTTAGGACTGCAACCCAAGCCCACCCACCACCGCGGGAACTTTGCATAGATTCGAACTGACAAAGCCACAGGGGGACCTGGCTTACACTAGTGACCCCAGTAGGAAGGAATGACTGAAACCAGGCTTACACTGGGGGAATTCAGGACACAGGGGGGTCTACACAAGGCTAGGGCTCTGAAGCCGACATATCCACACTACCAGGGAATTGGTCTGGTGGGGGTGGTTGCTGCTCGGTGCTGCGCAAGGGACCGCTCCTGCCAGAATTGGTAGGGTCCGGTGTGGCGGACCTCAGCCTTGAGGAAATCCACCTTGGGCATCCATTCCCCCACTCCTCTCCCGGCCTCTTCTGTAGCTGCCGCCCAGACAGGCCCCTTCGTTCTCCTGCGGATTGGCTGGAGGGTGTGAAACAAGCAACCTTGCCGTTAGCATCCAAATGTCGACACCGTGGAGCCACCAGAGCGGAAGGAAAGCAGTCCCCGGATGGTGTGGTTGGCATGCTCGGCTGCTGACTGAAATAGTGCGGGTTCAGGTTCACCCAGAGGGGCCTCAAAAGGAAGACCTGGCTAGCTACATCCAAACAATCAACCACTGAAAACCCTCCGGCAGCCATGGCCTGGCCAACAGTAGCTTATCAATAAGATAACACAAACCTTAAAAGGCTAAATAAACAAGTGGGAACTGTACTTTAAATTTCATCAAAAGACTACTAAAAACGTGAAAAGAAACGATTGACTCGGAGAATATCTTTGGAAGCCATCTATAAGATTACAACAGCTGAGCAACAAAAAGATAAATAACCCAATCCTAAAATGAGGAAAGACCAGAATAGACATTTTACCAAAGAAAACGTTCAAATGGCATCAAACACATGAAATGATGACCTGTGTCAACAGCCGCCAGAGAGATTCAAATCAAACCACAAGGAAAATGACATTCTACTCCCACTAGGATGGCTAAAATTAAAAAATAAATGGACAAGAATAGAAAGTAACAGGACGCGGAAAAGCCAGGGCCACAGGAGCAGGGCGCGTCAGCACAGACAAGCCTCCGGTGCTTGGCAATGTGCAGGTCAGACGTGGTTGACGCGGGTCTCGTGGTGAAGCTATGGGCCGTCTCCTTCATCGTCTCCTTCATCCTCGTCCTCTTGGCGATTCGTTCCTGTGCTTCCCTCCCTTGCCATGGGAACGCCCAGATTTGGCGAGTCTCTTGGGAATTCTGGGGGGTAATAACCTGGAAATAGGAGCAGGTGGGTTGTTGAGTCTAACTCTTGTACCCAATATGCAACTGGATCCAATATAAATGGTTATTAGACAAGGACAGGCTATCTTAATGGATAACAGGTCTCCGATCCATTTTCAGAAAATAGTATTGTACACCCATGTCTGTTTGCCCAGAAACTCTGGCTTGAAGGACAAGGAATGTTCCCTGCCATGATACCAAGGTAGGAGTATGCCCTGGCATTTGCCCTGATAACCAGTGGGAACTTCAGTCCCAGACGGCATCCAAAAGTCAGGATACTCGAATAACTCAACTATTGCAATAGCGTCAACTGCATTACTTTAAAAGTACCTGGCCTTTACATACAGAGTTCTGTCCTAAATTTTTTAAGCAACAATATTATTTATTTCATGTTTAAATGTTTGACATGCACCTGGATGAAATTTAACCCACATTTAACATAATACCAATGTGGCTAATATTCAATATGGCATCAGCATTGCAAATGTCCAAAAGTACTAGACATTTTCATTTTTATATAAGACAAAATGTTCTAATTTATGTATCAAGTGAATTTCATTTCCACAGTCTCCTGCACAGGACACAATATTTGTTACTACCCTCCATATGCTAATAAACAAGGTAATGGTACATTAGAAAGCTGCAAGATTTAATATTTACGCATCATGCCAAATAGGTATCTGTTTTCCAAGTGTGTTTTCAAATTTATCTTCCAAGAAAGCAGCAAAAGGCATTTACCAGAACAGTCCATTTCTATTTTTGTCACAGTATTTATATATTTCCATGTAAGGAAATTGAATACCTCCTTAATAAATTAGATGGATATTTAGAAAATAAAATTATATAAATGTATTTTAAGTTTCATTTCCTTCCAGACTTGCTTTTAAGAAATGATTGATAATGGTCTAACCTACAAAACAAATTCGCTCATTGAGACATAGTGCTATTGCGACATCAATTAGGTACATTTCTCCAAATAAGGGGGTTGAAATATAGAAATAGCATGCAGTTTGAACCTTTTGGACTATAATTATATATGTCTCTGGTAAAGCAGAGGAGCAGCAAAGGAGAGGGCCCAGGACCCACAGTGGCTGCGACGATGAGCTCAGACGTGGGCAGCACGGGAGCAGGCGCTGTTGCATTCTGCTGTACACAGGGCTGCCACGGGTGGGGCTGAGGAGATGGCACCTAACGACAACAACCTATGGTACAATATAATTGTCACAGTGTACCATTATGATTATGCAATACTTATCGATATCCTTGTCATCTGGGACCAACTGAGAATAAACTCACATCTCGTGTTCTCTTATTGACTGTGTAAGAACATTTCAGTGACAGTACAATTCCAGTGACTGATGATGTAGCTGGTCCAGCCGTGTGCAAAGGGAACCGAAGCCAGGCGTCTGATGAAGCATGCCCTGGTTTGTCTCATGCTCTCCCCAGCTTTGGGTATCAGCTGCAGTCCAATGAACTGTGAGGATGTAGCATCAAATAATAGCAAGAGAGTGCAGGCGTTGTTGTTTGTTTTTAAATGATCATTTTATTGGGGACTCTTACAAGTCTTACAGCAATCCATGCATCAACTGTATCAAGCACATTTGTACATAGGTTGCCCATTCTTTTCTTTTTTTTTTTTAAACATTTTATTAGGGGCTCATACAACTGTTATCGCAATCCATACACACATCAATTGTGTAAAGCGCATTTGTACATCATTCTCAAAACATTTTCTCTCCACTTAAACCCCCGACATTAGGTCCCCGCCCATTCTTTTCTAGACATTTACTTTCTATTGAGCCCTTGGTATCAACTCCTCAATTTTTCCCCCTTCCTCCCCTCCCCTCCCCTCCTTCCCTCCTTCCCTCCCTCCCTCATGAACCCTTGATAATTTAAAAAGTAGTATTATCTTTTCATGTCTTACACTATCTGGTGTCTGTCTTCACCCACTTTTCTGTCGTCCGTCCCCCTGGGAGGGGGTTATAGATAGATCATTGTGATCGGTTCCCCCTTTCTCCCTCACCTTCCCCTTACCCGCCTGGTATCGCTACTCTCATTATTGATCCTGAGGGGTTTATCTGTCCTGGATTCCCTGTGGTTCCAGCTCTTATCTGTACCAGTGTACATCCTTTGGTCTAGCCGGATCTGTAAGGTAGAATTGGGCTCATGATAATGGGAGAGAGGAAGCATTCAAGAACTAGAGGAAAGTTGTATGTTTCATCACTGCACCCTGACTGGCTCGTCTCCTCCCCAAGACCCTTCTGGAAGGGGATGTCCAATCATCTACAGATGAGCTTTGGGTCTCCACTCCACACTCCCCCTCATTCCCATCAATATGATTTCTTTGTTCTGGGTTTTTGATGCCTGATACCTGCTCCTATCGACACCTCATGATCACACAGATTTGATGTGCTTCTTCCATGTGGGCTTGGTTGCTTCTCAGCTAGATGGCCACTTGTTTATCTTCAAGCCTTTAAGACCCCAGGTGCTATATCTTTTTATAGCCAGGCACCATCAACTTTCTTCACCACATTTGCTTATGCACACGTTTGTCTTCAGTGATTGTTTCTGGAAGGTGAGCATCACAGAATGCAGGATTATTAGAACAAAGTGTTCTTGCATTGAGGGAGGGCATGAGCAGAGGCCCAAAGCCTGTCCACTACCTCAGTGTATTGCCATATAAATATATGTACATAGGCCAATACCTCTATTTTTATGATTAATGTATTTACATATGTACACACCTATGCTTATACCTCTATCCATAGCTTTACTTCCTAGATCTTTCTTCTGTTTCATTTTACCTTCCTTCTGCCCCACTGTCACACTCACCCTTCTTCCGCCTCTTAGTAATTCCTCTCAGCTAGATTGCTGTTGCTGCAACACCCCAGGATCACTACATCCTCCTTATTGATTTAAATTCCCTAGTTGTTCCTCTGTCTATGGCACTGTTTGCTCACCACTCCCTTCTGCCACCTCCTTCTCCCCCAAGTCCCTCCGGGACTGTCAGTCCATTGCTTTCTCTTTGAGCTTGCTGTCCATGTCTATCTTATATAAGTAGGCAAACCAACAATAACCTCAATCAAACAAAAAGAAAACAAAAGATTGAAAGAAGAAAAAAAAGCAACACACAACATAATTCCAGGTCTGTCCACTGACCTTTATGACTATCTCCCCACTGGTCCTGGGGAATTCCTGGTGCTGCCCCTCCTAGCCTGAAGTCTATTTGGGGGGCTCCTTAGGGGCTTTGTGGCTTGGCTTTGCTCCCACTGCTGATCTGTTGTGTTCCCTTCTTGGCTCTCCCGGTTGTGGGTGTGGGGGGGAGGGTGAGGGGGTGTTGTTATTCAGACTGAAATAACTTCCCACTGAGAGTGCATAAGTTTTTAAGATGAAAAACACTCAAAGAGATCTGTGAAAGACCCACCAAGTGAATGAAAATAGGAGGTTGTGAGAAAAAGCTCTGCTGGGTGGAGCTTTGCTAGTCCGTGTTTTCCTCTCTAGGCAAGCATCCAGTTAGTGCACCCAGTGGCACTGCCTGGGAAGGTTCTCTCTGGTCATGTGAACTTTTTTTTTTACAAGCAGTTTTTGCTAGAACCTCATCTTTTGTGATGGCCAATTTAAGAGAACAGCATGCAGCTGTGAAATTTTGTTTCCTGCTTGGGGGTGGGTGGGTGGGGAGCCGCAGAAACTGTTGTGATGTTAAACACAGCTTACAAGGACAGCTTTATGGGAAAAATGTAAGGGTATGAGTGGTTTTCTCTTTTCCAAAAAAGTGAAATGTTGATTAATGACAAACCACAATTGCTTATGCACCCACTTTGTCTTCAGCGACTGCATTGGGAGGAAGAGCATCACAGAACGCCAGGTTTCCATCCGCATCTTCTTACAGGTGCCATGTTGGCACACACAGAAAACTAACAATCACACCAATTTTCAGATACGCACTTTTTGATACTGTCCAAATCTGAATATAAATTTTATTTGAGAAATTTTACTTATTTTATAAAGTTTATTTATTTTTATTTGTTCATATATATGTGCTATGTTGGAACCAAATTTTACATGTTACATAACTTCATACCCAGTAAAATGAAATGGCAATACCTAGAAGGGGTGCAAGCACAAAAACTTATAGAAGATAAAAAAGGGATTTATGAATCCCTAAAAACAATTCTAAGATTAATTTCCTTTTTAAGTATAATGGATCAGAAGAGACTTCTTTCGTTAAGCACTAGAGTTTAATGGATGCAAATTGTTGGAGTGGTACCATTAATGTTAAGATTACTGATGGCAACATGAAATAATGGAACTTCATCCAAATTCTGCATTCATTTCTTGCTGTAGCAAAAAAAAAAAAGTTAATAATGGTATAGAAAGTGAAATATCTTAGAATCTAAAACTATCACCCTTTAAATAATAAGAACCCATATCTTAGTTTGTGGAATAATATTTGTCTAATAACATAAATTATTGGATCATAAGAGATCCAAGTGGTTGTCAACATCACAATGGACCATTTAAAAATTTGTGTCAAAAATTTCTGGATAGTAAGCAGGTAAGATTCTGTAGCCAGAATATATTGCTAGCATGCAATGCTAATGGTGAAAATTATAAGCATATGGCTACTGTGTTCTCCATCCATTGACTCTGTATATTGTTTTGTTTGCAAGGTACTCAGCATATGCATATATATAGATATATAGCTTACTGCATTTATTCATAGTTATGTATATATATTCACTATATATAATTTTATAGTATATATATTCATTATATATATTTCCATTTCTCTATATATATTTATATATTCAAAACTCACAGCCATTGAGTCAAATGAGACTTAGAGTGACCCAACAGAATGGACTAGAACTCTCCCTGTGGGTTTCCAAGACTGGAACTCCATGGGAGTGAAAAGTCCCACTTCTATATACATTTGTTGTAAGCAATTTATGTAATTTACCTCACACAGCACTGGCTAATTCAGCAGTTTTCCCAGGTACAATTCAATGACACCAATTACATTAATCACATTGTGTAACCATCCCCAGAATCTCCTGCCAAGTTCTCCATCGTTATAAAAAACACTTCATGTACTCCAAACAATGACTCCTCCTTTTCCCCTCCCTACTGCCTCTAGTAACTACTAGCAAACGTTGGTTTCTATACATGTACTGATTTCATCTAAATAGGATTCTACAGTATTTCTCTTGACCATCGGAGCACCCATGGCTTGTTTTCCAACCGCACTTCTTCCGGGTGTATGTCAAGGGTGGCATTGCTGGGTCCTCTCACTGGGACTTTTTGGGACAGTGACAAGCTATTTTCCACAGTGGCTGTTCCATGTTGTATTTTCACTAGCAAAGGACGAGGACTGAGATAGAATTTGGCTTACATGAACATTAAACTCTCTAAGCAACTTTCCCGCTGGGTTGACATTTAGATGACCCTTTGCTTATCTTCGCACCAACCATTCACAATCTTCTTTTGTCTTCTACTACTGAATGAAAAGGTATTCATTACAACATGCCTTCGGCCTGATAGTATCACTTGATTGTTGGTATTAGTTGCCAGCTACTTGGCTCTGACTCATGGTGGCCTTATGGGCCAGGGGACATAAAGAAATTTGAGGAAAATTCCATTATCTTTTCATTTCAATTTTACATTAACTTTCTGAAGTCCCCTCATATAACAGAACAAAACATTGCTTCATCCTGCAATGTCTTCGTGACCAGTGAGAAGTTTAAGGTCATTGGTGGCTATTGGTGGTGCCTTCCAATGCAGGGGACTCTTCTTCTAACCTTTTATCAGACAATAATCCATACGGTTTTTTCATTAACCGATTTGAGGAGGTTGATTGACAAGCCTTTCTTCTGCCTCTATCTTAGCCTGGAAGCTACACTAAAACTTATCCACCATTAGTGGCCCTACTGGTATTTAAAACATGAGTGGCATAGTTTCTAGCAACACACAAGCCACCACAGTGTGACCAACTGACAGACAGATAATGGATAATATTTAATATTTCTACTTATTCACTATTTCAAGTCATAAAAATGTTTATTAATTTCATTTTATTAACTTCTGTCCATGTGCAATACAAGACTTTGTAAACATCTATTATCCTTCTTTCAGAATTCAGTACATTGAAAGAACTTAAAATTTGATTATGCTTTTAACTTTTATTATCAAATGAATGCATCCATATGTAATTTATTTGAAAATTAATAGCTTTTCTCTTGGAACTGACTTATTTTCAAATGATATTTATCTTTGGTTTCCTCATTTCTGTCTTCTGCTTCTCTATTGTATTTCTTGCATTTAGATTTATGTTTAGTAATATTTATCATTTTTCAAAATAATCTCTCCACTTGAACAATTATAATATTCTTTCCTACAAAACTAAAGAAACGCTGACATCCTTTGGAATACTGCTTACATAAATCAAATCACTAATTAAGTTTTTGTTGTTGCCAAACCACTCCCATTTCACAATTCCTAAGTAAGTGAATATACAAGTCTTGATATGATCCCCAACCTTCTTTTGCAATGCTAGTATTACAGGTTGCCATGTAAAGTTATTAAATCTTTTGAAAATCATCTCTTTTATTCCATTAGGAAATCTAAGCACATTAATTGTGTAGGTTGCCTGCATTGGAAACGCTCTCTGCTTGATAGAATTGTACAAGTTCCACACTTACATGGAATGCACACACCATTTTAAGCCACTCCTCCCCCACCAAAAAAAACTATCTGCTTCCCTAGGCAGTGCGGTCAGCAAGCAACGCTTTCAGAAACATGGCAAAAGAAGGTTATATACATTTATTTTGCAAAAAGTATCATGATATTGGAGTAAGGCCTCCTGACCCACTCCCTGGATGTGCCAGGCCTGGACCTACTTGACCTCAGACCCAGCCTCCCCCTGCCCCTGGGGTGCATGTTGGAACCAGTTTCTGCAGGTATTGAGCCGGGCCGCGTCCTGTAAGCCTATCCTCTCCCCAGGACCTGCTATCTTCCCTCAGAGAGTTCTCTGCAGCCAGTCTCACCTCAGCATTCCAAATCCACAGTCAGCTCCCCTCTGCCCCACCGGGACCAGCGCCTCACCTCCAGCCCCCCTGCCCCAAGAGCATTCCAACAGCCACAATCTATTGGTGAAGGTCATCTAGAGGAGAAGCATCACTATCACTGAAGACACTAGAAGATCATTTACATTTGACTAACAAATGATCAAGGGAAACATTACACACACACACACACACACACACACACACACACACACACACGAGGTAATCCCTAAGTGACACCAATGATTCATGTTCTCCACTGTTTACCAGAAGGATGGAGGCTCATTTGAGTCCACTCAGACACATCACAGTAGAGAAAGCTGGTCATCTACTGCTAAAAAAATCATCCATTGGAAACCCTATGGAGCGCCCATCTGCTCTGACATTTGGGGTTCACCATGAGTCAAAATCAATTTGACACAAAGTGATGACTACAGGGAGCTATCTAAAGGGAGAAGAGGAATCCTGAAACTCTAGGCTCCCTCATCTGCTTTCAGATACATAATGGGAGACACTGGTAAGAAACAGAAAGGTGGAAGGAAGAAAGGAACCAGGTGTTCTTATCCCACCCACC
>NW_022103906.1:12883259-12929762 GCF_000313985.2 Echinops telfairi
CCTTCAGCATTCCCTGGGGACCTCTCTGCTCTGTTCCCTTGCTGTTCTGTTGCACCCCTTTAGTGTTTTGCCTCGGTGTGGCAGGATCAGATGAGGTGCAATTCTCACACTCTGTCTCCGGTGTTGTCCCCTGTAGGGTTATGGGTCAGTGAGGGATGTCGTGTCTCAAAGTGGGGCCAGCCATGTGGTCCTCTCTGTGGACTGGCTGTTCTGAGCGGGAACATTGTCTTCAAGGCCTGGTGGGCCAGGATGTGCTCCACTCTCTCCTCCTCCCCCTTCATCTGCTCCCATGTGCTCCAATCAGATATGTCCCTTTCCAGGAGCTGCATATTCAGTGGCGTCCTCTGAAATAAACTCTTCTGGGAGGAGGGGCAGGTTGGACAGAACATTTTAAAGGCAACTAGAAGACAAAGTAACACATTATAGTGAAATGTGCAAAGACCCAGAGTTAGAAAACCCAAAGAACATGCTCAACATATCTGAAACTGAAAGAACTCAAGAAAAATTTCAAGCCTCAAGTAGTGATATTGAAAGATTTTATAGGGAAAATATTGAATGATGAAGGATGTCAAAAGAAGATGGGAAAAAAACCACAGTATCACTGTACCAAAAAGAACTGATCCATAGTCAACCATTTTAAGGGGTAGAATGAGCAAGAACCAATGGTGCTGAATGAAGAAGTTCAAGCTGCACTGAAAGTATTAGCTAAAACCAAGATCCCATGACTTGATGGAGTACCAATTGAAATGTTTCAACAAGCTGCTGAAGCACTTAGTAGACCATTCCAAGAAATTTGGAAGATGGCTATTTGGCCAGATGAGTGGAAGAAATCCACTCAAATGGGTACAAAGATGGGATATTTGTAAGCATTCCAAGGAATGGTGACCCAACAGAATGCTCAAAGTATATACCAATATCCATAATAGCACATGCAAGTGAAATCTATGAAAAGCTCACAGCCAACATTGTATTCAATTGAGAAAGATTTAGAACTTTCCCATTGAGACTGGGAATCAGAAAAGGATGGCCACTTTCACCATCCATATTCAATGTTGTATTAGACATCCTAGACAGAGTAGTAAGACAAAAATAAAAATGTACACATTGGGAAGCTGGACAATGAATAAGAAAGACTGAAGAAGAATTGATGTACTTGCTGATGAAGATCAAACATTATAGCCTTCAGTATAGGTTACAACTCAATGTAAGGAAGACTAAAATCCTTGCAACTGGACCAATAAGTGGAGATAAGATTGAAGTTGTCAAGGATTTTGTCTTGCTTGGATCCACAACCAATGCTCAAGGGAGCAGCAGTCAAGAGATCAAAAGACCTATTGCTTTAGGAGCATCTGCTGCATAAGACCTCTTTAGAGTCTTGAAGAGCAAGGGCGCTGCTTTGAGAGCTAGCGTGCTCCTGATCTAAGCCATGTGCTCTCCATTTCATCAGATGCATGCGATGACCTTGAATAAGGAAGGCCATAGAAGAATCAACGCATCCAATTGTGGAGCTGGAGAAAAAGATGGAAAGTACTGTAGACTGGTAAAAAGATAAACCAATCTCTATCAGAAGGAAGTCTGGATGGCCAGACTTTGTCTTACATACTTTGGGCACAGTATCAGGAGAGACCAGTCCATGGCGAAGGACATCCTGGAGGGGTGACAGAAAACAAGAAGACCCTCACTGAGATGGATTGGCACGGTGGCTGCATCAATGGCCTCGGGCATAGGAACCACTGTGAGGGTGGCACAGGACCGCAATGTTTCCTTCTGGTATGCAGAGGGTCGCTGTGGGTCGGGCCAACTCCATGGCACCTAACAACAACACATTTTGGTGTTTTATTCACTGTGATTTTTAAAATTAATTTTGATTGATGTCATACGCTGCATTACAAGATGACTTATCTTGATGGCTGAGCATTTGGGGTACTTCTTTAAATGCTGTGGCCAAGAGAAGTGCCTCGCTTACCCCAGTCTTGCTCTGGCACATCGCGCAGTCAGATGTAAGCTCTTTCCTTGTTTTCGCACTAATAGGGTAGTGCTTCTCTTCTCTATGAGGGCAGCGGAGGGCTTTGGCCTTCCACTTGGAAGGGAGGTCAGGAGGTGAGAAACTGGTCCAGAGTGGGGACGGAGTCAGACTAAGGTGATGGGGTGGCTGCAGAGGAATCTTTGAGAAAAGATACAGGCCCTGAGAAGAGTGGCCTTAAACCTGCATGAAATGAAGTTGAAGAGAAAGCGTGACTCCAGTATGATCAGAACTCTCTTACTCAAACCGCCTTGAACAAAAAGAATCCTGGGAAAACACAGATAACTCAAAATATTGAAGAAAGTAGTCTCAGGATTACGGCCTTAGGGACAACTGCTTCCTCAGATAGCGCAGACCTCTCCCTCTCCATCATACCTCTCGGTCTGCTTGGTCATTTTTGGAGCGCAGTTTCTCTCCATTTGTCAGGCCAGGGAGCACCCAGCCTCCCAGACCCACATTCTCTGCGATTAGCACATCTAACAAGTAGAGTTTCTCTCTTCCTCTGGTCACCTGCCAATTCTAAGAAGGGACCCCGTTTGGTTTTACTTGTTGAAGTGAAATTATTTAATCTGCTGCTTCTATCCCTCGTCTTTGTAACTCTCACCCAGTGAATGGGTGGGAACATGCAAATAAGGTGGAAGAGACTCTAACTCAGGGACTGGTCAATTATGCCAGTCTGATGAGTAAGAGTACGCTACCTCAGAAGCAAGAATAGAGACTTTAGTGACTATTTAGAAAGAGCCATTAGCCCAGCACATGTGAGATTCCTGCCTGAAGTGGCTAACTTCTTGCTAGACTTCCTTCCTGCCTGATGGCAGCAGCAGCACCAGAGGCCAAAGCACCAAGACCGTGAAACAGGCCAGAGGAGCCACATGGAGGCTATGTGAGGGAGCAGAAGACCAGTGTCAAGACCATGAGGCAGAGCCATGAGGCTAAGCAACCTTCTTCCTGCCCTGCAGAACAAATAAAGCTGAATGCCTTCAGGCAGGAGACTGGTTTACAACATAGGGTGCCCTCTGGATAGAAACCTAAGGGAGACTTGTAACACTGGGTTGAGCCAAGGGGCCCCATAAAGAAAACCTGAGGACCAGAGAGAGATAGAGGACCAACAAGTGACATGCCTGCTGACAAAATAAATTATCTAGAAGGCAGTGAAAGCACATTGTGAGTGTGTATAACATGGTACAACGTTTACACTTTTTTTTACTCTCAAGTATTTTATTTCATGATATAATCATTTTCATAATCTAGTGCATTATCTGATCATTGTCTTAAAAAATCATTCTATTGGGGGCTCGTACAACTCATCGCAATCTATCCATCTATCCATCGTGTCAAGTACATTTGTACATTTGTTGCCCTCGTCATTTCAAAACATTTTCTTTCTACTTGAGCCCTTGGTATTGGCTCCTCATTTTCCCCCTCCCTCTCCCACCCGCCTTCCCTCATGACCCCTTGATAATTTATAAATTATTATCATTTTTTTCATGTCTTACACTGACCCATGTCTCCCTTTACCCACTTTTCTGTTGTCCATCCCCCTGGGAGCGGGTTATAGGTAAATCATTGTGATCAGTTCCTCTTTTCTGCCCTCATCTTCCCTTTACCCTCCTGGTATGGCTACTCTCAATATTGGTCATGAGGGGCTTATCTGTCCTGGATTTCCTGTGCTTCCAGCTCTCATCTGTACCTGTGTACATCCTCTGGTCTAGCCAGATTTGTAAGGTAGAATTGGGGTCATGATATTGGGAGAGGGAGGAAGCATCAAACAACTAGAGGAAATTTGTATGTTTCATTGGTGCTATACTGCACCCTAACTGGCTCATCTTCTCCCCGCTGCCCTTCTGTAAGGGGATGTCAAGTTGCCTACAGATGGGCTTTGGGTCTCCACTCTACACTCCCCTTCATTCACAAAGATATGATTTTTTGTTTTGGGTCTTTGATGCCTGATACCCGATCCTATCGACACCTCATGATCACACAGGCTGGTGTGCTTCATCCATGTGGACTTTGTTGCTTCTCAGCTAGATGGCCTTTTGTTTATCTTAAGCCTTTAAGACCCCAGACACTGTATCTTTTGATAGCCAGGCACCATCAGCTTTCTTCACCACATTTGCTTATGCACCCATTTTGTCTTCAGAGAACATGTCAGGAAGGTGAGCATCACAGAATGCCAGATTATTAGAGCAAAGTGTTCTTGCATTGAGAGAGTACTTGAGTAGAGGCCCAATGTCAATCTGCTACCTTAATACTAAACCTATAAAAATATGGACATAGATCTATTTCCCCATTGTCGTAAATATATTTACACATGTACATGCCTGTATATAGACCTCTTTAAATGTCCTTTGCCTCCTCGTTCTTTCCTCTACCTCCTTCTACTTTCCTCTTGTCCCACAATCAAGCTCAGTGTTCATTTGGGTTTCAGTAATTCCTCTCGGTTACATTACCCTTGATCAAGCCCTACCAGGCCTCCTCACCATCGATTTTAGATCACTTGTTCCCTTGTCCCTGGTTTTGTTAACACCCACTTCCTTTCCCCTGCCTTCCCCTCTCCCATGCCCCGCCCCACCAACCATTGGTCCCATTGTTTTCTCCTATGGATTGTTTATCCCGTTTACACTTTTTATATGATTATTGAAGCTGTAGGGTTCAAGTTTCTCTCAGAAAGAGAAACAAAATGCCCAGAATGAAAGGGCTTGGAGTGGGAGAGGCACAAACCACGTGCATTTGACTGTATTGAAGACACAATTGAAAGCATCCTGACTCTGTCTGCCCGCGGGGCTGGGTGGCCAGGTGGCCAGCCCCTCCTTCAGCTCAGTGTCCTCTCAGTCTGTGCCTGCCAGCCCTGCCGCCTTGCTGGGGCTGCATGACCACACATGGACGTTCGTTTTGGTGTCGTCCTCCTGCCGCAACCTCCAGGTCTTTGCCCTGAGTCTGTTTCTGGAGTCTATCAGAATGGAACAAGACCACCCGCATTCCTCCCACAGTGGTGGCCACAACTGCCGCTGACTGGAAACGAGGTCCACATCCTGCCTGCCCCTGCTGTCGGTGTGGCCAGACAAGGCGGGGAAAGCACAGCCTTTCCACTCCTCTGCTGGACGGGGTGCCCCTCCTCGCTGTGTCACACGTGCCCTGCAGGCCCATGTCCTCGCCTTCCCTTCGCCACATCATGTGGGCAGCAGCACAAAGTCGTCGCTGGTGTCAACCACGGGCACTAAGAAGAAGGGCACCTCATTCAGGCACAATGACTTGTGCCCCGCGGGGCCAGCTCCTGCACCTTCAGCTGCCACGCCATCCTCTGCACCCGTGTGTCCAGCGTCGCCGCTGCCCGTGGCTGCCTCTTCAGGAGGCCTGCCATCCCGGGGTGGTACTCCGTGCCCCGCAGCCAGGAGTTGGCCGAGCACTGGCTTGTTATCCCCCCACCCCCTCACCCCCGGCTCTGCGGGGCGGGTTTAGACCTCCGCACCCAGCTGCATGCCGGTTTGCCCAGGGTCGGAGGGACGCCATCACTGGGCTGCAGGGCTTGCTGAGCGGCTCACCACATTCCAGAGCAAGGAGCTGGTGTAGGTGCCCGACTCAGCACAGCGCAGGGATGCCCACCTCGTGGTGGTACCACACTGAAGCAAGAAACAGGGAGGCTTTGGTATCCGAAGTGCACCTAGATTACAAGGCACTTACTTGTTGAGTCCATTAAACTCCGATGTGGATTTCTAGCCACTTATGCTCAACATAATTGTTGTATGTATGTGTATGTAGCAAAAAAGGATACAGGTCTGAGGTGAAAACTGCACTTAGAATTTCATAATTTTCACGACTCACAGAATGGCCACAGAAAGGCCAAGAGCTTATGATATATATTGTTTAATGTAAATAAAAGTGGTATGCTAGAAAAAGCACTGGTGTGGGAATCAGAGACCTAGCTAGAGGCCTTGTTCCAATTCCAACAACATAAGTGAGATGTAGTCCATTCATATGGTCCATCCAGCCATAATTCCTCTTGTGGGATATCGTAAATTCTAGCCTTTTTGCTTGCATATGGTCCTACTTCGGAGGGAATGCTCTGTCATGCGATTAAGCTGGGATCTACTCTGAGTCCTCCCCCTTAGTACATGCAGGGTTTGACTGCAGTCACTGTTTTTGTTTCCTTGGGAGTCTGGTCTGCTGAAAACAAAAACCACACCTCCACGCAGACAGGCCATCTCAGAGGCAGAAGCACCGAGACCATTCCAGGCCCCTCGGGCGAAGAGCCACCCGGGAAACCATTCCAGATCTCTGCCTGAAGAGCCTGAGCTTGACCAGAGGCATCAGAATCGTGAACAGAGCCAGGGGGCCAGGAGACCAGAAGGCAAGGCGAGCACAGAGGAGCTGTGTGGAGACTGCGAGAGGGGCAGAGGGGCTTCCTGGCTTACAGAGACTGAGACCAAGGGACCATGTGGCCGAGAGTCTGTGGACCAGAGAGAGAGGTGGCCACTGGCTGCTGTCCTTATTCCTCACGGATCCTGTCTTGTGGTAACATGTTAACTTCCCTAATAACCTCCCAAAATTGTGAGTTTTGTCTGTGTGACCATTGCAATGAAGTATTGAACCCAGACAGGAAGTAGCGTCACAGGAAGAATGGTGGGTATCAGAATAGGTAAAGAAAGATGGAGGGTGGAGTTATGCCTGACCTCGGACTCATGGCAGTAGGGAATCCAGAGGAGGTCAGATATGATGGCCCACCTCCCAGACCCCACCCCACCCAAGCCATTTTCAAATTCTTAGGAAAGGCTGTCTCCCTCTGGAATGATGTGTCTAATGAGACTTGTGCTGATCTAGAAAGAAGTATTGTGTGCTTTAAAAAAGCAAGGTGCAGACTAGTGTGTGCAATAGGCTACTTTCATTACAGTGGTGGCCGATAGGAATATAATGTTTAATTTGCTTGGAAGAGCTTTTTTTTAAGATGCTTTGGAAAGATGTATTTTAAAAAACATGGAAAGATGTATTTAAACAAAAAAGATTACCTATGGAGGTATGGGAACAGGGCAGATGGAGGGCAAGAGTTGGGGTGACATTTGTCACTGCCAGCTTTATGAAAATGGCTAATTCTAGGTCTCAAAAATTCACAGCTGCTTATAGAAAGCAGAAAGTCCGATGCCAAAGGTTATGTAATGGCCATAGAATGGTCTCAGAATGCTATTTCTGGCAGGGTTCACCTTGACCTATCATTGACCAACGACTTGCTTCTGTCTTATCTCACTTGAAAACCCAACATAAGCCTTCAGGTCAACACAGTAGAGGATTTTCCCCTGGAAACAGTGCCAGGAAATTGAGTAGGCCTGGGGGTGGGGATGGGGTGGGGATGGGGGTGGTGCGGTGACTGAGCAAGCTCAGCTGGGAGCATTCCATCCACCTTTCTGCTTGGCTGTTCATCAGCTTCAGGGACAATCTCTAAGTTGGTGACCCAGCACTGGCAAGTCTCCAGATCTTTCTGCTAAACTCCTCTTTGATTGATAGGAAAATTCCAGGGCACACTCTCCTCATCTGTAGCTGAAACACAGCCTTCCTGCAGTGAGAGGAGAGAGAAGTAGATGGCAGGATGAAGGCTTTCTGAATGCTTTTCATCTTACCCTCAAAATAATTGGCTCTTTTATCTCCCCGCTCAACTTTCTCTCTAAAGGAGAGTTAACTCAGGGTCCTAGGTTCATTCTCTCCCTGCCCTTTTCTCTGAGACATGACCCTCTCAGTCCCTTGCTTCCAGAAGCTGTACAAGTTAACAATCTGTGTAGTCTAAAAATATGTCCTACACTTGTCTAAATTCCTTCTTTCAACAGTGTTTCAAATTCTATATCACTAAGTAATAATACTATCAATAAAATTACATTATGCCACATGGGGATGATTTATGACATAGTCCAATAAAATGATCATGCTGTCTCTAAGGTGAACCAAGGATAAATATAAACCATAGATATATGAATGGTATTTGAGTTCTCACTTGATTGTAGCCCTTAAATAAGGACAATTATTTCTTGTGACATGGTTCTTGTGACATGGATTTGTTCAGTTTTCAACCTCATAAAGAGACCACTGAAGATATAGGTGCTATAGCAAAATGTGGTGAAGAAAGCAGATAGTGCCTGGCTATCAGAAAGAATAGTGCCTGGGGTCTTAAAGGCTTGTCTTAAAACAAGCAGCCAGCTAAATGATGACTCATCTAAGTCCACACAGAAGAAGCACACCAGCCTGTGTGATCCAAGGATTGTAACTAATAATATCCAAACCCAGAGGAGGGAACAGTACAGGAACCTAAATTCTGAACACCCAGTTTATGGAATGTTATGGATGATCGTGGAAGCCCAAAATCCATTTGCAGTGTCCCTACATGGGATGAGCCTCTGGTGAATCCCCACTGACCATAGTCAAGGAAGGTGAATAGCGTTAATACCAGACAATGTGGGTTTTAGAAACTGTAGTCAGGCTGGAATGCACACCTTGTCATAGATATGTTTTGACCCATTTTTAATTTATTCTGTTTTAAAAAATATTTTCTGTATTTTTCTATTTAGATTTTCCTCTGTTTTATTTGGTCATTGTTGCTTGTTCCTTTTTATTTTTTTCTTTGCTTTGCATGTTTTTTCCTGTATGAGAACGTCAGAATGGAAAGCTACTCGGTTAATAATTCCTTGGGGGTCCCGAAGAGGATGTTTCGGAGAGGCGGGGAATCAACAGCAAAGGATACAAGAAGGAAGAAAATATTCCAAAGTTGATGGTGATGATCATTGCACAGCCTTTTTAAATGATATGTTAATTATATCTCAATAAAATTGTTTTTTTAAAGGTCGGTGATTTACTCCTGAAAAAATCAGCCTCTGAAACCTTATTGGGCATAGTTCTACTATGCCATATATGGTATTGTCCTGAATAGACATCCACTGAGCAGCAACTGGTGTTATACTTAAGCCACTCTGAGCCCTGGTGATGCAGTGGGGTAAAGATGAGGATGTCGGTTCCCACAGAGATTTATAATCCAGGCAGAAACCGACTCTGTCCCGTAGGCTCACTGTGTTCTGTGGTGCTGTTGGCTCCCTCGCTGGCAGTCGGAATCAACTCAGCGGCAGTTGGTGGTGGTTTCTCTGTTTGTTTGGGGTATGTGCCCTTTACATCCATTTCTTAATTTAGTTATTTTCCTGTTCTGCCAAGTTGGTGCTGTGATTGTCCTTGTCTTACAGATGAGGACAAGGAGGCTAAGAGGTATTGAGAAACTCGCCATCAGAGTGTGAAATCCAACCACACTTGTCTCACGCACTCAACTCACGGCCATCCGTCGCGTTCACTCTGACTCAGAGTGCTCCTATTGCACAGGATAGAACTGCCCCCTCTGAGTTTCTGAGATGGTAACTCTTTATGAGAATAGAAAGCCTCGTCTTTCTCCCACCCAGCTACTAGCGGTTCCAAACTGCTGACCTTGTGGTTTGCCGGCCAACATATAACCCACTATACCACCAGGGATCCACTTTTTTCACTAGACCAGGATTTTCTTGAAGCAATTACTTAACATAGCTTAACATAGGGTAGAGCACTGCTTCTCCAACTTTCATATACATGTGGACCCTAGGTAGGTGCTGTCACTTTTTTTTTTCCTGATGATGATGTTTAATAGAAACCTGGCAAGTCAATCCCAATGCCCCTCCACATTATGGCAGATCTCTTCAAATTCGACCCAGAGCTGGAGGCCTTTGTGTCCTTGACACCCTATACAATTCTTGATGTCAGATTACAAATGCTCAGCTTATCTCTCTCTCTCCTCCCCTCTCCCCAATCCCTGTCACATTCTAGAGACTGTTTGCAGCCATGAGTCCCAAACCCATGTACCTGCATATGTCTGGTCTCTGGAAGCGCAGAGCTCCTGAAATGGGTCCCTCCGGTGAAAGACATGCCTGTGGGGCCAACTTTTGAGCAGTGGGCCTATTTGACAACAGAACACACAGAACCACAGGCAAGAAAACCCTCCTGTGACACTCTGCTCCAAATAACCACCTGGGAGGTCCCTGAGAGGAGAGGGGATCATGAAGCAGCAGCCAAATGGTCTTTCAGATTGCAGGCTGGACACATTGCCTGCCTTAGCAACAGATGACAATTAACCTTCATCAGTAGAGAGCAGCTGCCATCTTCCCAAGGACAGCCGGGGTATTGACTCTGGCACGAGGAGAGGCTAGTATCAGCTCACAAGCTCTGAGTCCAAGGGCAGAGAAGGATGACGATAAGGTAAGTGAAGTCTGGGAATTGCTCCAGCCACGCTCACACAGCCCCGTTTTGTTTTCTTCTGGCAGGAGGACAGCTGCAGCTGCCGGTTGCCTCACTTTTAGGCCTGTTACCATGGGCAAAGAGGGTGGAAGGAAGGTGGTACGATTTCACACCCCCAAATTTGAGCTATGCTTTGTTTCAAATATACAGGTGACTAGTCCGTAACACAATGGGTTTTTTTGTTTTGTTTTGTTTTAATTTTCCTTTGAGGATCTGAAAGGAGCCGAATCTTCTCCCCTGAATAATTAAATCATCTCCGGTACAACCAAGGAGTCCTCGTGGCACACCAGGTCAGCGCTAACTCAGCCAGAAGCTCTGTGGGAGAAAGGGCTGGCAATCTGCTCTGTACAGATCACAACCAGGAAAAAAGGCTTTTCTCGTGTCACATTGGGTGGCTATGAAGTAATAACTGCCTCAACTGTACTTGTGGTGACCTTGCTCACCAGGGGCTTGGAACTCTCATCAAATGACTGGGTGGAAGTAAGCAAATGAGGTACTTGTGGTCTCCAAGAGGATTGGGTAGCTTGCTAATAATGCAAATAAAGTACATGATAGCTTTGTAGGGGTGGGACCATGCAAATAAGGTGTACTGAACCCTAACAAAGGGACTAGTCTTGCTAAGCTTGAAAGGAGTTATCGCAGAGGCAGACAGCAGTGACCATCACCAGGAAGAAGAGAAGGAAGTGAAATGGATCACTTGGACCAAGTGTCCTGGTGCTGGGAACCTGCTAGACCCAGAACCCAATGGTCTCTGATAACGCAGCTGGTGAAGGAGTGCAAGAAGTAGCATCATATAAATGGCAGCAGCAGAGGCAGCAGAACCAGGAATACAATAAGAGACAGCCAGTGGGCTTAACACCCCACAGTCTGAGAGCTGAGCACCTCCAAGCAATCGGCTTGCTAAGGGAGTGGAGTGTTGCTGTGACCTTGACAGAGTTAGGCTTGACGACTTACAGAACCAAAGAGCTGAGCACCTTCAGCCAAAGCTTATCGGTGGAATGGAGTGTCTCCAGTATGTGGCAAAGCTAAAGAACTTTCTAACATTTGTCTGGACAAGAGGCCGGCTGATTTTTCAATGCTGGATTTTTCAAAGATACTCTACTTCTCAAGCTTGCCTCTCTTCCCTCTCAGAATCTAGAGATTTCTTCATGTCATCTTACTGACTGGCCACCAAATCCTCCAGTCTGGACAAAGTCACTAAGACCCACTCTCTTTCCTCCATCAATAGTTTCCTGGCAAGGACAATCTCCTCTTCCTGGCTGGTCTCTGTACGTCACATAGAAGGCTCTTATTGCCTGAAGCCCTGACTTCTCCAAGATGATTCCTTAGAGGCTGTGGCACAGGTCAGAGATTCTGAGGACCGGCTTGCCTGGCTGCATGTGGGCACTTTCTCCTCCTGGATGTTCTCTGCCTTTTTAAAAAAGAGTTTATTGGCATATAATCCATATCTCATACAATTCCATAGTTCATTCACATGGAGAAGAGTTGTGCAATCATCATCCCAGTCAGTTTTAGAACTTTTTCTTCATTCTTGTCCTCATCATCATTAACTCCTCTTTCCCCCAAGCACCCCGGCTATCCCCACAAGGAACTGTTAATCCAGTTACTGTCTCTCTAGATATGCCTATCCCGGACTTGATAGACAGAAAAACATTGTTGTTGTTTATGTTTTTAAATCTAACAACAATAATAAAGTAAAAAGATAAATCTTCAATGGAAAAGAAACCAGAAAATATACATTGCTTAAAACGAGAACAAATCTAAATGGTTCATAAGGGAAATCAAGTGACAGGACGCTAAATGTGAACCTAACTGCCTTGGCACCATGTTCTTTTGAAGCATTCTCCTCTCCCAAACCTTCATCGCGGTCCCCACCTTCTTCCCTGAGGCTGGTCTAGATTGACCGATGTGCATCCTTTGTTAACCTGGTTCTCGTCAGGTGCCATAGAGTCAGTTTCAACTCATAGTGCCCTATGTACAACACTGCCGGGCCACGCTACCCTTACTATCATTGCCAGTGTTGGGGCCCATGTTGCGCCACTGTGTCCTCCCTCCTGTTAGGGTCTCTCTCCTTTGTGCTAACCCTCCACTTTACCTGCGCTGATGTTTTCTCCAGGTTCTAGCCACTCCTCAGAGTACGTCCAACACACATGAGACGTGGTTTTGCTGTCCCTGCTGCTGAGAAGCATTCTGGTTGTACTTCTTCCCAGACAGATTTGCTTGTCCTTCTAGTATATTACCTTTTTTTTCCAACCCCATAATTTAAAGGCGTCTATTCTTCTTTGTTATCAAGCGAGATTCGTCCCTGGAGAAGGACATTATACTTGGTAAAGCGGAGGGTCTGCATCAAAAAAGAAAAAAAGAGGAGACCTCAGATAGGACGGATTGACGCCGTGGCTGCAATAATGGGCTCACATGTAATAATGGGCTCACATGTAATAATGGGGCGGATGGCGCGGGACCAGGCCGAGATTCATTCTGGTGTGCTATGCACCGGAACCAACTAGATGAAACCTAACAACGCAAAACAACTCTTCTGTGGTCTTTACTCCATGTCCAGCGTTCACATGCAGGAGCAGGCTGGAAATACAATGTGCTCTTTAGTCAACACATTTGACTCCTCATTAGGTTCTACCACTCGGGCTTTGTGCCATCCTGACATCTCTGGGAGAAGGGGACACCATTTCTAGGCATTTTAAAAGGGGTCCTGGCATCTTGATTCCTACAGAGAAGTCAGCTGTTCCTAAGCAGCGGAGGTAGGCATAATATTAGTGTCATGCCAAGAATAAATGTGCCAAGGATAAAGCTGTGAGCTAGTAACCGGATCTCCTTATTCTGAGAGTGAGCAGCTGCATGGATGAGAGACTCCCAAACTGTACTGAGGCCAGGCAGAGAGAAATACACCCAGTCTCCAGCGCACCTGGGCTAGGGGTGGGGCCCTCCTAGAGCTCTGAGCGTCCTCATCATCCAGGTGTATCAGATCCCCTGAGAGACACGAGTGAAATGAGACACTTGGATCTTGACCTCAGAGTTTTCCCAGCTTGTCTGAGGATCTGGGAAGCCAGCCTGTCCAGACGTAAAAATAACTAACACTCCCGTGCATCTAATATGTCCTAGGCCCCACACAGGCTTTCAAACACACCATTCCTGTCTTTTTTCACTAGCAGAGTGGTGTAACAAGATACCTTAGCAAGTGGCTTTAAAGAACAAAAATGTGTTTCCTCACCATTGGGGAGACTAGATGTACACATTCAGGGTCTAGCTTTAGGGGGTGGTGGGGTGGGGAAAGCCTTCTTTGTCTCTAGTAGCGTCTGGAAGCTGTGGGCAACTTTTGGCATTCTTAGGCTAGGAAACTCATCTTACGCATCTTCACCTGGTCTCCCCCACTGCCTGCCCACTTCCAAGCTGGATCACATCCGCAGGTATAGGGTCCAGGACTTAAACAGATATTTAGGCTGAGGTGTGAGAGACACAATCCCATCACACTCATAACAATTCTCTAAAACCAGTATTCTTTTACTCATCTTGTCATACGGCATGCTTATTTTCCCAGTCCATCGTTACGTAGTGAAGGTACATCCTTCGAGCCATCACAGAGCTTTAATCTACTGTTGAGGCAGATGTACAAACGGACAATTCAGTGGTCTGTGGGAGAAGGGTCCAGGTGAGAATCGGTCCTTAGAGAAACTGATGCCAAGGTGAGATGTGCAGAGCAGGAGCTGCACTTTGGGGAAGTGCCTGCGAAGGGCACTAAGGAAACCCCCCAAGGTGGCCTGAGGGCTGTCCCCTAACGCATGAGGAACTGCTGGCTGAGGAAAAAAACATCCTTTCCTTGGGAAAGGCCACACGCAGTTGTTTCTATGTCTGACTGCTTCTCACAAGTATAGCTCCACCCACCGCATTGATTTTAGAGCCTGAACCAAGGCACCTTCACGGAGCCTGGGCAGTTCAGGGACTAAGCCCTCAGCCACTAACTGGAGGGTTGAGAAAGTGGCAGTCTGCTTCCAGAAGATGCCAGCCAGCCGGGAAGCCTGTGGGCGGTTCCACATAAGGTCACGTCAGATCACTGTGATGGGAGGCAACTCCATGGCGATGGGGTGGGTTTCTGTTGTCTAGAGAACTAGGAGGTAAATGCCGCACTAAGGTGGGGACCTTCCATCTTTATTGCTAACTCCAAGGTAAGGATTAGCATGAATCCAATTCCACCTGGAATCGTATCCAATTCTTAGCCTCCCACATCTCTTTCCTCATCTCCAGCCCCCCCACACACATGGCCCCTCCTCATCCGTGCTTGCTCAGGGCCTCTCCACTGTGTCTGTAGCCGGTTCCTTAGCGGTCCCGTTTCATGATCACCAAAAACCCAAACCCGCTACTATCCTGTCAATTCCAATTCACAGAAACCCATTACAGCAGAAAAGAGTAGGGTTTAACAGTTTTATTAGCACTTCATCCACATACGATTCAATAATTTAATCATATCCAGAAGGGTTGCATGATTGCGTCGTATTCAATTCTACATTTTCTTCCTGGTACTCATTGTTACTTGTTGTATTAGTCTAGGTACTTTGGAGAAACAAATCTACGGCGACTCACGTATAAGAGAGAGTTTTATGTAAAGAAAATGTGCATCACGAAAACATCCCAACCCAATGCTGCCCAAGCCCACAAGTCCAACATTAAGCCATTAACCCAACACCAGTCCACAAAGTCCTCCACCTCACAAAACAGAGGCAATGATGCCGACTGCAGGAGGAAAGCTGAGTCCATGAACGTGTAAGCATCTCAGCACTGGCAGGGGTCTCCACACGGCTGCTCCAGCACCCAGGGTTGCATCGGGATAGATCCATGCGGCTTCTCCTTGGGGATGTCTTGTAGGAAGTCAATCTTGCAAGCTGAAGCAGGGAACTGCTAAGGCAGCTGCACCCGATGCAACCATCACAAAACAAGAGACCCGAGAACTAGAAAGGCGAGGCTTCACCACCCATTTATCCCTCCACCTTTCAACCAGCCCCACATGTGATTATCGGCCAGGCTGGCACAATTAACTAACTCACTTGTGTAACTATTGTTTTCCATTGTGGCAAAAATATATACAACAGAGCATTCTCCAATTCCACAACTTCCACTTGAACAATTCAGTGTCATTTTACTCTTCGTGTTGTACAACCATTATTGACATCCTCTTCCACATGATCCCACCATCATTGACGTCAACTCAATGCCCCCTAAGCAACAACTCTTTCCCCTTCACCCACGGTAACCGTTGGTCAGGTTTGTTTGTTTGTTTTTTCCCTAACCCTAACCCTAACCCTAACCCTATTGTTTGTTTGTTTTAAGTAGTTTTATTGATCTGGTATTCACAGCTCCGACACTTTCATGGTTAAATCGCTTTGGAAATGAGTTGTATGTACATCACCGCAATCAGTTCTTGTGCTCCCTCTCCCTGAGACAGTACACCTTCCCAGGAGCAGACAGCCTCACCTTTCTCTGTGATCTTATGGTAACCGTACAACACTTAACCCCCTCATAACCAGAACGGATATAGGCCCCAACAAAGGAACCCCCGGGAGACGCCACCTTCTTTTGTGCAATGATGTTCTCACCCACCCAGAAATTCGAAGGTCAGGGGCCTATATTGGCTAAATATTGATGATGGGGCCTCATTGCGTAGTCACTGGTTTGTCTAACAATGAATATATATGATTGAAAGTATCCTATTCCCACCTTCTGAAGTTTGTTGCCTGGTGTGGGGTGTGGCATCTACACAGGTGCACTCGAGTATTGTCTGGTTGTCTTTCGGGGGGAGGAGGCTGGAAGAAATCTTGATATCTGGCAGATCCCATTGATAATATTCAGAAATTCAAAGCAACAGCCAATCAAGTTCTTTCTCACACAATGGATAGTTGAGAACAGTCTCAATTGAATTACGGAAATATAAGTGTTTAGCTGATTAGCAAAGCTTAAGTACGTACATGACACAACATTCTACAGCCACTCCCCCACCTTTGAAATCTTAAGAAGGCAAAAGTGGATGCTGCCATTAGTATAATGTAAAGCTATATCCTTTGTGTATCATAAAAATAAGGATACGTATATCTATTTAGTCATCACTCTTGTTTCTTTCTCCTAGATTCATAGTAATTTAGGAGAAGGGCTATTTCTTTTTCACTATAGGATCTCTAGAATCCAGCAAAGGCCCTGGCCAAAAGAAAAACCATTAAGATAGCTAGGTTGCAACCACACTTTTCTCCTGTTATGAGATGCTCCTGAGTGATAAAGAACTTGATAATCCCATATTGGCATCATGGTCCTACATGTGATATGGGGGAGCCAGATTGAAATAGTCCAAGGAAATAATAAACTAATCTATCGATACTTAGTCCTTATCGATACTGAAGTTTGTTGCCTAGTGTGGGGTGTGGCATCTACACATCTTTGTGCCATCTTTGACCTTTCAGATCAAAGGCCAATATATAACCATTACACAGTTGGGGCTCCTGTAAGGCATTAGAGTCCCAGAAACCCACAGGAACAGGTCGACCCTGTTGCATAGGGTCACTGAGTCAGAATCTACTCAACAACAGTGGGTTTCTTTTTCATACTGAACCCAAACCACAAAGGATGCAGACTCTCCCTTTGCGTGCTGTCATTTTGAATTGTTAACAACAGCACAGCCTGCCTCCCTGTAACTTACAGGGCCACAAGGCTCTGTAAATTCATTTATTGATTTGTATCCTATTGGACAAATAAATCTGACACTGTGGAAAAACAATGTTGCATACATCACATTTTATATAGCTTCCTTAAAACAGATATTCAGTCGCAGAAATCTACAGGGGCAGCTCTACTTGCCTTTAGTAACAGTGAGTTTGGTTTTTTGGTTTTGGGTTTTTTTTTGGGGGGGGGTTATTTTATTTTATTGGGGGTTCTTATAGCTCTTAACATAATCCACACATATCCATTGTGTCAAACACATCTATACATATGTTGTCATCATCTTTACCAAAATGTTTTCTTTCTACTTGAGCCCTTGGTATCAGCTCCTCATTCCACATCCCCACCCAACCTCCCCCACGTCCCCTTGATAATTTATAAAATTTTTTCCCATGTCTTATACCGACCGCTGTCTCCTTTCACCCACTTTTCTGCTGTCCTTCCCCCTGGGAGAGGGGCCATATGTCGATTATTGTGATTGGTTCCCCCTTACTCCCCACCCTCCCCTTACCCTCCTAGTATCTCTGCTTCCTCTTATTTGTCCTGAGGGGTTATCTGATTCTCTGGGTTGTGAGCTCTTATCTGTACCAGTATACATGTTCTGGTCTAGTCAGATTTGTAAGATAAATTGGGGTCATGATAGTGTCGGGGGGCGGGGAGCATTAAAGAGCTAGGTTGGAAGGTTGCGTGTTTTGTTGGTGCTATACTACTACCTGACTCATCTCTTCCTTGTGGCCCTTCTGACAAGGGATGTCCAATTGAATACTGATGGACTTTGGGTCTCCACTCTGCTCTCCATTGATAAGGTTTTTGTTTGTTTTGTTTTGGGTCTTTGATGCCTGATATCTGATCCCATCAACACCTCATGATCATACAGACTGGTGTGCTTCTCCCATGTGAGCTTTGTTGCTTCTCAGCTAGATGGCCACTTGTTTCTCTTCAGGCCTTTAAGGCCCCAGATGCTATATCTTTTGATAGCCGGGCACTGTCAGCTTTCTTCACCACATTTGCTTATGCACCCGCTTTGTCTTCAGCAATTGTGCCAGGGAAGGTGAACAATCACAGAGTGCCGTGTTAGAACAAAGTGTTCTTGCGTTGAGGGAGTACTTGAGTGGAGGCCTAATGTCCATCTGCTGCCATAATACTTTATAAATAAATATATGTACACAGATCTACTCCCCTATCATTATATATAAATGTATTTACATATAAACATACCTGTATTTACACCTCTATAAATGTCCTTTACCTATCTGAAAAGGGTGACTTCAGTCCTAAATGGAAGCTCCATTTTATTTATTTATTTATTTATTTTATTTATTTTTTTAAATCATAAAGAAATTTATTTTAAAACCTATTCTTTGGTATACATATAATCTTAGTATTTACTAAAGACCAAAGCAAATGTGCATACTAATGCATGGACGTGCTTGTTTGTTTTTACATAATGAATGGTATTTACATAATGGGGTATTATTTGAAACTACAGGATGTAGAACATCTACACCAGTTTTCAGAGTTGATAAAATTTTAATCTTATAATCATTAATGCTCACATCACTGCATAAAAATAGGTGGTACAAAATGGCAGAAGTATGTTTGGGGCCATTTCGGAAATTGTTGGAAAGTCTGTGCTAATCCGAAACCAAAATTAATATAATGAATTTTTAAGGAAATTTTTTTTTTTAACATTTTATTAGGGGCTCATACAACTGTTATCCCAATCCATACACACATCAATTGTGTAAAGTGCATTTGTACATCGTTTCTCAAAACATTTTCTCTCCATTTAAACCCCCGACATTAGGTCCTCATTTTTCCCCTCCCTCCGGAAGCTCCATTTTAAATTAAGATTTTCATTTAAACCTTTCAAAAGAAGGCAATCATTTTTCTTGTCGAGGTGTTACTGATTGAGTAATAATGAAGACCAAACCCCTGCCACAAAGTAGATTCCAACCCAAAGGGCCCTATCGGACAGAACAGAACTGCCCCTTTGGGTTTCTGAGGCTGTAAATCTTTATAAAAAACAAAAATCCTCATCTTTCTCCCACAGAGCAGCTAGTGGAGCCACTGTGGACTTGAGATTAGCAGTTCAACAAGCAATACATGGCACAACCAAGGCTGCCTATGCCAACAAAAAGACAACTATCGGAATTTCTAACCAGGAAGAAGAATTTTTTAGTGATTCTTAGACGTACTTTCTTAACTGCTCATAGAATAATCAATCTGATTTTGTTTGTACATCTTTTTTTAAATTTTTATTTTTAATCATTTTATTGGGGGCTCTTACTCCTCTTTTTGTTTAAATCGTTTGATTAGGGGCTCATACAACTCTTATCACAATCCATGCATACATAAATTGTGTAAAGCACATTTATACATTCATTGCCCTCAATCTGATGTTTTTAAATCCCCCTTCCCTCCTCCCAAGCCATGTAAACTATTTTACATTTAAGAGACTTCACATTGAGCTTAATTCAACCTTCTCTTCTTCTTTTTTAAATAGTTTATTGACATATATTCACATATCATACAATTCAATAGTTTAATCATATAAAGAAGAGTTGTACAGTCATCACCACAATCAATTTTAGAACATTTACTTTGTTCTTGTACTCCTTGTTGTTAGCCCCCATTTCCTCACAACCTGCCCTGCCATATCCTCAAGGAACCATAACTAGTTACTGTCACTACAGATTTACCAATCCTGCATTTCATATACGGAAAAACATTAAATAAATTTTAATTAACAATAATAAAGTAAAACAAATAAATCAATCAAAAAGAAAGCAGAGAATATTAAAAACTAGAATAAACTAAATGGAGCAAAAGGTAGACCAAAGGTTAAGGTGTTAAATTTTAACCTAATTGCATCTGCAACAATCCACTTCCCAATGCCGGCATGATTGCACATCCCAGGTCGATGGTCAGAGGGAATTCACTAGAGGCTTAATCCACATGCATTTCCCCTTCACTTAAAAAACAGAAGCAAAACTGAAACAACTTTAAAGTGGGTCAAAAGGGAGATCAAGTGATATTACATTTTGACCCAACTATACCCACCTCAATTGACTTTACAATGCTCTTTGTCTTATAGCAAGGCTATCAACATCCCTCAACTATAATCAGAGTGGATCAAAGGAGACTTAATACATGTGTGGACCCTGAAAATGGATTTGGGGAATCCAATGTCATCCATAGCCTTCTGTAAACCAGGTGTTAAACCAATTTAAGCTCTGATATTATTCCCTCCTTCAGATTTGCTTTATATTAGTTATAATCCTTAGATCACATGGGCTGTGTGCTATTTCTGTGTGAATTTTATTCATGCCTCACTTACATGACTGCTTGTTTGAAGACAAGCCTTTAACACTCCAGACACTGGTCCTTCTGATAGCTGGGCACCATCAAGTTTCTTCACCACACTTTGCTGTAGCATCCATATCTTCAGTGATCTCTTCAAGAGGATTGAGTTAGTTAATTGTGCCAGCCTGGCCGATAATCACATGTGGTGCTGGTTGAAAGGCAGAGGGATAAATGGGTGGTGAAGCCTTGCCTTTCTAGTTCTCGGGTCTCTTGTTTTGTGATGGTTGCATTGGGTGCAGCTGCCTTAGCAGTTCCCTGCTTCAGCTTGCAAGATGGATTTCCTAGAAGACATCCCCAAGGAGAAGCCACATGGATCTATCCCGATGCAGCCCTGGGTGCTGGAGCAGCCGTGTGGAGACCCCTGCTAGTGCTGAGATGCTTATTCGTTCACTGACTCAGCTTTCCTCCTGCAGTCGGCATCATTGCCTCTGTTTTGTGAGGTGGAGGACTTTGTGGACTGGTGTTGGGTTAATGGGTTAATGTTGGACTTGTGGGCTTGGGTAGCATTGGGTTGGGATGTTTTCGTGATGCACATTTTCTTTACATAAAACTCTCTCTTATATATGAGTTGTTGTGGATTTGTTTCTCCAAAGTACCTAGACTAATACAAGGATGAATATCAAGCAGGGCCATGTCATAAGAACTAATTGTTCTTAGATTGGGGCTAGAATTAAGTGTGTGTCCAAAGTCCATTCATGCATCTATGGTTCATGTGTCTCTGATTCACCCTAAAGACATCATTGTCATTTTATGTTAGAGGACATTTTCGATCACCCCACCCACCGCCACTGCCATTGAGTCAATATTGAATCATAGCAACCCTATAAGACAGCGCTCCTCTACTTAACTAAATGCATCCATTTTCCATCTCATGGACTTCAACTATACTTGACCTACTTCACTAACAAGACTTCACATCATAGAAATATTGCCTTAGTTGAATTGTATGAGGGGATAAAGAATTAATGTTGGCTAAGAATTGTCATGAAATTGTGTGATTACAAAGTCAAGAAATTCAGTGAACCATGGATTGATTCAATGAATCATGGATTAATTCAATGAATCATGGGTAAGTGATGGGAATAACTGACTGAAACAAAGCATCTGAAAGGCCCGTGCAGTTGCTGGCATGATGTGATTTCTGCCCAGTGTTCTGACTGTCAAAGTGAAGAATGTGTGATTTGACTTCTTGTAACCACACACACCCTCCACCTTTCCTCATTTCTCTCTTTGATGCATTTACCTGTCTTCAATGTATCAACCAAAAAGGGCTATTTCTCCAACAAGGGAGGGCACTAGTGATATATTCCTCCATTTCATGAAAAGCAATTATTCCTTCAGTAAAATCTTTTGTTTTATTCTCTAACAAAACATCAGTCTAATGTTTCCACTAAGGGAAGATTGAGGAAATTTCTATTTTATTTTAAAATGGATGTTGAAATTTGACGTATATTTTTCTTGCATAATTGTTCCTTCCTAATATATGGAAATATAGATATAGAAATATAGAATATTCTGGACTATATAGAATATAGAATATTCTGTAGAATATTCTAGAATATGGATATAGAAATAGATTTTGTATATTGATTTTTCATCTTACAATCTCACTGCCAGGCTTGTTTTAATTCTTAGTGTTTGTGTGTGTGTATCTATCATTTTACTTTGAACTTATTTGTATCTTTGTATTGAAAAGTGTTTTTTCAGGCTTGAAGATAAGCAGGCAGCCATCTAACTGAGAAACAACAAAGCCCACAGGGAAGAAGCACACCAGCCTATCCCGACACGATCGCTGAAGACAGAGTGGGTGCATAAGCAAATGTGAAGAAAGCTGACAGTGCCCGGCTATCAAAAGATATGTCTGAGGTCCTATAGCTATAAGATAAACAAGTGGCCATCTAACTGAGAAACAACAAAGCCTACATGGAAGAAGCACACCAGTCTGTGAGATCAGAAGGTGTCGAAGGGATCAGGTATCAGGCATCAAAGACCAAAAAAACATAGCATTGAGAATGAAGGGGAGTGTGGAGTGGGCACCCAGGACTCATCTGTGGGAAATTGGACATCCCCTTGTAGAAGGGTCGCGGGGAGGAGACGAGCCAGTCAGGGTACAGTGTAGCAATGATGAAACATACAATTTTTCTCTAGTTCTTGAATGATTCCTCCTCCCAACTATCATGATCTCAATTCTACCTTACAAATCCAGCTGGACCAGAGGATGTATACTGGTACAGGTAGGAACTGGAAACACAGGGAATCCAGGACAGATGAGCCCCTCAGGACCAGTGGTGAGAGTGGTGATATGGGGAGGGTGGAGGGAAGGTGAGGGAGAAAGGGGGTATAGATTACAAAGATTTACATATAACCTCCTCCCTAAGGGATGGACAGTGTAAGATATGACAGTGGAAAAGTGGGTGAAAGGAAACGTCGGACAGTGTAAGATATGACAAAATAACAATAATTTATAAATTTTCAAGAGTTCATGGGGGGAGGGAGGGGATAAATGAGAAGCTGGTACCAAGGGCTCAAGTAGAAAACAACTGTTTTGAGAATGATGAGGGAAACAAATGTACAAAAGTGCTTGACACAATGGATGGATGTATGGATTGTGATAAGAGTTGTACAAGCCCCCAATAAAATGATTTTTTAAAGTGTTTTTTCAAGCAACTTTTTTCTAGTTTTTTAGTGTTTCCTCGCCACCCCATCTCCATTATCATGACCTCAATTTTACCTTACAAATCTGGCTAGATCGGTGCATGGACACTGGTACAGAGAAGAGCTCAAAACACAGGGAATCCAGGACAGATAAGCCCCTCAGGACCAATAATGAGAGTAGCAATACCAGGAGACTAAGGGGAAGGTGAGAAGAGAAAGGGGAAATCAATCACAATGATGTACATATAACCCCCTCCCAGGGAAACGGACAACAGAAAAGTGGGCAAAGGGAGACAGCGGTAGGTGTAAGACATGAAAAAATAATTTATAATTTTTCAAGGGATCATGAGGGAGGACGGGTGGGGGGGAATGAGCTGATACCAAGGGTTCAAGTAGAAAGAAAAGGTTTTGAAAATGATGGTGGCAACAAATGCACAAATGTGCTTGACACAATGGATGGATGCATGGATTATGATAAGAGCTGTAAGAGCCCCCAATAAAATAAATTTTAATGTGTTTTTTATTCAACTAACAATGGTTGTGGTTGTTGCCATTAGGTGCTATTGATCCTGACTCAGCAAGCTATGTACACCAGAGCAAAACCCTGCCCTATCCCATGCCAACCGCACTATTGCTGTTATGTTTGACCCATTGCTGAAGCTACTGTGTCAGCTCATCTCCTTAGGGGGTATTTCTCTTCTGTACTGACCTTCTCCTTTACCATGCCTGATGCCCTTTGTCAAGGACCAAACTCTCCCAGGGACACGTCTAATATACAAAAAACAAAGTTTTGCCATCCTTGCTTCTAAGGAGCATACTGGCTGTCCTTCTTCTGGGACAGAATTGCTTGTTCTTCTGGCAGTCCATGGTACTTTCAATATTCTTTGCTAACACAAAAATTAAAATCCATTGATTCTCCTGTGTTCTTCTCTTTTCATGTATGTATTCACATGCCTATGAGACCACTGGAAATATCATGGCTTGGATCAGGCACATCTTAGTCCTCAAAGTGACATCCTTGCTCTTCAACATTCCAAAGAGGTCTTGTGCAGCAGATTTATCCAGTACAATATGGTGCTTATTTCTTGACTTCCATGAGCATTGATTGATTGTGGATCTAAGTAAAATGAAATTCTTGACAACTTCAGTCTTTTGTTCACCTATCATGATATTGTGAAGATTTTGCTTTCTTTATATTGAGTTGTAATCATTTAAATTCAGCT
Source organism: Echinops telfairi (assembly GCF_000313985.2). Taxonomy (NCBI): domain Eukaryota; kingdom Metazoa; phylum Chordata; class Mammalia; order Afrosoricida; family Tenrecidae; genus Echinops; species Echinops telfairi. The sequence goes on from NW_022103906.1 coordinate 12,907,527, forward strand.
CAATGCTTTTTGCTTTTATTTTTCTCTTTAGATCATCTCTTGGATGCTTGGACTATTTATAAGTGTGATATCTGATATCAAGTGTTTGGAAAATTTCCAGCTATCTTTTTGTTATTGGTTGCTAGTTTGGTTCCATTGTGGTGAGTCTACTCTCTCTGACTTCAATTCTTTTTCATTTGTTGAGGTTTGATTTATGATCAAGGATATGATCTATTTTTAAATGGGGGGAGTGCGGAGTGGAGATCCAAAGCCCATTAGTAGGCCACTGGAGATCCCCTTGCAGAGGGGTCTCGGGGAGGAGATGAGCCAGTCAGGGTGCGATGTAACAACGATGAGAAATACAACTTTCTTCTAGTTCCTAAATGTTTCCTCCCCGCTCCCACTACCATGACTCGAATTTGACCTTGCACCTCTGGCTAGACCAGAGGATGTACACTGGTACAGATAGGAACTGAAGATACAGGGAATCCAGGGCAGATGAGCCCTACAGGACCAGTGATGTGAGTGGCGAAACAGGGAGGGTAAAGGGAGAATGGGTAGGAAAGAGGGAACCAATTATAAGGAACTATATGTGACCTCCTCCCTGGGGGACAGACAACCAAAAAGTGGGTGAAGGGAGACGTCGGACAAAGCAAGATATGACAAAATACCAATTTATAAACTATCAAGGGCTCATGAGAGAGAGGGAAGCAGGGAGGGAGGGGAAAAATGAGGACCTAATGTCGGGGGTTTAAGTGGAGAGAAAATGTTTTGAGAATGATGTACAAATGCACTTTACACAATTGATGTGTGTATGGATTGCGATAACAGTTGTATGAGCCCCTAATAAAATGTTTAAAAAAAAATAAAATGGATTCCCTGGGAATAGTTATAGGCAGGAAGCTTAAGAAGAAAGTTGTTGCCCAAATCAGCTAGAAATAGCTATCCTTTCCCATAAACAAAGGGATTCTTCCAAAGAGATCAGGCACATATTAGAAGACTATGGGAAGAGACATATACAATAAGGATCAGCTATTTCATGAGCACACATGTACACCCACTTAAAACTTGGACATGCGCAGGAAGGATCAGCTATGCCATACGTCACTTGTCCACTTGAGTTCATCCGTTAAGAATCCACCAATACACACAACCACAACTTCCAGGTCGGCGTGGGAGGAGACCAGTCAGGGAGTGAGGACATGTAGATTGAGCCCACAGCCTCAGGTTTCCATTTTGGTTCCACTCTCCTCACCCCCTAACCACCCCCGGCCTTTTCCCGACTGTGCGTTTTTTCTCCACGCCGTCCTCCACGCTTTCCTTCCGGAGATAGCCCATTCTCTTTTCTTTTTTTTTCAAGTACATAGTGCTCTACCATTTACAACTCTTCCACATGCATTCTCATTTGACCTCGCATCAGCCCTGTGAGGTAGGCAGCTCTGAGGTTGAGCATATACACAGAGTTGATGCCTTTGATGGAGGAGTCGTGTTTTGTCTTTCGGCAGACCACATCCCCAAGGAAACAAAGGGGGATTACCTTGGTTCACACCCTCTAGTAAAGTGGAGACACAGAATACATCCCACCTTAATTAGGAGAACTCACTCCAAAATGGAATTTTCACCACAGGCATGGAAGCTAGAACGTATAATATGTCACATAAGGGGATGGGGCTAGAAGGGCCATGTTACTTGACTACATTCACAGATGCATCGTGTGGTAGTTAGATGATATGTCAACCTGAAGATGTCTGAAAATGTCGGGGTGGAATCAACCTGTCAATCAGGTCCCAGCCTGATCATGCTTCTTTGGTGGGGGATGGTCTTCTTATAACCAGGGAAACTGGGAACCTCCCTCCCTTTCTGCCCCTGGGACTCTCATTGACCCTGAGAGCTTCCAGAGCCCTGTCATGTTCTACCAACCTTGGATCCACATGACCCTGCACCCACCGGCCTCTGATTACCCTGCATTCTGCATCATTGCATGTGAGTCTGAAGAGGGCCTTAAAGTATTGGATTTATGGACTTGAGTTGGACTGGGCTGAGATGCCTTCCTGATATGCAATTACTTCTTGAGAGAAAGCTCTTTCTGGTACACAGATGAGTGTCACTGGATTTGTCTCTCTAGACAGCCTGGCCTAACACACCTAGAAACACTGAACCAATGGAATGTAGCTGCTTGTGGTGCGAGTGCTTATGAGCAACAGCTAGACATTTAAACCGCTGGAAGGACAGGTTTCCTCCTCTTGTCTTCACTCACACTCTTCGTTGTTTCTTTGTTGTTGTTTTTCCCAGTGTGGGGGGAGCTTAGTGGTAATTGAATTTATTTTTAAAATAAAATTGTATTGTTTCCAGTGGACGTTTGCACAGCAGATGAGGTGTTCATGGAACAGTTTCTGTTTACCTTGTTCAGTGATTCTCAGTGTTTATTTGCACCAACCCAGCAACATCTATGATTTTGTGAAGAGAGTAATAAATAGCCATTCTAATGATTTGCATTTTTGATCATACTAGTCATTATTCCTTTCACAGAATGAACATTTTAGACTGGAACCAACTTAAAGGGATTATTTTGCCGTATTCAGAATGGAACACAAACAAGGTACTCCATCACTTTATGATTTGTCATAATAATAGTGAAATAAAACAAAAACCAAACTCACTGCCATCGAATCGATGTCAACTCACAGCGACCCTATAGGACAGGGTAGAACTACCCCTGTGGGTTCCTGAGTTTGTGACTACTTATGGGAGAATGCCACCTCATCTTTCTCCCGTGGAGCAGCTGGTGGGTTCCCACTGCTGATCTTGCAATGAGTAACGACACAACAGTAGGACTCCTAATAATGAAATTAAGACCCAGAAAATGAGAGGCAGGTCTGCTTTGAAGTTGAAACCTTTGGATGTTTGATGTTTAGAATCTTTGATGTTTAAAATTAGTCATCAGTCTTCTGAAATGTAAACACAGTTTAAGAGATATGAAATGCTTATCCTATGTAACTCTTTTCATAAAACCTTTTGGGTAAATATCTCATGAAAATTTTTTAAAAGTATTTTTATTGTTTAAATGAGTCCTTTCTATTCACCCAATAAATGTCCATTATAATAGACAAAAAATAAATATATCTGTAAAGAATTGTGATCTCATTTTTTGTTTTGTTTTGCTACATGAACCCTTTAGTGACATTGACTTGCGCAACCATGATCACCCTCATTTTGATTTGTTCCTCCCACATTAACATAAGCTCACTGCCTCCTCAGGTTCCCATCTAATCTTTCTAGTACTCTTTCTAGACTAATCTGATAAAGAAGCCTACTGCCAATGAGTTGATCTAGACTCAAGAGTCACTCTATGTAGTCTGTATACCTTTACAGGAGCACCCAGCCTCATCTCTCTCCTGACCATTGGTCAATAACTTTGAACAACCGACCTTTCTGTAGCAGCCCGCATCTACCCCCATGGGCGATACACTGGAGTCCTTCATCTGATGAGAATTGCCTCTAAAGCAGAGGCTTGGTCCAGTAAGTCCCTGAAGAAATGGTATGTGGGTCATGTCTGACCTCTTCTGGCTACACAAAAGAGAAGAAGTGACTGGCACACCAGTCCAGGACCAATGGTCTCAAGCCAGAGGTCAGACCTGCTCCCACCCTCCATCCTTCTTAACTCTATTCTGACACGCACCATTCCTCTCAGGACACTCGACTTTTCCATTAAAGTTCTATACAAATCATTGCACTGGGCTTTTATACCAGTTTTTAAAATTCAAGTTAGCCAACTTTTGACACCTGTTTCAGAAATGCTGCCAAATATACCTGCTTCACCCCAAGCATACAACTCATTGGTTTCCATGGGGTTAAAAAAAAATGGTTGTCATTTCTTCCCACCTATTACACCCCCCGCCCCCCACCCCTGGAGAGTTTGTGCTGGTTCTTGCAAAACAATGCCAACACTATTAGGATTGCCTCTAGTCAACGGCTATGCTAAAATATAGCTGACAATGTGAATGTTAGAATAGAGAGCTGGGTGTGGTTTTATTTGTACCCATGAATGCCAAGCAAATCCTCTAGTCCTGCTCTAAGCAGTGGTTAGGGGGCTGAAGAGGTCTAGCGGCAAGCTCTGTAGCAGATAGACACTGTTCAGTTAACTATCTGCCTTTGACATTACTGGATTGGTTAACAGATAAACTGAGTGTTATCATTAATATAAGCAAGCAAAATTGTGCTGTTTAGTTTAAAATAGTTGTACACGTATATTGATAGCTATACAGTAAATTTCAAAGGTTAGCTTTGAAGACAATAAATATATAATGAAATGTGCAAAGACCTGGAGTTAGAAAGGCAAAAAATAAGAACACACTCAGCACTGAAGGGAAAATGTAAGCCCCAATGAGATAGTTAAGGTTTATTGTGCCAACCTGGCTGATAAACACGTGGGATTAATTGAAGGGTGGAGACATAAATGGCTCAGTGAGCCTCGCCTTTCTAGTTCTCGGGTCTCTTGCTTTCTGATGGTCTGACCAGGGTGCAGCTGCCTTAATCAGTTCCCTGCTTCAGCTGGCAAGGCTCACTTCCTGCAAGACATCCCTGAGGAGAAGCCACATGGACCTACTCTGATGAGGCCTTGAATACTGGAACAGCAGTGTGGAGACCCCTGCCAGCACTGAGATGCTCACACACTCGCTGATTCGGCTGTCCTCCTGCAGTCAGCATCATTGTGTGTGTTTTGGGAGATGGAGGACTTTGTAGATTGGAGTTGGACATATGGGCTAATGTTGGACTTATGGGCTTGGACAGCACCGGGTTGGGATGCTTTCTTGAGGTAGACTTACCCTTTATATAAAATTCTCTTTTACATGTATGAGTTTCTGTGGATTTATTTCCCTAGTTTACCCAGACTAACACACCCGAGTTGCAATACTGAAGGATTCCATGGGCAAAATTCAAGTCTTCCTAACTCTCAGCCAGCAACATTGTGTCCTCTGCATATCGAAGGTTGTTAATAAGCCTTCCTAATTCTGATACCACCTTCTTCATGTAGTCCAGATTCTCCAGTTATTTGTTCATCGTACAGATTGAATAAGTATTCTCCTCAGTGCTATCAATAATTTGTGATGATCCACACAGTCAAACACTTTTGTGTAGTCAATTAAACACAAGTAAATATCCTGGTATTCTCTGCTTGGGGCCAAGATCCATCTGTCAATAATGACACCCCTCTTTCCATGACCTCTTCTGTAGTCAGCTTGGATTTCGTGCAGCTCCTTGTTAATGTGCTATTGCAACTGTTGTTGAGTGAACTTCAACATTTACTTGATTGCAGTATTAAATGATATTGTTCTATAATTATCTGTCACAAAGAACACGTTTTTCAACAATTATTTCTTCCTGTTTCAAAATTTTGCATTCTAATCACCAATAATTATTCATGCATGCTTGATCAATTTCAGATGGAAGAAATTGGTAGAATTCATCAATTTCATTAGTTTTGGTGGTTAGTGTGTAAACTAGAGTAACCGTTGTATTAACTGGGTTTCCAGACACAGTAATTAAATGGCATGATTACATACTTGAGATTTCATCTAAGGCAGCCATTGAAGGAGTCCCTGACCCAAGCCATGGTGTTTGCAATTGTCTCATATGCATGTGAAAGTTGGATATTGAATACAGAAGAATCGATACATTTGAATTATGGGGCTGGTGAAGAGTATTGAAAGTAGCATGAACTGCCCAAAGAACAGACAAATCTGTGTTGAAGGAAGCACAGCCAGAAAGCTGCTTACAAGTGAAGATGGCCCGATTTTGTCGTATGTACTTTGGACATGTTATCAGAACAGACCAGTCCTGGAGGCCATCCTGCTTGGTAAAGTAGAACAAACTCACTGACCTTGAGTCAATGCCAACTCATAATGACCCTGTAGGGTAAGGTCGAACTAGGTTATGACTCTCTACAGGGGTAGACACCCCCGTCTTTCTCCCATGGAGCAGCTGGTGGTTTCAAACTGCTGACCTTGTGGATCACAGCCCAACTTATGACTGCTGTCCCATCAGGGCTCCTTGGTAAAGTAGAAAGGCAGCAAAGAAGAGGAAGACCCTCAAAGGGGTAGTTCGGCCCTTCGGCCACAACAAGGGCCTGGGCATCACAACTGTGAGGACGACTCAGGAGCAGGTAGTGTTTCTTAAGGTCTCCAGGAGTCAGAACCAATCTGAAGGCACCTATAAGCCCCTCAACAATGAGAAAGTTAATTTGTTAAAACGCCCACTTGGGTAATTCTTTAATAGTAGTATTAGATAACTAAGTCAGAGGAAAGATTTCTTTTCATTTATGTATCTTAAGATTTTAAACTCTTAACACAGGTGTTTATTTTTCAGTGACAAAATTTTAAGTGTGTGTGTGTGTGTGTGTGTTTAATACCCATGCCTTTACTATAAAACACAAAAACAAACTAGCCATTTGGTCCAGGTAAGTTAAAAAATACTATTAGCAATCCACGTCTTCCCATGATCAGTGCCCCCAGCAGGGCAGTAATAGTCATTGCCCAGAAGGCTATTTTGTGATTTTTTTAAACAATGTGCCTTAATCCAGTCATTAAATTGTGGCTTTGTTGGCGACAATTTTTGTTGTTGGCAATGCCATCAAGCCAACAGAACTAACGATACCCTGTGTGAATCTTCAAGGCTGAGAACATGAAAGGAAAATCACATTTGTATTCTTCTTTTATTAAAAAAAACAACTTTGTAAACACACATTTTCTCGTAAGTAGTTCCTCATACCATTTCTGAATTAACTATAGAAAAAAAACCCTCTTCCTCCAACAGAGAACAGCTCTTTTTATAATAAAACACCGAGTCACCCCCTAGATCTCAAGATGTGCACAGATATTGTTGAAATATAAAGGGTAACTCTAATTTTAGTCTTAATTAGGGGGCAAAGGCATTCATTTGGAACAGCCTTGTGCTTTGAGGTTATTCCAGAGGTGCACTTGCAGATTTAGGAAGATGAAAAGAAACCATTTGAATCAAACATTCCTCTCAGAGGTCACCCACATTGCCTGTCAGAAATACCGAAAGACTAAGGTTTAAGAGATAAAGCTCCCTCAGTATGGTTGTTTCTTCTCTTCGCATGGAAGAATCACCTTTTGTTCTCACAAGATAATTTTGAATTAAGATAGCTAGCAATTGTTTATCAAACTACAAATAATAGGTAAACTAGCTTCAAAATCCAATCACCTATACAAATGTTCGTGCATTATTTCTAAAAACCCTAAGTGTCCATAAACATATAAATGGATAAACAAAATTAAGTACAATTGATCCTCCTTATCTGTAGGTTCCACATCTTCAGATTCAACCAACCACAGGTCAATAATATTAGGGGGCGGAATGAGAGGAGCAAGTGGTCAATCATCAAAGAAATAGCTCAGAGGCTGAGAGGGGTCCCAAAAGCTCTTTATAGTATATTAGAAACTACAAGTGAACTAAAGTATACTAGGAAGTACCCCCCAAAAGAACAAGAATTGTGCTGTGTGGAGTGGAGCTTTCGTAGTATGAATTTTACCTGCTAGGCGAGCATCCAGCAAGTCACTCTGAGTTAGTGCACCCAGTGGCATCACCTGGGAAGATTCTCTCTGGTCACATGATTTTTTCATCAAAACAGTTTTGCTCAAACCTCATTTGTGTGTGTGTGTGATGGTCCATTTAAGAAAACATCGTGTAGCTGTGAAATTTTGTTTCCTGCTCAGGAAAAATGCCACAGAAACTCTTGTGATGTTGAACATAGCATATAAGGACACCACAATGGAAAAAACTCAAGTGTATGAGTGGTTTTCTTGGTTCAGGAAAGATGTTACATTGATGACAAACCATGTTCTGGACATCCATTAACTTCCTGAATGGGTGAAAATGTCGACTCAGCGCATTTTTAGTTCCTTCCACCAGGTCAGACTGCTAACCAAAACTTTCTATCTAGAGATTCTGAAAAGACTGCATAAAAGTGTGACAAAAAAGGCCAGACTTGTGGCAGATTGAGGATTGGTTTTGCCACCACAATAACGCAGCTGCTCATGCAACCATCTCAGTGTGCCAGTTTTGGCAAAAAACAGCATGCCTCTCTCGCCCCTCACACCTGACTCACCTGACCTCACTCTGTGCAGCTTCTTTTCGTTTCTGCAAATGGACGTGAAAGGACAGCTATCTGACAACACAGAAGAGGTGAAGAAGACACAAGAGAAGTGCTATCAGCCATCCAAACAGATAGTTTGAAAAGTGTTTCTAGGAATGGAATTGCAGATGTGACAAATGTGTTAAGTGCAATGGAGAGTCCTTTGGAGGTGATCGGTTGTGTTAAATACATAGCTTTGGGGTGGGGCGTGGAATCCCGGGGTTGTTTGGGTACCCCCTCATACGTGAGCATGTAGCATGTAAGTTCTATGCAAACACTGTGACATTTCAACTACGCAGCAGGAGTATCTGCAGAGTTTGGTGTCCATAAGGGTCCTGGAACCAAGCCCCTGTGAAGACCGAGGGGCAGCGGAATGTTTTTTCAGCAGTAAAAAGACTGAAACACGGATACATGCTACAGCATGGATAACCCTTGAAAAGATGATGCTAAACGAAGGAAGTTAGCCTCAAGACCTCACAAATTTATGTGAAATGTCCAGAATAGGCAAATTCATAAACAAAAAAGTCAGCTACTCGTCGCCTAGGTGAGATGTAGTCAATTATTTCTATGGCCCTTCCAGCCATAATCCTGTTGAGCTACGATCCCTTACATGAGATATTCCTTTGTGGCTGTGACTGAGGCTATAACCCCACTTTGGAGGGGGGTTTCTGCTATGGTAATGGGTAGGATGAAGGTGAGATTAAGTTTCTACCTTAGTGGAAAGTGTGAGCCAAGTGCCACCCTTTGTGTCCTTGGGTATAAGATGTGCTGAAGGACACGAGGCACACCTCAAAGATACTCATCTGTGTATAGAGCCAGCTCACAAGCAGGAATACGGTGAGAAAGCCCAGGACCATCAAAGGAGTATGTTTGAGATCTCTCTCTGTAGTGCTGGAGGCCAAGACCAGAGGCACATGAGGCTGCAGCAAAGGACCTATGGGACAGAACAAAGGAGCCAGATCAAGACTAGACGCTGAGGCAGAGATTATGAGACTATGAGGCTGGGCAGTGGTTTGGCTTCCTGGCCCCTGGAGGCAGAGGCCAAGGGACCACACTGCTAAAAGCTTGAGGACTGAAGAAACCTGGCTACTGGCTGAGCAGAGTTGGTGCTGTGGATTAATGACTCTCCTCCCATTTAGACCACTTGCCTTGTGGTAAGCTGTTCATTCCCGCAATAAGTCCTGTTCTGAGTGTTGTCTATGAGTTCTGTGTGGCCATATCAACAAACTATTAGATCCACCCCAGAAGTAGACTGCCATGGGAGGGATGGTTGGCATCAAAGAGGTATAGACAGTTGTTGGTGGAGGCATGTCTGACCTCTGCCTCAAGGACAATGTGGAATCAAAAATGGGTAATATCACTCACTGCCACCAAGTCAATGCTGACTTGTAGTGACCCACTACGGGTTTCTGAAACTGTAACTGTTTAGGGGAGTAGAAAGCCCAGTCTTTTCCCCAAGGAGCTGCTGATGGTTTTGAACTGCCGACCATTGGGATCACAACCTTACACATAATCACTATACCACCAAGACTCTTGTGTTAATGGGTAAGGTTGATGTTTGTATAATTTGGTGAATTTACTAAAAACCATTGAACTATAAGCTGTAAGTGGCAGATATCTTTTATTTTTTGTTGTCATTGAGCATATAAACAGAACAAACACCTTCCATACGAGTCAGTGACATTGTGCAAGCATTTTCACACACCCTTTTCCCAGTTGTTCCTCCTACATCCACATAAACCCTCTGCTCACCCCTCCCCGAGTCTCCTAAGTAGTCTTTCCAGTTGTCACTTGGATCCCAGCGTTCTTAACAGCTTAATATTCCAGGGATACCTTCTTTACTAACTCAGCTATTTGTTTTAAAAAGACTTCAGTGGATAGCTTTGGTTTAAAGCATCTCAGGGCAATAGTTTTAGGAATATCTAGTCTCCATGCTTCCAAGAAGTCTGGATTCCAGACTTTGAAATTCTGTTTTGTATATTCTCCCATTTGATAAGGATTCTTTTATAGGGTCTTTGACCAAAATTTTCAATAGCCAGGCATCATCTAGTGCTTCTGGTCTCGTGGGGGTAAAAATCAGCCACAGGCTCCACTTCTCCCTTTTGGACACTCCTTCTTCCTCTGTTCCTCCAAACAAATAGAAAGCAATGGTACTGAACCACACAATGAACCGGGAGGGACAACGGAACCACTGAACATGCAGGCCAATGAACTGTGATACAAACTACAGAGTCCTGGTGGTGTAGTGGTTATGCACTGGGCTCCTAAGGTCAGCAGTTTGAAACCCCTAGCCTCTCCATGGAAAAAAAAAGATGGGCTTTCTAATGAACTGTGATACCCATCAAACCAAAGCTTCAATCTTCAATCTAAGAAAGAGAACAATGAGGTGACTGGTTGTGCATAAGCCGTCTCAGCAGCTGCGTTGGGTTGTAAATCACACCATGCGTGCCATTTCAGCTCTTGACAGGTGTTAAGTGGATGCATTTTACATTCATTCTTAATAATGGGAGCGGTGGATCCCACCTCATGACTGTCTGGTTTTAGAAAATGTTAAATGCAAGTTTAATTATACTAAATAAGGGGGGGGGCAACTACATTAATATAGCTATTGGACAAAAAATCTCATTGTACTTAACGGTTAAAAACCCCACACGAATACCATTAAGAACAGAAATGCTTTCTAATGACCCGTTTGTTGTTGCCAAATGCATCTATGATTAGTCCGTGGGGTAGGAAATTTCACTTTCTAGTGGTTTCGTCCTGAGGTAGCTAGAAAACACGAATCTGTGTGTTCACACAGCAATTACATCAGAGGGTAGGGTAGCTCTTGCAAAGAGTACAAAAGGACTCTCCAGAGAGCAGTGTTTAAATTGGCCAAAAGCCGCGCGTTCTGGCTGGCTGGGAATCACCTGTGGCACCAAGAGATGGCCAGCCGTTGGCTGAGTCGACACGCACAGGTGCAGCCCAGAAACTCAGCGAAGGGACTCAAACTCCTGGGGTTAGCACTCAGTAACTTACCCCTGAAGGGTTAGAAACAGTCACGTGAGCAGCTGCTAACGGAAAGGTTGGACATTAAAGTCCACCCAGAGGTCCCTTGGAAGAAAGGCGTGGTGAATTAGTTCCCCAAAATCAGCCATGGAAAACCCTAGGGAGCACCGTTCTGCTCTGACCCCCATGGAGTCACCAAGAGTCAGCCTCAGAGGCCGCCACGGAGCTCACCAAACAGACGAGCAACCAACAGAGCGGAGAAGCCCCCCGTTCCTTGTTAGACCCTTCAGGGGCTTTTCCTACGGATTTCCACAAACAAAACAAGACGTAATCGCTCTGAAGCAAGAGGTGCTAAAATCGTTTGAACGTGATGAGCATGGAACGCAATACAGCAAGCAATCTTTCATGCTCCGATTGAACAGTAAAGAACATTTTTAAATTAGGAGATTGTCTCGGAGAGTCCTTAACATATCATCTTTGGCCTCTAGTCAAGAGAACAATAAAGTCTTAAGAGTCTCATTGAATTACATTTAATTAAACACGAACATCACATACTTTCACCTTCTCCCAAATGGTAACTTAAATCTTAATGAAAGAAATGGAATTTGGTTATTAGTGCTTTGGGGAAATTTTTTAAAAGATTTCAAAGTCTTGCCACCAAACTTTAAAGCTTTTTTTTTTTTTTAAGTGGTTACCAACAGCCTCGTTCTCTACTTAGCAGTTCAATATGAACCGCCCAAGTTTAGTCCAATCATTTAACTTTAGTTCCTTGGCATCTACAACATAATTGGCTTTAAAATTTGCCCTGGACAGCTGTCCAGGACACGGGCCTTCTTCCTCGAAACACTGTCAGTTAGCCTGGGCAACTCGAGCGCCAGAGCCATGTAAGTTCAACATCGTCGTCACCAACTCCGGAAGATCAAAATCGTGTTTCCATCCCCAGTCCTTCCGAGCATTGCTGTCATCAAAGTTCATGGGCCAACTATCCGCTAGAACAAATGGAGGTGTAGAGTAAGTCAGCAGGGTACCACACAGTGAAGTGTCTGACCACTAGCCTAGTGGTTGGCCACCCAAACCCACCCAAAGGTGCCTCAGAAGCCAAGCCTGGCCACGGCTGCTGAAAACGCTGTGGAGTTGCTGGAGTTCTCTTCTGCACCCATGAGTTGAAATTGCCCGGACAGCAACTAACAGTACGCCTGAGTTAGCTCCCACCATGGAAACTCACTGCCATCGCGCCGCCTCTGACTCACGGCGACCCTACAGGACAGAGGCGAACTGCCCTCGTGGGCTTCTGAGACTGGCACTGTTTACAGGAGTAGAAGCCTCAGCTCTCTCTCCAGCGGAGTGGCTAGTGGTTTTTAAGCTACTGACCCTGTGGTTTGCAGCCAAACTCCTAAGCCCTACACCAGCAGGGTTCCTAAATTAGCTAGATTTACAAAAAAGGTCAAAAGCATCTTACATAAAGCTTTCTCCTACAAAGTACCCAGAAGAAATTCCCTCGTTCGGTAGGCCGGAGCTGCTGCTGCACGCAGAGTGGTCGTCTTAGATTAAAACGAGACGTCTTGCACCTCTCCTGCCAAGCACTGTGGAATTTTCACCTATCATTACAATCTCGCACTTTCTCCTTGAGTCTGGCTTTAATGTCACAGATTAGGAAATACACCCAGAATGGGGTGTCAGGGCATAAAGTGCCCAAGGCAAGCATTTGCAGACCTAGACCGGTTCCCTATTGTCCCCATCACTTCCACTTCTGTTTGTTTTACGTTTAAGCTGTAGTGTCGGTGAGATGCTGACAGGCTGTTAATTTGGAATGAGTATTTCCCCGTGGTAGATATCATTTGTAAAATCAGAGCCTCTGCTGACTTTGGCTCATTTCAAGCAGGGTGGGTCTCTCACTCACCCACACGGTCCATGGGCCTAATAAATTCTGGAGAAGAAAGCTGTGCTCACTCAACCTGTCACTATCTATACCCCTACAGAACCCACAGCGAGGGCCAAGCTTTCATTTGAGCCTGAGAGTGATTGGCACTGACGGACCCACCTATGGCCTGCCGGACAGAATCCACGTTGTATGTGATCTGGAACTCCGGCACGTGCTTCAGAACCTCCTGGGCCAGCTCCTTCGGGGTGAAGCTCATGGCGTTTATGTTGTAAGTCCTCATGGAGAGAGACTTTGCTGGGGCCTCCATGACCTCCAGGGTGGCCCTGAGACAGTCGTCAATGTACATCATTGGGAGCTTTGTGCTAGGTTTCAGGTTGCACTCAAACCTGCCATTCTTAGCAGCGCTGTGGAAAATCTGGACCGCGTAATCTGAAAGGAAATTCTGCCCGTGGGTTTTCTGACAGCAAAAGAATGAAGCAAATCTTTGGCTCGAGGATCCTCTTGGACTCCCGGAAAGGTTCTCCAGATGCCTAGAGCCCACTCCGAGAAAAGCTATCTTTAAGGTAGAAGCTTTTAAAAAGTAAACCCAAACTTCCTTCTAAACCCTTCAGACACTGTGGAGTATTTCCTACATTTTATATTGGCACTCAAACATAGCATTTCCTGAGTCCAATACATGCTATGTCAAAAGCAATAATGATTAATAATGTTTATTTTCCTTTCAAGTATTCAATGAATAGAGTCTGTTTAATAAGACATTGTGGAGTTACATAATCTCCTATCAACTTGAATGAAAGAGTGGAATCTAGCCTGTCAATCAGGTCATAGCCAATAATGCTTCTCCTGAGGATTCTGGGAACTCCTGTTTTCCTCCCTGGAGGCAGGGCGCGCACTCTCTCTGCTTCACCTTCCTGTTGACAAGCCACGTGGAGTCATGCTGATGACAGCTACAACCCTGGAGATGCTTCTACCACCACTGGATCCACAAGACTTTCCCCTCACTGGCCCGTGATCTTCCTGCATTCAGCATCATTGCATGTGTGGTGTGAGTCTGAAGAGGGCTTTAAAGACTGGTCTCGGAGTTATGGGCTGATATCGGACTTATGGACTTGACCTGGACTGGGCCGGGCTGTTTTCTTGATAGACACACATATATGAATGTCTCGAGTTGTTTCAATATGGACTGACACAGCCATCTTTGTAGGAAGGCTACACTCAAAGGAAAGAGGCTGTTCTCATTTGATGTCTTCCCACATAGTGGGTGATACATTTAGTCTCGAAGCATATATGTGATTTTAACTTTGTGATTAGATAAGCTCAATAGTGAGTTGCAAACTCAGACCTTTGCCGCCCTTAGCAAATGTAAGTCAGTAGGGTTCAACGAGTATCTCAGATGCACATCTTGGGAAGGAAGCCCTCTCTCATCTAGACAGGACTAGAAGAGAGCAGATTTATTCACCACGAAGAAGAGTCCTCCTAGTCGTGAAAAAGCCTATTTTAGTACATACAGAATGTGGTGGGGTGAGATTTTTCTTCATAGGGCTCTTCTAGTCGATGTCTCTGTAACTCCCACCGAATGACTGGATGGGACACAGCAAACAGGGCATGCGTGACCCTGGGAGAGGGCTGTGATCAGTGGGAGTTACCACCCTTCCCTGGCTATAAGGATGCGCCGTCTCGCGGGAAGAAAGAAAAACCGCAAGCCCATTGGGCGAGCCTCTGTGCAGCACATTCACGACCTCTCAGAGACTGGGAGGCAGAGGCGCGGCTCGGGGAGGCAGCCGCGGAGGGATCACATGCCTGAGAAGCTGAGTGCCAGTGGGAAGAATGGGTGACGTCAGACTAAGGTAAAGAAGGAAGGCGGGAGAAGCCATGTCTGGCCCCTGCCTCGAGGCAAAGGGAAGCCAGAGGAGGTCAGATAAGGCCCCTCCCACACCATTTACTGAGCAGAAAAAATAAGGAAGAACATTTACCAGTTGTTCCTCCTCCAGGTTGGGAGTCTGCTGAAATGATTCCGGGATATCTCAGGCATCGGAAATCTAACCCATATCGATAATAATAGTACTATAAAAAAGATAAACAGATTTTTTAAATTTCTTAATCAAATAGAGCAATGCAGTAAAATAGTGCTTCTCTCTCTGAAATACACTGCCTTATAATTAACTATGTCAAGAGCTAACCCAAGGTGAGAGGTTCAAACCTATCAGCTGTTTTGAGAGAGACAGAAGAGGCTTTCTCCCATAAAGATCTGAAGTATCAGAGAGCCAACAGGACTGTTTTATTCTGTCCTATAGGGTTGCGATGAGTCAGAATCAACTCAATGTCAGTGATTTTGGTGTTTTGGTTAAAGAATATGAAGACTTTAGTTTCCAACCTCTTTTTTTTTTTTTTTTTGAAGGGATGCACCACTTGTGGTCTTAAATCAGTCTCCAAGGGATGCTCTGCATGCAGTATTAGAAAGCATTCCGAGGGAGAACACTGGAGAAGAGAGAACGATGCCTACAGGATACCACTGGAGAGGTCGGACATTAACTGATCACCACAGTTGAGTTTCAAGGATCAAAAGGGTAGTAAAAGAATACCAGAGAACCAAAAAGATGGTTGAAGTTTTCCATAGTAGGTCTCTTACTGCCACAGTTGACTATGCCTCATAGAACCCCTGGGACAGGGTAGAACTGCTCCTGTGGGTTTCTGAGGCTAGAGAGCCTCATCTTTCTCCAGTGAGGCAGCTGGTAGGTTCGAACCACAGACCTTGTGGTTAGCAGCTGAGTGTGTAGCCCACTCTGCTACTAGGGCTCTTTCCATAACAGGAGGTTTAAAATAACCACTGAAAAAACCCAGACCCATTGCTGGAGAGTTGATTGTGCCTCATGACGATGCGCCGTGTTCCAGATACAGAGTAGGACTGCTCCGTAAGTTGTCTCGGCTGTCATCTTTACAAAAGCAGACTGGCACGCTTTTGTTCTGTAGCACAGCTGGGAGGGGCACCCGGCGACGGGAAGTGCTGTGACTATCACTATCTGATTGTGAAAGGAGCCCTGGTGGACCAGTGGTTATGGTCAGCAGTTCAAAACCGCTCAGCGCTCTGAGAAAGCGAGATGGGGATTTCCATTCCCGTGATCAGTTACAAGCCTCGGAAACTCACTGGGGCAGTTCCACCCTGTCCTGTAAGGTTGCTATGAGTCGGCATCGACTCGATGGCAGGGAGTTTTAGCGGATTGCGAACAGGCAGCCCGTTACAGCTGAGGGATGAGGCGGTCTGCAGGCGCAATGGATACCAGACCCTTGGCGAGCCCAAGGATTTGCACGAGTATCTCTGGGAAGCAGAACTGGGGTGAAGCCCAACTAGCCCCAAGGATGAACCGGCAGGCATTTGAGCTAACAGGCAGGAAGAAAGGAACACTGATTTCCTTCACTCAGGGTGCATTCAACCAGACCCGCCATGCAATCCTCACCTCTCCCATGAGCTCCGCGTGAACCTTGGACACACCATAGATGGTCCTGGGTCTCTGGATACAGAGATCAGGGGTCGGGTCCCGGGGAGAAGTCGGTCCGAAGGCGCCAATGGTACTAGGCACAAACAAGCGCAGGCCGTGCTCGGTTGCAATATCCAGCACGTTGTGCAGTCCTGAAATGAAGACACAGCAGCACAGTCTGAAAACTGCTTTTTGACCAAAGAGCCGGGAAAGTTGGCCAATGGCTCCTACTGGGTAAGAGGCGGACACTTACCAGTTATGTTTACTGCTCTCGCCAGAGACACGTTCGCTTCTCCAACGGCACTGAGCAAAGCGCTATAGTGAAACAACCAGGTGATACGGTTGTTCACCACTATCTCGCGCAGGTTCTTGTAGTCCAGGATATCGGAATAAATGAACGGACCTACGAGAAGTACAGCCACAGAGGTGAAGCTGGAAGAGCGACAAGGACCTTCCCCCTTGTTGCCGTGTAACTTCCACTAATACCAAGTTGGTGGGCAAAACCACTTGGCCAGCTGGCGGCACTCTTCCTGATAAAGGAATGCCACAGCACAGCCACCGTGTGCTTGGTCAGTGCTCCTGGGGCCGAGGGCCCTGGGGTCCAGTCCGACTCAGCGAGCGGCCCATGTGAAGGGGCGGAGCGGCCGGTAGGGTTTTTTCAGCTGCTGTCTTTATAGCAGCAGGTCACGGGTCTTTCTCGCACAGAGCCACTGGGCGGGTTCAAACCACCAGTCCTCCGGGTAGCAGCCAAGTGTTTGCTTACTCACTGTAGCACCAGGGCCGTCCTTAGAGTCAGCGTTAGCTAATAGCTCTCAAGTGCTTTATGTCCATTAACTTTCACACCACCTTTACGGTAGATGAGGAAATAGAGGCACCGGGATAAGTACGTGGCCAAGCTAAACAGCAAGCAAGGAAGCACTAGGGCTCAGAGCCCAGGTAAGCAGAGCCAGCCCCAGGGTCAGTGCTGTCAATGCCCAGACTGCGACCCTGCTTGGACACAGGTCTGAACCACCACTGTTCAGAGGGATTTCACTTTACCTAAAAGCTGCAGTCTAAAAGAAACAGACAAATGGAGTTTTAGAAGAATTAAACAGCACACCTACACCTTTGTACAGGAGAACCATAAAGCATACCCAATCACAGTCCCTGTCTGCTGATGTTATCTAATACCGATTCGCTCCACAGAAAGTAGCAGATGACCCGGACAGGACCAGGAGGCATTACGGAATCATTTGTAAGGCTGCAGTAACTGGACTGTGAGAGTCTGGGAGCTCTGATGGCATAGTGGGCCACTGAGTACTAGTCACAAGATCTGTTCACCAGTCACTTCTTGTGGAAAAGTCGAGGCTTTCTACCTTGGTAAGGATTTGTCAGAAAACTTCAGAACCCCACAGGCGCAGTGCGAGTCTGTCCTCTGGGGCAGCTCGGAGCTGGCATCAGCTTGCTGCAGTCGGTTTGGTATGGAGACTCTGGACGGGTCGTTTCATAGCGCGTCGACATGGGGATGGCTGTTGGGTGCTGTCAGGTCGACTTGGACTCACAGTGAGCCCCTGGTCACATGGCAGGCCCCAGGGGGTCATGGGGTTTTCTGGAGTATTATCTTTATGGAAGAAAATCACCATGTCTTTCTTCGGTGGAGCAGTCGCCTGGGTTTCAACTACCAGCCTCTGGCTAGCAGTTTAGTGCTTACCTGTTTATATCACCAGGGCACCTTCTACAATGAAATACGGGAATCAGATATCTCCACCTGTCTAAGGTTCCTATTACCTCTTTACAGAAGCACTCGATGTTGGTTTATTTTCTCTCTGAGCCACTTAGTTGACTAAAAACTCAACAGGACAAGAATCAAATCTTTGGGCATTATTCCAAAGCTTGACTTCAAGCTCAAGAGAACTCTCGGGCTTGTGTCAGTTGAATGACAACTGTGTTATTATAGACATAGGGCAGAACTAAGAAGGGCAAAAGCAAGTATCACCGTTGTATCATAATAACGTGTCTTTCTGCAAGTCACGAACCTCGTACACGCTGACTCCATGAGCAGTCTAATAAGTGCATTTAGAAAATAAAAAATAAAAGCAATACACGCTGATATCCTACCACTGTGGAAGATGTGGTTGGGGGGCTTCCTTATATCAGACAAGATCACATTGTCCTTTCCAAATCGCTTCCTACAAGGCAAATCAGAACACACCAGTTGGCAACTCTATGACATAAGCAGTCTTATGAAACCAATATTTGAATAAGAACCACACCTTCTCCTCACTGATCAACTACCTGGTTATCCATATTTAATCACCTATCCAACTCTTTTGCTCATTAACCTGTGTTTCTCCCTAGGTCCAGCTCCTGCCCACAAAGCCACCCCTCTGCATCAGTTTCACAGGGATGAGGCCAGCTCTCCACAGACCCTTTGCCAGTCCCATCCCCACCTGGGGAACCACTAGTGCAGTGCTTCATGGCAGGGATGGCTGCAGGGCTCGGGGCAGAGTCCTAGGAAGCACCCTTGAGTGTGGAGAGGCTCAGGTAAAGGAAAGGGAAGGGGGATTGCTGCTGCTGTTACCCCCTATTCCCGCACCCTGGAGAGACACACAGGGCGAGGATACTGGGGGAAATTCTGGACCCAGGGGCTGCAGAAGAAACCAGTTGTCCCCTGCTCCTCTGCCATGACCTACGCTACTGAACTCTTCTTCCCAGCAGCCATTGGTCTCCAGGTTCTTAGCATTGGATTCCAAGCCTCCCCAGACCAGCAGTCCATCATTCATCTCCATGAGGACTGCCCCAGCCTGCAGGGCAGCCATAGGTGGCCAGGGCTGACGGGGGGTGGCTGCAAAAGGCTGCAGTCACCAACCCCCACCACTGTCTTCACCCCTCGCCCTACTGGTTGTCAGAGCCTCAGAGCCACTAAATGTACCTCTAGCCCAACCACCAGGCCCCAGGGCCACTTGAACACCATTCCCCAAGGCCGTGAGGTCCAGAGCACAGTGGTGCCAGGGATACAGCAGTTCCGAGAGTCTGGGCCCAGGTCTGGGTCCTAAAGCCAGCTCCTCCCCATCCTCACATAATGCTGATTTTGTATAAGGACCTGGCCTTTAGGACCTAACCATGTTGCTAAGTGAGGAGTTGGTATATTAGTTTCCTGTCAGCCTCCAAGTCCCTCCTTTTATGGAATAAATAAATCGTTTTATGGAGGTCTCTTACATATATTATAACAAACCATACATCTGTTCCCTCAAGTGGACATGTACAATGATTGGCATCAACAATTTCTAAACATTATCTTTCTTCTTGAGTCTTTAGATATCAGCTTTTTTTTTCATTCCTTTAATATCAGTCCCTACTTTTCATTCCTCTCCTCGCACCTCCCCAGTCGTCCTCAATACACACCTTGAGGTTCCTCTCCTCCCCACTCATCCCCAGCACATACACCGTCAGATTCCTCTCCTCACACCTCCCCAGTCGTCCTCAATATACACACCTTGAGGTTCCTCTCCTCCCCTCCATCCCCAGCACACACACCGTCAGATTCCTCTCCTCACACCTCCCTAATTGTCTTCAGTATGTACACACGCCATTCATTCTTGCCGTAATGAAGCCATTCTCTATGGGTGGCCCCCATCTTCCAGTTCTACCCTCACCCCATGGTCACTGCTGCACTTGTCACCCATTTCTTCCCATTATTCCTGGAGTTTTCCCTCTCCCTGCTCAGTTTTATGTCCTTCTCACCTCCTCTGCTCCAGCTCGCCAAAATCTCATTGTTCCCTACTAATTGCTGCCTATTCCTCCCTCCACCCACAGACAAACGCCAGGTAATGATTCATCTCGATCCAAGTTTTACTTTGTCTGTTAGAAAAGAAAGGATGCACTAGGCTGGGAGACATCAGCTCGTGGGCTTATGACATGTCCTGGCCATGAGAAGGCAAAAATTACATGTGATGTCTTAAAAATAGTCAAGGAACAAGGCAAGGAAGAAGCCATGGTTAAAAAGAAGCCTAAGACAAGCTTCACATATGTAAGAACTTACATTTTAAACTTCAAGATTTAGAGCTCTTACCTCAAAAGGTTCGCAAGCCCCACTCCAAGTTGGCCAAGACCCCCTAGGTGAAGAAAATAAAAAATGGAGCTTTAATCCAAGTCTTAACTAACTCTAATAATTCCAAAATATAATAACTGAATTCAACTCTTTTTATTCTTAGCTAGTCAGGTAATGTCTTAGATTGATCTAATTATTGTTTCCTTATATGCTTCTAGGAGTCCTGCTGGCATAGTGGTCACATGTTAGGGTGATAATTGCAGGGTTAGCGGTTTGAAACCATTAGCCACCCCTCAGAAGACTGGGCTTTCTACTCCTGTAAACAGTCACAGTCTCAGAAACTCACCGGGATGGCAGTTCCACCCTGTCCTGTCAGGTCACCATATGTCAGCAGCGGCTGGATGGTAGCAAGTTAGGTTTCGGTTTGGTAGATGCTTCTAAGCAACACATGGCAGCACTGAGAACATGGGACTACCTCTCCCAAACTCGTACGGAGAGCATTCCAGATGGCAAATACAAGGCTCTCTGAGCACAGAGAGACTGAGAGGATGAGGAGAAGCAAGGACATTGGAAGAGAAAAAACTTTAAAGCACATCTCAAGAAAGCATGGCTCCTTCCTTGGGTCACCAATTCACATGAAGCCTTCATGATTCTGAAGCAGTCCTGAAATCTCTTCTATTACACATGCCAGAACCATGCAAAGACAAATAGACATGGATCGATTCTATGAGTGGGCTGTATTCTGTCCTCTAAAAGATGCTCATGTCCTAACCCCTGCATCTCTAAAGGTAACTCTGCTTACAAGCAGGGCTCTCCTTGTGTTATGTTACTGAGGCCCCTGCTGGAGCAGGCCCCTAAACTCATGCCCTTCAGAATGGCATCTTAGAAAACGGAAAATAGACACTGGGGAAAAAGACCATGTGAGGGGCCTTTTAGAAGCCTGGGAATGCCAAAGACTGCCAGCAGCTACTGGACGCTCAAAGAGGCAAAGGACCTTCCCCTAGATCCATGCCCTGAATTCAGACATCTAGCCCCTTGAACTGTGAGGAAATGAATGTTCTTTGAAGCCATCCACAGGTGTTTTTCTTCAGGCAGGACTAGGTCATTAGGACAGACATTAACCTTTAATGGGAAGATCAAGGATCCTGTTCTCCATCAGAACTGGACTGAGACAAGAAGGAGGGACAGACCAAGATGGCCACTTGAAAGAAGAGAAGCTAAGTGACAAGGAGCCACTAAGACCATGAAAAATGACTTCCACAGCTCTCTACTTTGAAGGCTGACCAAAGCCCCTGGCAGAAACTGGAGGGAGCTGGGGGCCAGCAGCACATTCGGAAGGAGTTCAAAGGTCAGTCTCATACAGGAGCAAATGCGGGAAAATCTAGAAAGTGGGTTTCCTGTTAGTATTTGTGAACCGGGACAAAAACAAAGACCTCCAAACTAGTAGCAGACCCTAGCAGATACTGCGTCACCGGGAACTGCAAGAGACTAGAGCGCATATCCGGACAGACAACCATCTGAGTGAACTAGAGGGGAAATGACTAACCTTGAAACCCACTGACAAGGTGAGCAGGAGGCTGTGGAACACCAAGCAACATTGTTTATGAGGAAATTAGGCCAATGATGGGCAGGCAAGAAGAGGGAACCATACTGCATGTGTTAATGGACTGAGAGGCTGACTTGGGGGTGGGGGCAGCAATTACTGAGTGGCAGAGGGAGGGCTGGG
>NW_022103906.1:12929862-12941228 GCF_000313985.2 Echinops telfairi
GGGGGGAGGCTGCAGAAACCAGAAACCAGGGGGAGGAGTGCTAAGGAATGAGCCTGGTAGAGACAGGTGGTGGGGAGGCCCTGGGACAGACGGAGACTCACTCCACCGTGCTAGCACACCACTCTAGGGCCAGTGCGCAGAATGCACGACACCGGGTTCCTGCAGAGGCCTTCGCCTAAGAGAAGCTCCGCCGGACAGGAGTTCACATCTAGTCCCTCCGCTCTCCCTGACCCTCAACCCTCGCTCCCCACACGCACTGCAGTGTGCAGAGGGAGCCTGGTCGCAAAGCAGCCTTTCGACCCTCAAGTTTCCCTTCTTCCCCTCTGTCAATAAACTATTCTGGCAGGAAATAAGGATTTGGGACTTGCGATATTCTGGAGAAGATTAACACTGGAGAGGGTGATTTCTCTGGATTAAATGTTAGTATTGCTAAGTATCTCATTGTGCGATCTTTTTCATCCTTTAGCCAGCACATAAACACACGCTCTGGATGGAACCAAGGCAAACCTGTTTTTCCTGAATACAGAGTGGCAGGCAAGCAGGATGGCCAGGGTGTGAGCACACTGGGGAGTAGACATTCAACGAGAACACGCAAGCCCACAGTCCGAGCACAGGACCCGAGAGCCAGGTGCCAAGGGTGGGAAAAGGAGAGGAAAACCCACCTGTGATTAAGACTCGCGGATGGTCTGTCTCCGAGAAAGTGATAGAGTGGAAGTTGGCGTCAGCTGGGATTTGCCGAGGGGAAGAGCCCAGGAACCTGACGGGCACCGCCGATGTCCGGCAGCCACAAGCTGGTTTCGGCAGCATCCGGCCCACGGCCTGGCTTAGTGTCCGAATAACTGGCATTTTCTTTCAAATACTCTATAATAACAAAGGAACATAGTGGAGCGTAAGGCAACGGGGGTAAAACCACCTCAGCAGAAAAGCGAACCCTTGTTAGGCGATAACCATTAGCAAAAAACTCCATCTCAGTGCCAGAGAGTGGATGTCGAGTCACCCCCAACCTGTAGGACAGGGTGGAACCGGCCCTGGGAGTTTGCCAGACTGTAACTCTGTAAGGGAGTAGAAAGCCCTGCCCCGCCTTTCTCCGAGGGGCAGCTGGTGGTTTCAAACGCAAACCTTATGGTTAGGCTTTATGCCTATGCCACCAGAGCTCCTGGGAACCCAAACCAGTGATCAGTAAGTCTAGAATCGGTTGAATTGGGAGTGTACTCGCTGTGTTTATTTGCACTAAAATAAAATACTACTCTGTTAAAAGTCATTGTTTTTAAAGGAGCCTGTTTAATCTTCTAGCCCCTCCAAAGTCAAACTCTTGAACAGAAATGGATACTGAGACTGTTAGCTTTTGAATAAAGCCGTGTTTTTGGACCCATAAACCAAATTAGAGAGAGTGCTGAGTAAGTCAACAGGGTGCCTCTAGGAGGCAGGCCCTTGAGAGAGGGGCGACATGTTGCTCACACAAAGTCTAGGCAAGCAAAGGCTGGGTGAAAATTGAGAAATGCAACCAAATAATGCTGAAATCAACTGAGATTTAGTGTATCATCAGGAGGTTCCTTCAAGCAGAGCGCTACAGTCAGCAACAAGGTTTTAAATCTTGGTGAAAACCGTTATCAATTTGTCCTCAACCCCTGAAGGTGTGAGTCGGTCCCAGATTAAACAACTCACTGCACTGTAAATATCTTGTGCTAATACTCAGATGGTTTTTAGAGCGAGCCATATTGTAAAAACAGATGGTTCCTATTATTTTACTGTATTCCATATGCAACACCAACCCTTTTTCTCAATTCCTCAAAGATTAAATTTATTTCCTATAAGCCTCGATCTTCTTTTTAGGTCCTCCAGTAATTCAAACACTGTGCACTTGAACTACTAACCTAATGATTAGTAATTCAAGATATGAAAATAATAATGATTTATAATTTATTAAGGGGTCACAAAGGCGGGAGGGGAAAAAAGAGGAGCTGATACCAAGGGCTCAATAGAAAGTAAATGTTTAGAAAATCATGATGGCAACATATGTACAAATATTCTTGAGGTAATTGACATATGAATTGTTATAAGACCTGTAAGAGCCCCCAATAAAATGATCTTTTAATAATACAGCTTTTAAAATTTAAAAAGATGGGTAATTCAAACCTACCCAGCAGGGCTGCTAAGTAAAGCCTTGGAAGATCTTCATCCTTAAAGATTATAGCCTAGAAGATTCTACTTTGGGACATGTGGGCACAAGGAATCTGCATCGGCTTAATGGCAATGGGTTTGGGTCTTTCTTGTTAGGGTTACCACAAAATCAATTCTGCCTTTCAGAGGTCAAGGCAGTCCAATAACATATGGCTGCAGACCTGACACCTAAGTTCTCCCCATCCTGCAGACAACACCCAGGCAAGCATCACACACGCACGCAGCTAAGTGTGACGAAGAAACTAGATGGTGTCGGTTATCAGAAAAAATAGCACCTGGAGTCTTAAAGGCTTGTTTTCAAACAAGCAACCATCTAAGTGAGGCGTCAACTAAAACCACATGGAAGAAGCACACCACCAGCCTGTGATTGAAGAATCGTAAGTAATAGAACCCCAATCTAAGAGAGAGCGGCATCAGAGCTTAAATTGTGACCACCTAGTTTGCAGAAGGCTATGGATGATAATGGAAGCCCCAAAATCCATTTGCAGGGTCCACACATGGGTTAAGCCTCCTGTCAATCCCTTCTGGATCACAGTTGAGGGTGTGCGAATAGCCTTGTTATCAGACAGAGCCTTGTAAAGTTGATTATGGCAGACGTGGTGAGAACAAAAGGTAATGGCATCATTTGATCCTCCTCTTGACCTATTTTAAAGATGTTTCAGTTTTAAAATGTGTTCAAGGTGAAGGGGAAATACACATGGATTAAGCCCCTGGTGAAGCCCCTCTGGCCATGGACCAGGGATGTGAATTGCTTTGCTAACATGTAGAAAGCATTGGAAAGTGGATTGCTGCAGATGCAGTTAGGTTAAAATTTAGCATCATTCAATCTTCTTTATGGTCCATTTAATTTTGTTCTAGCTTTTGATATTTTCTGCTTTCTTTTTGATTGAGGTGATTATCTGTTTCATTTTGTTATTCTTGTTAGCTTTTTGTTTGCTTATTTGTTTGTTTAATGTATGTATGTGTGTGTATATGTATATATATATATGTGTAAAAATCCTGGATAGGTAAATCTATAGAGACAGCAACTGGATGAATAGCTCCTGAGGGGTATGGCAGGCCCAGGAGGCTGGGGAGAGAGGGGGAGCTAATAACAAAGAATACAAGAATGAAGCAAATGCTCTAAAACTGGTTGTGGCAATGATTGCGCAACTCTTCTGGATGTGATTGAACTATTGAATTGTATATGTGAATTATAAGCCAATAAAGCGGTTTTAAAAAGAAGATATGCTTCAGTGATTTGTTGGGTGTGGATAGCACACAAATACAAACACATGGCAAATTCAACCATGATTGTGTTTCCATGTATAAGACAAGCCTACACTTCTACAATCAGGGCACTAGCTCAGCCTTCATGCCTGTGGCTAAATGTTTAATTCAACAAGTTACTGTATCATTGCAAAGGGCAGTGCCATGGTTTCTTCCAGCGCTTTTTCATCTGAACAAGGCTTTATTGTGTGTTTCTCTAGTCAGTGCAATCTGATAAAGTATCCTAGGAGATGCTTCTGTAGCTATCTTATTTCTAGTTTGAAAAAGCTGTAACTGTCTGGCTTTTAAAGAGCTTTCTCTACCTACATTTAAGACATTTGTTTTTTCTGAATGTCCGGTCCCAAAATGACAAAGCACTGTTACCATAATTAATGTGATTTCAAAAGGCTCTGTGACATAAGATCCAGAAAGAAGATGGCTAATGTGCATAAAGCTGAGGAAAGCCTTCGTTATATTTTTATTTCTTATTTAATTTTGCCCATTTCTTTGACATAAAGTATTCCCTTCTATGAGTCAGATGGACCCCTGGTGGCACAGTGGTTACACATGAGGTTGCTAACCTTAAGGTCAGTAGTTCGAAACCATCAGGCATTCTGAGGAAGCAAGAGGAGGCTTTCTATACCCGGAGAATTGTAGTCTCAGAAACTCAGGAGCAGTTCTACCCTATCCCATAGGGTGGCTGTGAGTTGGCACCAAGTAGCTGGCAGTGCGTGCGTGCATCTAAGGAGCTCTGGCTGCACTGTCAGGTAAACATTAGACCGCTCACCACAAGGTCACTCACCACAAGGTTGGTGGTCCAAACCCACCAGGTGCTCCATGGGAAAAAGATGAGGCTCTCTGCTCCTGTCAAGAGTTACAGCCTCAGAAATCCTGCATAAGGTCAGAATCAACTTGATGGCAGTAGGTTTTATGTCAGGGAGCTCATTACCTAGACACAGATGGTGCAGTACCGAGTTGGAAAAGTCTTCTAAAAGACATCAGAGGTGCTAACATCCCACTGAAAATAAGCATCTTCACACCCTAAACCTATGGCCTTAGAAGGTTCTATAAACACAAGACCATGTATGCACACGTTTATGTTAGAGGGAAAGTTCAAGTCACAGAGCCTCTAAAAAACTCTACTGGACACCTGTGAGAAACAGGCAAACATCTGACTGCACTTTCTAAAAGTTTTGAGCTCATGGAAGCTGTGAAAGGGTCTCAGAGCCGCCCCCACCCCCACCCCACCCCCCACTCTCCCAGAGTTCTCTTGATCATACTTTCCGAGTTGTTCTAAAATAAAAATCATTTTCCCAAGCTACTTAATTAAGTGCTATCAGGAGGCCATCAAAGAAGATTCCAGTCCTCACTTATTAAGGATCGCCTGATCGTACAGGACACTTTCTGTCCTTGCTTACTTTAATTGCAAGGAAGGGATGAAAAAGAAAGGCCAGCAGACTCTCCCTCGGTAAATAATGGAGCACCTCCCAGCACAGGCCTCTTGAGGGTGGTTATTACCTTTCGAAGCCACCAGCCACTCTGCAGGAGAAAGAGGAGGCTTTCGATTCCCATAAAGAGTCTCAGCAACCCACAGGGGCCAGTGCTCCCGGATCTTGAGGGTCGCCACCAGTCAGAATGGACTCAAAGTCAGTGAGGTTGTTTTGGGCTTTCCCATCTTCCAGCATATTTAGCTGCTCTAACAAGAGAAGATAGCGGTGGCTTGGGGGAGGGGATGCTTGAGATGCAGGTGCCACACTCAACTAGCAGACTTGGGCATTGTTTGGAGGCAGGGGGGTTGGTGAAAAAGTGGGAAACATCACCACAGACTAATTTGTGTTGCTGGATGAAAAAGAGGGAACCCTAGTAGCATCGTGCTTACAAGCTGGGCTATGAACTCCAAGGTCAGCAGTTCGAAACTACCAGCCACTTAGTGGGAAAAAGATGAGGCTTTCTACTCCCGTAGTATAAAGACTTACACCCACAAGAAGGAGCAGTGTGACTCTGCTACTGGCTCACTGAGTCAGAACTGCCTGGGCAGCAGTGAGTTGAGCTCGGATGAAAAGGCTTCTTGGAGAAGCATGTCAAGTGAGAAGACAAATGAGCCTGCTTTGGGACATGTTTATTTTGAGGTGTCAAGAGACAACATGCCTGCCTTCCGAGACTAAACTATGAACTCCACCAAGCAATTTTTAGCAGGGTTCATTCCAAACCAAACTCACTGCGGTGGAGTCCCTTCTGACTCATAGTGACCCTACCCGGCAGGGTAGAAAAGCCCTTTGGGGTTTCAGAGACTTCCAATCTTTAGCCGGAGCTTTCGTTCATCTTTCTGCTAAGGAGCAACTGGTGGATTTGAACTGCTGACCTTGTTGTTAGCAGCTCCATTCATAGCCCATAAAGCAGAATACTCCTGAGGTGGGGGACGACACTGGGCGTGGTCAGCAGTGATGACTGGGTTTGCTCCTGGTGAAGGGCACGGGCACGCGGCCCAGACTCTGTCAAGTAGGCAAGTGCTGACTTTTCATCAGAGCCAGTTCATTGCCGTGCAGAGAAGCCCCACTTTGGGGGGGGGGGCGGGGGGCGTTTAGAATACAGAATGTGGAATGCTTCTGGCGTAACTACAGGTGGTGTCACCCAGGTGGGTGGGTGCCTCAGGCAAACCCCACCCCCAGGGCCTGAGCCCAGTGACCCGCCCCTCCATCCCCTCCGGGAAGCATCTCTTCCTCCGCTCCCGGCTGAAGTGGAGTCTGCTCTCCAGCAGCCAGCCCACCGGCCCTCATTGCCACGAGGGGGAAATGGTGTCGTGGTGAAAGCCGATCGCAATGGGACATTGGTGACACCACCTGATTGATCCCGTTGATGGGGCCAGCGCGCCAGGTTCCCGCCCCAACTCAAGCACACCTTCCTTTTAAGAGTTTGGATAAATTTCTGTGTCGACGTGAAGTTTCCTCCCCTCTAGAGAGGGAGCAAAGCAGTGCCACCACTGCATTAGGATGTTCAGAGGATGAATAAAAGCAATCAATGGGTGAGAAACAGCAAGTCAAGTTCAATCAAGGTAAACTCCTCACCCCACGCCGAAATGTTACAATCTCTGAGCTGGTTAATGGTTTCTCAGGAATGAGGCCAAATTGATCGTATGTCCGAGGATAAGCTTTAAGCAAGAAAGGTGAGGGGCGGCGGAGTGGGGTGGGGGTGGGGGTGGGGGTGCTGTAGAGGTGAACCGGAGGGTCTAGGTAGGAGGTCCGGCACTCCGTGGTGCGCCCGGCCCATCAGGTTTGGGCAATTCCGCAGAGAACGGCCTCTCCCTCCCACCCACACCTGCCTAGGGGATTGTCCACCGGGTCACCCTGGGCTTGGGCCCCAGGGGACCTGATCCGCGCAAGTCTCCCAGCCTCAGAGGGATCCCATGTGGAAAGAGTGTGCAGTCCCACCCTGCCCAGGAGAAGGCTTCCCAGAGAACTGGCTAAACCGGTTGCAAGAAAAGATCCGCACCCCAGCTTAGAGGGGAACCCTTCAGAAAGTGGGAAGAATACAGGTCTCGCGCCCTCCCCAACCCATCTGCGCCGGGCCCTCCACCGCTGGAGCCCGCGCTGAGCACGCCTGCGCCTGGGGGACCACCGGGGACCCGCCACTGCGCCCGGGAGTGCAGTCTGCGGGCCGGCCCCGAACCAGGGGGCTAAGCGATGTCTGCCTCCACTCCAAACGGGGACTCGCTCCCCCAATCAGCCGCTGCGAAACGTGCGGCCACCCCTCCGACTGACCTTCCCACGCGGCGGCTCGGAGGTGCTGTGAAGGCAGCGCTGGAGTCTGGGAGAAACAGGACCTAGCGCATCCGAGGGCAGCGACTTTTATGGTCTCACCACCCTAACCCACCCCCACCCCCACCCACCCCCGGCGCACCAATCCCGGGCTTCGGCGAAGGTCAGCCGAGCGTCAGAGTGAGGTCAAGGAGGGGCGGGCTCCGGTTGCCTGGACAACCGTCTGTCTGCCGTTTCCAGGCTCTTTTGAAGTGGCGGGTCCTGCGCTACTTGCTCCGCACACCCTCCGCTGTCGCCTTCTCCTGGGACAGACCTGATGGAGAACCGAGAAATGGTCGTTAGCAGCCCAGGCGCGCATCATCTTCAACTGCACCGTCCTACGGACACTGTCAGGGTGGGAGCAGCCTTTCCCCCTGAAAGGAGCCCTAGTCGCCTAGTGATTATGTTTTGGGCTACTAACTGCAAGGTCAGCAGTTTGAACTCATCAGCACGGAGGGGGGATGGGAGGGGCGGCAGGTAAGATTTACAGTCTCGGAAACCTCCAGGAGCAATTCTACTAGGAGTTAGACTTAACTCGATGGCGGTGAGTGTGGCCCCTCAGAAGCCTCAGGGAAGAGCTTGTGCCCAGCTGTCCCTCCGTTAATATGGAGGCCAGACTTCTTCAGGGTTGTGAGAGCGGAAGGGAACACTTGATCCGTTTGCTAATAGGCCAGCCCGGACCAGGAGTCAAGAGATCTAGTACTGAGACACAAAGCAACTCACTGTGTGTTGGGTTCCCGGTGGGGCGGGGCAATGCTGGGAAATAAGATCACTTACAAAACCAAGACCAGTGGAATCAGCATCCCCTGGGAAGTTACTAGAAATGCAGATTTCCAGGTCCCACTCCTGAATGGGAATCTCTGGGAGCAGCCTGTTTTTTTAACAAACTTTCCAAGTGATTATAGAGCATGGGTGTAGTACCTCAGTACCTCATTGGCCGTACTGTTGCTTCCTGCTCCTCCTGATGACCCGAGTCCGACTGTCCCATAGAGGTTCCGAGGCTGTGCATCCTCACAGAAGCAGAATGCCACAGAGCAGCTGGAGGATTAGAACCATTGAACTTGGAGCGTACTAGGTTTAGTTCTCCTGTTTTACCTTAGTTCATTGAAGAGTTCCTGAGGGCTTCCAAGCAACATAAAGCACAACATGAAGCACAACTGGTCTCTATTCCCCTGGAGGCAGGATGGGAAGGAAATAAGAGGTGTGGCTCATTGCCTCCCTCAGTAACTTGCCCCTTTGCCCCCATCAGAAGAACTGGCTGGTGTCCGAGTGAGCTTTGTGATAGGGGATTCTGTAGATGGATCCTGATCCAAAGTGGGAAGTTGCAGAACCGAATGTCACATTTCCCATGAAATGCAGACTTTCAGGAGCCATGGAGGCTGGACAAAAGCCTGAACCTATTGTCCCGAGGCAGTCAGACCAAAGCTACACCCTGCAGTCTTCTAAAAACCAAACAATAGTTAGGGAATATTGTTCAAATGTCTGCCTTGAGCGGTATACCCTCTTCACAACGATCTGTGAGGGATCAAATTGATGAGCGGAATGCTAAAAACCAAATCAAAGCCTTGGGGACAGTGGGTTGAGTTACTGGGGGAAGAAGAAATGGAGGGTGACAGTGGCTGCACGACTCAGCGTCACCAAGGCCGCCAAACTGTGCGTGCAGAGATGTCTGGATTTGTGTCTATTTTGCTGTGTAAGCTTTCAAGAGTAACGATGACCAGGAAGAACTGACAGGCCAAAGGAGGCCATGGAGCTATGATGACTAATGTAGAATTTGATGATAAAAGATAAAAGCACATGCGTGGAAAACTGGTGCCACCTGAAAAGGATTACACAAAAGGATTACTTACTTAGTCTCGATCGTTGCACGACAATCATGTAAGTCATTGATGTTGGATGAAGCATATAGGGGCATCTCTAATGTTTTTGCAGCACCGCGATCTTAACATGAAAAGTCAGAATTGTTTTCAAAGTTTGTAAAGGCATGCAGCAAGATGTTTCACTCAACACAAAGTGACTGCAAATCTTCCTAACTAAACATAAAGATGCAAAATTGTTAAGATTCCTGGGGGCGGGGGGTGGGGGGGGGAGGGGGTTAAGGGGGTGGGGATACCTGGATTCTTGGCTTTGCGAGAGAAAGAAATTCACACCAAAACCTGGTTTGTCATCTAAGTTGACTGTTTATAAAGGATAGAAGTTTCAGGTTTGACAGTTAACTGGACACAGGGCTTCACCCCACACACGGTGACCTGAGGCCAGAGAGAGAGAGAGAGAGAGAGAGAAAGAACGCCTGCAGCACAGCTGGGCAGAAGGCAGAGCACAGCGGTGTGTGTGTGGGGGGGGGGGAAGGGGTGTCTCCAGTTCTGGTCTTTTGGGGGCCTGTGGCTGGGAGGTTTGGTCGACAGTACTGGTTGACCCCATTAGCTAAATTAAGCCCACCTGGCCTAGACTGGGCCAATCCAGGTGTACCCCCCACCATCACCACCACCGGCTCAGGGCCTGAATTACCACATGCCCGGTGGACACCCTGGTCCCTGTTCTGCTACCTAACATTTCCCCACTGAAGAGGTATGGACCCAAATCTTTGGAGAACTGGGCGGCGGCATCTCTAGTTGCTTCCTGCTGGCAAAAGAGGCACTACGTGGGGTTTTGGGGGCATACCCTCCCTAGCTGTTGGAAGGGGTTGTCCACTCCAGGCCCACGATGGATGAGGTTGGGGTGGGGCAGTCCAGGAGCTGAGTGTCCTGGAGTTCAGACTGGGTTCAGACACCTTGGTAACCTAAGAACTTCTGGAAGAAGAAACAAAAAAGGTGGGCAGTTTAGGTGAGACAGGGGTGAGGCTGTGAGATGGCAGTGCCCTTGAAGGTGGGGGTTAGTGTCACGGGAAGTTTCAAACAATGGAACTCCTAGGGCTGACAGGCATGGGTGCTGGTTCACTTTAAACACAGGAATGGGGTAAAAGCATTGACTGGCTTCAAGACTGCGATGGGTCTGAGGTAGAGTTTCTGTGGAACACTCATCTGTCCTGGGGGTGGGGGCGGTGGATCACCCCCCAGCAGCTCTCAGGGGTGCTTGTCTGTCTGCTCTGCTTCTGAGGGTTCTGGGTGCAACAGCTCCCACGGTTTCACCCATGAATGGTGCCCAGGGTCAGGGAAGAAGGTGAGGACAGGAGAGGCAGCCCAGTCTCTCGGAGACATCCACTGACCTTGCTGCCACATTGATTGTTCACCCGAGTTTCCAGACGCACTACAGCTCTCTTGCTGCTTCACTGGCCAGGCCGGGCCAGTCTTCTCTGAGCGACTCACTGTCCTGCGGGCACCCTCCCTCCTGGCTATCTGCCATAGGACAAGGGACACCCTGGTGGCCAGCTTTCTTGCCAGGGTGGCATGGCCATCAGGTGAGCCTATTCTGGCTAGGGCAGTTCTGTGCCCAGTGGCCTGGTTCCCGACATACATACTACTTGGCACTTTGTTCACAGCTCTGGGAGACCTGGGAGGTGGTGACTGGCAGTTAGCAGGTGCGGTCAGTACCTCGGCAGCCTGATGTCCTTCCTTCTGTCCTTCTCCTGAGCCCGCACCTCCCGCTCCTGTTCCCTATTGTAAAAGGCAGCAGTAGCACCAGCAACCATCTCTTCTAGGATAACCCCTTTAGTAAGGTGACCAGATTTTAACATTGGTAAAGCGGGACACCATTGATAAAACTCATATCTTGGCGAAATAGCCACATGGCAGCCGAAAATCGTATACCCTAGCTTGTCGTGCATCCTTTCCAAAAATCGGGACTTTTTAAAAATGTCGCGGGACGCGGGGAAAAAGTGTTAAAAATCGGGACTGTCCCACCAAAAGCGGTACGTCTAGTCACCTTATCCTTTAGGCTTCTGCACTAACTTGTGGAGCTTCTTCTGAATGTCCGGTGCAGCCTGCATGAGAAATTTGTCCCTGAGTAAGACTTGCCCTTGGTAGGAATCTACGTCTACAGCAGAGTGACTCCTCAGCGCCTCCTTTAGCCACTCTAAGAAGCCCACGGGGCTTTCCTCTGGTCCCTGGTGAATCGCTGTCACTTTGGCATAATTAATGGATTTTTGCCTACCTGACTTCAGTCCACTTGTGATACACACTGGAAAATGTTCCCGTGCCCACCTGT
>NW_022103906.1:12941382-12943579 GCF_000313985.2 Echinops telfairi
TCAAAGTCTGCCATGGTCTGTCCCAGTAATACCATCACATCCTTCCAAGTTAAAGCATAGCCTAGGGTGAGGTGCTGGAAGTTTTCCATGGACTGTCTGGGTTGTTAGAGTAACTGCCCAGGTCACTTTAATCTGCTTGAGTTGAATCAGGGTGAAAGGCCTGTGGACTGCCTGGGGACCAAACTCCCCAGCTGTCTCTACTAAGGGTAGAATGTTGGCAGGTTCCGAGCTGGGGGTATAGTAGCTCCTAGCTTCAGGGCCCCTTAGGGCAGTGGTTCTCAACCTGTGGGTCGCAACCCCTGTGGGGGTTGAATGACCCTTTCACAGGGGTCACCTGATTCACAACAGTAGCAAAATTACAGTTATGAAGTAGCAATGAAAATAGTGTTATGGTTTGGGGGGTCATCACAACATGAGGAACTGTATTAAAGGGTCGTGGCATGAGGAAGGTTGAGAACCACTGCTTTAGAGGGTCCTGGGTCCACTGGGAACAAAGGTCGTTACTGCTCCTCAAAAGGAAACATGCTCTAACATTAGGGAACTCCGCCCACTTCCCGTCCTTCCACAGAAATGCTCGAGCTGATCAGGGTGGAAAGGAAAGGGAGCCATTCTTTGGCCAGGATTCTCCTTCCCCAAATGTACAGATGGAATTGCAAAACAAAATCAGCTTCTGTTGCTCCAGCCTCTCCCGGGTCAAATCTATCCCAATACACCAAAGTGGGGTTCCCCTGGACACTGAACCAAGGATCCCCATCTAGAAAACACAACAGAAAAATTACTGAGCGCTTGATGCCTCAAGGTCAGTAACTACTGTTTCAGGGTGCACCACCAGGGTGCCGTGAATCTGAGACATGGAGCAGGTGCCCCTCTTTGAGGGAGGGGTCGGGGACCCTGTCTCTGTCAGCTAACTAGGTGCCGACCATTCTCTAGACCATAAGCTAGGTGGGCCACTGCTTGGAGTGTTCCCCCATTGCCTTCAAAGGTGCCCGCTGGCACAATCCAGCTCCCGAACCTATGAAGGACAGGAGCAATTGATCAGTGGCTCAGGGAACCTTTTAGGGAAATTGGGATCCTTGGCTGGACACACTGTCGCAATGGAACTGTCCCAGGAGCGGTCCCAGGACCGTGCTGAAGGCGGTATTGCTGATGGGCCTTTGGGCCAAAAGTTAACAGTTACTTTCGGGTCTGGCTCCCGAATGCCTTTGGCTGAGGCTTTGGCAAAGGAAAACCAGCTCGTAGGAAGAAAAACCAAACCCAAACTAGCGCACTGGCAAAATGTTAAAGCAACTTGTTTGTAAAACCAGGAGAAAATAAAAGGAAAGGAGGGGGAAGGGAGCATCCAGCACCACCACCACTCCCCTCACCCCCCACCCCCGCCCCACCTACATGTGTGAAGCGGCAGGCGACACCTTGACCAGGGTCACATGCTCCGTTGCCCCGCAACAAAATGGCGCACACTGGGTGGCACCATTTCACCGGGGAGCGGAGAGTCACGTCGCGGTTGGGAGAAAGGTGGCTGCCTCATGTGGTCTAGTCAACTGCCAGGGGCAAGCCCCTGGATGGAGAGTCCTGCAGAGACCTACAGGGTTAACGTGTGCAAACGCAGCCATCTAGCTGGCCAGGACGCAAAGCAGACCACTGAAACTCAAAAAGGCTTTGGGGACCGAAATTCCCCAACCCTGCAGGCTGCAGTGTTTCCATCCTATCCCAGGAAGTGAGGCTGGGGAGAGCATGCGAGCCCCCGGAAACACAGAAAGACAGAAAGACAAACCCATAGCCCCACCTAAAACTAGGGAGCACAGACAGACACTAGGGGATGGGACTGCGGCAATACATTACGCGTGGTCTTAAAGAGTGGGTCCTAAAGACCATCCGCAGCTGTGGCTTAGCGGGAAAGGTCCCGATTGGCCTCCTTTCCAGCTGTGCGCCGTCTCCCAAGGGTGGTGAGGTGAAAGTCCGGAAGGTGCCCGAAAAGTCAGTGAGGCTGAAATGAGGGCCACTCCAGGAAAATATCTGAGTCAGTTTACCTTGTTGTGTTAGACAGGGTTCTCTAGTGAGATAAAACCAAATTGCTGATAATTTAATATATTTATTTATAAAGATAATTATATATATAACAAGAAATGAACTGTTGAATCATATACAGATAAATATATAATACAAGAAAGAAACAGTTAAATTATGAAGCACTACAAAT
>NW_022103906.1:12943830-12945891 GCF_000313985.2 Echinops telfairi
CCACAGGCTAGGCGTCCCACAGGCAGTGTAGCCTTTAAATTGAGGCACAGGACAAGCACTGGTCCGATGATCAAAGAGCGAGAGACAAGAAAGATGAGGCTCACCAAGCCATTTATCTCTCTGCCCTACAGTTAATCCCACTTGTGTTTATCAGCCAGGCTGGCACAATAAACTATCTCACTTGTGTATCAGAGTCACGGTACCAGAATATATGTTAGATTCCTCAGGTGGGCGATACCTCGATTCTTGGCTTTGCAGGAGAAAGAAATTCATGCTGAAGCCTGGTTTGTGATCCAACTAAGTTTTTATAAAGGATAGAAGAAGTTTTAGATTTTATAACCACTAACGCAGGCCTACACCCCACACACAGTCGACCTGATGTGGGGGGGGGCCGGGGCTGGGTGTAAGGCAGAACACAGGGGGTGAGAGGGGGGAGGAGGGATGGTCTCCCAGTTCCGGCCTTTTTTAGGGTCTGCAGCTGGGAGGCGTGGTCAATGGTACTGGTTGACCCCATTGGCTGAATTAAGCCCACCTGGCCTAGATTGGGCCAATCCAGGTGTACCGGCCACCTAGGTGTCCGGCGCCCTAGCACATGCCCTGTCCTGCTACCTAACAAGATGTCCCTTGGGAAAAAGATTTTGTAGAAATCGTGACTGTTGTGGAACCGTCATCCACTGCTGGTAGAAATGTAAAATGGTGCGACCACATGGAAAAGAGTTCGGTGGTTCCTCCAAACATTGGACATGGAATTCCCCCCAGCAACGGAGCGGGTAGCTGATACGGCGACTGAGGGGGTGTGGAATTGGAGTTGGAGACAGAGAGCAGCAGCCTTGGAAGCATGATAGCCCTGCAGCAGAGCCTGGAGGGAGTCACCGACTCTGGGGTGGGGGAGGGAAAGGGGAGGAGGGAGAGGGGAACGGGGGAGGAGGAGAGATCCAGGGTTCCAACCTGGAGATGGCCACAAGGGTGACTGGAGACAGACGGTCCAGGGAACAGAAAGCCAAACAGGAGCAGGAGAAGGAACTGCCAAAGTCACCATCACGAAGGAACTTCTGGAGCCGATAATGTCAGAGACGGAAATCTCCAGAGCAGCAACCGAGCAGAGCTGGCGGGAGCACATGGGCAATGTGGTAGAGGCTCTTGTTGCACTAGCCAACTGCTTTGTGGACCTCACTGCATTCACTGATTGCAACAAAGATGCTTTTGTTTTATTTAATAATAAAGAGAATTACCCCAGCAACTATACCGAGACCCGAGACTTGAAGGTGATGACATAAGGACACGCGTGTACACCAATGTTCACTGCAGACACTATTCCCAAAATCCAAAAAGTGGAAGCAGCCAAAATGTTCACCAACAAAAGGGTGGATGAACAAATGGGACTCGTCCATACAGTGGCGTGTTGATTCCTCGGCTATAAAGAGAAGAGCTGATACTTGCGACGACATGGATGAAGTGTGGAGGCATTATCCCGGGTGAAGTCAGTCCATCATAAAAGGACCAATCTTCTATGATCCTGCTTATATGAAATATGTCGATGAGGCAAATGTGTCGAGACTAAAATGAATGCCTGGTGACCAGGGCCAGTAGGGGGCAGTAAAGGAGAGGTCCTTGTTAGGAAGCGTTCAGTATCTGTTTCTGGTGATGGCAAACTTGGCAGTGGATACCGGTTGTGGTCGCGCCACAGGATGAATGTACCTAGTGCCACTGAATTCCACATAAATGGTGAATTAGCAAACA
The DNA here is from genome assembly GCF_000313985.2 of Echinops telfairi. Taxonomy (NCBI): domain Eukaryota; kingdom Metazoa; phylum Chordata; class Mammalia; order Afrosoricida; family Tenrecidae; genus Echinops; species Echinops telfairi. Next base: position 12,945,571 of record NW_022103906.1, read on the forward strand.
TGCTATATATATTACTGTTGGGAGCCGGCCCTAGCAGACATTCTCAAGGTCCTTCAGTAACCGGCTCTAGTGGAAAATTACTGGCAGGTGGTTATGCCTTAAAAGATATCTTAGTCACCAAAGCTTCCTTGTTCTATGAAAATGTCTGAGACAGTTTGCAGTCTGTGTTACCCTTCGTCTCCCCCCAAGTGTTCTTTGACTATTGTGCATCTGTAACTGTTCTGCAGCTACGTGACCTTGGTTGGTTATCTTCCCCACTCTTCACCCATTGGTTGAAATACTAAGCACTCATTGGACTACAGACATACCATATTGAGAATA
>NW_022103906.1:12952810-12954931 GCF_000313985.2 Echinops telfairi
CTTTATTTAGACCTCTATAAATGCCCTTTGCCTCCTAGCTCTTTTCTCTATTTCCTTTTACTTTCCTCTTGCTCCACTATCATGCTCAGCCTTCATTTGGGAGGGCATAAGTATATTAGTGGAGGAAATGACAACATGCAAGAAAAGTCGACAATTTCAAGGCAGAATGACAGAAGTCATCAGTGATCCAAAAACAGAGAGGGGAGAAAGAGGACAGAGCCCAGCACCTCAGGGGGTTGGCTCATGTAAATTGTGGGGTCCGGAAAGCCCAAAATCCATACCTCCAATGGCAGGCTGGAGACTTTTTCTGGCTCCTGGGATTGTGGCAGGTTGAGATGGGGGTGGGTGCAGGCACCCTGGTTGCTCGGTAGGTTAACGCACTCAGCCACTAATGAAAAAGGAGGTGGTCTGAACTTGGCAGCTGCTGTGCAGGAGGAAGATGTGTCAGTGTTTCCATACACGACATTCTGCCTTGGAACCCTGTGGAGACAGGGCCGCTCTGTCCTGGAAGGTTGCTCTCACTCAAAGATACCAAGTTGGTTCTTATCCTATAGGACAGGGTTGAACTGCTCCTCTGGATTTACGAGACTGTAGCTCTTCATGGGAGTAGAAAGCCTCATCTTTCTCCTGTGGAAAACTGGTGATTTTGAACAACTTACCTTGCAGTTAGCAACCCAGTATAAAACCCAGGCTCCTATAGGATTCCACCAGGGCTCCTATAGGATTGCTATGAGCCAGGGTCAAGTGTCAGAATCAACTAGGTGGCCACATGTTTGAGTTTAGCAAGTCCAAATGCCATCAGTAAGGTGGCAGGTTGGAGACTTCTGCAAGTTTATGCCCAAGATTGCTAAGTCAGGCAGTGGGGTGGAGTACAGAATCAAGAAAGAGAGCATGTTTTGCCCAAATTTTGATTTATAGTTTGAAGGTAGACTACACCCTAAAGAACTCCCTCTTTTAACTGACTCATCCATTATATAGTATGATATTACATTATGGGATACATATATATATCTATAGATAGATAGATATTCATTGTCATCGAGTTGATGCCAACTCATAGCAACCCTATAGGACAGGGTACAACTGCCCCTGTTGGTTTATGAGACTGTAACTTTATGGAAGTAGAAAGTCCCATCTATTTCCCTGTAGAGTACTTGATGCTTTTGAATTGCTGACTGTAACATTGGTAGCCCAGTACATAACCACTATGCGACCAGGACACTGTCATTGTATGATTACATTATAAACCAGCAACTAGTCTAGTGTGTTCACTATAACCTAGCCAAGTTGCCATATAAAATTAACCATCACAACAGATAACTAATTTATCAGACCTAAGAAAACCTGAAGCTAAATTATTGGATGAAGAAACAGGAGAAGCCCATAGAGCTCAAAACAAAACCGAGCCCTGGCAAGCACAGGCAACTCAGACAGCAGATTGCAATAAAACAAAGGACTAGCTAGATATATTTAAAACAAGAATGTAGACTCTGGCGATCTCCTTGCCTAATGCACCCAGTCGGGTGGCCATCACTCCCTAGTCCAGGCAGCAGAATCACCTCTTATGGATAGCTGTAGCACCGTGACATTCAATGCTTGGGTCAGATGGCCCAAAGCAGGAAGCTTTTGATGCCCAGGCCAAAAGCCAAAACGCCTACTGTCTTTGGGTCCCCTCAAAACTGGCAGTAGTCTGAGTCACCTAACCAGTGGATCGAGCTGCATTCCCGTGGGAGAATGTGCTGTCGTCAAAATGGGAAGGGCCTATCAAGTGCATGCGTCTGGTGTAGTGGTAGGAGGCTCCGGGACAAATGCCTAAGACCACTGTACCAACCGGCCAACCCTCCGAATCTTTGCATTTCCCATAATCCAGTGCACATAAGTCTTACCAACACATCCAAATCACTTGCCATTCTCATTCCCCAGAACTGATCGACATGATTGGTAAATCTAGTGGACTAGCTGGATATTCTAGAGCAGGGTCGGCAGACTTCTTTTTTTTTTTTTAAATCATTTTATTTGGGGCTCATACAATTCTCATCACAATCCATACATACATCAATTGTGCAAAGCACATCCGTACATTCATTGCCCTCATCCTTCTCAAAACATTTACTCTCCACT
>NW_022103906.1:12956364-12985360 GCF_000313985.2 Echinops telfairi
GTGTTGTCCCCCGCAGGGCCATGGGTCAGTGAGGGGCATCATGTCTCATAGTGGGGCTGGCCATGTGGTCTTCTCTGTGTACTGGCTGCTCTAATTGGGGTCATCGTCCTATCACAAGGCAAAGAGTAAATGAATACTTTTGGATTTGGGACTCACAGTCTCTATCTCAAATCTGCTATTCTAGAGTGAGCAAAGAGGTTAGCTGTGTTCCCATAAAACTCTACTTAAACAAACCACCACACACAAAAGTAATTGACTGGGCTTGGCTGGAAGGCTTTAAGACTGCCGAAGCTTATTCGATAAAGTAGCCAAACCATCAAAGACCTTGCAGATTACATTGTTTCAGAGTGAAACAATGAACAAAGACTTGGGGCAAGGTCATGAATGTAAATTGCTGACGGTTGCAAAGGAATGTAAATTAGTTCCCATTCTCTTTCTCCAGAAAGACTAAAAATAGTGAATTTTCCAGATAAATTTTCAGCCAACATCCCAAAAGGCACAGTTTCACTTCAACATACCAACCCATTTTAAGAAACTCAATGTTTGGTTTGTTCTAGTCCTAGCAACTGCAATCGGCTCTATTCTATCCTGATCCGGGCGTTTATGGGTCAGAATCAGGAATTAAATGCTACATAAAGAAGGTCACCAACCTCGTATACTTCCTTCTTCAGGGACTCGTCTCTGCCGTGGCGAGGTCACTCTGCACCAGGACTCCACTTACCACTCCGAGGCCCCTTGGTCCCATTGTCAGCTCAGATGCTTCCTACAGTTTCCAACAGATCTGGGAGCTCCCCGGGCCCAGGGTACAATTATTCTCGTAAATAGTGATATGTTCCTGAGGAAGGATTGGGGGAAAGCACTACCGTATACGACTGTGGGGTTCAGAGTCCCCTTAAGGAGAATGAGACAGGACAAGGGAACAAAGGTGGAGGTTTGGAGGGACCAGGCAGAACGTCCATGACAAGATCGTGGGATGACATTTCTCAGAACCCTTTGTTACCCTTAGTGGAAATTCTTAGGCATCTCTTGCACCAAGGAACCTTTAAAAATGCTTAGTATATGGGGTCTCAGGGAGGGTTGAGTCAATCCGGGTGCAGTTGAGCACCGATGGATCACACAATATACCTCTGATCTTTTGAGGCCTCCTCACCCCCGACTCTCATGTCCCCAATGCTGCTTCCCACTCTGGACTAGATGGGAGCATGTACATAGGTAGAGGCAAGAGATAAAACTCACAACACATGGAGCCCAGGAACAGGAGTGGGAACAGAGATACGGAAAGGGTGGGGGACAGGGGGAAAGAGGTACGGAGGGAGGCGGGTACCGATCACAATGAATGGCACGTAACCAGACACCCCTACCCAGGGGGAAGAACAACAGAAACCAGAAGGGAAGGGAGACAGTGGATTTGAAAAGAATGAACAATCTACAATCTATCCAGGGGTCATGAGGAGGGGGCGGTGAAGGGGCGGGGAGGGAGGGAAAAAAAGAGGAGCTGATCCCAAGGGCTCAATAGAAAGTAAATGTCTAGAAAAGAACGATGGAATATGTGTACGAATATATGTCGAATACAATTGATGTATGGATTGTAACAAGAGTTGTAAGATGCCCCAATAAAATGATTATTAAAAAAAAACCCGCTTAGTATACATTGGGGAGAGAGCCTGGTGCAGTGGTTCCATGCTGCGCTGTGATTATTTGCTCAGTATACAGGTTGAGTAGGTATGATGAGAGAATACAACCCTGATGAACACTGAGAAAGTTAAAGTTTACTGTGCCAACCTGGCCGATAAACACATGTGGAGTTAATTGAAGGGCGGAGAGATAAATGGCTCAGTGAGCCTCGCCTTTCTAGTTCTCGGGTCTCTTGCTTTCTGCCTTAGCCAGTTCCGTGCTTCAGCTGGCAAGGCTCACTTCCTGCAAGACATCCCTGAGGAGAAGCCGCATGGACCTACCTTGATGCAACCCTGGGTGCTGGAGCAGCTGTGTGGAGACCCCTGCCAGGGCTGAGATGCTTATACGTTCACTGATTCTGCTTTCCTCCTGCAATTGGACTCCTCTGGGGGCATTGAGGGATTCTGGGAACTGCAGGTGTTAGGTGTAAAGGATTCTGGGGAATGTAGCCCCTAAGATGATGCTTAGTTTCAGACCACGAGGGCTGTGAAAAACATCTGTGGAAACTGCTTGACGTTTTGTTAAAAGAGAGAAAGCTTGGCTCTAGAAGGTTCTCTGAGCTCTGGTCCCACTCAGTTTTACAAGGGAATCACTTTTGCCTTAGACTCAGATCGGGCTGTCTCTGTTTCTGCCTGGTTTCACGGTTATCAAGACCGTAAGGGAAAAGAAGCTATGGTCTCAGAAACTCTCTGTGTAAGCCATATAGATAGTTAATAAGCATCTAGTAACCAACTGTGCTGAAGTGAAATTACTTGGTCTCTGCACTAGGGGAGAGTCATTCCAAAGTTTTAATAGTGAGGAAAACCAAAATTCTATTAGGCACAGGCAGTAAAGAGAAAAGAGAGCTGGGAATGGACGGACAGGCGACCAGAGCTATGTTTGACCCAATCCAAGGAGCAATACAAGATCCAAGGTTCATAAACAGAGTTGGTGGTGGTTTGATTTTTTTCAACCCAAACCATAAGAGTAGCTTCTCCAAAGGTCTCTGTTAAACGCTTTTCTCATAGAGAGTGGGGGGACGGTCTGTTTTGTTCACCCCGTGGGCTAGAATGGGGAAGGACAAAGGAGACGGCTCTCCTCTGTTGACCTTAGTCTTGAGATTCTTTGAAGATAACCTCCCATATTCTTTGTTGTGGTAGTTACATAATTTGTGACAACTTGAAGATATACAAGTGTAGGGGTGTAGTCTAGCCTGTCAATCAGGTCATAATTTGATGGTGTCTCCTTGTGGGCCTGACCTTTTTCTTAAGTAGGGCCCTATAACTTCCCTCTCTCTCCCTACTTCACTTTCCTGCTGGTAAGCCACTCAGAAACCTGCCAGAGACCTGCTAGACCTCTGGAGATGCGGCCACCACCACTGCATCCACAAGACTTTGCACCCACCAGCCTGTGAGCCTCCTGCATTCTGCATCATTGTATGTGGCTGAGTGAATCTGAAGAGGAATTTATGGACTAGTATCAGACTTATGGACTGCATCTGGACTGAGCTGGATGTTTACTAGATATATAATTACTTATTGATATGAAGCTCTCTCTCACACATATATGAGTATCACTGGATGTTTTTCTAATCAAATCGGCCTAACACATTGTCCCTCCGACTCCTTATGACTTCACATTGGCAATTCAGTGGGGGGGAAGTAAATGAGGGGAATTCCAGATGGCACGGGACCATTTCAAGGCTTAGGAAGAAACCAGGGCTCTGGCTGAAGTACCTTTGGTTTTAGGCAGTAATGCCTATAGCTCTTTTGTCTAGTTTTTGTAACTCCCACAAAATAAATGAGGTGTAGAGGGCTCAGACTCAGGGATTAGTCAGTTTTACATTCGGCTGGGTATCAGAATGAGCTGCCTCAGAACCAGGAAGAAGTATCCCATGGCCACCAAGTCAGAAGGCCCTGTACCAATCTTGTAAACATTTCTAATCTGTAGTTGTGCATCTGTGGAACTCATAGGCCTTTTCCTGCTTCTGTAGTCCTGCCTTTGCCTTCGATGCACTGATCCATGATTGTGCGACCGATGTCCTTTGTTTCCCGTGCTCTATAATGTAGCCAAGTGGCTGTGGATCCTTTGGACACCATTATGGCCTTATGCTGATGGTCTCCCTGATCTGGATGATTTTTGTCTTGTCTATGACTTACTAGAGAGAGCTTTTTAAGATACATTTGAATTTAGGGTCTCTTTTCCCCCTAGAACAACACATAAATGGAACACTATACAGCTAGCAGGAGAAATGAAGTGCTGGTTCATGTTATAACATGGATGGGTCTTACAAACAGTCTATCAAAAAAGACTAAATATTATATGGCCTCACTTATATAAAAAGACAAGAACAGGCAAATGTATAAAGGCCAACGTTTATTTCTATTTACTTATGATGAACTGGGTGGAAGTTTATAGAGCATGTTAGTTTTCCATCAAACAATTTATACCTTTTGCTTTGTTTCATGGCGTCAATATCCTTAATGTAACAGCATTCTTCCTACATCCTCTGTAGGTCTCCCATTTCCGTTCATGTTCATCCTTCTTCCTGTTCCTTTTAGTCCCATATTATTGATTGATCTGAGGATTACATTCCTCCTGCTCATTTTATAGGCCAATGTATTGTTTGGTTAAAAGTTGATTCCTTGGGATGGGTTCACTTCCAGGCTTTAAGGATGTCTAAGAGCTATGTTCTTAGTAGTTAAGTAGTAGAGACCAGAGTTTATTAGTGGCTACCAGGGGAAGGAAGGAAGGGCCGAGAGAGAGAAAGGAGGTTAATTCTTGGGATTATGGAGTTTTGGTCAGGGAATCCAAACTGGTTCATTATGGGTTGTCCCCCTTGTGTTAGTCTGGGTAGACTAGAGAACCAAATCCAGGGAGACTCATAAGTGTGTAAGAAAGAACTTTATATTCAAGAGCAATTGAATATGGAGAAATCATCCCAGCCTTATCCAGGTCAAGTTCATAAATCCTCCATATGTCCATTACCAGTTTATAAATTTTTCACCAGATTCACGCAGCACATACAATGACACCGAACGCAGGAAGAAGACCACAGGCCAGTGGTGGAAAGTCTTGTGGATCCAGTGGTGGAAGAAGTCTCTCAGTGCTGGCGTGGGTCTTCATGTGGCTCCTCCAGCTCCAGGGCTCTGGCTGCATCAGCGTAGCTCCTGCAAATGAGGTCATCAAGATGTGGCCTGATTGACAGGCTAAACTCCACCCCTCTACAAGTTGACACCAAATTGTGTAACTACCACACCTCTGCTGAGAATTTGTCTTTCCACCCTAGAGAAATGGAATCAGACTAGTTCTTTTCACAAGATGCCCATGAGGACGAGCACACATTTTACCAATTTTGTGAGCACATATGACGGGAGAGTCAGAAAAACCCATGGGAAAAATAGGATTAAAGGATGATGGCATTTTTCCAATTTTTAAAAGGCCCCTGGTATTTTATTAATTTTGTCAAAGGTGTGTCCTTTGGACCTTCCCAAGAAATAGAATTATGGAACAACGCATCTGACACACCCCGCCCAGAGCACTTTGACTAATACCTAAATACAATGCCAATGAAGTTACGGCATCTCCTTCTCACTGTAGTAGTTACATAATCTGTTGTCAATCTGAGAGACTTACTCCCTAGGAGACATTGCAGCTGACAAGCCACATGGAGCTACGCTATTGCCCTGAGCCGGAGGGGCTACGTGTGGAGACTCCTGCCAGCATGGAGATGCTTCCACCACCACTGGATCCACAAGACTTTCCACCCACTGTCCTATGATCTTCCTGCATTCGGCATCATTGCATGTGTTGTGTGAGTCTGAAGAGGACTTTATAGATTGGTATCTGACACATGGGCTGATATCAGACTTATGGACTTGATCTGGGCTGGGATGTTTTCTCAATATTTAATTGCACTTGTATATAAAGTTTTCTTATACGCATGAGTGTTTATGAGTTTTTGGTTCTCTAGTCTACCCAGACTAACACATGAGCCCGCGCCCCGCCCCGCCCCCACCACCTCTCTCTTCAGGCATTAGGCCCTGGTGCCCTGACCAGGATGCTAAATTCAAAGCCATGTCCTAGAGGAAAATCATCACAAGATTATAATAGTAACTCCTGAAAAACCTTTATCAAATGCTTTCTGGCAAAGGTAATCAGGAGGGTCTTTTGCTAATCCACCAGGCCAGGGTGGGGGAGGACAAAGGAGATGGCTCTCTCCTATTTGCATGTCTAGGAGTAGAGGAGCTTCCTGATGTCTCTTATCCTAACTATTCTTCATTTTCTTGTCTATTCAATGTGTATGTTGCTCCTTCACCTATCTTTCTCCTAAGTGGCTGCTCCTCTCAGGCCTTCCCAGATTAGCAAGGACATTGCTGAGAGCCACTGTCCTTTCCTGTTTCCTGGGACTTCATATCAGTTCGGATCTATTGTTATATTCTACAACTTTCACTTCAGCATCCTCAAGATCTATTCCCAGGCCTGTTCTCCCTGAACTTAACAACCTGGTCCTGGGGCTTCTGTGGGGGATGTTTCCTTTCTTCTTGAAGCCATTGACGTCTCCAGTCTAACCCCACTGAGATTTGGCTCTACTTATATGTATTATCCAGTAAATTCTGAGGGAAAGTGGGAAGAAATCCAGAAAAGGACAAGAGTCACCTTGTAAAGAATCTCCCCGGGGTGAGACTTTTCTTTGTTCTTCAGCAGAGACCAGTATCTTTTAGCTAAAGCGCGGTCCATTTCCAGCCCAGGAAATTCAAGGAATTTAGAGACACAGAGCCCTAAGGGCACCATTCAGGAAGTGCCCACTTTAGGTCTTAGGGCCCCACTCCTTGCCTATCAGGGTACGAGTTTTATCCTAGGAAGACTGACCGAACTTCTGGGCTAAGTCTTCTTCTCTGCTGAGTTTGAAAATTTGTTGCCGTGGCCACACACTACTCACAGCAAAACCCACTACTATTAGAGAACTTAACAGGTCCCCACAAGTCAGGATCAGTACACAGTAAGGGTACAGTCACTGGTCCACAGAAGTGCATCTCCTCAGCCAGCAGCCAAAGCTCTCTCTGGTCATCAGCCTCTCAGCCACATGGTCCTTTGGTTTCTGCCTAGTGGACTGAGAAGCCCACCTGCCACTCTGTCTCCTGGTCTCAGGGGTGCAGCAACTCTGCTCTTTCTCAGCATGGCTCCTTTGTTCTGGTGCCTGGTCTCTGGTGCCTCTGGTCTCAGCCTCTGCCTCCTCATTAGGCAGGGTTTCTCAAACAAGAGCCAACCACTGGTGCTGCTTCTTCCTAGAAGGTCCTGGGAGTCTCTGTCTCTGGTCCAGAGGAGGCTTTCCAAGGAATGGGTTTGATGAAGGACGTCTTGGTGTTTTTCGACAGACTAAACTCCCCGGGAAACAAATGGTAGTGACTTGATTCAACTCTAATAAAATGGAGACTCCGAATCCATCTCATCTTAATCTTGTCCATTAGCAGACCAGAGGACTCCCTCCAAGATGAGATTAGAACCACAGGCTTAGAGGCTAGAATTTACAATGCATCATAAACGGGATTATGAATGGAGGAGCCATACTAAGATATTTCACTTCACCACACCATCTTACTGGAAGATCTGATTTACCAATTAGCCATCATATTTGATATCTGTGATAACATATGAATTACCTTCTTGGTTTCAAACTAGTCTCTTAATAGGCCAACTGTTCCAAAACCAAACTCAGGGCCATTGAGTCAATGCCGACTCACATAGACCCTCTCGGGTGGAGCTGCGCTGTGAGTTTCAGAGCCTGTCTGCCATTCCTTATTGGAGTAGAGAACCCCATCTTTCTCCCGAGGAGCAGCTGGTGGTTTCAAAGTGCTGTGTCAACTGCTAGCTGCCGATAGCAGCCTCCGCTGAAGGAGAAAAGCTATGTGAACCTTTAAGTGTGGTCTCTATTCAATTTCTCTGAGAAATCCAGATATTTACAAAGAAAGGAGGCTAGAAGGAGACTACGAACAGGAGAGACTATTCCTTTGCCAGATATTCTTCATGCGCCTCCTGACATCTTGATCTAGGACATCCTACTTCCTGTTACTCACCCACCCTCCAGCCGTCGTAAGACCTCAGCACTTTGGAGGTGGGCCTGAAACCCAGCCAGGGGGCGGTTCTGGAGGTAAAACATGGGGGACAGGCCCTTGAGATGGTCTCTGGGATCTACTCGGCACCGTCGTTTGCCGCTCACAGACTTGTTTTCTGTCCGCTTCAGCCTGGGCTTGCATATAAGGACTTGCTCAGTAAGCTTCTTCATGTCGTCCCACAAACTTAGTCAATTAAATTCCTATATATTTCATCCAGTGAGGTCATTGCTGAGTGTTGGAAAAGGGTATTTGCAAATGAAGTTGGTTTTGCAAACTTCTATCATGTGATCTCCAGCTTCCTATCACAAGGCGTATTTTTAACTACCGATCCTTCCTCGTACGCTTCCAACTTTCACATTCCACTCGCCAGTCGTTATCAATGCGTCTTGATTGCATGCTTACTCATTTTCAGACTGAAAAAGGTGGTAAAATCTTTCAATGTTTTTCGACTGGCTTTAGTGACTGTTATGTAAATTGAAATAATCGTTGTATTAACTGGTCTTCCTTGTGAGTGTATATCTATTATTCTATCACAAACAGCATTGCTCTTCAAGTTTTTGAGGATGGATACAGTCATTCCTCTTGAACCTGTCATTCTTAGCAAACAACGCGTCCTATTCAAGTAGGCAATACCAGCTCTTCAGCTCACTGATGTCTAAAGTCATTTTATGTTGTCCATTTCATCTGCGACTACTTCTGACCTTCCTAGGTCCCACCAAACTTCCTACTTCTCAAATATTAATAGGTGTTTGCAGCTGCTTGTTCTTGATTTGAATCATGCCAAAAACCTCTCTCTATCCACATCATTCAGGTCGACTCTACTTTGCAGCAGCACTTTGTGTAGTTGTAGAGTGTCAGTGAACCCACGGAGTTCACTTCTGGTACTGTGTAAAACGACACTCTGCAGCTAGTCACAAGGTTTCCAGGGGCTAATCCCTCAGAAGTGGGCTACCACTCCTTTGTAGTCTAGTCTGGAGGCTCTGCGGAAACCTATACATCACGGGTGACCCTGCTGGTATGTGGAATCCTGGTGGCTTAACCTCCAGTCTCACAGCAGTACACAAGCCACCACAGGGCGACAATGAGTGGGATTCCATTCGTAATGTTTAACATGTTTTTAGATAAGGTGGTATTGGTCAGAGTCCTTCACTGTGAAGTCTATTTTCCTCCTTGTAACAGGCATTTTGCGAAACGGCCTTTATCTACCCTGTTTCCCAAAAATAAGGCAGTGTCTTATATTAATTTTTGCTCCCAAAGATGCGCTAGGTCTTATTTTCAGGGGATGTCTTATTTTTCCATGAAGAATACGGTACACATTGATTAATTAAAAGAGACCTTGCACTTCCTGTTTGCTCCGGCTGCACTGCGGCCAAGTAAGCTGTGCTGCGTGGCAGCACCCACTGCTATGGTCCAGAGCTCAGTAGCTTGGGGGGGAGGGGCCTTATTTCCGGGGTGTGTGTGTGCCTTATATTTCAGCGAGAGGCAAAACTATAAGTAGGTCTTATTTTCGGGGGATGTCTTACATTTGGGGAAACGGTATGTTCACATTCCCTCCTACACAAACTTTCACCTGTTCAAGATTTAGCACTTATTGATGGTTAATCAATTATTGCTGAGTTTTAAAAAAGGGATGAAAATGACATGAGCTGGGAGCTTTGATGAGGTGTTGGATGTAAAACTGATGATCTGCTCTGTAATCTTCTACCTAATGCACATAAGGTTTTAAAAACTCATTACTGTGATGGCTCTCAAATAGTGACTGTCTAATTTCATGGCATTCTACTCTAAGGAAGAGCACGGCTTCTCTCCCCCCTCGGCTAATCTAGATCACCATATACTACTGGTGAGTTGGGAGTACATACAATATATACGTCTAATTCTTGGGAAATACTTATGAGGTACTTGGGAAAATGGCCCATGACATCTCAAATGTATCAACAAAATGGCAATCTAAAAATACGTATCTATACAGAGTTAAAGAAAATGTGGGAATGTTCATGATTCAATCTAAGTGAAGGGGGTATAGAAGTTTAATGTACTATTTTACAACTACCCCCACCCCTCAAGATTTGAAGTTTCCAAAATGTAAAGTAAAAAAACATAGGGCAGTTTAAAATGAGGTTCTGCTAACCCTGCACAAATAATTGGGGGAGAAAAAAAAATCCAGCCTTTAAATGTACTTTAATTGCATTTGAATATATATTCATATTTTATTACCAGTGTCTATAGAAATTTAACACTCAAGTGTGTGCAGTAGCCTTCTGTGGCAGAGGGCACACACTATACACAAATATCACACACTAAGATGCAGTACCACATGTGACAAGACGGTTTCTTGATTCAGTCAAACTAGGCTAGACAAAGCAGCAAACTCAAGGTGAATGATTTCCATTTTAGAATGCAAGTGAACATAACATTTTGTGAATGTTACAAATAACAGGCAGACTTCACCAAACTCAGACTTTTCCCCAAAGACTATACATAGACAAGTTCACAATATAGAAGCCTATACTTTACCGCCATTGGGGGGTTTTGTTTTAGCACAGCATACATTACAGACACACTTGCCTACAGTGCAATTTTGTATAAGAAGTGAGTAATAGTGCACTTAAATTCAAGAGTCACATTCAAATATATCAAGAGTACAATCCAAATACCCGGTTATTGGAGACATAGTTTTTTTTTTTTGTCTTTAACTAAGTTGTGCAAGTCCATTTTTAGTGTAAATAGTAATAGATCTATAGAGGTTCTAAGCAATGGGATTTAGGGAGTACTTGTATAAAAAGTCCACCTCTCGTAACCACTCTCTATGGAAGTAGAAATCCTCATCACTCTCCCACAGCTTTTGAAAACATACATATATTTTAATACTCTGATTAAATAAACTTATCTTCCATAAAAAAAAAAAAGTCCACCTCTCCAAAATATGTGCATTTTCAAAGTGAAGCAAATGTCTTGCTCACACAGACACAAGACAGCATTGCACAACTCAATTGCATCACAAACCACAAAGATAGTTAATCCTTAGACTTGCAGATGACTAAGCATAATGACTTCAAAGCCAGTACATGTTCATCAAGAATAACTTTTTAGGGCAATGTAGTATCTAGAGTGAGCCTCTTACCTTCCACTAAATTAAGCACGAATTGTAAATTCTATAGAAAGACTCAAGAGATGGGTCTTTAGGTTCTGAAAGAGAATTTGGATAACAAATTCAACCTCTGAAGAATCAAATCCTTTAGGTTCAGAAGACCTTTTCTGTGCTTTGGTTTAAGGAAGACAATGCTGTAGACACTGGATTATAAAGACTCAGTAAAGGTAGAAGTTTTATTAAGGAAAATAAGAACCAGTAACCAGAAAATTAGCATTTCATATCATCTTAGAAAAAATATTAATGGAGAAATCAGTGTTTTAATTTTTTTGTTAAGACAGTTATATAAAGACACTGTCTGGAAATAAATAATTTAGGATACCAGTTTTAGAGGATGGGGTGGGAGTGGGGGAGATCTGATCCGTATTAAAGAGTAAGAAATAACAAATCTCTGTTGCCTGAGGTAAAGTACAAACCTTTACCTGATGTACTGAATTACATCACTCCCTGGTAAATTTCAAAGCTTCTCAAAGAGGGGACCAACTATTCTATATACTCCCCATTCTTGGTCCAGGGCCCTTTCTCAGAAGAGTGCCCCTGCATTGCATCTGGAAGAATTCGGTGGACAGCAAGCAGAACTTCTGCCTCAAGTTTGATAATCTGTCTGATAATAAGTTACCTAATGGCCTACTTAAGGCTAACAATGAAATATTTCAGAAACTAGTATCTATAATAAAATGCCTCTAAGCAGATTTTTTTTAATGCAACAAAATGTTCTCCTATTTGTCACTTCGAGGGACTAAATTATTGGTCCATTCTTTTCCATGATACTGATATCTAAAAATTTCACATGAACCAAACAGAGTGAATCGAACACAAAGTCCCTACGAATTTTATCTCTTAAAATGAAACAAGAATGAGATCTCACCTGTTAACCAGGCCTCAGAGTTCAAAGACAAGGTTTTAAATCTCCCATATGGGGCCTTAAATGATATTAACTGTCCTCCAAAGTTTTCCCCTAAATAATTAAAAAATCTTGCTTCTAAGGCATAATTTTCTTACAAATAATTCAATAGACTGCTTAAACTCGCCATTATATTGTATAATTTCTGCTTTTCTTCACATCTAATGAAATAAAAAGTGACAAATTGTGACTTTTTGAATAACTGCCGAAAATTTGCCATAAACATTTTTTTGATTAAAAAAAAAACCCACCTGTTTTTATGACTCTAAAAAAATCATTCATTAGTTAGAATGACAGCTAATGACCCAAAGTCTACAGAGGTTTCTTTCTCTTGGCCAAGGGAAGAGCACTTTAAGATTTAGGAATTTTGGGTCTGAATGACAAGGAAATACCGTATATACTCGTGTATAAGCCGAGTTTTCCAGCACATTTTAAATGCAGTTTTTGTGGTGATATTAGGCGCCTCAGCTTATATTCAGGTCAGCTTATACTTGGGTATATATGGTAGAAAGGTAGCCGGTAGGGGAGGGAGAACATGGCCCTCAATGTAAATCGAACTATCCTGATACTCCTGAAAGGCGGTTACAGCCAGTCTTTGCATTTTAAACAATATTCTTTTGGTGGGGGGGGGGCATTTTTTTGCATCCCATGCAAACCAGCCTTCAGTATAAATGAACTCAGAGGTGTCTAATATGATGTCTAACACATATGAATGTCATGATGTCATACATTACTGGTGCCTATGTGGCGCTGTGTTTGCTAACAGCGCCACTATTCTCTTTCGTAAAGTTCACAAAACCGCATTTATCAAAAACAATTCTCCAGACTGACTCACAAGTCACTTCTTAGAGTAGCTCTAGATGATTTTCCTTAGGATCCATTAACTGAGAAGAAAAAGGCTTGTTCTTCAAATCTAGTCGAGACAAAACAGGAAGAAGAAAATGGGCACCTCCATGAACAGATTCAGCACTTGGCACCACTTCACCCAAATAGGCATCTCTCTAGCAAGATGCATCATTGTTTGTCTCCTTGTGTTAGCCTTTTAAAGAGAGCGTTAATCCCCCAGGATTCATCAAGCCAGGAAAGCAAGTCGGAATAAGACCAAGCCAATTTACCAAAAGGGCATTTTGACTATGGGTGGTTACCGAGCCTCTGCTACGTGTCTGAGGAGGCAGAAAAAGATGGAGCTTGGGCAACTGGAAATGGGAAGTATTTGCTAGTTTCTAAGGCCATAGATTTTGCTACATTTGATTTTTAAAATTATATTTTTAGCTCAAAACATGGCTCTAAAACAAGGTTCAGTTTGGGTGTGTTTTATACCGAAGTGGTTCTATATATAGATGGAGTGGAAATGATGTTAAAAATAAAATGTTCAACTATCCTTTTAAGTGAAAATTAGCATGGATGATAGTATTTGTTAAAATGAACAAAGTCACAAATCAGAAATATACATGGAAAACACTGAATCACAAACTCTGAAAAGTTGCAGGCATGGCATAAATAATGCCTTTACTATTTCTCTAACAATGACACATTCCACGTGTTACAGAAATTCAAAACAAAGTTTTATCACATTTCTAAACCATCTCCTCCTCTTAATTCATATTTGTTTAACATATAATGGACCTGTATATGGAGTCAAGATACATTTTCAAAAGGCTCACGCCAACAAGTATTTTTAACCTTTGTATTAGTAAACTCTTAAAAATTAAAAATAAACAAAACAGAACAACCCCCACACATACCCCAGTGCAGTAACAAATTCAGACAAGGGCAGTGCATCTCTCTGGTTTAAGGGAACTGTGTTTTCCTTGAAGCTTATTTCAGAACAAATCATTTATTCTAAATGATGGTGTGATTTTCTATCTAGCATTTACAACACACAATATGCAGGGTCAAACCTGAAAAACCAGATCAATAGTAACAATAGAATATCAAGAAACATTCCTACTTTCATTCCATATTTCACATACTTTTAGTGTCTCCTATTACAAAAACTCAATTACTTGTAATGTAAATACAGAAGACTCTACCTGGTGCCCTTATACAAGGAACATGTCTAGATTAAGCCTTCAGATTTCCCTTTCTCAGCAAATTAGAATGAGAATTAACTCAGCTTCGTGGGGCCACACTTTTTTAAGTAGAATGCCAATTTTATGAGCCAAAAGGTACTGCTGGAAATGGCATGTGAAACACAAAAACCCTGTTTACTGTTTCAGTTGTGAAAAATGTTTCTCTACCCAGAGTGCTGAGAAGTCCGCCCAATCAGTCTTCCCTGGAGATGCGCACCTTGCTGTCGGAGCACTGTCGGAAAAGTACAGACAGCTCGCGAGGAGTGGCGATGACGGGAGGGCTCTGAAGAAAGTCACCCAGTGCACAGAAGAGGACCAGCACCTCCTTCCTTCTTCCTCAGCCAAGACGCCTCAGGGGCCAAATGGAGCACAAGCAATTACAGTACATTTCAATAATAAAGAAATACAGGGCGCTAGAGGGCTCCCACATTTGAAGCCTTACATTCAAGGCTATTGTGTAAAAGGAGAGAGATGGAATACAGGTCCAGGGGCCCCTGGAAAAGAGTGTTGGGGTAGGGGGGTGTCCTCTAGGGGCTCTCTTGTATGCCATCCTCTGTTTCCAGTTCCGCCAACTGCCTCCTGAGGAGATTGACTTTTGCTTGTAATTCTTTATTATACTCAATGATGTTAACCATTTCTTCATAAGCTTCATCCAAATACTTGGAGGATCTATTCCAACGGAGAAAAACACCTATGGAATCCAGAAAGGGAAAGAGCAGGGAGAAGAACGCACACCATGGTTCAACAGTGTTCTTGTGGACAGTGAGTCATCCTGCTATGCACTATACATTACTTTTTAGATGCCTTTTTAAAAAAGAAAACAACTCACATGTTTTATTTTACTCTAACACACAGGAATCTCAATGTATGGAAAAGAGTGTAATTAAAATAATACTCAAGAAGTTACTGTTTCTGTATATATATGCTCATTATACACCTAAGATTTCAAAAAAGCAGCTGATAATGTACATCAAACCTTCCAGTTTTACAGTATACATATCCTTCAGTCTCTCTGCCTCTCTTTTTCTTAAAAACAGCTACAGAACTTTAGCGGGCCTGTAGGAGAATGTGTGAATGGCTTTCCCAGGAAAAGCAGTTGTAGTCCAAGCAGAAGCACATCTACTTATTTACAAGCCCTGTATATTTTCTTTGTCACTCAAGAGACAGTTTTTCACTTCTGCAGGTAGTTGCTTCTTTGCCCAAATGACAATAATTATCCTTTGATGATGGCCTTTTCTGCTTTCCTGGGACCAATGCTAACTACCATATACACTTGAGTATAAGCCAAGGCACCTAATTTTACCACAAAAAAACTGGGGCGGCTTTTTCAGCATAAAAAAATGTGCTGAAAAAAACTCAGCTTATACTAGAATATATATGGTATTTCACTCCAAACTAATGGCTACCAGAGATTCCAGTAAAGAGATCCTACCACTTCCCATGCTGCAACGTATCAGAAGCTGGCAAGTTCACAAAAGTTTCATGATTCATTAAAACATATGCTATAAACCAAACTGTCAAGGCCTTCATGAGTTCTTCTCTATATGAGTATGTGCAAGGTAAACAGAAACATAACTTAATGGTTGGCTGATGGGTGGGTCTGTGTGGATTTTTCTATTATACGAGTCTATATATTTTTAAAACCAGAGCCCTGGTGGCACAGTGGTTAAGTACTAGGTTGCTACTTGCAATCGGCAGTTCAAACCCACCAGCTGCTCCAAGGGAAAAGTGGCAGTGTGCTTCTGTAAAGATTTATAGCTCAGATACCCTAATGGGGCGGTTCTACTTTCCCCTTTGGGTCCTCCTGAGTCCAAATCTCAACTGGAGACTGAAGGAAAAGCTGACAGGAAAACAGAGGAAAGAGGGAACCATTCCACTACTAAGAAACCATCCGTAATTACACCCAGGTCTAAGGGACAGCTCCACCTAGTCATCTTCAGAGACAATGAACAGCACATGGTCGACAACACTAACAAAGAGTCTGACGGTGATGCACGGTTTACCTTCCCACAGCTGCAGGCTCTGCGGAGCAACGGAGGGCCAGATGACCAGACTGTTGGCTTCAAACAGAGGATTAGTGAATTTACTCAGTTCACTGGGTCGATTGACCCAGGACCACAAGGACATGGTTTTCTGCTGTAGCTTCAATTTGCATCTGGTAGAGAAAGGAAATGGTCATTAAAGCGGTTCACAGGTGTCATTACTAACTGGCTCCTCTTCATCTGATTTACAAACAGCATTCCTAACAATCCTGAAACTTTATTATAACACATTCCTTATCAGAGTAAATTGTTACTTAAAGATAGTGAACTGACACATTTTAAGGGGGAAAATTGAACAAGACTCAAAATACAGTTGTGGTAAACACTAAATTCACCAAAAACAGACAATATATTCAATTTTCACAAAGTTTCACTCTAACATTACTCTGTCTCTGAAATAACTTGATAATTTATGGTTGTATTATAGGGTCATTATGTACATTATTTTGTGCTAGCAATACAGATAATCTATATACTGACAGAAATTATATAATGCTCGCATTTAATTGCCTAGAAATCCCATTTCTTACACTCCCAGGAAGCAGGGATGGTATGGACAGAAAATCAGTGCACACACTGGTCCCCCTGCCCTGGCCCCTCCACTGGTGCATGGTTGGCCAATCGCTGAACTCTTTTCTGGCAAGGGCCAGACACAACTTCCGAATCCTTCCCAATCGGCACTACCAAACATGAATGAGCATATGAGATCAAAATCTATTTTAAATTTTTTACTGAAAACTAGCTCTGAGGGATGTTCGTAGCCAAAAGAGAGTTCCACAAACATATTTAATGTTGAATCAAACATTGCTTTATCCAAAGGCATCTTAAAGCCTTTAGTGATCATATGCATCATGATTCTTAAGGGGAAACTATGCTGTGACACTACCCAAACTTCCCTGACTCTTTTAGTTACATCTTCCTGAGCCTACTCTCCTCCTGAAAGCGCAGGTCCTGCGTTAAGTGGAACATACGTCAAGAAATAATGTGACAGGATGACCTTTGTGATAGCTACTTAGACATAGCCTTCAATCTCTTAAAAACATAACAAACCCGACCATGACCCATAAATCACTTCCCTTTGCGCACTTCACAAGAACCGGCGTGAAGGAGGAGACCTCGCACTGTCTGGGGTCACTCCTTCAAGAAGGGGGAATTGGGAGACGACCCTCCACTTGAGGCTAGACAACATCAAAACAAGGCTGGGACAAATCAATGGGCCCCCACAGGAATGGAAGGAGAAACTTTCCGGAAATTCAAGCCAAGACAAGGAGAGGAGACCACCTACATTGTGGAGGAGATGCTGACAGTTCTGTTGGTGAGGATGTTGGGTGACTACCACACAGAGGGAAAGGATGCTAACCAATGAGAATAAGGAACCTAGGGGGACAATGGGCCAGATTTTGGGTACCTGGGTAGACACTATGAATTTGTTTCTACCCAGCCCTCAAGGAACCACAGCATGGACTAAGCACCAAGAGGATCACAGAAACTGACCTGGCCGGCAGCACGCACAACACAGTGGCTAAATCAGAAGGACTTAACAGAGGTCCCGCTAAATGAACTGAGCCCTACCCTCGAAGCTGCCTGCACGCTAGGCCGGAGAACTGGGGTACTCAGATGGGAGAGAAAGCAGAGAGTAGCTGCCCCACGACTGTGCAAGCGGTGGTCCTTGGACCTTGGGGGGAACCCCTGGCTCTGTGGGTTTCCCATGGGAAGGGACCCAGGATCACCACACATGTAGTACCTCATTGCCCACCCTGCAGTGACACATGTTGGGATCCACTGAGCAAGGATCTGCACCTGTTAGAAGTGACTCAGGAAGGCCCCCACTGGCATCAAGCCCCATCCTTAGGGCCAACAGACCCCAACTGAATGAGCGATTGGACTGTATAGGACGAAAACTCATGGGTTACAGCTCAAGGTAGGACTGTACTTGCACAGTACTCCTGCCAACAGTGTCTGGAGTACTGAGTCATTGGGAAAATTGAGGATGGTAATAGTGCAATCGACTCATACTCCAGGAAGGTGCTTGACAATGCTGTACTTCTTTGTTTATATAGGTTTTTATTTTCCTGCTTGTAGCTTGCCTTTTTTGGGGGGTTTTGTCTTTTCTTTCTTTTTGGGTGTGTATGTTCTGTTTGTTTGGTTGTTAGTTGGCTTATGGCTGCTATGGATGCACTTGGTCCTATAGGGTTATGATTTTGTCATATTATGACCACCAAAGTAAGCCTGAGACATGCAAACCCCCATGGACAAGCCGATGGAGTCTGGGCTCCTACTTAATCCTAACATCAATTCAAGAACAGTTAGTTCTGATAACATGGCCCTGCTCGATACTCACCTTCTAGAAATGGTCACCTAAGATAAGGGTGCTACATCAAAGTAGATGGGTGTCTAGCTATCAATCGGAATAGTGTCTGGGGTCTTAAAGGCTTGTATTCAAACAAGTAGCCATCAAAGCAAGGATTCAGCTGAGTCCACACGGAAGAAGTATATAAGCTTGTGTGATCCAAAGAGGGCACTTACAAAATTCGAACAAGGTGAGGGGAAAAGTATCAGAGTGAAGACCCAGAACAAAAAATCCTATAAATGTGAATGAGGGCGGAGGGCAGAATGGAGACCCAAAGCCCATCTGTAGACAATTAGACATCCCCTTACAGAAGGGTCACGAAGAAGAGAAGAGTCAGCCAGGGTGCAGTATAGCACTGATGAAACACAACTTTCCTCTAGTTCCTTAATGCTTCCCCTCCCTCCACTATCATGATCCCAATTCTACCTTACAAATCTAGCTAGACCAGAGCATGTACACAGGTACAGATAAGAGCTTGAAACACAGGGAATCCAGGAACGATAAACCCCTCAGGTCCAATAATGAGGGAAGCGATACCAGGAGGGTAAGGGGAAGGTGGGGGCTGAAAAGGGGAACTGATCACAATGATCGACATATAATCCCCTCCCAAGAGGACGGACAACCAGAAAAGTAGGTGAAGGAAGACAGCAATTGGTGTAAGACATGAAAAAAAAATTTACAAATTATCAAGGGTTCATGAGGGAGGGAAGGTGGAGGAGGGGGGAAATGAACTGATACTAGGGGCTCAAGTAGAAAGAAAATGTTTTAAGAATGATGATGGCAACATATGTACACATGTGCTTGACACACTGGATATATGTATATATTGATAAGAGCTGTAAGAGCCCCCTATAAAACGGAGAAAAAAGTATCAGAGCTAAAATTATGACCATCAAATTTGTAGAAGGCTATGGAGGACAGTGGGAGCCCAAAGCCCATCTATAGTCGCTGGCAGATCCACAAAGACCACTGTAAGCTTGATCATGCTGGAGCAAACTCGATACTTGGCCAGTTGACCTCAATTTGTTCTGGGTGCAAGTATTTCTTAATTGTTCCATGACAGAAATCTCTTCCCTGGGTCTTTGAATCGTGATAGTGGTCTTTTTTCCTTATGCATTATTTGTATTTTTGTCTTTTTATTACTACTTATTATTTTATCCTTATCACTTTATTTCAATCTTGTTCATTATTGTTTCCGTTCAGTTTCCCAGTCTCTGAAGCACAGGAGGAGTAGACGCATAGTGATAACAACTGATACAAGGGTTGACTGGGGATGCAGGAGAGGGGAGGGGGATGGGTGATAGGTAAAGGCGATCTCAGGAATGAACCATGAAGGCACTGGAACTGACTGTGATTGCACAACTCATTTTAAAGGAGAGTTAACCATGGGGTGGGGGGGTGCGGAGGGTATGGGGGGGTGGGATGGTGTTCTAAAATTAATGGGGTAATGACTGTACAATTCTCTTTGATATGACTGAATGATTGACCGATTGAATTGTATGCTACATAAATTATGTGCCATTAAAACTATTGTTATTTTAAAGGTTTCTTAGATAAAATTTTGTTCACAATAAAGAAAATATTATCTGGCCATAGAATCATTTTTTTGCTGATGCCTATTAACATTCCTTGGCATTAATGTCCTAAAAAGGTCCACAAATAGGTGACATCTCACATGCAGAGTCTGGGTGGTGGAGGTTATTTGGTGCTCAATCATATTTCCCTGCATCTGATAATACCAGCATCAAGTACTCACTCACTGGCTGTTACAGTCTGTAGAATGCATGTGGCAGCCAAAGCACTTTTAAGAGCTCTGTGAACATGATGGGGGGAGTGCGGAGTGGAGACCCAAAGCCCATCAGTCGGCCACTGGAGATCCCCTTGCAGAGGGGTCTCGGGGAGGAGATGAGCCAGTCAGGGTGCGATGTAACAACGATGAAAAATACAACTTTCCTCTAGTTCCTAAATGTTTCCTCCCCGCTCCCGCTACCATGACTCGAATTCGACCTTGCAAGTCTGGCTAGACCAGAGGATGTACACTGGTACAGATAGGAACTGAAAATACAGGGAATCCAGGGCGGATGAGCCCTACAGGACCAGTGGTGTGAGTGGCGAAACAGGGAGGGTAAAGGGAGAGTGGGTAGGAAGGAGGGAACCGATTACAAGGAACTATATGTGACCTCCTCCCTGAGGGACGGACAACAGAAAAGTGGGTGAAGGGAGACGTCGGACAGGGCAAGATATGACAAAATACCAATTTATAAACTATCAAGGGCTCATGAGGGAGGAGGGAGCGGGGAGAGAGGGGAAAAATGAGGACCTAATGCCGGGAGCTTAAGTGGAGAGGAAATGTTTTGAGAATGATGAGGGCAGTGAATGTACAAATGTGCTTTACACAATTGATGTGTGTATGGATTGTGATAAGAGTTGTATGAGCCCCTAATAAAATGATTTAAGAAAAAAAAAGTGAAGACCTAATGGGGTTAATTACAAAAAAGTAACGTAACAGTAAAAAAAAAAAGGGGGGGGGGGAAAGACGGAGGACTGGGAGTGGAGCATGCCATTTGGACCCCAAGATCTCCTTGTCCAGTCAAAGGAGGTCAGGCCATGCCCATTCTGCAACTAGAAAGTTAATTTGAAACACTGAAAATAAGTTTCATTAATTGAAAACTAAATGTGGAACAATGCCCACAGATTTCATTTAAATCTAACGTATGAATAAATAGCCCACGGGGAAATGATACTACCACCCACCTGAATGTGTTTACAAATGTTTAATTTTATACTGCCAATACAGAGGCTATCTCAGCCTACCAGACCTAAAAATAGTACTGTCTTAACTCCATCCTATTAGGATGAAACAGAGAGCAAGTACCTTGGGAGTAAAGAATACACAATACAAACTACAACGTGCTCATTGAATTATCTTTCTAGTAACCCGGTAATGTAAGTAACGTGCAGTTCTAAAAGCTAGAGCCCCCTTCAACGAGAATGCCGGGATGCCGAGATTGGTCTCTAGGATCTAAGCAGTTCCAAGCACTTTCCTACTTCTGAAAACAAATGTCAAAAACTTCCCAAGGCAGCTCTTAGGGGAAAAGAAAAAAAATTTTCTGATCTATCTTCTTGAATTTCAAACTGGCAAAGGCACAACACTTCATACATACGTGAAAAACTGCTTGTTTCAATTTGCTATTTAATTAGATGATGCTAGCATTTGGTGGTTATACAATGGGCTGCTAACTGCCAGGTCAGTAGTTTGAAACTACCAGGTGCTCCTACAGAGAAAGACGAGGCTTTCTACTTCCACAAAGAGGTGCAGTGTTGGAAGCCCACAGAGGGGGTTCCACCCTGCCCTAGAGGGTCCCTAGGAGGCGGCATGACATGTGGCAGGGAGGGCAATCAAACACAAGGCACATTCTGTCTCTCATCCAGAGGAGGTTCTAAACACTGCTGTAGTCAGCTCAACTCCTGGCAACCTATGGTTCATGGAATGAACTGCTGCCGCCTCGCAGCATCACGTGTTGACTATTGGGTCACTTACGCTTGGTAAAGTGGAGGGTCAGTGAAACAGCGGAAGACCCTCAACAAGATGGACTGAATCAGTGGCTGCACTAATAGGCTCAAACCTAACAACACTTTTGCGGATGGCACAGGACTGGGTAGTGGTTCCTTCTGTTTGTGCGTGGAGTCCCTACGAGTCCCAAACAGCTCAACTCCTCCAAATGACAATTTACACTTACCTGCATCTCTACCTTCTTCTTATCAGCAACATCAATGTCGAACCAAAGTCTCCATTAGGAAGTGACTCAAATGAGTAAAGTGCAAACGCCCAATGTGAGCCTGTACTCACCTTTCACTTTCATTGTTGCCCAGGAATGTTCCGAACTGTGAGGCATATGCGTGCTCAAAGAGCATGATGAGGAAATGCTCATTAAACTCAAAAGAGCAAGGGAACTGACGAAGTATCTGCCATACACAGTCCAAGAAGAGAAGAAACACGGGGGACTCCCACTTCTGCTTACTGCTACAATACGCCGACTGTGCACAGCGATGCTGGAATGGGTGTCCAGCCTAAGAAAAAAGATGGAGATACAACAATCATCTCCTCGCAAGGGCCAACACTGAGATCACATAATGGTATCGTCTATTAGCACTTGTCACGATTACAATCAATCTACTAATGGGAACATCATGTAAATAGGGTAGCTGCTACAATACCTGGTGGCACAGGTGGCCCACTGAACTGCTAACTACGAGCGCCTTGGTTCAAGCCCACCAGGTGTGGGAGAAGGATGAGACTGTCTATTCCCATAAAGACTCAAAGCCTCAGGAACTCAGAGGGGCAACTCTGCCCTGTCCTACAGCACCTCCATGAATCAGAATCGACTTCATGGCAGTGGTTTCACTGGAGTTTTTGGTTTAAATGAAGTCAACAACCAAGGAAAAAGATGCAATTTACAAATCCTTAATATGAGTATGTAGATATTACCACAGGGACTACAACTCTCTTTTGCATATCAAATGAGGAAACAAGGCTCTTCAATGATGAGATACATAAATCTTTCCAGATCTACACAATTTGGAATAAAATTTAAGAACATGGGCTCTTTAGGTACCAAGCAAAGGATAGCTATCACCTTATATCTTTAGATTTTTAAATGTCGATTGTCAAGAAGGTATCTGAATGATTAATTTTAGAAAGAAAATGTGCTTAGTTTTCCTCTCTCCCAAAGAGAACTGGAAGAGTCTGCCATCTACTGACTAGTAAATGTTATGAACAATCAGTTAGCTCTCTTCACAGCAACTGAACCCTAACCTTACCACAAATCACACTTGGGAGATGATTTACAAGCCCTGCTATCTCTCGGTCTTTAAAACTACTTTATCTGACAAAGATAATCATATGCAGACTTTGCAGTGGCTAACAGGATTTTGATACCCATAGGATAGTAGCATCTACAAAAATACCGAACATTTTTGTCAGGTTATTGCATCGTTGCAGCAGGAGGGAAGTATTGGAATAGATGGCCAGATAAGGACAGTAGATTTAGGGTGACCTTAGAGATAAAGATCGGGTGTCAAGCAGGGTAGACAGGACAAAGCTACAGCTAGCTGCTGCTGAGCTGACTCTAATTAAGGGCAACCCCATGTGTAAGGGAGCAGAACTGTTCTACTGGGTTTTCTTAGCTGTAACCCTAAAGGAAGAGGCAGATCACCCGGTCTTTTCCTCCACAGTACTGCTCAGTGGGTTTGAAGCGCCAGTCTTTAAGCTAGTACTCAAGGACAACGCATCTGCGCCACCTGGGGATCTGACATCAGTCCCAGCAGCATTAGCACAGAATATATTTGAGAATAAAATATAAGGGCTAGAAATGGTTTTTCTCCAGAGGTGCCTCTGCTGTCAGGATAAAGCTAAGTCTTTGTTTTTGGTCACTTTGTAAATACTTGGGAGAAGTCCGATGTTAACCGTTGACTCGGAGGATTTCTTTCGGCATTGGGTGGTCAGAATGTAGGAGTCATCCAGCACTCTCTGCCCGCACCTGTTTACTCTGGGATAAGCACATGGACAGAGAACTCACTTTTCTAGATCTTGTTCAGGAGTCAGGGTTGATTTTAACTGTGGGAGGGGTTAAAGTCTCAAGCCAGCACAAAAGCGCTAAGAGCTAGCTAGCTGGATCTTAGTAAGGAGAAGGGAAAAGGGTAGGATGGGCAGCAGAAGCAAAAGGCTTATCAAAGGAAGTGCTGGAGGACACACCTTACATCAGGATGACAAATCCCCGACCCCCCCACCCATTTACTTCTGTCCTGTATCTCTATCCACACGAAGCTGCTGCGAAACAAGTGGGTTCTGTGTTTGTTTCTTTGTGTTTCTCTTCTCTATAGCAAAGTGCAGCTAATAAGAATTCTTTTGTTTAGTGAATGAAGTGCCAAATGAGCAATAAAAGCAAAGTGGCAAAGTCTGATGTGACAGAGATGACACATATATTAAGAGGAAGCGAGATTAACTGTCCACCCGTGAAAACTTTTAATCAAGATTGTACACATTCCGTCAGCTACCATGAGATGGGACGTTAACATCAATAACAGCACCTCTTCTGAGAGCCAAGTAACTTTCTCACCTGTAGCCACTCTCTTTCTATCAGGGCCTCAAAACCTCGGATGGTCCTGCTTCTTGGTTCCAGGATGATCTGGGCCAGGGAGGCAACTTGAAGTGTAGAATCAGTTCCTTCCGTTCCATGAATCAGTATTGATGCTCCTTCCCTGATAGGAAAATCCAGAATACAAATGGGATAGTCCCATTATGGCAAATGAACTCTGTCAATAAGAAGCACGTATTGAGTTCTAGGGCCTTATGTGATTTTCCCTGCTCAGTAGGGTTTACAGTCTAAATAAGGCATATGGTAGAAGAGAGATTCTCTTAAGGAAAAAACAAAACCCCACGGTTTACATGGCAAGAACCTTTAAATTATAACCATTCTTTATCTGAATTTTCTCTCCCTTTACAAAAAAACACGGATTATCCTTCTAGGTGCTTCACCTTTCTGCTTTCATAGTTCACAAAAGCCTTGTCTCAAACCGAGAAGCAAACACTTAAAACTATTCTTCTGTGCCTTTCTGGTCTCGATTCTACCCTTGCACCATCAGCTGACTTTAAGGACACTGGACACTAACGAACCTGGAAAACATGGACTAAAACCAAGAAAACAGGTGGGAAAAAAAGCCAAAAACATAAAACTGTTAAACTAGAAAATGGCAATTAACCCACAATAATTACAAAGAGTCTGTCACCCCGGTATTCTACAGAAAATGAGAGATCAAAGCAAACACTAATCAGCTGTGTCTCCCTTTACTGAGCCAACAGTGAAGAACATTTTGGACAAAGGAGAAGCTCAGCGACCTTCAGGAGGCTCTCTTACTGCCAGTTCTTTCCCCACGCATATACGCACTTGCTACCCTAATGCAATTTCCTATTATTTCCACTCTTATTGTAGACATTTCCCATGTTCCTATGTTAACTTTGAAAGTATTATTTTTAGTTACAGACAATATTCTATTTAAGTGATGAATTAGAATTTACTTAATCCTATAGTTAAAACATTTAGCTTACTGCCAATTTTCTTTACTATAGACAATATATTTAGTTTGCTGTCTTCTGAATTAGCCAGCAGTTCTTAAAGCTCACCTGTGGTTAATAATCTCAGTTTGGGGATAAATATCTAACTACTAGGCTGAAAGGGAATGGGTGAATATTTTAAGGTTTCTGATAATAAGCTCTTCATTATCTGTGGTATACTCTGAATTTAAGTTAATTTAAGGCCTACCATTACATTTTGAATACTTAACTATTATAAGGGCATATTTGAATGAACGGACAAATAACTGGCTAATATGCACCAGAAAAGTGACAAATCCTATCGAAAGCTCTAAGCCTCACAAGCATTTCGAGGACCCTATTCGTTTCGGGTGACCGGCCCAAACTAAACCTCAGTGGAGAAAATAAACTCTCTTCTGTACCTAGAGCTGCCTTGATCTTCATCATCGGTTATTAAGGCTGAAAATCTAAGCAATATTCAAGTGGTGCACACTGTCAATTGTAATTCATGTATCCTAACAGAAACCTCTGTACTGATCACATACAGGGAAATCTGGTAAACTTAGGTTAAAAAGAAATGAACCCCTTCTTGTTAACATGTCACCATCTGTGCCTGCCCTGCCTCAGAAGCTGGGTCTTCACTAGTTCAAACAGCTTCTCCCTGAAACAAAGCGGGAAGCCTGAGAATCCCGACACCACAGCTGCCCTGGCCCCTGCCAGCTCTTCACTAACGTAGGAGGCGATGGTAAGAAACCTGACTCCGTATTCCACTTCTAACACTGACAACCATAGTTTCCTAATTTGGGAGTACCAATAAAACACATTAAAGCCTCAAAGAAAAGTGTCATCCAACTACGTGATGGCAATACTTATATCTGCTTCCTGTCTCTGTGGGAATCCCCTTCTTAAAAGGGGCATTATAAGTTTCTGCAACAATGTACAGTGAACCCTCGTTTATTGCGGTTAATCGGTTCTAGACCCTACCGTGATAAATGAAATTCCGTGAAGTAGGATTCCTTATATCCAAAAGTTTTACCTTTTCCTGGATGGTGAGCATCTTCCTCTGGCGCTTATTTTTATTGTCAGAAGGCTTAGAAGAAGCAGCTCGTTTAGGAGCCATCATAGGGCTTAGATAAAATTTCTTAAAAATCGCAAACAATTACAGTACACTGTACAAAAGCAAAAATGCATCTGATACGTAGCTCCGATATGTAGCAATGCAGACAGAAGCATGTACAGTATGAGCCAATCAGTGGCAGTAATGACAGAGCATGCGCTGTTACGCAAAAACCGCGATAGAGTGAAGCAGCGGAAGTCGAAGCGCGAAGTGGCGAGGGTTCATTGTATACCACTCTTCTGCCTCAAGATTCAAGGAATAGCAACCATTAACTGGGTGACCACACTGAAATCAGTACATATACTTCTCATCACCACCATTAGGTTTTTCTCAACTTGACATCCAGAGATACCTGCACATACCAAGTAGTCTGTAATAAGATATCTGAGAGATGAGAAAAATGTATTTTAATGTGTAGCATTATTTTTTCCTTTCTTAGATATTTCAAAAGCAAGGAGGCAAGTTAGGTCCTCTGAGAAAACACATGAAGAAATCTTCCATTCTTTTTCACAGCTTAAGAAAAGGAAAAGGAGTAGATGCATTAACTCAAGGATTTCATAAGAAAAAACAG
Source organism: Echinops telfairi (assembly GCF_000313985.2). Lineage (NCBI taxonomy): Eukaryota > Metazoa > Chordata > Mammalia > Afrosoricida > Tenrecidae > Echinops > Echinops telfairi. Next base: position 12,983,434 of record NW_022103906.1, read on the forward strand.
GCCTTTTAGTAGTTGAAAATGGTGTCACAGAAGACGTGCACATGTGTGCCTGGTTCACATTCACTTAACAAACATTACTTATCTATTATTAAATGCCACAATCTACGGGCACACTTCACCTGGAACTGAGTGGTCTTAACTACTACCTTACACGCAGTGACTTATCAAACAGCCTGAAAGCCAAGCCAGGCCTAGTTGTCAGCATATGTTACATACAGAAACACCGCAGGGACTTTACCTGTCAATACACTGAGCCACCAAACAGGCAGTTGTCAGAATCTCTTTGATGTGAGTTAGCCAGTTTGAGGCCTCCAATTTACTGAGCCATCGGTCCATGCTATGTGTTTGGTCATTGCAAGCTTCCACAAGTTTGATTAAGCTGTCCTGAAGAACATGATACCTTTCAAAAACGAGACGTGAAAACAGGATGATACGGGGAAAACCAACACACCCAAACTCAACCTCCAATTTAAACAGAGCCAAAAGTAACTCAAAAGATGCTCCAAATATTTACCTTGGTATAGAATACTTTCATGGTTGAAGATTAAAATATTAGTATTTAAGAGTTTCCAAAAGGCCTGGCATGATAAACTACTCCACGCCTCAACAGATTTGATCGGCGGCTGACACAGCTGAATCACGTGGCTAGGGGAGCAGCTGGAGTACTGCCCGTTGTGAAAGGTGACGTGTACAGCACCACTTCCACCGCCCTGCTTCCCCCGAGATCTAACACTGGATACTGCAGGACCAGCAGCAGTGACACCCAAAGCCAACTCAGCCGCATTTGCTTTCTGCCTTTAAAAAACAACAACACCCCCCAAAAAAAAAAAAACAACAACACCCAACTCCGAACCAATCCAGAAGCACTTGTAAAGCATGAACATTTAATGAGTGACAACAACAGTGGTGGAGAGAGGATATGAGATAGATGAGGATGAGAGAGAGAAATCTCTCCGGCATTTCGCTGAGGAAGTATCTAATCTAGCTTATCTGTTCAGTACTCTGATCAAAAAGTGTAAATTTAGAGAAAGAATGCTCCTTCACTAAAACGAACCTGTCTGCAGCAAGGTATGTTTTTGGCTTCACTTATAAAACAAATACAAGAGGATATCCTGCCCGTTTGTGACTAATATGTAGCTTCACTTAGCCATTTGGGATTTTTTAACTGCTAAAGGCCGACCAGGAGTACCTGGGGATGGGCCTACTAATTGAAAGGCTGACAATTAAAACCACTCAGAACTCTACCGTGTCCCTATCGGGTTGCTATGAGTTGGAATCGACTTGACGGCAGTGAGTTTAGGTTTTCTTGGGGAAAGTACCTCAGAAGTAGGGCCTACCAAAGTGCTTCCCAAAATGCAAAGTCTTAAAAAGCCCACCCTCCAGAGCTCTGTACACAAGGGGTTTCCAAAGTCAGACTGGACCCCATGGCTACTTCCAACAACAAAAACAAGGGCCCGCCCCTCTTTGTAGCTTCAAGTAGGCGTCCATTACTCTCCAGAATCTCTTACCTCTCAATGGACTTATGAATTCGCCTCCACTGAGGATAATGAGCTTCTTGTTCAAAGCCACCACCCTTGGCTCTAGCTTGTTGAGCCACATTTAGGGACCGGGTGTCAATGATGTAGCCCCGTTTCCCTGTTCTCAGAGTAGCATTTATCAGCTTCTCATCTTCCTTGCACCGTCTCCCATTTGTGCCCGTCAGTGGCTGACCACTTCGCATAATAACCTAGAGAAAGACGCAGTTGGAAATTCAGTAAGAGCTGCTGTGACAGTACCTAAAACCAGAAACAACGTAGCTGGATAAAAAGAAATCTCAAACCCGATGGCGGCACGAGACGAAGCTGATCCTAAAATAAAGAACTGTTTCCATATACTGACAGATTAATAGCTCTAGTAAAAATGTTAAGAAGCCAGGATAGGGAAAGGG
>NW_022103906.1:12985469-13002981 GCF_000313985.2 Echinops telfairi
TGGACACCTATGGGGAAATCCAGAACTGGGCATGTGCAAAGAAAGCTCCCTAGCTCAGGTGAAACCCAACCCTAAAGCTACCTAGGCTCATGACATCCCACAGGTGGGCCTGAACTTAGCCAATGGGGTTAGCCAATACACTTAGCCAATGGGGTTAGCCAATACACTTAGCCAATGGGGTTAGCCAAGACCCTCATTCACCACTTAGTCAATGGGGTTAGCCGAAACCCTCATCTACCACTTAGCCAGTGGGGTTAGCCAAATCCTCATCCACACCTCTCCCAGCCAGTGGGTGGGAGAGAGAAAGGCAGGGACACAACTCTGCGTGCTCTCTTGGCTCCTTGGCCTCTGAGGATTCCCCAGCTCCTCACGGGTGGGTTTCACACTCCCCACTCCTGTGTTCTTCCCACGTAGTTTTCAAGCCCATTTCCGAACCCCTTATGGCTTCTGTGCTGCCCGGCACGCTTTCCAGATATAGCATGTACTTTTTTGAGACTGTAATACCTGAAACTTTCCTTTCCTCCATAAAAACTCCCTTGGATTACAAAAGTGCTTCTACGGCATGAGTCCTTTTAACGCCATGAAACAAAGAACAGAGGTAACCCAATCCAGGAACCTAACCAAAAATAGACCTTGCAGTCAACCTCCAAATACTTTCCTTAATTAATTAAGAGTACTAACACTACAATTCCTTTCATCACTGGATTGGATACCCAATAGGTCTGGCCCTATAAGAAAGTATTCACAGCCTACAAGCAAGTAAACCTGTACTTGAGCTGCATGCGAGTAGATCTAAGGTTGGCAGGTTTTGGAAAGAGAAAAGGCATGGATGGTGAAGGAGAAAATACTATCACGATTCAATTTGCTTTGGGGACGTGTTTTTGCTATTTGAAAAGCTGCTGTCTATTCCGAAACATAATCTTCAAGCACCACAATCTCCACCCTGGTAGAAGGTGGCTCAAGATTATTTTTAAGGGACCCCACGGCGTCTCCTGCTATCCCCACTGCAGTATTTACCAAGGACAAGAAAGGACACCAGGAGACAACATAACTACACTAACCCTTTCATTTTCAAATGTTGCTTCCCAGTTAAATGGAGGCAACATCAGTTAAAAAGTTTTATCATAAAGCTTACAGCAGGCTATAGAGGTGGCTTGATGCCAATAAAATAAATTCTAAAAATCTTTCTATCTTAAATAGCCATGGGAGATGCCTATAACTCCACCACATAACTTATTATTGGTTTCACATCAGAAGCAGCAGGAAGTGAAAGGGGAGAAACGCATTTAGAAACTACTTCGAAACAAGTATCACAGAGACAGTTGTGGGTAACAGAGCGAAGGTGACTATTCCACTGATTCTCAGGCTTTCACTCCCCAGTTGAGTAATGGCAAGCAGCACTTCTCAGGAGCAGTCACACATAACAAGGCCTGCTCAATTCGGTTTCCCTGGAATGGTGGTGAAAATTATTAACAGAATGTGTGATGGATTGAATTAGGTGGCTTCCCCGCCCCAAACAACAAAAACTAAAAGCAACCTACTGCAGGTGAGTCGATTCTGACTCACCCAGATCTGTGTCGGGTTTCTGAGACTTGCATCTTTAGGCGAGCAGACAGTCTCACCGCCTCCTCCCCCTGCCACCCCCCAGCAGCAGGGGGCTTTGAACTGTGCTGGAAAGCCCGGCCTGGGGAGGGCTGTCTTTGTTATGTGAATGAGGCAGGTGAAGTGTTAAGTGAGTCTTGAGTCTATCTCTTTTGAGATGTAAATCAGACTCAATGCCAAGCCCTCAGAGCAGAGATGGGGTCAGTGAGACACCAAGCCACAAAAAGACCACCCAAGAGTAAAGTTCAGAGACACAAGGACCTTCTTCCAGGGCCAAGTGAGAAATAAAGCCTTCCCCTAGAGGCAGCACCCTGAATTCAGTCTTCTAGTCTCTTAAACTGTGGGGAAACACACTTCTGTTTGCTAAAACCACCCATTCAGGGTAGTTCTACGGGAGCCCAGGGAGCACGCTCTTAGGAGTTGGGCTGCTAACTTCAAAGTCAGCAGTTCGAAACCACCACACTCAGAGAAAGATGAGACTTTCTTCTCCCGTAAATTTAGTCTTTGCGTAAATTTGTGCCAAAATGCATGAACAATGAGTACGGGAAAAAGAGAATATTTTAAAATTGACTGTGATAAAGATTGTAGAGCACTTCTTGATATGCCTGAACTACTGAACTGTATGAGAAAAAAAAAGTAAGTTTCAGAAACTCAACAGAGAAAGTGTTAGGTAGGCTAGCGTAGGGGTGGGATGTCCGTTAACGCATGCCCAGAGGGCCAAGCTACAAAAAGGAGTGGCGCACTGCACGCGCTCAGAGGTTCAGGTTTACAGCCGGGTACGCATGGGTGGGCACTGAACCTGGATTGGCTGACCTAGGCCAGGTGAATTGAATTCAGCCAATGGGGTCGTCCACCACGCCTCCCTGCGAAATCATTGAAAAGGCAGGAGCCCGGAGTCGGCAGAACTGTGGCAGAACCTTGGGAGTCTGCGAGCAGCTTCCAGGCAGAGGCTGCACGTTCGGGAGGAGTCCTATGGGTGCCTGTGTAAACCTGAAACTTCTTCTAATGCTCATAAAACTCACTTGGATCATGAACCAGGCTTCGGCGTGAATTCTTTCTCCCGTGGGGCCAAGGACCGAGGTATATCTAGCTCCAGAGAGATCTAACAAAAGTTTAACTCTGTCTTACAGGGTCGCTGTAAATCGGAATCAACTCGATAGCTGTGGGTTATTATAGTAGCACTGGATAACTAAGACCACAAGTTGTTTGTTTTTTTTTTTTTGGCTGCAAAAGGAAACTTTATTGTTTCCATTTGGTCCCCGGCTTGGGGGAGGGGCTCCAGGGCCGTGGTGCTGAGGCTGGCATGCAGACAGGTTCAGGCAGTGGGGTTAAGGCCGGCAGCGGGGAGCCATATTCCTAGTCATGTTTGAGGATGAACCTCTCGAAGAGATACTCGCGCAGCCCGGCCTGGGGGCTGGCCAGCCAACAGTTAGTCAGGTGGTCGCCCATCTTCAGGAGTTTCACCTCCTTGTCCAGAAAGTGGTTCTCCAGAAAGTCACAGAGATGGGGGTCAGCGTGAGTGGACCCCACGGCGTGCAGGTCCAGAAGGGCCTGGTTGAGTTTTTTCTCCAGGGCATGGGCAGCCTCCATGGCGTCGGGTTCTACCCCGCTCATCTTGGGGCGGCCTCTGCACATCCTGGGAGAGAGTGCGGCCGCCGCGCTGGTTCTGCAGCTTCCAGAGATGCTCGGCCCCTCGTGCTGCTCCTTCGCCAGCTCGTGGAAGAAGTGCCCCACGCCTTGCAAGTCCACATCTTCGTGGTCGAAAAAGCAGCCCAGAGAGAGGTAGGTGTAAGAGGCCCGCAGGTGCTGGTTGACCAGACAGTGGACGCCGGCCTCAGCGTTGGCGGAATCATTCTGACGGATCTGCGAGCTCGTGATGGGTCGGTTCGGAGGTCACCACACACCAAATAAGTGTTCGCTGTTCCCAATAAGAGGGGATGGCCAAGAAGATGGTGCCGAAGTTACTTCCAGAAAGGAAACGAGCGTGGCAGAAGGTTGGAGGAAGGGAGTCCCCGGGTCTGTTCCGTTCACACACTGTTGAAGCAAGACCCAGATCCACGGGACCACGGGGCGACCTTAGCGACCGCAAGTATTTTTAACATTATTCTGGAGACAGAAATTTCTTGTTCTACTTTACGAATGTTGTTGCAAGTACCAAACCAACACCGATTCCCTTTGTGCTGTGTCTTGAAGAGAAACCTCTGCAGACTCTTTCGGGTGAGCAGCATTGTGGGAAGAACTAAGTCACGTCCTGACCACAGAGCACACCCGATACCTGACAGGAAACCCGGGCGGGGAGGCTTCACTAGTGACTTCCTCGACCATTTCTAAGAAAAGCTTCCCCAAGCAAGCCTCTCGGTACATCAAGCAATAGAGCTGTATACGTACCATTCCATTTTTGGGATGATAATAGCTGAGTACTGGGAAGCGCCCTCCGTGTCGAAATGTAGCTACCTTTCTTAGAGCTTCATCGTCAATAGAGTTGGGGACAATGACAATTGGTGGGTATGAGGGGCAGACAGCAAATTCCTTATTGACGTAGCTTAGCCTCCATTCACTGGTCTGAAAAACACAAAATACTTTTAAGCGAAACAAGTATTTCGAGGTCACAGCAAATCTGGAGAATTTTAGAGGGCCTGGAGATCCACTTTCACACACCGGGAGAAGCCATCTTTCCAGTTTTCTGACCAGCATACCTAGCCGACACTAACACTCAGCAAGAAAGAGGGCCGTCCTTCAGGGACTGCTTCCTGCATGGCTAGGCCGCCCCTGTTCAGAGAAAGTTCTTCCTCATGCTGACCAAATCTCACTGTAACTTCCTCTCTCGTCTCAACCATGATTCCAGACAATGCGGCTCAACTTCTCTATTTCACATGGTACCCCATCGACTATTTGAAAGACATTTTGTCTCTAGTCTTCTACTTTCCAAGTTAAACAAAATAAATATATGCACGGGTTATTTTTATCAGATCATTCATCCTTTTCTGTGCACAGTTTGTTAACTGCCATTTGACAGCCCAGGAGGGCTGCCGCCCTCCGCATAGCGCAACAACAGCACACAGTAGTGCTGCAGACGCCGCTGCGCTTTAAACTGCCACCCCGGGTCCCAGTCACTGCTTCGACTCCCTGGGTGCTCATCGGCAGAGGTGTGACAGAAGCTGTAAAATGGGAAGAATAAGGCAGAACACCTGGCTTTAGTAATCTGGTCTTGGCAGCTTTAATTATAAAACCACAAAACTATTCCAAAGAGACAAAAGTGGTAGAATGGTCCTCCAGTAGTGTTCCAGGTACAAACATGGGCTTTGGACAGGCTCAGATCCCATTCACTACATATAAAGTTGTTGCTATGGAGAGACTTTTAAAGGACCAAGTAATTACTCAACAACTATCTTTCCTTGGATTGTAAAGTTACAAATGTCATTTTTCAAAATTAAAATAATAACTGAAATATAGTAACCCACTGGAGTAAGGGCAACTGAACAGCCTCTGACAAAAATTATCCAAAAAGCCCTCAAAAAAACAAACCATTTGTCATAAAAACCAGTCCAAGTCACAGTCACCTCATCTGCTATGAGAAAAGAAAGGCTGCAGCACCCACCTGCACGGGTATTAGACATGGACTAGTCAGCTGCGTCCGCCCTCCTCAAGAGGAGGGCTTACTTTCACAACTACAACAGCTGCGGACCAGTCCCCACGGCCCTGGTCTCAAGAGTGAACTCACCGTTGCAGCGTAGAGTTCAAACTCGTGCTCAGGAAGGAAGGCGTGCCAGCCGTCTTCTACGACTTCAAACATGGGCCGGTAAAAGAAGGGGTACATCAGCGTGATGGAGTCTAGGGTAGACAAGGCCTCGGGACAAAAAGAAAATGCGTACGTGAAAAAGGACCATACCACCATGCGAATGGAGCACGCTTTAAACGACCACTTGGTATTAAATAGTTACATTATAATCATAACAGGCAATCAACATATTCCTCTAATATCTTTATCATCAGATAGAATCTAATGTAAAGCTAATGTCTTTGCATCTAGCATCTAAAAAGGCACATAGCAGGCATTTCATACATTTTGCTAAATAAAAGAATAAGCAAAGTGCTTACCCAGTCTAGGAGAAAAATGCAACAATTCTTTCTTGAAACCATTAAATAAAAACTAAGAAAAAGACTAAAAATATCTATGGGGATCAGAGAACAACTAGGTTTTGGGTAGTCAGTAAGGCCTTCACTTAGTCTTACTCTGTCAATAGCGTAACAATGGCAGTGAGCATGGAGTATGAGATTGCTCCTTTGAGTAGCTAAAAGAGCCCTGGTGTCACGGTGGGTTAGTTGTTAGGTTGCTAACCACGAGGTCAGCAGTTCAAACCCACCAGCCACACTGAGGGACAAAGTTGAAGCTGTCTAATCTTATAAGGATTTAGTCTCAGAAACACATGTATCCCAGACCAAATACATACGGTAGCCAACTGAAAAGGGGAAACAAGAAAAAAAAAAAAAAAGACATGGTGAGAGGAGGAACAGGGCACTAACCCACCCAAGGTGAGGGTACTGTTTTTATCTCCACAGGGAAGGAGGGACCAGACTTCAACCCAGTGCTCCAAGACATGAATGCAACATACCAGCAAGAAGCAGGGAACCAATAGAGAGGTCTAACGGGCAGGTCACAATCCAAACTACAAAAGACAGCCCCTTCCCCCACACAAGAATTCACTTCAGAGGACAGCACTGAAGCTACAGCTCAGGGAGAGGGACATGTCTGACCAGAGCACACAGGAGCAAATGACGGGGGAGGAAAAGAGGATGGAGCACATCCTGGCCCAGCAAGCCGCTCAGAGCAGCCAAAGCACAGAAAGGACCATAGGGCTGGCCCTACTGCGAGACACGATGTGCCACGGGGTACAACACTGGAGACACAGTGCAGGAATTGCCACACTGAGGCGAAACACTAAGGGTGTGCAACAGAACAGCAAGGGGTACAGAGCAACCAAGTCCCCAGGGAGTACCGAAAATAGACTTTGGGGCCAGGTCGTGGCACCCCATCAGACTCTACCAGAAAACACTCCTAAAGGTAAACAAACAGACCTTGAACTATTTACAGGCTTTTCTTTTTTGTGTCATTTGGGGTTTTTGTTGTTGTTTGTTTTCCTGTCTTGTTTTTTGTGCATATTATTATCTCTGCAGGTCTCTCTAGATAAGAGGCGAGATAAACAATCTGGAGGAGAAAACAACTGGGTGCATGGTTGGGGGGGGCATTGGAGAGAGTGAAGCAGGGCAAAGGAAGTGGTTTAACAAACCCAGGGATAATGGTTCAACGATCCAAAATTGATGGCGAGGAGGGTACAGGAGGTCTGCTAGAGCTTGATCAAGGGCAATGTAACCGAGAGAAATTACTGAAACCCAAATAAAGGCTGAGCATGATAGTAGGATAAGAGGAAAGTAAAAGGAAAATAGAGGAAGTAACTAGGAGGTAAAGGACATTTACAGAGGTCTAAATACTGGCATGTACATATGTAAATATATTTATATATGATGATGTGGAAATAGATCTATGTGCATATATTTATAGGTTTAGTATTAAGGTAGCAGATGGACATTGGGCTTCTACTCAAGGACTCCCTCAATGCAAGAACACTTTGTTCTATTAAATTGGCATTCCATGATGTTCACCTTCCTGACACAATCACTGAAGACAAAGCGAGTGCATATGCAAATGTGGTGAAGAAAGCTAATGGTGCCCAGTTATCAAAAGATACAGCGTCTAGGGTCTTACAGGCTTGAAGATAAGTAAGCGCCCAACTAGCTGAGAAGCAACAAAGCCCACGTGGAAGGAGCGCACCAGCCTGTGTGATCATGAGGTGTCAATAGGATCAGGTATCAGGCATCAAAGAACAAAAAATCTTATCATTGTGAATTAGGGGAAGTGTAGAGTGCAGAACCAAAGCTCATCTGTAGGCAACTGGACATCCCTTTACAGAAGGGTCACGGGGAGGAGATGAGCCAGTCAGGGTACAGTGTAGCAAGGATGAAACATACAACTTTCCTCTAGTTCTTTAATGCTTCCTCCCCCCTTAGCCCCCGCCCCCCACTATCATGATCCCAATTCTACCTTACAAGTCTGGCTAGACCAGAGCATGTACATTGGTACAAATAGAGCTGGAACCATAAGGAATCCAGGACAGATAAACCCCTCAGGACCAATAATGAGAGTAGCAATACCAGGAGGGGAAGGGGAAGGTGGGGGAGAAATGGAGAACCAATCACAATGATCTACATATAACTCCCTCCCTGGGGGACAGACAACAGAAAAGTGGGTGAAGGGAGACATTTTGGACAGTGTAAGACATGACGAAATAATTTATAAATTATCGGGGGTTTGTGAGGGAAGGAGGAGGAAAATGAGGAGCTGATATCAAGGGTTCAAGCAGAAAGCAAATGTTTTGAGAATGATGATGGCAAAAAATGTACAAATGTGCTTGACACAATGGATGTGATTAAAGTTGTATGAGCCCCCAATAAAATGATTTAAAAAAAGAAACACATTAGGACAGGGGTTCTCAAACTTTTTAAACAAGGGGCCAGTTCACTGTTCCTCACCTATTGGGAGGGCCGGACTATAGTTAAAAAAAACAACAACTATGAACAAATTCCTATGCACACTGCACATATCTTATTTTGACGTAAAAAACAAAACGGGTCAAAAACACCCGGCAGGTCAGATAAATTTCCTCGGTGGGCTGCATGTGGCCCGCTGGCCGTAGTTTGAGGACCCCTGCATTAGAAGATATCATTGACTTGACGACAATGGATTTTTTTTGTTTTTTTAAACAAAATTCAAAAACCATTGTAAATGTGAACAAGCAGCCTCATCTTTCTCCCTTGGAGTGGCTAGTCGGTTTGAACCACTGACCCTGTAGTAAGGAGCCCAATGCTTATCCCACAGCACCCCAGGGTGCCTGAAATAAGGAGATCTTTGGATATTTATAATAAGAATTCTAGAGTGAGTCTGGTCTGAACCCCCCACCGTGGGGGATCCAAGAAGGGAACATAACTAATCAGCAATGGGAGCAAAGTCATGAAGCCCCTGAGGCACTCCAAAAATAGATGGCACTGGGCACAGCAGTGCCCGGAGCCCCGTTGGATCGGTGGGGAGATAGTCATAAGGTCAACAGACCGACCCAGAACTATGTATGGGTTTTCTCTCTCGCTCTCTCTTTTTCCCTCTCTTTTTTGCTCTTGAGCAGGTTTTGTTCGTTTGTCCTGTCTTTGCTGTTTCTGTTACATAAGATGGGCATGAGAAGCAAACCCCAGGAGAAAGCAGCAGGACCGACGGTTGCGGTTGGGAGGGTACTTTGGGGAAGAAGAGGTGGGGGAAAGGGAGTGATAAGCAAATAAAGGCACATGCAGGGGAACAACTAGGGATCTGAAATGGAAGGTGAGGAGGGTGCATTTCCTGGAGGGGTTGGAGCACCCGTGCTCTAGCCGAGAGGAATTACGGAGAGACAAAGGAGGGGTGAGCGTGATAGTGGGGCAGGAGGAAGATAAAAGGAAAGAGAAGACAGGACTAGGGAGCAAAACTATTTATAGAGGCACAAACACAGATGTGTACATATGTAAATATATTAATATGTAAAAGCTGGAGTATTGGCCTAGTACTTATATTCATAAGGCACTACATTGAGGAAGTGGACAGACTTTGGGCCTCTCCTCAAGTTTTCTCTCAACACAAGAACACTTGGTTTTGACAATCTGGCAATGTGCGATGCCCACTTTTCCGACACGATCGCTGAAGACAAACTGGGTACCTAAGCAAATGTGGTGAAGAAAGCAGAGAATGCCCAGCTATTAAAAGGTATTAGCGTCTGGGGTCTTAAAAGCTTGAGGCCAAACAGTGGCCATCTAGCACGGAATAAACAAAGCCAACACATGGAGAAGCACACCAGGCTGTGTAATCATGAGGTGTCAATGGGACAGGCATCAGAAGTTCAAAAATACACAACCTCATCGAAGTGAAGGAGAGACCCAGAGCTCATCTAGGGATAGCTGGACATTCTAGCAGAGGGGCCAACATCCAGGGTGCAGTTTAGCACCAATGAAACACACAACACTTCTCTAGGTCCTTAATCCTTCCTCCCCCCACTATTATGATCTCAGCGTCCTACCATGCAAATCCAGCTAGTCTGGTGTACCTACATTGGTATAGATGAGAGCTTTCAATTTACGGAATTCAGGACAGACAAACCCCTCAGAAGTAGTAACGGGAGTAACTATTCCAGGAGGGTAGGGGAAGAGAAAGGAGGAGAAGGGGGCGCTGATAGTTATGATGACGAAATAACCCACCTGGATGCACGAATACCAGGATTGTAGGTGAAGGGACAGAAGGGGAAGTGTAAGATATGTATAAATAATACATAATATATTAAGGATTTGCAAGGGTGGCAGGGCAGGGGAGGGAAGGAAAAAAGAGGAACTAATATCAAGGGGCTCAAGAAGAAAGATAATGTTTTGAAATTGTTGATGGCAATGTTTGTACGTATCTGTTCAATATAATGGATGTATGAACTGCATAATATATTTAAGAGCCCCCAATAAAATGATTTATTAATAAAAATTAATTTTTTCAGCAAAAAAAAAAAGAATTCTACATACATCAACTAATTCCAACATCAACAGTAGGTGATATTATGTTCATTTTATAAAGTAGGAAATGAATAAGAGAAATGTGGACTCTACCCCAAAACTAGAAGTAGTAAAATTAAGAGTCAGACTGTACACCAATTACAAAAAGATCTACGAGGGGGCTTCAAGAGGTGTGTGGAGAACAGGATTAAGAGAGAATGGAATTTTTAAACAAACATTGGGAAGCCCCTTTGTATTGGTACACTAAAAAGGAAAAAAAATCTTATTTCTAATTGTTGATTTGGTAAAGAAGTAAACACTGTACTTGATTAACTCTCATTTGTGGTTTTGAATGCCTCTGAAGAAGCTCCTGGAGGCAGATGGATCCTCTCTGCCCACTGTAACTTTAAAAAGGAAACTGCCACAAAGGATCTTATTTTCCCCATGGACTGGAACCAAAAAAAGTATACAAACTGTCTCTGGTATGAAGAAAATATTGATATTTGTATAGTGACCATGAACTATCAAGCAAAACTTTAAAATACGTCCCAAGAACCTTTTACTTCCTTTAATGGTTTCTTCAAATAAGCACTTACACATATTTAAAGAAAAACCCATGGAAACATCATCTATTAAACAATCTCATGTGAATTTCCTAACCCTATAACAAAGCTTGATTGCTCATGTAAGATAAGTCACACGAAAAACTTCTGACAGTCAGTAAAGCCCCATTACATTCCTCTAACAACGAATCAGTCGAGACTTTTCCTAAATGTGTTTAATATGTGAGCCACGGAATATGCCCACATGCCTGATAAAGAAACATAAGAGGAGCACCAAGTCAGACAGAAGACTCTTCTTTGTCGATTTATTCTTATTAGATTGAGTCTCCTAAGTACTCACCTCGATGGAACTGGCTATATTCAAACATTCCTCCATTCCAGGAATATCCAACTGAATGATTCGGAGATCTTTACATTTTATGATGATGGTACCCAGTGACCCCACAAACCTGTGAGAAATCACAAATCATGCTGAGGTATATGAGGATGGTATATGACTTGGTATATGAGGATGACTTTGAAAAGACACACCGTTACAATCCACTACGTGGCACTTCCTTCTCTTCAATCACTGTCACGGAGTCAAGGCCGCATTCAAATGGAAGACATAACATTTTACTCCTTTCCAACCTTGCAACAGTCCATTAAAATATAGGACCCCCTTTTCAACATAAAAAACAATTTGTCTTAACAATATCTACAGTAATCAAGTCAAACCAGAGAAAATGCCAAATTTAATCCCAAATTTTGTCTCTGTAGGTTTCATATAAATTGAACCAGATTTTACCTGGGACTATTGTCTTTTATTGCTGTTCACTCCTATTTCCTCTTTGGCTTGGCCACTGAAAACATTGTTCCCAACGTTTTCCACCAAGTCTTGAGTGTTAGCTAAACATTGAATTTTTTGGTTGATAACAAGCATATCATTTTCCTTAGGGATTTCTTGTTCGGATGTTAGGAATAAGCTCGTGATCCTGATTGTGCTCATGGTGCCACAAAGGCCAGCACACAGCGAGCTGTTCCCTGGGAATGTGTGGGGTGGTTGCTGCGTCAATGACATCGCAATAAAGCGGCTTTAAAGATCACTCTTGCTGCGTGAGCTAGAAATGACTCAATAGCCACGTGCCCTAAAAAGAACCCAGCAGCAAGCCCCACACTGTTTCAAAAGGAGACTTAACGTGGTTATCCTTCTGTTCATTTGGGCATCGTCTGTGCTTTTGTCCTGTCAGACGAGTATTGTGTTTCGACAGCCTGCTTGGCTTTCTTCACCACGCTCACGCTCACGCACACGGAGTGACCAAGGGAGCAGAAGGAGCTGCACACTCAATCACTCAGTTTCCACTGATCTATCACTTGTAGAACAACAGCCACGGAAAACTGCTTTTAAAAAGCACCAGAGTGCATCGGCGTTCCGAGCTTTCACATTAGGAGAGATACCAAGACATGCAAAGCGGGTAGTAGTATAGGTAATATGTAATTAAATGTTATAACAAGTGACTCTTCCAAGTAAAATGCAGAAAGAAAAGAATGGAACTGATAATTATTTTTTTATATATGAGAAAATAAGTAAAAATCACATTTTCTAATATTTAACAATGAAGTAACACAGTCCTATATCCACTGGTTCAATCTTATATAGTAGGTAGGTGGGGGCTAGGGGGTGTCCTAAATAACAGAGAGTCCAACTCCAGGGCCCGGTGTGTGTAGCTCTCCCTCAGGCAGAGAGGCATAGTGTTTAATTTAAATGTACCCAAGTTAGTGGTTTTATTAACTAAGCTTTGACCAAACTAACTCACAAAAGGAGCAAGTGGTTTGAGATTGAAATGTATGCTAGACTCAATAAGGGTGACCTAATTTTAAGAAAAGGAGGTGACACATGTATTCCTAACACCTGCTTTTGATCTGTCACAACATAAATTAATGACCCTGTAACTGACAATGAACCAAAATATGTGAAATTATCAAGACAACAGTTTGAAATGCATATTTCTATCTACCATTAACAACCAACTTTACCCTGACTGCATTTTATATTTTGAGATACTTGCTCTAGTATGAAATCACAGTTGTTTGTGAATAAAAAATACCAACATTAAATACCATTTTTCAAAAATAGCTATCTTATCATTGATGCTGTTTTCATGTCTATTTATATATATCAGTACCCACACCCAGTCCACTGTTGTCAGGTTGATCCTGACTCTTAGCAAATACATGCGCCGTAGGGTTTCCAGGCTGTAAACCTTTATAGACACAAACTGCCACATCTCTCCCAGGGAGCAGCCCATGGGTTCAAACTGACAACCTTCCAGTTAACAGTCATATGCTTTGAACTGTGCCACTCTTGTGGCTGTCGTGAGGTGTCGTCGAGTAGATTCTGGCATGCTGGGACAACCGAACAAAAACCTGTGCCACTAGGGATCCTTCCATCAGTACAATGGGGTTGTCCGGGGTCCTCGAGCCGCTCAGTGGCCGCATGGACAAGAGGACAAAACGCTGTCTGGTCTTGCCCCATCCTCACAACGGTTCTTCTATTTGAGCCCATTGTTGCAGGCACTGTGTCGATCCATCTTGTCGGGGGCCTTTCGCTCATATATCAGGGTAATCGTACATACATATAAAACATCAATCAGTATGTGAGGGTGTTCAAAAATGTTTACGTGATCAATAAGAGCCAAGTGTGGTTCACTTCCTATGCAGCTTTCTATGCCAGCGCCGGGAAAACTTAAGAAACCCCAAAACACAACTGCTAGATTTAAAAGTTGATGCAATGGGTTTGAAAATTCAGAAGAAACAAGAAACTTAATGAGCCTACATACAGCCATATATTGACAAATGTATGTAAGCAAAATCTATACTGACTTTGGATCTTCAAAGGAACATCAACAACAACTTCTCACCAAAAGCATTATGTGTCTAAACCAGAATGCTTCCCTTCTTCTGTTACGTCTACATTTTAATCAATAAATCAATAAAAAGAAGAGGATAATAGGCCTCTTAAGGAAACTGCTTTCATGATCAAGTGGTGAGTTTTTCATCTCCACAAAATTTCCATGATTCACACCAATTGCCAGGATCCACTTCATTTGGCTTTCTCTGTTTTCTTGTGCACACAGTGGTGAGCTTGGCTACTGGCCTGACAGGTCAGCCGTTCAAATCCACCAGCTGCAATTGAATCAATGGCAATGTGTCTAGGTTTAGCTATTTCGTCATCCATGCCCTATCTTAGCACATAAAGTACTGTGTTACACTTGGCCTACATAAGGAGCCCTGGTGGCACTGTCAGGCAAGTGTTGAACTGCTATCTTTGAAGTCAGCAGTTCAAACCCAACTGTCACTCCATGGAAAAAGATAAAGCTATCTGCTCCCATAAAGACTGCGAGCTCTGGAAGCCCCAGAAAGAGTCACTATGAGTTGGAATGACTTGATGGCAGTGGGCTTCTTTGTTTTTTCTTGGCATATATATATATATTTATATATATATATATAGTATATATTTTTAATATATATATAAAATAGAGCAGCTGACTGTTCCGTGTCTCTCTTCTGATCTAACTGGGAGCGGCCTGAACCAGAGCTCTCACGGGGGGGGGGGCTGGGGGGAAGCTGTGCTCATCTGAGAGTGACTTGTACAACTCAGGATTTGGAAAGTACTGTGTACAGGCGGGACTTGAGAATGTTAGCATATTGCAATATTCTAAAAAGTCACAGGGTGTAGAAAGAAACTGGAAACAATGGTCCATTCAAAAGAATTCTTTGCCATTGAGCCAATTCAGACTCAAGCAACCCTATAGGACAGAGTAGAACTGCCCTACTGGGTTTCCAAGGGAGCCCTGGGGGTGCTGCCGGTGGTAAGTACTGGAAAGTATTGCTAAGCACAAGGTTGGTTAGAGGTTCAAACCCAATAGCTTCTCCAGGGAAGAAGTTGAGGCTATCTGGTCCTATAAAGATTTATAGCCTTAGAAACCCTATCTAGAGACACAATGAGTCAGTCAACTTGATGGCAGTTCATTCTTTGGGCAGTCCATGGTATATTCAATATTTTTCGCTAAAACCATACTTTAAAGGCATCAATTCTTCTTTAGTTTTCCTTGTTCATTTAGTCAGCTTTCGTCTGTGAAGCGACTGAAAATAGTAAGGCCTGGACCAAACAGACATCTGTGCTTTTTAACACTTTAAAAGAGGCCTTTTCCCCCTGCAGATTATGCAGTCATCTGTTTGATTTCTTAACTGCTGCTTTCTTGACATGATCTAGTCCTGCTTATCACTCTACAGTTCTACCAGCCCCATTCCCACTGGTCTTGGGCTCAGTGCCTTTCAGGCTCTTGCTGTTTCTGGTCCAGGTCAAGCATATTGCAGTGATAGGGTCTTTGCATTTGGTGTTCCTTCTGGCTAAACTATTCTTTGCCCAGATATTCACAATGCTACCTTCCTTCCACTCTCTGCTCAAATATCACTTGCTTTCTCCTAAAATCCTTTTAAAATAAATAACTTCCGGATACTCTATCCTCTTGTGGTAGTTACAAAATCTAGTTACATATCCTGTCAATCAGGGTATAGCCAATGAGGCCTCTGTGTGGGCATGGCCTTCTCCTGAGGATTCTGGGAACTCTTTTATTCCTCCTTGGAAGCGGGAAAGACTGAGTCTTTGTCTCTCACTCCTGGCGAGACATCCCTGGCTGATGAAGCCAGACCTCTGGAGCAGGAGGAGCCACGGAGAACCCTGCCGGCGCTGAGATGTTACACTGCCACTGGATCCACAAGCTTTCCCACCCACTGCCCTGTGATCTTCCTGCATTTGGCGTCATTGCATGTGTTTCGTGAGTCTGAAGAGGACTTTATAGATTAGTATCAGACCTATGGGCTAATATCGGACTTATGGAATTGATCTGGACTGGGCTGAGATGTTTTCTCAATATTCAATTGCTCTTGTATATAAACCTCTTTCTTATACACATATGAGTGTGCCTATGAATTTGTTTCTCTAGTTTACCCAGACTAACACACCTCTATTTTATTTCTTTTCCTTCTTGGCACATATATTTATATGATACTATCATGTATTTATGGATTAGTCATCTCCCCAACTAGTGTGCAAACTTCCTGTTTATCTTATTAACCACTGTTATCTACAGAGCCCTCACATGGATACATGTGTATACAAAGTTCAGCACATAGAAGAGACACTGTAGTAAATATTTCTTTAAATCATCCATCACACAAATTCTGGCTTGTCCACATAGCTGACAATCCTTCTGTTAAAGCATGTTGCTTTCCAGAAAACAAAAAGATGAACGTGTAAATAGTTTGTCATTTCTCCCCTATCAAGTTAAAAATCCATGTCTTAAAAAATTCTTTATGACCAGGCCCAATACCTGGTAATTGATAAATATGATGAAATGAATGAATGAAAGGCACCATTAATAGAGGTAGATAAGAAAGGATAGGTGCCTTGGTGGTGTAGTGGGTTACTTGTTGGGCTGCTAATTGCAAGGTCAGTGGTTTGAAACCACCAGCTGCTCTTTGTAAAGATTTAGTCTGTCTTAAAGATTTCGTCTCGGAAACCCACGTGAGTTGGAATTGCCTTGATAGCAGTAAGTCTTGGTTTTGGAAGAAATAAAATTGTGTGGAAAGTCATGGAGAGAGGGATAATTTGTATTCTATGGCTCAAGGACCATGCTGTGGTCATTCTTTTATATCCTGTGTCTATTCTGCCCAAACCATAGTTTAAAAGTTGTGAAGGAGACAAAAATTAATTGGACATTGAATCTTGGCTTCAAGGAGTTCACAGATATGTAGATTTGAAAATACACTTAAGGGAGGTATAAGGAAAGGACTATCGGATTATAAGGTCAAGGGAATGACTTCCCTTTGTGGAAGGATTTTGTTAATTTGTAGCAATTGAGCGGACTACTGAAAGATGGCACAGTTGGATGAGTCTCTGAACTCAGAAAAGACAAGTACATTTCATTCATTTTGATGTCCTTAGTGCTTCACAAAATGTCTGGACCATACAGACATTCTATCAATATTAAACAAACAGGAAGAGCAAAGCACTCCAGAAGGGCAAACCTATCAGGACAGAAATGAGAAAATGCTAGACACGAATGAGCAACAACATGTGAGGAGTGGCTCGTGATTGGGTTCATGGGAGGAAATGTCAAGGAGGAAAAATGGGAAAAGGATGTCAAGGCCAGAACATGGAGTGCCATGAACAGCAGGCCAAGGGACTTAGACTTTACTCCGCACACAGGAGACCACACAGGAAAATCTGACCTAAAAAATCCAGCAAGAGGCCTCTGCATAAAGAAAGAAATCACCCTTTATCCATACTACTTGAAATTCTACCATTAGGCATTATTTTATTTTCTGACAAAACTTCTCTAGAAATCTTCTCAATGTCTAAACTGTCATGAGAGATCACTGAAAAAGCTATTACCATGTGCTTATACTTTAGTATAAATTACACAGTACTTTCTCAAGGTTAGAGACCCAGGGCCACTGGGAAAATAGGATTCTGTCTCAGCGTAGAATTATGACTTTGAGGTGGAATGATGATTTTGAGGCTTGGCAGACGAGAGCCAATCTTGTTCTATCCAAAAGCAGAACTGAACAATGATGACTAGAAGACATGTACATATCCAAATATATTTATACGAGGATGGGGAAATAGATCTATGAGCCTACATTTATAGGTTTAGTATTAAGGTAGCAGAAGGACATTGGGCCTCCACTCA
>NW_022103906.1:13003804-13004816 GCF_000313985.2 Echinops telfairi
TGGTGTACAAATGTGCTTTACACAATTGATGTGTGTATGGATTGCGATAACAGTTGTATGAGCCCCTAATAAAATGTTTAAAAAAAAAAAAAAGACATTATACTCTCCCTGGATGAAAAGCATTAATTATACTGATGATCCAGAACGTAAGAAAATGGAAGCCAGGTGATGAAACAAATATATTTGACACAGTGGTTGCAATAATGGCCTTAAGCATAGAACAACTGTCAGGATGGTGCAGGACCTGGCAGTGTTTCATTCTGTTGTGCATAGTCGCTGTGGGTCCAAACCAACTTGATGGCACCTAAGGCCATCAACAAAGCTATTGGAGGAGAGGAGAGGGAGTGGAGAGGTGTGATGGAATTTCGACAGCCTGATGACTACATACATATCCATCTAAGGTAAGCAAACATTTTACATTTTACCTAAATCACGTCCAAACACAATTTCATGAGCTGTGATTAGCAGTATGATAAGGCAGAGAAAAGAAATTACAAAAGGCCTCTCTGGAAATCCATTTAAACAGTGTTATGCACCCAAAATGGCAATCCAAGTAACTACACGTTACCCCTAAGAGTTCTATTCTGATTTAACAGTGACCAAGTATTCTATTAAGATATTTTTCTGCGTTCTAAACTTCGTCGTGAATCTAGGCCATAGAGGACACATTTTAATCAGTTTCCTTAGGCGCCCACCTAGAGTCCCCCAGCTCCCTGCAGAAGAGCGAGTGGGCTGGGCACTCACCGCTTATCGATGGCGTCGATGTTTGAATGGAGCAGCCACAGCTCCTCCGTGTTGTCCTGCCGGGAGGACAGGATCAGGTGGTGGCCTGTGAGACAGAGAGTCCCCTCGACGGCCGGATAGAAAGGCCGGTGCAGCATCACATTGTCCACGCGCGGGGTCTTAATCAGCTCCGCAAACTCCATGTCCCCCCAGCGGCGGGAAGCAGGGGACCGCTGAGAGCCGGAATCGCAAGGCGGTTGCGGGCCGCAGGGCGAGGGCGGAGAACGAC
>NW_022103906.1:13005012-13044752 GCF_000313985.2 Echinops telfairi
CCACCCGCGGGACCTGGCTTCGGGTGGGCGGGTCAGTGCAGAAGAGGGGCGCCACTTAAAAGGGCCAGCGTCCACGCCTAAGCCGCCAGAGACTTCTGGCGGACGCACTTGACCGCAGCACCGGCCCGAAGCTGTGCTGTGCGGAAGCAGCGAGTCCGGAACTGCCGAGACAGGCCAGCAGCACCGGAAGTCGATCCCTGGCGAGCTCCGTTGACGGTATTTCCGGAAACAGGCAGAGCCGACTATTTGTGTTCCTACCGGGAGAGGAGACTGAAAGAAGAAAAGCTGTCTTTAGGCCCTTCCCCGTCTCCTTATCAGAAAAGGACCGAAAAGATGAGACAGTAAGAAGTCCCTGTCCTTGCCTCTTTGCCTTCTTCCCAAGGGCTGGTAAGAGCGCGGGGCTAGACCACGGAGATCTCATCCATTCCCCTTGAAGTGCAGGCAAGCCTGGGATGGAGCGACAAGGTCCGATGCACCCAGCGAGTTCCACCTCGCAGCGCAGCTGTGTGACCTTAAGCAAGAAAAAAGCATTCAGGTGCCTATTCTAGAGACCTTGATAGACGATATATTAGCTGTACTGAAGAGGAAGTGATCAACCCTTTCAGTAAACGCCAGTGACTCGCTGCAGACCACACCGTTCATTTGTAGCAGCCCCTGGGCTTCCCCTCTAAACTTCTGAAACCCTGGGCTGATGTGTTCTTGTCACTGCACAAACGGCCTCCGAAATCCATCTGAACGACTTTCAGACATCCAATTATACCACTCAGTTATTCAAATAATCTCTCCTTGCTTGATACCCTGCCCTTCAAAACTGACTAAACGGAGTAGAAAGGGAAACTAAGCAAGAGTTTGGGTCCCGGTCTGCTGTCACTTCTTTAATCCTTGACATTCTCACCATCGGGGAACTGAGCACCGTCGGTTGGCTAAAGTCTCACAGGATTCAGACAAAGAAATTTTCCAGCAACTTTAACACTTGGCTTTTTTGACCTTGCCCTTACAAAAAAGGCGCTCATCTTTTAAAATGACACTTGACAAGATGGTTCCAAGTGAGAGTTCATTTCAGCTTGTGTATGTACAAAACACAAATAAAGAGAAGGAAGATGAGAAAAATAATCCATAAAGCTTAAAAAAAAAGAGGCAAATTTACCTTCTTTTGTTTGGCTCATTATACCAGGTACTAATAGTGTAAGAGAGAATTGACTCACCAATTGAAGCAGCGGCTCTCAACCTGTGGGTCGCGACCCCTTTGGGGGTCTAACGACCCTTTCACAGGGGTCGCTTAAGACCAACGGAAAACACATATTTCTGATGGTGTTAGGAACGGAGACACTGCTCCTCTATCCGTCTCCAGGCAGGTCTGCCCACATATGAAGACCGTTACCCATGCTACACCATGCTTCAAGACAAAATTTCATTTATTTGTTATTAGAAATAAATATTCACAATATATAATTACCTATTGTTTTGTGATTAATCACTATGCTTTTATTATGTTCAATTTGAAATAATGAAAATACATCCCTCATATAATATTTATATAACAATTCATAACACTAGCAAAATTACAGTTCTCAAGTAGCAATGAAAATAATTTTATGGTCGGGGGTCACCACAACATGAGGAACTGTATGAAAGGGTTGGGGCGTTAGGAAGGTTGAGAACCACTGAATTAAAGAGTCACAGGCAGCTCTACAGAAAAGGTAACATTTGAAAAGAGGAAGCGGAGGGATGAATAACACAGTCTGAATAAAGTGTGGCCAAGACAAATGGCCAATTAAAACATTTATGGTATGGAAAATATTTTCAGGAAGTCCACGACCTTTTTCTTTTCACGAAAACACAGCCATTGAGTCAATTTGACTCATAGCGACCCGATAGGACAGGGTAGAACTGCCCCTGTGGCCTTCCCAGGCTATAAATCTTTGTGGTAGTAGAAAGTCTCATCTTTTTTCCCAAGTGAGTAGCTAGTGGGTTCAAACTGCTGACCTTGAGGTTAGCAGCCCAACTAGATGTGAAAAAAATAGTATTATGTAAAAAAAGTTTAGTATCCTAGAGTAAAAAACAAAATCTTGCCCATAAGAGAAAATTGTCAATATCATGCTAGACTGTTATCATGACACATAAGAAACTAGTACAAAATTATATATACTGTGAGTTAAAAGTTGATCTGCCAACCACAAGGTCAGCTGTTCAAATCTACCAGCAGCTAACGGGAGAAAGGCAAAACTTTCTGCTCCTGTAAAGATTCACAGCCTCAGAAATCCACAGGGACAGTTCTGCTCTGCTTTACAAGCTCTTTGTGAGTCAGAATTGACCCGATGGCAGTGATTTTTTTCATTGTTTGGTGGATTAAAAATAAATTCACAACCAGAAAGCTTTGTGTGGGAAATGGAAATTCAATAGGAAAGAATAAAGGTGAGAGGTGGTGCCAAATATTCCTTTACCATATGAACAGTAGATGGCAGTCAAGTTCGACAGTAATGGGACAAGCTTCCATTCTAATAAAATAACTGGGTGAATTACACTAGAGTGACTGAAAATAAGTATCTCAAGGGTTCTGAAGATCCAGAGAAAATTATGGCATTTCTGATGCATGTACAATAGCACTCTATAGATATAATTATTTTTCTCTTGAGTCCATGGCAGATGGCAGAAGATGACGTAATATCTTGTTGGTAGATGCCTTTGAATCAGGCTGACTCATGAGGGCCCGATGGCCAATAGATCACAACACTGCCTGGTTCTGTGTCAGCTCTCCAAAAGCAATCTCACTACCATAACCTACAGGACAGGTTAGAGCTTTCCTTATGAGTTTTTGAGACTGTAACTTTTTATGGGAGTAGAAAGTCTTGTCTTTCATCTAAGTTGCTTGTGGTTTTGAACTGTTGACCTTGCCATTAGCAGCCCACACATTAACCACTACAGAACCAGATCTACACAATCCTCAGAAAAAACAATGTTTGAGACCATTGCTGCAGCCATTCTGTCAATCTACCTTGTTGAGGGCTTCCTCCTTTGGACTGATTCTCTGTGTTACCAAGCCGTATGCCCTTTTCCCATGGACTAGGCCCTCTTGATAACATGTCCAAGTACATGAGATGAAGTCTCACTATCCTCCCTTCCAAAAAGCATATGGTTGTACTTCCTCTGGGATAAATGCATTCACTCTAGCAGTCCATTGTATACCTAATGTAATTCAGATGCATTCATTCTTTATTGATCTTTCTTATTTATGGCTCAGCACTGAAAATGCCATGTCTTGGGTCAGGTGCACCTTAATCCTCAAAGCGACATTTTTGCTCTTCAACATTTTAAAGTAGTCTTGTGCAGCAGATTTGCCCAATACAAAACATTCTTTGGTTTTTTGACTGCTGTTTCAATGAACATTGCTTGTGGATCCAAGAAAGATTCAATCCTTGAAAATTTCAATCTTTTCACCATTTATCACGATGTTGCTTATTGGTCCAGTAGTGAGGACTTTAGTTTTCTTCCCGCACCCCCAA
The DNA here is from genome assembly GCF_000313985.2 of Echinops telfairi. NCBI lineage: Eukaryota > Metazoa > Chordata > Mammalia > Afrosoricida > Tenrecidae > Echinops > Echinops telfairi. The sequence continues at coordinate 13,008,516 of NW_022103906.1, forward strand.
TCTTTATCAGCAAGTGCCTCAAGTCTTCTTCACTTTAATCAAGCAAGGTTGTGTCATCTGCATATCACAGGTCTTTAGTCAGCCTTCCTCTAATCCTGATGCCATGTTCTTATTCACATAGCCCAGCTTCTCCAGCTATTTGCTCAACATACAGATTGAATAAGTATAATGAAAGGGTGAAGCCCTGACACACATCTTACCTGATTTTAAACCATGCAGTATCCTATTGCTCTGTTCAAACAACTGCCTCTTGGTATGTATACAGATTCTTCATGAGCACAACAAAGTATTATATAATTCTCACTTCTCCCATTATGCTATCCATAATTGGCTATGATCAATGCCTTCGCATAGTCGATAACACATAGGTAAACATCTTTCTGGTATCGTCTGCTTTCAGCCAAGATCCGCCTGACATCAGCAATGACATTCATCTTTCTATGTCCTCTTCTGAATCTGGCACAAATCTCTGGCAGCTCCCTGTTGATGTCCTGCAATGGCCGGTTTTGAGTTCTCTTCACATAGTTTCCTTTGCATTTGATGTCACTGGTATGGCTGGACAGTAGCCAGGTTCTCATGGGTAACCATCCTTTGGGATGGACACAATATTGGTCTCTTCCAATCTGTTCACCAGTGAGGTAGGTGTCTTCCACATTTCTTGCCTCTTAGACTACTGAGTCCTTCCAATGCTACATCAGTTTATTGAAACATTTCAATGGGTATTCCTTGGCTTTTTGCTTGTTTGTTTGTTGGTTTGCCAATGTGGAATAGCCCGGTGTAACTTGAACTTCTTTCTTTTTTTTTTTTTTTTTAACATTTTATTAGGGGCTCATACAACTGTTATCCCAATCCATACACAGATCAATTGTGTAAAGCACATTTGTACATCGTTTCTCAAAACATTTTCTCTCCATTTAAACCCCCGACATTAGGTCCTCATTTTCCCCCTCCCTCCCCGTTCCCCCCTCCCGCATGAGCCCTTGATAGTTTACAAATGGGTATTTTGTCATATCTTGCCCTGTCCGACTTCTCCCTTCATCCACTTTTCGGTTGTCCGTCCCCCAGGGAGGAGGCCACACACAGTTCCATGCAATTGGTTCCCTCTTTGAACTTCTTTCAAAACCATTGGTTCTTTATTATATGCTACCTATGGACATGGTTGAATGTCAACTTGACGTAAGTTTACCTTATTAGAGCATCTGATTAAACTCCATTTAAATAGATTATTTATATGTCCATAACATTCTGCTCCTTGAGCAAGAACCATGCTTGATTGTTGTAGGTTTCACACCCAGTTAGTAATCAGTAGCTGCTTAATATGTAACATTCTAGCTTGATCTCTCATCACACTTCACTCCAATCTGAGTGATTAGATACTATTTTAGCTGTTTGTGGCAGAATTCTGATAATCAGAGAAAGGTAATATGGCTCTTATGTCCACGTGCCGTGTCTATGTTACCCATACTGCCATTCTGACCTTGCTTTATTATGGAAACAGTCACAGAAGCCGCTCGTTTTCAAAGGGAGTAAGCATAGACCAGACATCCCTGTTGATCCTGGGGCAATGTTCACACACACCCTGTGCGCACTGGCAGCTAAGAAGAGGGAAAGGAGAAGATCCAAAGTCAGCCTGCTTTTGTGGCAAAGTGATTTTCCGCTCCTAGCCATAATGAAATGAACTAAGAATATGCAATTACAGGTAATGGAAGATAATTAAAAGAGAGCCACATACCTAAAGTAAAGATAATTAAGAAGAAGGAAAATGAGCTAGGTGGAAATGTCAACAATATGAACTGAGTGATTACAGTTGGGGTTGATGTTGTCCCCGAGTCTACATCTGATCCAGGATCCAATAAAGTGGTGATCTAACACATTTCAGCTTTACCTTCTAACACTCTCATTCCCCAAAAGTGGTTGGGGAAGCCATGTGAGAAAAGTTGTGATACAGTGCACATTGGAAGCACTTCTTGTCTCTCAGTTTGTCACAGTGCGATGGCTTGTGTGTTGCTGCGATGTTGGAAGCTATGCCGCCAGTATTTCAAATAGCAGCAGGGTAGATAGGTTTCAGACTAAGATAAGGTGACCAGATGTCCCGCTTTTGGCGGGACAGTCCCGATTTTTAACAATTTTCCCCGTGTCCCACGGCATTTTAAAAAAGTACCGATTTTTGGAAAAAATGCACGACAAGCTAGGGTAGATGGTTTTTGGCTGCCATGTGCCTATTTCACCAGGATATGAGTTTTATCAATGGTGTCCTGCTTTTGTCCCGCTTTATCAATGTTAAAATCTGGTCACCTTAGACTAAGACAGACTATGAAAAAGGAAGAGGTGACATGCTTCTGAGGGATCAACCACCGAAAACCTTATGAATAGCATTGTCTGCTATTGTACCAGAAGATGAGACCTTCTGATAATATGACTCAGGAAGAGCCACCTTTAAGCATAGAGTCAGGTTGACTTTACTAACATGGCTGAAGCAAAGCTTTCTGCTGAAGGGGCACAGCTCAAAATGAGAAGAAACAATTGCAAACACGTGTTAATAACCAGAGGTGAAATGTATTAAATACCATTTCGGAAAATCAGACATCATAAAAAACAAAATGGGATGCACAAAATTAATATCCTTGGCATCAGTGAGCTGATATGGACTGGGACTAACCATTTTGAATCGGAAGTGACAAATTCAAGAGAAATGGTGTTACATTCATCATCATAAAAGAGCATCTCAAGCTCTGCAGTACAGAGCAGCCTGTGATAGGATAATATCTATGCACCTACAAGGAAGACTAGTTAATGCAACTACTGTTCAAATTGACACTACAACCGCTAAAGCCAAGGATGAAGAAATTGAACCAGGGACATCACTGCTGCCATTAGATGGGTTATTGCTGAACGCAGAGAATGTCAGAACTATGTTTACCTGTATTTTATTGATGATGCAAAAGCACTGAATGGTCTGGATCAAAGAATGTATTATATTGGGCAAATCTGCTGCACAAATCCTCTTTAAATGTTAAAGAGCAACAATGTCACTTGAAGGCTAAGATGCATCTGACCCAAGCCATCACCCTATATACATTTGAAAGCTGGATAATGAATAAGGAAGGTCAATGAAAATGTATGCATTTGCGTGACACACTTGTTGCAACAACGGCTCAAACCTAAGAACAATTGAGAGGAAGGCTCAGCACCATGTTTAGTTCTATTGCTCATGAGGTCACCATGCATTGGAACCAACTTGCTGACACCTACCAAAAATAGCTGCATGTTGGAAAGGGTATGTGTAGGCCAATACCTGATTTGTGGGCCCTCAAAAGTATTTGCTTGTTACCGAAAAGGGTCCATTCTTTGATACTTGAAGAACGCTATTGAATAGGCTCCGACTTCTCTCAAGCTTATAGCCCAGCCAAATGTTGCCCCGTTGTGTCAGCCTCACAGTCCTGGCTATATTTGACCCTGTTATTCCAGCCACCATGTCAATCAATTTCATTGAGAACCTTCCTCTTTTCGCTGATAGTCATCCAAGCATGATGTCCTCCTCTGGTGACTGGCTCCATCGTCGGATGAGACCAAGTGTCACCATCTTTCTGTTAAAAGGCATCCTGGGTGTATTTCCACCAGGCTCCATCCTTGGTGGCTAGATTGATTCCATTTTAATTAGAAACTGTTTGCTGTCAAGTCAGCTCCTACTCCTGGCTGCCCCTTGTGAGTCAGAGTAGGACTGCGCTCCACTGCCAGAGTTTTCAGTGGCTAGTTTTTCAGAATTGGATTAGCACAGTGGCTGCAACAACGAGCTCAAACATGCCGACAATGGTGAGGATGGCACAGGACCGGCCAGTGTGTTGATCTGTTGTACGTAGGGTCGCTATGAGTTAGAACCAACCCGACAGCACTAACAACAACTTTTTTTCAGAAGTGCATCACCAGGCCTCTCCCTCATAGTGACCTTGGACCACTTACCTTTGGGTGAGCAACTGAGCATGCTAACCATTTGCATCGCCCAGAGACTAAAGACCAATATTCCCCCCACTCCCATCTGGGTACTCGTACTTCACCAAACATGGAACTTTGATACCCTTTAGGTGAAATCAGGCTATTAAGGAATACCCAGCAGATTATGCCAACACCTCTTACTAGTCTGATAGTGTTGAGTGATCTCTTCTCACTGTCTCTTCTTATTTTCCGTGGTGACAAAATACTCATGGCCATCAAGGCAATTCTGACTCAGAGCATCTTTAAAGGGGAGAGAAGAACTGTCCCTTTGGATTTCCAAGGCAGGAAATCTTTCTGAGCCTCATCTTTTTCACCAGGAGCAGCAAGTAGGTTAGAACTGCTAACCTTTGGGTTAGCAGCCCAATGCGCAATCCATTATGCCACCAGGAGTCCTTTGTTGGCAAAGATAGAGATAGCAATACCTGCCTACCAGACCCTACAACATTATAGTAAGGAACATTTTATACATATGGTTATAGGTATAAAATGAAGCTGTAAACTGCAGACTCCCATGGAAACATAAGGTTGTTAGGATGCTTAAATTTCTGTGGTAACTGGGTAAGTTGTTGGAATTATGGGACTTTTAACCCCAGTGGCACTTTCCACATTGCTATCATCACGGGCAGTTGAGACACACAGAAGGGACGATGCCAGCCTATCACCATGAAGAGAACGATGTTGGGAGAGTGACTAATAAAACCATACTTTTGATACATTGGAATATATTCATATAACTGCTCTGTCCTTTTATGAGGTAAAAATACAGTTTGAATAGAATTGAAGGCAGAGAACAGATGGCCCACAAACCAACACAAAAGACCAAAAGAGACAAGAAAACCAACCAACAAGAAATCAAAACCAACGCTCACCTCTCTCAGGACCCCCTTGTACGTCTCTATTGTGATATGATTTCCACCCCGTGCTGTGTTCTTGGCAGCAGCTCACCTGCTTGTCTTCACAGCTTCCTACACTGGTGGTTTGATAAGCAATAGTCCTAATCTTGAACAAGTGAGCTCCTGACATGTGAGAGAGGGAAGGCGCATGAAGAAAAGATGATTATTTTCCAAGTGTACCTTGTAGACTAGCATAAGCGAGGTCCTTCCACTTCACCAGATGTTTTGGTGTCCATCACGTTTTCCCGGGGCAGCCCAGCATTCCTCTAAAAGCATCATAACACATCCCACGGGATGTGGGGTCAGCTCACCTTGGAATCACCATCCCTGCCTCAGGACTTATGGACTGTGTGGCCATGGGCAATTTACCTAACCTCTCTGAACTCCAGGTTCCCTGCCTAGAACATGAAGACAGCTAAAGCTACCACATGTACCCCACCCGCACCCCCACAAATTATTGAGAGGATTAACTAAAAGTATGTCATCAAATAAAATATACACTTTTTCGTTGACAATTCTTAGCAAACCCCATTACATCTCTACTATCAATAATTGGGTGGAAACGCAGAACACAATTTCAAATGCTCATGGTCCCCAGACTTTTTGGACCCGGGGAAGCTGGATTTATCGCTGAAATGATTGCTCTGAGGCCCTCTTTAAACTGTCAACTCAAAACATCCCCTGCAGTCTTCTTCAAACCAAACAACAGTGAGCTCAACGAGGGAACTGTCTGCCTCGAGCGCTGTGCTCTTTTAAGAACATCCTGTGGTTGCCGGGTGCCCCTGAGTGGGCTCCAGCTCCCGCCCCCACAGTAAGCAACGGAAGGAAACGTCTCCCAGTCCTGGGCCAGCCTCACGAAGGCTGTCACGGGGAGCATGTGGCTGTCCCTTCCATGTTCCAGCTGCTGCTTCTTTCCCAGCTGAGGCCCTGCTGGTGTCTAGGAGGGACCAAATGGGCACCTGCAACCCAGAAGGGCCGAGAGGATGCAAGGTGGGCAGTGCGTGCCCGCTGACGGCAGAGGAGCGAGTCGGCGAAGGCGTGTGCGCAGGGCTGGTCCACTCCAGAGAACGCCCTGGAGGCCACTGAGGGGACCTGTAAAAACTGTGGAATCCGCGTGTGCTTCGCCGTGTATGTCCTCAACCACAGAATACTAGATTATGTTAAAGAAAGAAGAAAAGGGAAATTAGGCGTGATCTTCTTTTTAATTCTCCAGACACTAAGATGTCTATGATGGTGAGAAATCAAACTCCCTCGGTGTCTAGAAGGATTTGCCAGCACCTTTCCTCCGACTGTTTTCATGGATTCCAGTGAAATGCGTCCCGTCGCCTTCTCACCCCACGCCCTCTGTCCCGGCAGGCCGGCATGAAATGCAGGAGGAGGTTCGGGCAAAGGCTGCAGACTGCCTTCTGTCAACAGGCTCTTCTTAACTGGCCTTTTCTTAAGACCCACCTCTTTACCCATTTGGGACTCCCTTTGGCAGCTCTCAGCGGTAACCGTCCACTGGAAACCACATTTCTAAAGCGATGGGCTGCAAAACACCCCGAGTAACAGGGTCATCTCTGAGACTGAGCATGTTTAACAAACTCCCTAAAAGGCTTTCTTTTGAAAATAGTTTTATTGGCATATAATTCACACATCACACCATTTCATCAGTCAGTCCGACGAAGAAGAATTGTGCAGCATCTCAGGAAGCAGCCAACTACGTAAGTACTGTGCGCTCCTCCCATAAAGATGACAGCTTTGGAAACCTCTGGGACGATTCTTCTGTACTCCACGGGTGTCATCCACCTCTGTCAAAATCAACCCGAGAGCTAGGTGTGCCACTTTTCCACATGGTTCTTTATGGCGGCAAAGATGAAGTGACTTCAAATCTGGGGTCTTACAACAGCCCACAGTTATTCTCCTGCAGTTCGGAAGATCAGAAGTCCACTATCAGTTTCACTGAGCCAAAATCCAGGCGCGGCAGGGTCGAGGCCCCTCCAGTGCCTCTAGAACTCCGGCTTTTGTTGAGGATGGTGCGGGACCGGCAGCCTTTCATTCCGATGTGTGTAGGGGCTCTCTGAGTAGGAGCCGACTCGGAAGCATGTAACAAGAACAGAGCTGCCTTCTTTGCCTAGCTCGTGTGTCAGCATTTCACTTCCGGCCCCTGCTTCCGTCTTCAAGGTCAGCTCTCCAGCATCTTTCCTCAGTGGTCTCACTGCGTTCTTCCTTCTGTAGTCAGTTCTTCCTCTGCCTCTCTCTTACAATGACCCTTAGGATGGCACTTAGGGGCCATCCAGGTCATCCAGGACAATCTCCCCATCTCAAGACTCCCTCCACCCAAAACCATTTTATTAGGAGTTTATACAGCTATCATATCATTCCGTAGTTCAATGGCATCGAGCCGTATTGTTGGACAATTGCTACTACGATCAGTTTCAAACATTCTTTTCCTTCCTGAACAACTAGATGTCAGCTCCCTTTTACCCCTCCCCACAGTGTGCCCCCCAGGAACCCTTCTTCTACTTGCTGTCCCTGTAGCTTCATCAATCCTGGGCTTCATATACCGAAACACAGATAACAAAAATTCAAGAGGGTCACCCCCAATAATATAACACATCTGAGACAAACCCAAATATGAACAAATAAACAAACAAAAAATACAGAAAATGTTGGAAACCAGATCAGGCCTAATGTGCATCAGAGGTGGGACCGTTCAAGTCATTTTGGTCTTCTAGTGTCATCTCTCCAATGCATTCCATTAATAACCACGTTCCGCTATTATTCCCTCTACTATGGATAGAGAGAAAGCACCAGAAGCTTAGTTCCTATGTAGGTCCCACAAATGTATCTTGGGCTCCCCCCGTCATCCATCGCCTTCTGCACACCCTAGTCTCACAATTTACACTCTGATATTATTCCCTCTTTTGATTTCGAATTACATGATTTACAATCCCTCCACGACTGATGTTGGTGTGCTTCTTCCATGTGGACTTAGTTGACATCTCACTTAGATGGCTACTTGTTTGGAAACAAGTCTTTAAGACCCCAGACACTATTTCCTCTGGTAGCCAGGCACCATCTAATTTCTTCACCACACTTTGCTATAACACCCATGTCTTCTGTGTTCCCTTCCTGAGGGTGAGTACTGAGCGGGGCCATGATGTAAGAACGAATTGTTCTCAAATCTGTAGTCTTTTCCATAGAAGGTAACCTGCACAGGTACCAGGGGTTGTGCTGTGGTTGTTGTGGTCCAGTGCAATTGAGTCAGTTCTGCTGCGTAGCAAGCCTACATACAACAGAACAATACACTTCCTGACCCTGCGCCATCCTCGTCATCGCTCTTACGCGTGTGCCCACTGCTGCAGCCACTGTGCCAATGGATCTCCTCGAGGGACTGCCTCGTTTTTGCTGCCCCTCAGGTTTGCCAAGCAGGACTGGTCCCTCTTGATAACACGTGACGAGGATATGCGATGAAGCCTTGCCATCCTCACTTCTTCTTCTTCTTTTAAGATTTTAATAAATCATTTTTTTTGGGGGGGGAGGCTCTTACAACTCTTATAATAATCCACACATCCATTGTGTCAAGCACATTTGTACATATATTGCCATCATCCTTTTCAAAACATTTTCTTTCTACTTGAGCCCTTGGTATCAGCCCCTCTTCCCCACCCCCCTTCCACACGCATGAACCCTTAATAAATTATAACTTCTTTTTATTTTCATATGTTACATCATCTGCTGTCTCCCTTCACCCATGTTTCTTTTGTTCCTCCCCCTTGGCAGGGGGAGGGGTATAATACTTGATCACTGTGATCAGTGCCCTCTTTTTCCCCCCACCTTCCCCTGTCCTCATGGCATCACTACTCCCATTATTGGTCCTGAGGGGTTTATCTGTCCTGGATTCTGTGTGTTTTGAGCTCTTATTTGTACCAGTGCACATGCTCTGGTTTAGCTGGATTTGTAGAATTGGGGTCATGATAGTGGGGGGCGGGGGAGGAAGCATTAAAGAACTAAAGGAATGTTGAATGTTTCATCGATGTAATACTGCACTAATACTGCACGAGCTAGCTCGTCCCTTCCTTGTGACCCTTCTGTGAGGGATGTCTCATTGTCTACAGATGGGCTTTGGGTCTCTGCTCCCCACCCCCACCCCATCTCATTTGCATCAATATGCTTGTTTGTTTGGGTTCTTCTGATGCCTGATACCTGATCCTGTGGACACCTCATGATCACATGGGCTGGTGTGCTTCTTCCATGTGGGCTTTGTTGTTCCCCAGATAGATGGCTGCTTGTTAATGACTCAAGCCTTTAAGACCCCAGAGGCTATATATTTTAATAGCCAGGCACCATCAGCTTTCTTCACCACATTTGCTTGTGCACCCATGTTGTCCTCAGCTATTGTGTTAGGATGGTGAGCATCACAGAATTCCAGGTTATTAGGACAAAGTGTTCTTGTGTTGAGGGAGTACTTGAGTAGAGGCCCAATGTCCATCTGCTACCTTAATACTTAACAAATAAATATATGTACATAGACCTATACCCCTATCGTTATATATATATTATATATATATATACATATATACATACCTGTATTTATGCCTCTATAAATGTCCTTTGCCTCCTAATTCTTTCCTATATTTTCTTTTACTTTCCTCCTGTCCCACTATCATGTTCTACCTTTATTTGGCTCTCAGTAATTCTTCTTGGATACATTGCACTGATCAAACCCTACCAGTCATTCTACGCCCTCCTCACCATTGATTTTAGATCATTTGTTCCCTTGTCCTTGGGTTTGTTGGCTGTCCCCTTCTTTTCCTGCACCTCCTCCTCTCCCATGTTCCCCCTGGAACCATCAGCCCCCTTGTTTTCTCCTTGGGATTGTTTGTCCTGCCAATCTTATGTAGATAGACGTGGGGGGGGGGGGCGGGCTATAAATAGTTACAAGGCTGCTTGTTGACCTTTATGAATGTTTTCCAATCCAGTCTGATGAGGTGCCAAGCCCTGCCCCTGAAGTCTATTTTTTGGATTTCTCAGGGACTTCGTTGCTTTGCTCACCTTGCTGCTCTGTTGCACTCCCATCGTGCTTCACCCCAGTGGGGGACCAGGGGAGGTCAGACCAGGCACAGTTCCCTCACCGTGCCTCCAGTGTTGTCCCCCATAGTGCTATGGATCAGTGAGGGGGCACCATGTGCCCAACCCAGTGCTGCCCAAGTCCACAAGTCCAACATTAACCCATATGTCTGACACCAATCTACAAAGTCCTCCTCCATCTCACAAAACAGATGCAATGACGCCGACTGCAGGAGGAAAGCTGAATCAGTGAATGTGTAAATATCTCAGCGCTGGCAGGGGTCTCCACACGGCTGCTCCAGCACCCAGAGCTGCATTGGGGTAGGCCCATGTGGCCTCTTGGGGATGTCTTGCAGGAAGTGAGCCTTGCCGGCTGAAGCAGGGAACTGGCTAAGGCAGCTGCACCCTGGTCCCGCCATCAGAAAGCAAGGGACCAGAGAACTAGAAAGGCAAGACTCACTGAACCATTTATCCCTCTGCCCTTCAATTAATGCCACACGTGTTTATCAGTTAGGTTGGCACAATAAACTAACCACCTCACTTGGCGAAGGCTATCATTTTGGATCGGCAACACTATGTGCTTGAACAAGGAGGTGCTTTGGAACACATCTTATTAAAACATAGGCTCTGATTCAGTAGGGGTGGAAATACAAATCCCCAGCAGGAGAGAGAACCACAATGACTCGGATCAAAGCCCGGGGAGAACAGGGCCAGTGGAGCATTAAGCCCTATTCTTGGCAATGCCTTGGGACACCTGGAGACAACCCAGGATGCTCACCAGCAGCCGTCCAGCTCCATCCTCGCGGAGAGCAACCCCTCGGCATTGGAGACTTCACCGTGTCCGCCATGTTTTAGGCAAAAAAGACACTTTGGGAAAACTTCTAAGTGTGGGTCTTGAAGAGCCCTCCCCTTCTTTGCTAGATGACATCTCTAAAACCGTTATTATCCTGGGTGGTCAGCGCTCGCACCCCCTCAACGGGAACAGGACGTCAAGGAAGTGGAGCAATGATTATTACCTTACAGTCATGAAGGTAATAATGGTTTTTTAAAATCATTTTATTAGGGGCTCATACGACTCTTATCACAATCCATACATACATCAATTGTGTAAAGCACATTTGTACATTCATTGCCCTCGTCATTCTCAAAGCATTTGCTCTCCACTTAAACCCCCAGCATCAGGTCCTCATTTTCCCCCTCTCGTCCCTCATGAGCCCTTGATAATTTATAAATTATTATTTTGTCATATCTTGCCCTGTCCGACGTCTCCCTTCACCCATTTTTTTTGTTGTCTGTCTCCCAGGGAGGAGGTCACATATAGCTCCTTATAATCGGTTCCCCCTTTCCAAACCACCCTCCCTCTACTCTCCCAGTATCGCCACTCACGGTAATAATGATTGTAAATGGGTATGAAGTCATTGGAATGTCTTTTAAGTTAGGGTTTGGGAAGCCCACCGACAATACTTTATGAATATCAGCAAGATGAAAACAATTATGCCAGTGATCGAGCTGAAGAAAAGGGGTAGGCACGTTTTAAAAATAAGAAATAATACTCAGGGTAGCAGAAATAAAAAAGGATGGTTAAGGCTTTGCTGTGGGGAAGAAAGTAAGCAAATGATTCAAACATCTGTCATCGAGATACAGCCGGAGTCTGCATGCTAGAACAATAATGTGGCTCTGAGGCGCTGCCACATCAGTTCCACTCATAGTGGCCCCCTGTACAATGGAACGAAACGCTGCCTGGTCCTGCGCCAAACTCACAGTTGTTCTTGTGTGTGAGCCCATTGTTGCAGCCACGATGCCAGTACTTCTCAATGAGGATCTTTCTCTTTTTTGCTGCCCCTCCACTTTACCAAGCATGATCATGAGGCGGTGTTGTTAGGTGCCATCCAATCAGTTCCAACCCATAGCAACTCTCCGCTCAGCAGAATAAAGCACTGCCCTACTCTGCGCCCGCCTCACGATGGTTCCTGTGCTTAAGCCCCTTATTGCAGCCACTGTGTCAATCCGTCGTTGAGGGTCTTCCTCTCTTTCACTACCTGTCTAGTTTACCAAGCATGATGTCCTCCAGAGACTGGTCTCTCCTGACAAGATGTGCAAAGTATATAAGAAGCCATTCCATTCTTGCCTCTAAAGAGCATTCTGGCTGTACGTCTTCCAAGACAGATTGGTTTGTCTTTTAAGCAGTCCATGGTACTTTCAATGTTCTTCTCCTGCACTGAAATTCACATGCATCCATTTTTCTTTGGTCCCTCCTTATTCAATGTCCAGCCTTTAAAAGCATATGAGGCAATTGAAAATACCATGGCTTGGGTCAGGCTCACCTTTGTTCTCAAAGTAACATCCTTGCATTTCAATACTCAGAAGAGGTCTTGTGCAGCAGATTTACCCAATGCAACATGTCTTTTTGCCTCTTGACTGCTGCTCCCGTGAGCATTGAAGGCTTATTAACAACCTTTGTTATTCAGGGGACACAACTTGCTGAAAGTGAAGAGGACTTGAGGCACTTGCTAATGAAGATCAAGGATCGTAGCCTTGGATGACTTGCAATTTAATGTAAAGAAGAACAAAGTCCTCACAACGGGGCCAATAGGTGACACCTTGATAAATGGAGAAAAGATTGAAGTTGTCAAGGATTTCATCTTGCTTGGACCCACAATCAGTGCTCATGGGAGCATGATAATAATTTTCTCAAAAATGACAGAGACCAAACTTTTCTATTCCAATCAAAAGAGAGCACAGGCTTCCTGAAATGGATAAAATAGCCTCAGAGGATAGTCTTCGTTTGGTGCTGTCTCTTCTGAAGTAGCTGTATATTACAAGAAAAGTCACTAACAAAATGACTGTCACCTTTTCATCAGTGTCATTTCTTTAACATGGATTTGGTATAGCAAAGAATTAGACCAAGCCTTCCGTTTAACCTAATAGTATTTATCTTGAGATCCTGTTTCTACTATTTAAATGAGATTGGAGTTACAGATAAACTATGAAGATAACTTATTACTAGAGCCCTGCGCTACCTTCATGTGAGCCCAAGGTGCACACGTGCATGACCCTAAACTCTGTCCACCGTCTTCATCTTCTGCTTTCATTCAGCCCGCTCCATCTGGAGGAGCTGCTCACATCAGGGCATGTGAGCCCAAGGTGCACACGTGCATGACCCTAAACTCTGTCCACCGTCTTCACCTTCTGCTTTCATTCAGCCCCGCTCCATCTGGAGGAGCTGCTCACATCAGGGAAGAGCTTCGAAACCCTCAGGCTCGAAGCTCGACTAGGAAGAGTAGTATTTCAGAGCAGAGGAGACACGGGCATGCAGTTGATAAAAAAGAAGGAAGGTCCTTTCAACCCTTTATATCAAAAAGCATCAGAGTTGGAGTAGGTGGTAGACATTAAAGCCACTAAGTACAATTTGCTTATTGTTTGATATTTGCTTTCTGTGAATTATGTTGCCCCTACAGCTGAACTCAGAATGAATATCATTCACTGACTCAATAGCCATTTTCCACTGTACCTTTCTTTTTATGCTGCTTGAATTAAAATGGATGGAATTAAAATTTATCTTTATTACACACCAATCACAAAAAATAAATTCTAGCCAATTTAAAGCTCCAACTGTAAAAACATAAAACTATAGTCTTCCATTTTAGTAAGATAGCCGCCTAGGAGCTCTAATTATCCTTTCCGTATAAATCATCTACCATTGTCTTCTCAACAGTAGCAAATTTTAAATATTAAAACAGCAACAAACTATTAAATGTATAGTTGAACTGGCAGAAAAAGTAAAAGAATGTCCTCAGAGTCCAAAATGATAAAACAAACAAACATGAGTTTGGAGAGGCAGTCACTTAGTAACATCTACCTATTCTAGCGGCCCAGGGTTCTCATTTGAACCATTTTTTCTGCCAAGGGCCCTTTGGAGAATTATAGCATCCTTCTTAGGCCATACAAAATTATCAACTAAACTTTAGCCGGCTGTATTTGGCCAGCTATTTCGTCAGTTCACCTCTCATGTGATGGCTTCTTTCTATTAATGGCACTCCTTCTCTTTGGTGAGGTGTGTGGTGTTAGCTGGTGAGGAGTTCTCAGCCTTGTGCAGGCCCTCAGCGTGGACATGGTCAGTTGAAAGGAAAGGAGACAAAGTCCTCTGTATGAAGGGGAGGCCTTCCTTCATGAGGCTACAACAGAAAGCTTTAAAAAAGCTGAGCGTTGATTCTGGACACCAAAGTCCCTGTCTCTGTTGAGGAGAACATAAGACTTATACATCCTAACGTACCTCTGAGTGAAGGACAGATTTAGGCTTCAGGAATTTGTGTTTTATCCTTACAGAAGTTTGGGTCCAAAATGTAGACAGTTTGCATTTAGATGGAAGATTTAAAGATGCTCCGAGTTGATCACATATCAGATGTCTGCAAACGCAAATGTAAATCTTCTCATTAAAAAGGAACCTCAAACTCAAGTGTCAAAGAATTATTGCAGATATAGTTCCACAGAACATAATATCCTAATAAGGAAATTGTAAGACAGAAGTGGAAACAAGGAGGAACATCACTAACGAGAAGAAACATTGTGGTGATGATTGTACAACTCTTCTTGATATGACGGAACAATTGAATTGTGTATATGGATGAATGCCAATAAAATGGTTTTTAAAAAGCAAACAGAAAAAAAAAAGAGAGAGAGAAGAAACAGTAGAACTTCACAAAAGATGGAAGATTTTGCAATAGAATGTAAAATAAATCCTTTAATAAAAACTCACTGACATTGAGTCAATGCTGACTCATGGTGATCCAAGACTGGGTAGAAATGCCGCTGTGGGTTTCCGACACTGTAACTCTTTACGGGAGAAGAAAGCCTCATCTTTCTCTTGAGGAAACATAGGTGATTTCAAACTGCCAACTTTGTGGTTTTACAACTTATTAACTTCCTTAATGCACACTTTAATCATGGATTTTGTCTGTGAGTTCTGTGTAGTCATTGCAATAGGTATTAGACACTAAAACAGTAAGATAGAGAACATCAAGACATCTCAATTTGAAAAATCCACAAAATTTATAAATGCTTAGCTAACTAAACAAACAAACCAAAACCCCATAAGAAATATTGCTAAAGTCATAAATCAAAGCGAGGACATTATCATTACGAAAAATGTGTGACAATAAATGCAGTAACTTGGATGACAAATTCCTAGGGAGATAAAACGGAAACTGTCTCAAGAATAAATCAACAATCTAAATAGGCCTGAAACAGAGAAACACAAAACTATCCCCCCTGCACACGTACACAAAAATCCTAGCTCTCGGTGGCTTCAGGCGTTAATTCTGCTCGACACTTAAAGCAAAATTCTTCTAAAAAGCTCGACAAAGAAAGATTATATTTCAATTCATCCTGTAAGGCCAAGCAGCTCTCACCTTGATAACAAAACCAGTCAAAGATGCCATGAGAAAAGAAAAGTGCAGCCCATCTCGCTTTAAAATATGGATCCCAAAATTCTCAACATAGTGCTGGCTGGCAAATCACATCCAGAAACATGTAAACAGAAGTATACTCCATGACCAAGTGGGATTTCTCCCAGGAATGTCAAGTTGGTTTAACATTAAAAAAAATCATTTAGTGTAATCCATCATCTTAGTAGACCAGAAACCAGAAAATTCATGATCACCTGGTAAGATGTGAAGAAAGCATCTGACAAAACCCCGCATCCTTTGGTGATAAAAGCACTCAGCAAACTAGGAATACAAAGACATTCCTTCCACCAGGTAAAGGGTATCTATGAAAACCCTCTAGTTACCAGGATTTTCAGGAGGAAAGACTGAGACCAGAAAGCAGGCAAGGCTGTCTGCCATCATCCCTCCTCTCTAACATAGGTTCATTGCACATAGGAGGCTCACTGTACTAGGGCAGTTAGGCAAGAAAGTGAACTCCAAGACTTATAGATTAACGAAGAAGTAAAACTACATTTTCAAGTAAGAGATGTGATCTTATAAATAACAATGGACTTATGAAACTCTTAGAACTAATAAAGAAAAAAAGAAGTATAAAGAAGCTCAAGGTTTTAGGCTATATGATCAATATACAAAAAAATCATAAAATCAATAGTACTCTTTTAAATTTGCTATGAATAATCTGAAATTTCACATTTTAAAAGTTTATCTATATCATCATCAAAAAGAATAAGACACATAGGAACAAATTTAACAGAGGAAGTGTACATTTTGTATCCTGAAAAGTAGAAAACGTTGTTTAGTGAAACTAATTACTAAATAAATAAAAGACATTACATGTTCAAGGACTGGAAAACATAATGTTGTCAAATTGACAATACTTCCCAAGGGGCTCTACAACTTTATACAATCCTCATCAGGATCCCAGTTGATCATTTTTGGAATCGGCAAGCTTCTTTGTAGGAATTACCAAGTGGCACCTGAAATTCATGTGGAAATGCAATGGAATAGAAACTAAAACTAAACGAGCTTGAACGAGAAGAGCAAAGTTTGAGGATGATCAAGGAAGAGTGATCGAGACAGGGTCGTACTACTGGCATCAGGACAGACATAGAGGTAAGTGGAGTAAGTTTGAGAGCCCATAAGTGCATTCATACATCGGTGGCCAGTTCCACCATTTGTCTGTCAGCTTGTCATTTTGTGGTGGCTTGTGGGTTGCTGTGATGTCACCCATATTTCAAATATCAACAAGATCACCCATACTGGGCAGGTTTCATGGAGCTTCCCGACTAAGACAGACTAGGAAAAAGGAAGAGGTGCTCTACTGCTGAATAGTTAATTCACCACAGAAAACCTGATGAGTGGCCATGCAACATTGTCTGATATCGGGCCAGAAGGTGAGCCCCTCAGGTGGGAAGACACTCAAAATATGACTGGGGCGGAAGTGCCTTCTCAAAGCAGAGCGTGTGCTAATGACGTGGGTTGAGTGTTTAGGACCTTCACCTGCTGTTGAAGTACAACTGCAAATGAGGGGAAAGAGCCACAAAAATCCATTAGTAACGAGAATAGTGAATATATAAAACATGAATCCACGAAAACTGCAAGTCATCAAAAATGAAATGGAACACGTAAAGATAGATATCTTAGTCATTAGTGAGCTGAAATAGACTGGAATGTTGGCCAATTTGAATCAAATATTCATATCGTTTAGAATTTGGGGAATGACAAATTCAAGAGGAATGGTGTTACACCCATTGTCAAAAAGAATATTTCAATATATATCTTGAGTACAAAATTATCTGTGATAAGATAATATCTATATACATACAAGGACAACCAGTTAATACAGTGATTCAATTTTATGTACCACCAAATAAACTAAATGATGAGGAAATCAAAGAATTCTACCAACTTCTTCAGTCTAAATTGATCTAATATGCAATCAAGATGCATTGATAATTACTGGGGCTTGGAATGAGACAATAGGCAACAAAGAGGAAGGATCAGTAGTTGGAAAATATAACCTTAGTGATAGAACTGAAACTGGAGATCACATGATAGAATTTTGCAAGGCCAATAACATTTCTGTTGGAAATACCTTTTCAACAACCTCAATGGCAATTGTACATGTGGACTTCACCAGATGGAGTACACAGGAATCAAATTGTCTCCACCTCTGGGAAGAGACAATTGTCAAGATCAACTGTAACGTGATCAGGGACCAATGGTGTTGAAGGAGAAAGCCCAAGCTGCACTGAAGGCCTTCATGAAGGCAGAGCTCCAGGAATTGATGGGACACCAGTAGAAGTGTTTCCACAAACGGATGCAGCACTGAACGCCCTCATTAGTATATGCCCCCAAATTTGCAAGGCAGCTGCCTGGCCAACTGATCAGAAAAGGTGCATAATTGTGCCTCTTCCAAAGAAAGGTGACCTAACGTAATGTGGAGATTATAGAACAATCTTATTAATATCACACACAAGTAAAATTGTGCTAAAGAAAAATTGTAAATGGTTGGAACAGAATATCAACAGAGACTGCCAGAAATTGAAGTCAGCTTCTGAAGAGGACGGGGCATGGGGTATATCATTGCTGATGTCAGATAGGATCGTGGCTGAAAGCAGAAAATACCAGAAAGATGTTGACTTATATCTCATTAACTATCCAAAGGCATTGAACTATGTGGGGCGTAACAAACTCTGTTACATGTTTTCCTGTGTTTTGGTACATGAAACCCAGGGCTAATGAACCTACAGAGACTACAAGTAGAAGAAGGGATCCAGGTGGGTACAATGGGGGAGGGGGTCAAGAGGAGCAGCTATCAAGGAGTTCAAGAAGGAAGAGAATGTTTTGAAACTGAGTGTGGTAGCAATTGTACAATACTGCTTGGCGTGCTTGAACTATGGGATGATAGGTATCTGTATTAACTCCAAATAAAATGGTTTTGAAAAAAATTGTTGAGTAAAGAATTCATTTGCTCTATAAATCTTCACCCAACCCACGATAAATAAATAAGTGCGAACCAAAAATATTGAAGTAATATGAGGACAAATAATACTATCCTAGCTAATGAGTCAGAATAATATTTGAAAGTATGAATTTTCTCCCCCAAATGACAACTTTATGCTTCAGAAGACACTGGCAAGGAAAAAAAACCAACAGAATGGGAGAAAATATTCGCAAATTACCTCTCTGATAAGGGACTTGTCGCAAGACTACACAAATAATTTTTACAAAAAGACAAACAATTTCTAAAATGGAAAAAAGATGACACGTGACCAATAATCATGAAAAGATGCTCGACACCATTAGGCACTAGGGGAGTGCAAATTAAAACCACGGGGAAATATCAGTTCCCATCCAGCAGACTGACGAGCCCAGAAAGTTGTTGTTGGCTTGATTCAGATTCACAGCGACTCCATGTGCACCCGTGTCCTAGCAGAAGTGTGTGACCCTGGTTTTCAATGGTTGTGATCTTTTGAAAGGAGTCCAACAGGCCCTTTCCTTAAGATGCTCAGGGATGGGATACCCAACAGGCAAGGTAAACACAGGTTCACGTGTGCTTAGTTACTAATCTTCCTAAATATTCACTCACTCAACTCTCACTGCCATTGAGTCGATGCTGACTCATAGGGACTCCAGAGGAGAATAGAGCCGCCCCCGTGGGTTTCTGAGAAGGCAACTCGTGACCGGAGCAGAAAGCCCCATCTTCCTCCCAAGGAGCAGCTGGTGGTTTTGAACTGCTGACCTTGAGGCTCTCCGCCCTCAAGATAACCACTTCCTGACCAGGGTTCTTCTAACCACTCATTACAGATTAGTAAATGAACACAAGGACTGAATTAGTTTACTGGGGAATCTGACACTAACAGGGCCTCGGGGTGGATTCAAACCACCAACTTGACGGTTGCTTGACCCAGGTGCACCACCCAGGACTCCTCACAGTCATTGTTATTGTAGGCCAAAAACTAGAATGAACGGCTGAGATAATAAAAGGTATTTCTGAGCGTGCGGTGAGATGCAAATCCTCATGACTGCCCGTGGGAAGGCAGAGTGGTGCAGCCACTTTGGGAAACAGTTCAACATCAAGTAAACACAGACTTTGGAATCCCACAGTTCCATGCCTAGACATCTATCCAAAAGAAATGAAAAAACAAACTCACATCAAAACCTGTTCACATTCTGAAACTGATTGTGGTGATGATTTCAAAACTCTTCTTAATATGATTGAACAATTACATTGTGTGATATGCTAAGCATATGGCAGTAAAGCTATTTTTAAAACTTGTACTTGCAATTCTTCTTGATATGACTGGACCATTGAATTGTATGATGTGTGGATTATGTGCCAATAAAACTGATAAAACTGTAAAAAAAAAAACACCTTGTACACAATTGTTTATGGCAGCATTATTCACAGTAGTCAAAGGATGGATACAAATCAAATGCCCATTCATTACCTGATGGATGGGTAAACAAAATGTGTTCAATCTATACAGTGGAAGAAGGAACCCTGGTGGCGTAGTGGTTGGGCTGCTAACTGAAGGATCAGCAGTTTGAACCCACCAGCTGCTCAGAGAGAGAAAGGCGGGCTTTCTACTCCCATAAACAGTTACTGTCTCAGAAACTCACAGGCGCAGTTCTATCCCATCTTATGGGGTTCCTATGAGGTGGCGTCAACTTGATGGCAGTTTGTTTTGTTTTTGAATAAAAAGGAATGGTAGTTACATAATCTGCTGTCAATTTGAGACTATTGAGAGTGAAGGGGTGGAGTTTGGCCTGTCAATCAGGTCGCAGCTTCATTA
Source organism: Echinops telfairi (assembly GCF_000313985.2). Lineage (NCBI taxonomy): Eukaryota > Metazoa > Chordata > Mammalia > Afrosoricida > Tenrecidae > Echinops > Echinops telfairi. The sequence continues at coordinate 13,028,697 of NW_022103906.1, forward strand.
CTTCATTTGGAGGCATAAAGGAGATAACTAGCTCACTGGAGGCCAGACCCACACTCTGTGTTATACATTCCTGTTGAAAGCTACATGGCACTAAGCTGATGGAGCCAGACCCCTGGAGCTGGTGGAGCAACGTGGAGACCCTGCCAGCACTGAAATGCTTCCACCACCACTGGATCCACAAGACTTTCCACCCACTGGCCTGTGATCTTCCTGCATTTGGCATCATTGCATGTGTTGTGTGAGTCTGAAAAGGAATTTATAGACTGGTATCGGGCATATGGGCTATATAGGACTTATAGACTTGAACTGGATGAGGATGTGATGTTTTCTTAATATACAATTACTCTTTGATATAAAACTTTCTTATTTTTTTAATCATTTAATTAGGGGCTCATACAACTCTTATCACAATCCATACATACATCAATTGTGTCAAGCACATTTGTACATATACACATCTATGAATTTGTCTCTCTAGTCAACCCGGACTAACAGTGTACCATACTGTGTACCATCTGGAAAACCCTTGAAACAGTAGCTAAGTGAAAGAAGGCAGCCACAAAAGACTAAGTTATAAAAGTCCATTTATATAAAATGTTCAGAATAAGCACATCTACAGAGACAAAAAGATCAGGGGTTGGTTAGGGCGTGGAGCAGGCAAGGACTGGGGATGAGAGTTACAAGGCTCATGGTTTCTTTGTAGGGAGATGAAACTGCTCTCCAGTCGGTACTAGGGACGGTGGCACATCTATGGAATACACTGAAACCAAACCAAACGCCATCACGCTCATTCCAGTTCACAGCCAGTGTATTTAGGGTTTCTGAGGCGATGAATCCTTAGAGGAGCTGGCCAGCCTCATTTTTCTCCTTTGGAGTGGCTGATGGGTTTGAACCTCTGACTTTGTGGTTAGCTAACCTAACAGTGACACTAAAGAACATTTTGAATGGGCGGACGGTACTTTCTACTAAAATGTTACAATAACAAAAAGAAGAAGCAATTGCTAAAGGCAGACCTACAAATTCACATGGGGTTAGCACTTAGGTGGTCACAGTATTAAGCCATGCATCCAAGAATACAATATAAACCAGCATGGACCAGTAGGAAGGTGAGTCATGATGGAGTCCTCTGCACTGTCAAACACAGGAACCAGAAGCCACATGTGCCTTTTGCGGCCTTGACGTGTGGTTCCTGCACCTGGGGCAAGGATCTCACCATCTGCTGACATATCACAGCCATATGGGCTGTTCTATTGCTAAGGAAGCAAACTCCTCGCTAGGGAACCCTACTGTTTGACACGTTCATGCTGTATGAGACAGCAATCCAACGGCTTTTGCTGTTAGACCAGTGGATCTCAACTTGTGGGTCGCAACCCTTTTGGGGATCGAACCACTCTTTCACAGGGGTCACCTAAGACCATTGGAAAATATTGGTCTCCCACATGCAGATACGCCCACATACAAGTACCCGGCTTGAAGACTGTTACCCATGCTACACCATGCTTCAAGATAAAAGTTCATTATTTGTCATTAGAAATAAATATTTCACAATATATAATTACATATGGTTTCCTGATTAATTGCTATGCTTTCATTATGTTCAATTTGTCACAATGAAAATACATCCTGCACATCAGATATTTACATGATGATTTATAACAGCAGCAAAATTACAGTTCTGAAGTAGCAACGAAATAATTGTATGGTTGGGAGTCACCACAGCATGAGGAGCTGTATGAAAGGGTTGCAGTGTGAGGAAGGCTGAGAACCACTGCTCTAGAGGCTTCCAATACATTGTGACCCTGTAGGCTGGAGGAGAATGCCCCTAGGGGGTCATTGTTTTTACCAAAGTTTAACGTCAGATCTTTTCTCCCTCTGAACGGCTGCTGGATTTGAAACGACTGACCTTTAACTTAGCACTCAGCCAAATGCTTAACCACTGACTAGAATATTTAACTACTGCACCATTATTGAAAAAAACACATATTTTAAAAATGGGAACTAGTGTACTCTAAACTGAAACTACTCGCTGTCCTTGAGTGCATTCCAACTCATAATGAGCCCACAGGGCAGATAGAACTGCCCCCAGTGGGTCTCCAAGACTGTTAGCTCCTTACAGGAATAGAAGCCTTGTCTTTCTCCCATGGAGCAGCCTGCTGTTGGTCTCGAACTGCTGACTTTGAGGTTCTGAACCCAACCCATCACAACTATGCCACGAGGGCTCCTCAGCACAGTGTATGTGTTAACCCAAATGTGCCCGATGGAGATGATTTGATATGAACATAGTAATTTGTTTTCAAAAGGCTTTTGAATCTAAAATATGCAAACGCCCACTGCTCAATGGTTCCTTTCAGTCCTGGAGCTTCAGTCCCACCTACCAGGGTGCCCTACCCCCCACCCCACCCACACACCCCCCGCAAAAACAAAGAAGCAAAAACCCCACAATCTCCTTGCCATTGGGCAGACCCAGGGCTACCCCCTTCCCCATAATTCCCTTACAGTCATGACGGGATTCTGAATCAATACCTTTTCTTGAATAGCTCTCCACCCCAGCCCCACCCCACCCCCACCCCAGGAGGTCTCCTGTCCAGCCACTTCACATCCAACCACCCTGCAGAGATGAGTCTCCCGTCCACCACTTTCCCTTCTGAAACCCCATCACAGCACATGGATCAGGCTTGATCATAAGCAGAGTTGAGAGCTATTTTTAAACCTAATTAAGAGCCCTTAACATTCAAAATAAAGTTTGTATTAATTCGTGAAACCTATAACACTAGCCAATCATTTTATACCAGATGTGCAGGCTAATTACATCCCTCATACAGCGAAGGAAATGGTGCAGAAATGCGACTAGAGTAATTGGGATAGCCTGTCTCCAGAGGGAATGAGCAAATAGAGTTGGAAAAGCTTTCAAATTCAACACAGCTCCTATTTTGATGATTTTTAGAAGTCACACACAAAAAAGTAAAGGAATAGGATAAGAAATTTCAAAGACTCCCCAAAGGCAAAAAAAACGTAAGAAATTAAACCAAAACACCTAATGCTTAAATGCCCTAGCCCTTTAAGAAAGAAGCTCTAACAATGAGGAGTAAAACACGCCATTCGTCTAAGAGACCCACGCTATACATTATGTGGATATTTTAAATCGTTTAAATGATTTGCTCTTCTGGAGATAGAATCAAACAGTAATTTCCTTCTTGGGAAAAGAGGTTCCCAAATGCAAAGGTGTTTTTTTTTTTGCATTTTTAAAGTTACTAGAACATTGATCCAACTATTACAATAATTAGTATACAAATATTGAAAACAAAGTAAACTACTAAGTCATGAGTAGAAGTGTAAACAGCATCCCTGATTTCTAACAGTAAACATTATTCTCTAAAACATTCTGTATAAGAAAAAGGAAAACACAGCTCTCGTCCCATAGTGGGAGGAGCCCAGGTGGTATAGTGAGTACGCCTTAGGCTGCCATCCTCAAGGTCTTCAGTTCTAAACCACCAGCTGGAGGCTCTGTGTGAGAAAGATGGGGCTTTCTACTCCGGGAGCAGTGACAGGCTGGGGAACTCACCGGAGCAGTTCTACCCTGTTCTCTAGGGTCACTGAGTGAGTGCGGACTCATGGGCAGAGAGCTGGTCTTTTGATTTGGGAGTCCTCTGGCCCTCCTGCAGAGCTTCTTGCTGATGTCTAAGGAACAAGGAAATGCAAACGGACGGCTGGCCGACAAGGAGACGTCTAACCTCCTTGGTAAAATTTAAGTAAAATGTAAAGATCGTTACTATTACTTAGTGAGGTAGTTAGTTTATTGTGACAACCTGGCTGATAAACACATGTGGGGTTAATTGAAGGGCGGAGCGATAAATGGCTCAGGGAGCCTAGCCTTTCAAGTTCTCGAATCTCTTGCTTTCTGATGGTCAGACCAGGTTGTAGCTGCTTTAGCTAATTCCCTGCTTCAGCTGGCAAGGCTCACTTCCTGAAAGACCTCCCCAAGGAGAAGCCATGGACCTACACTGATGCAGCTCTGGGTGCTGGAGCAGCTGTGTGGAGACCCCTGGCAGCGCCAAGATGCTTACACATTCACTGATTTGGCTTTCCTCCTGCAGTCGGCATCATCGTGTGTGTTTTGTGAGATGGAGGAGGACTTTGTGGATTGGTGTCAGACATATGGGTTAATGGGTTAATGTTGGACTTGGGCAGCACTGGGTTGGGATGTTTTCTTGATGTGCACTTAACCTTTATATAAAACGCTCTCTTATACATGAGATTCTGTGGATTTGTTTCTCTAAAGTATCCAGACTAGCATACTTAGTAAAAATAGGTACCAGAGAATTACATTTTAAAAAATCTACATGTCAAGTTCACTTAGTACGTCTAGTTCATTATGAACTTCTGTTTTTCAAGGTAACTAGACATCTTTTCTCTGGCTTTATCACATGTGGAATATAACAAATATGTTTTTTGGACTTCACTGGCAGCCAGTAAAGCAATCGCCATGAAGCCGGATGAACTGATGGTGGCGCTGGCGGAGCCCCACCTCCCAGAGCAGACCTGTGCCGCAGGTGGATTTCAGTGCCTTTCTCGTCCAAGTACCTCTGGGCAAACTCAGACGCACATCTCTTACACTCTTCTACTTCCTGTTACCAGCTCAGCATGTCATTAACCAGGGCTTCTTCTCAGATGAGGGCCCACTGCGGAGCCGATTCGGAGCATACATCTAACGCCAGGAAACTCTTCCTGGGGGATCCGCGGATGGCTCCGAACAGCTAACGTTTCAATTAGTCCTTTTACCCGGGGCGCCGCTAGGGATGGACCATCTCATTCTCAGATCTCATTCTCTATCCATCCTCTTCCGACCCTAGTCAGTCCATGGTAACTGCCTGGTGTTAATTTCCCTAGACTCTATCCAACCTGGGCAAACTTAGCAGACCCTTGGAAGAGGGCTTGGGAAGCACTAGGCCTATAGTCCTGGCTGGCCCTGCCTGAAGTCCGCCCAAGACCAATGGAGATGAAGTGGAAGGGGTGCCCCCGGTGTCTGGCCCACTGGCTGTGTTAAGCTGGATGATGCACAAGAGAGGCCTGGCAGCGCTGACGCGGCCGATGGGTGCGCAGTCTGTTCTCAGCAGAGACAGTGCTTGCCTTCTGCTCTGTGGAGGAGGCTGTTCCTTGTCGCGATGTACTCTCGCTCCTCCACACGTCTGCTCACTTTGGCTGTGCTTTTAGATAGTTCCTGACCCTTTGAGAATGTGAAAGAATGAAGCAAGTATGCTCATTTCTCACTGCCAGCAAGTCAGCGAGACTCCTGGCGACCCTGGTGTAGTGGCTACATGTTGGGGTGCGATCTGCAAGGTCAACAGTTTGAAAGCACCCGCTGCTCTGCCAGAGAATGACAGAGCTTTCTACTCCCTTAAGCAGCTTCATTTTTAAGAGTTTAATTCCTGATGGATATATTGTTCACTTTTGATAAGGTTGTTATAAACAACAACGAACGTTTCTTGTTTTCTTATCCTTTTGCTTTGATCTTGATCAATGAACCATTCCCTGTAGTTCTTTGTTTTGTTTTGTTTTAGATGCTGTTTCCAAAAGCATTCTCCAAATTCAGAACCAGAAAGGCAGTGGTGGTTTTTAAATTTCCCCCCATCCTTGGTTTTCCTAAAATGGCCACTTGGTGGCGCCAAGATAAACACGAGTACACCCACTGCGGGCTGCAGGAACCCGCACACACTGGAAAGGGACGAATCAGTATCTGGGCACCACAATATTGATGGGGAATTTTCATTACAACTTCACTTACATAATTACTCTGATCCGAAATCAGCATAGCCCTAGAACATCTGTAAAGGCATGGAGACACCAGGCCATCCTGCTGGGTCCATTGTTAATGAAAGACATAAAATGTTTCCCAATCATAAACAATGAAGTATCACGATATAGCCACAGCATAAAAAGAACCTGAAGTTCAGAAAAAGCCTGAGCCAAATAACATGTATGTCTCTTCAGCTGGGTTTGTCTGTGACCAAAAAATGCAACTCTATTTTGAAGGTTTCTTATCCAGGAATCTGGACTGTCCTCCCATGCGTTCATCTTGGCTCAGTTCAGTTGCAAGAATCTTAGTGTTAAATCGCGTGGAGATTTCGCCCCCTCCCCAGAGGCTGATTTTGAGGATGGAGAGTTCATGTGCACTCTGGTGGGTACCCCGAGGTCCAGTCCCAGGGGAGTCACTTGGTGTGCGTAGTGGGTAGGCTTGACAAGGGTCCTTCTTTGGGATGTATGAGCTGTGGCTCTTTGGAATTCTCCCAGACTTTGTGAATAATTCCCAGCATCAGCAACTTGCTGATGAAAAGACTGTTGTACAAAAGTGGACAATATTAGAATGACAGTCACTCTCAGCGACAGTCAGGGTTTTGTGCCAATTTAGCTGAGCCAGTATTTCCAATAGTTTGGCAGTTAAGACATGGTAATCAGAAAGGTGAGAGCTTTCATAATGAAATCTACTATGAGCAGTCAATCAGTTGAAAGTAAGTTTCTTCAGGGATGTGGTCTACTTCCAGCAGAAGTGGATGCTGGGGGTGGGGGTGGGAGGTTGTTTTTTTCTGGGTGTGGATCCTGCATCTGGCTTGTTATCCAAACTCCAGTTCTTTAGATTTGAGCCAATCGCCATATTGCGATCCTGGAAGTCACCACCAGTCTGCCACGTTATCTGCTGACTTTGAATCCCTTGGTTCCTAAAGTCAGAAGCCTGTTGTCTCACCTACTGACATTGGTTTCATCAGACATCTCAGCTACTTGAGTCAAGGCTGACCTATGAGCCATGGACTTGGAATGTGTTCACTCCTACAATTGCTGCACCAGACCTCTTTAAAGTGTTGAAACATAAGGGGAGTATTTTGAGGAGTAAGGTGCACTAAGGACTAAGGCAGGTGACTTTATAATTTATCATCCAGATTGAGTTAGTTAATTGTGCCAACTTGGCCGATAAACACATGTGGGGCTAATTGAAAGGCAGAGGGATAAATGGGTGGTAAGCCTCGCCTTTCTAGTTCTCAGGTCTCTTGCTTTGTGATGGTTGCACCAGGGTGCAGATGCCTTAGCAGTTCCCTGCTTCAGCTTGCAAGATTGACTTCCTACAAGACATCCCCAAGGAGAAGCCACATGGACCTACCCCGATGCAGCCCTGGGTGCTGGAGTAGCCGTGTGGAGACCCCTGCTAGTGCTGAGATGCTTATTCGTTTACTGACTCAACTTTCCTCCTGCAGTCTGCATCATTGCCTCTGATTTGTGAGGTGGAGGACTTTGTGGACTGGTGCTGGGTTAATGGGTTAATGTTGGACTTGTGGGCTTGGGCAGCATTGGGTTGGGATGTTTTCCTGATGCACATTTTCTTTACATAAAACTCTCTCTTATACATGAGTTGCTGTGGATTTGTTTCTCCAAAGTACCCAGACTAATACACAGATGGACACACTTTTGAGAGTGAAAGGAGGTGCTATAAATAATCACACTGGGACAACCAACATAGACCAGGACTGTCTCAGGGAAAATAGGATGTGTGGTCACTTCCAATAGAGGCCTCTAGTGGGAATATAATATTACGGTGCACAGGCCTGCCAAAGGCTGTTTCATAAGGTCTGGGTGTTTTTCTTGCATAGGCAAATGAAATCTCATGCGTATCAAAGATGAACGAGATGGCCAAAAAATTCCAGTTTCACCAACTGTCACCTACCCACTGCCATCAGTGGATTCTATCTCACAGTGACCCTATACCATAGAGTGGAACTGCTCCTTAGGGTTTCTGAGACTGCCCATCTTAATGGGAGCAGACAGCCTCAGCTTCCACCTGAAGAACAACTGGTAGGTGGAACAGTGGACCTTGTGGTCGGCAGCCCAACATTCAACCCCCTGTGACATCAGAGCACCTTAGCTGGTTGTATTTTAATGAGCAGATGCATTTGAACCATGGTGCTGGTGAAGAATACGGAGAGAACTGTGGACAGCCAAAAGAGCAAAGAGATCTGTCTCGGAAGAAGTACAACCAGAATGCTCCTTAGAGGCAAGGTCGGTGAGGCTTTGTCGCATGGACTTTGGACATGGTATCAGATGCGGCAGCACACAACTGGACAATGTTCTGGTCTGTTGTACGCAGATAGGGCTGCTATGGGTCGGAACGGACTCATTGGCACTAATGACTACAACAGCAATCTACTTGCTTCATCTTTTCTTTGTTTAGGAAATGTGGGTACAGATAGCTGAATGTTTGAATATGTAATGTGTGGATTTGAATCCAGCCAAGACGCAAGCATATAGACCACAACGGTTGTTGGTTCTGCACAAACCCGGCAGAAGCGACATACAAGCTGTCATTTGGTTCCGGCTGTTTCTGGTCACTTGCTTATTTATTTGCTGCTACTGCTATCATGGGACATCACAGTTTGGATTTAATCTTGCTTCTGACCATATGTGTCCCCTTAAATTAGGACACTCGCCAAGGGACAACAATTTACAAACTTTGGGCATGAAACTTCAATGTTCAGTATTTTACAAGCTGCTTAGACTCTAGCAAAGAACACCGAATTGGCAATTTCAGCGAAAGCCATTAAATATCTATTTTTAAACGGGCCCCCTCAGTTTTCTGGTGGACCATGTCATGGTTACGCCCCCATTTACCTAGTGCTGCCGAGCCATAGGGGCGCAACCATGACGTGCCCAGCTGCTAAGCGAAACGTCAGCTCTGCTTCGGTCAAGAGCACAGCCAGGGACAACCCGGGGGGCAGTTTGGCTGTCACACGGGGTCACTCTGAGCTAGAACCACTCAGCAGCGCTCCGCACCAGCATGTCAGGTACTGGTGAGAGTGCTGGCCGGAAACAAGGCTCACTTTGAGGTGGGAGGGATGTGCTTTTTAAGATGGGTGCGCAAGGAGGTGATGTTTGAGCCAGTCCCTGAATGAGATGCAACAATATGCCACAGCTGCACTCACTCCCCGGAAGAAGAGCTCTCCAAGCAGGAGGAACAGCCAGCAAACGGGAGGCCCTGAGGCAGGGCGGGCAGGTCCTGGGGCTGAAGTGGGACTCCAGACCCATGGATGGACGGGAGGATTGGGTCTCGTTCTGAGGGATGTGGGAAAGCGCTAGGGATTCAGAGCAGATGTGCATCAAGGCTTTTCCTTCTTTCTTTTTAAAAAATACGCTGACTTTTTAAAAAGGCTTTTAACTTTACAGAGCAGTTGCCCAGAAAGTCTGGTTGCTATCTCTCTACCCCTCTCCTTCCTGCTCACTCAGATGATAAGTAACTTGCAGCATGGTGGTATATTTCTTATCACTGCCTCACCAATATTCATAGACATCGATTAGTTAAGGAGCCCTGGTGGTACCGGGGATTAAGCATTGAACTGCTAACCCAGCCGCCAGTGTGAAGGTAGATGATGGGGCAGACTATCCCATAAAGATTTATAGTCTTGGAAATCCTTGTTCTAGTCTTCCCTATATGGTCCCTATGGGTCAATGACAGCGTGCGTGCGTGTGTACGCATGTGTGTGGTTGTTGGTGTTGGCATTGTTAGGTGCCATCAACTCTGACACTATGCACAACAGACCCAAATGCTGCCAGGTCCCGAGCCAGCCACGATTGTCATGTGTGAGCCTGTTGGTGCAGCTCCTATGCCAATCCATCTGGTTGAGCATCTTATTTCTCACTAGCCCTCGACTTGGGCAAGCGCCTTCTTGCCTGGGCACTGTTGTCTCCTGAGGCCATGTCTGAAGTACATGAGAGAAATGGCATCCTCCTCGATTCGAAGGAGCATGCTGGCTGTACTTCCTCCTAGACAGACTTGTTCTTCCTGGAGTCCAGGGCGCTTTCAGTCGGGCAGGCAGTTCCAGCCACCAGCTGCTCTGCAGGGGAAGGATGGGGCTGTCTGCACCTGGAAAGAGGGTCAAAGATCCACAAATCCTACACAGGGTCACTAGGCACCAGCATGGCAGTGGGGAACGATCTAAATATACACTACTTTTATGCTTCATGAATGTTTTATATGTATATAAATATATATATCTATAAATCTGTGTGAGTTGTGTGCAGTTGAGTCCCTGTGGCCCCGAGCGGCCACACAGGACATAGTAAAAGTGCCCCCACAGGGCTTTCTAGGTTGCAATCCTTACAGGAGCATCACCAGATCTCTTCTCTGTGGAGGGAGCTGCTGGCGGCTTCAGACTACTGATCTCTCAGTGAGCAGCCTCAGGCTTCATGATCCTGCCACTAGGCAAGCTCTCTCTCTCTTTAAGCAAGTGGGAGCCCTGTGGGCTGCTAACCACAAGGTCAGAAGTTTGAAACCACCAAGCAATTTCTGGGGGTGGGGAAGCTGAGGCTTTCTGCTCCTATAGGGTGGATATGATCGGAGTCGGCTATCTGTGTCTCTAATATTCTATTCGGTATATTCTATTCGGTGTCTCTACTACATGGACAGATGCCAAATAGATATGTATATATACAACCAGATATGTATATATATGTATATATAACCAGACATATGTGAGTGTGTGTGCATAAAATGTGTATGTGCATAAAACACCATTGTACCTTCAGAACTGGTTTACAACCTTGAACAAGTATATATACATATGTATATTTGTGGCGGGTATTTTTCCAATGGAATGACTCAGAATTGCTGATAGACAGTGATATTAAAAGCAAAGGGACTCACTCCGCTGTGTTATTGTTTTCTCTCTGCCCACCAGCCACGCTGCGAGTGAAGACGGGGTTTTCTGCTCCCGTAAAGAGTTGCCCCCCCAGAAGCCCCCCAGGGGCATTTCTCTCTTGACCTAGAGGGTCGCCGTGAGTCGGCACGGTCGATGGATGGGGGCGGGGGCAGTGGGTGGGTGGGGTGGTTTATTTTGATGATTGATAGATACCCTTAGTGCCTGCCCCCAATTCGTCCTTGGCATGGCAGAAGCTTAGCGTGATGTTCCCGGTGCCGTGTTTACACTGTTTACCCAACGATGAGAACTGCTTTCATGCAAACTCCGTCTTGAAGTCGATTTGTAAAAATGTAGTACATCTCAAGGGCAACAACGAAAGTGAATGAGCAGTCAGCCGAGCTAAGGGTTTTTATACGCACTGTCGTTTGGTTAAAAGGAAAGAACAGAACAGTTAGTTTCCCCAAGTTCCAGGCTAGGACTCGGTGCCATCTTGCAGACAACCACTCTGTCTGTGGCCAGGACTTGGGCAGCCCTGTGAGGCCAGTGGGGCAAACCCCCCGTTGCTCAATGGGAGAGTGATGGGCTGTTTACTCTTGTGGAGTTGAGTAGTCTGGGAAGCCCATTATAGAGCCACCACAAGTCGTGGCGGCGGGTTTCCTATCGCTTTCTTGCTACGCACGGCATTCGGCCCTTTAAGTACAGGCCCATCCTCAGAGTCACCTCTAAATTAGGCAAACAATTCCGCTTTTGCCAACCAGAAAACCCACTCGTGGAGGCCACACGCATGCACGCAGCAAGCTAGCCTGCAAACAGAGTCTTGTCCTAACGCTCACACCGGTAAATACATTAGCAGTGCAGTATCTCCGGCCTGGGGCGTCAGCAGGGCCCCCTCCAGACTCCCCTCCCAGAACGACAGTGGCTCACACAGTAGTGGTGGTGAAATCTAAAAGCAGGGTTTTGTTTTTTTTAATGTGATTTTGAAGGTTGGGCTTGGCTCTCAAAAGTAAGCCTTGGGAGCTTGGTGTGTCATGATATGAAAACATAAATCTTCATGTATATATATATATTTCCTTTTGCGTCACAGCATGTTCCGGCCAAGTCCCGGGCATACCTTTAGCATCCAGCAGTCATGACTCACAAACTTTAAAATGACATTAGCTTCAGACTTCGTCTGTGAGGGCCCAGCAAGCTTAGCAGCACGGCACTGAAGCGCGTCAGCCTGGGAAAGACCTTGGGGCTTGTCTCACTGAGCGGTTTGTCCGTGTGGGTGTGCTGAAAACTCTCCGAAGGAAATGTTGACTATCACAGGGATTGGAGGGTGTTGCTGTCTCCTGGGTGGGACCCTGGATGTCCCACGACATCGGGGACAGCTCCATTCAAGGGGTGACTCACCTGGGTCCCAGAAAGCTTTTCAATCTCCTGCCAGACATTCTGAGAGGGAACATGTTCTTTCACCCTCAAGGGGGGTTCGAGAGCGGAGATGCGCTTGCTCCATTTCATCTTTTCTATGCCCCATGTCATAACACAGGGCATTGCCCTGACAACGCTCTTATAAATAAGGCCCAGCTCATTTGCAAGAATATCCTATGTCCTTCTCCCCGACCATTTTGATAATCTAGAATGCGCCTTGGCATCATCTCCCTACTTACATTCAATATCCCTACTTGTCTTACGTTTCTCCTGATATATGCGAAGGGGCTTCGATACAGTTCCTGGCACGAGTCCATTCTGTTATCATTCCTTGTTTCTACACACATTTTGAAGCCCCCTTGTAGAAACACATCTGCTCCGATCCTAATGTCTCTGCACTAGCTTTTCTCTGTCCATCAGCTGCTCCCCAGCGTTCTCACGTTCTACCCTTCTATAAAGCGGCTCCCAATCCTTTTACTCTTCTTCATATAAGAGTGTTCATTTCCAGAAAGGTGACAGACCACTTCCTTATATCTTGCCATGTAGTTCTGCCAGAGCATTTACATAGTAAACCACACATTGTTTTATGATAACCTATCTTCCTTTGAACCAGTGGCTCCCAACCTTCCTCATGCTGTGACCCTTTCATACAGTTCCTCGTATTGTGGTGATGCCCAACCATAAAATTATTTTTGTTGCTACTTCATCACTGTTATTTTGCTACTGTTATGAATCGGGGGACCCCTGTGAAAGGGTCATTTGCACCCCCCCAAAGGGGTCATGACCCACAGGTTGAGAAGCGCTGCTTTTAACCGCTAGGAGCCCTGCTGGCAGAGTGGTTATACATTGGCAGGTAATCAAGAGGTCAGCAGTTAGAGATCACTAGCCGCTCATCAGGAGAAAGACGAGGCTCTCTCCTTCTGCAAAGGACAGTCTCAGAAACCCACGGGGCAGCTCTACCCTGTCCGGTGGGTCGCTAGGAGCCAGCACTGCCTCAATGGTAGTGAGTTTGGCGGTTTTTCTTTGAAATTTCTATTTAAACTATAGTTTGGGCATCAAGATGATTTTTTAAAAATGATGCCTGTAGGTAATTATATCTGTGGTTTTCCTTTTAGCATGGCAGAGAGCATGTTACAAATATTTATCTCCCCACCCCACCCCCAAATGGGGGCAGAGGATCTGATCAGACAGTTGAACCTGCTTGTTTACAGAAGCAGAAACGGAGGCCCAAGGGGCTTTCTCTGGCCTGCTAGCTGGTTAGGGAAAAGATTGGAATCCAGGCCCAACGTCCTCGGGTACCTTAGTTGAGAAAAAACTCCAAAAGGGAGTGTGAATGTGCTAAGTGTGTACACTTGATGACTACTTAAGATCACGCTTTCCTTATCAGAGAGGTTCTAACTTCATTTGACCTTGACTTTTGGAAAGAAGCCCCGGGCAGGCCACTGCAAACCTGGAGCGGCCCTTAGGACCTTTTATGCTTAAGCCACATTCCAAAAATTGCCCCTTACCGTCCACTCACCAGACCATGTTAGATGGGACAGGAATCTAAAGCAATTTTATGATCTTAAGATCTTAGTTGCATATAATGTATGCATCTCTAGTAGGCTGTTAGTCTGCTAACAGAAAGGATGGTGGATCGGACCCTTGAACTGCTCCACAGAAAGACGAGGCAATCTACTAATGCCAACAGAACCCCAGAAACCTCGCCGGTGATTCTGCTCTGTGCTGCAGGGCCCCATGGGTTAGAACCAACTCAATTGGGGCTGGGGGTTGATACCTTACTTAAGATGGTTGGAATCATTGCCAGAAAGCTGAAATGAGACATTCTGCTGCAACAGGATTTTAAAACCAGGGCACTGAAGTATATATTACCTGAAGTTCACATTTGCATAATGATGAGTATCCTGTGTTTTCTGTACCTCCATCAATGGCCTCATGTCCTGCCTCCTTCAGCCTACACTAACAGAAGAAGTGCTTAAAATAGCCTCCGTCCCACCCTCCCTCTTCCAGAGAGCACGGTAAAAGTTGGGGACAGGAGGTAGGAGAGAATCCCTTAATTAGAATTCCCTCTGAGTCATAAAAACACATGGAGACATTCTTTTTCAAAGGAGGACGCCGGAGAACCGCAGGGATGGAGCGCGCCAGTGGGGACAGTGTCTTTATCCAACTTAACAAAGGCCACGCCGAGGGCCCAGAGGGGATGAATTCAGATGGCCACGTCTGCTGAGAAGACTTTGGAAATGCCTGTGACCATGAGAGGTAGAGAGGCCAAGGGCTGAGCGGGGACAGAAAGTCCCAAAAGACTGAGTCTAACTTTTGACGCTATGTTATGTGGTGCGAGCCGTATGCCTCAGGGCCCCATGTGCCCTCCAAGAAACGCACCTCCAACTGAGATGACAGGTTACTGGTCCCCGGGGAGGCCTCGTGGTGCTGAGGACCTTCCATAGTTGACCTGTGTGGCCGGGCGAGTGCACAAAGGGAGCACACGGGTCCGCGTGGTGAGCTACAGAGTGGCTGTGGCTTCCCTTCTGCCCACGGACCTCCCAGGCAACTCTCTTGAGGCTCACCTAGCATGAGCGCCTGGACGGTCTGGGACAGTCCCTGGCGAGCCGGAGGGTGGGATTCCCACAGGCTGGCTATGGCAGGGAGCGGAAGCCTCGTCTTTCTCCGGCGGAGCAGCTGGTGGATTCCAATTGCTAACCTAGTGGTCAGCAGTCTGCCTTGTAACCCACTCCATTACCAGGGGTCCTGGTTGCCCTCACCCCACTTGAAATGGTTGATGACCGGGAAAGGACTTCTGGGACATGTTCAGAATTAGTTCAGCCTTGGCAAATTGTCCCAGGCGAGAAATCTGGGAGCGCTGGCATTCGGTAGGCCTGCCTCGTGCCTGTTCCCTCGTTAGCAGGGTGCGGTGTTAACGCTTTTCCATCGCTTCCTCTTAAGAGCAAACCTTTGCATTGTCATTCTCTGACAGGTCTCTGCCTTGCATCACGTCTGGCCTTTGCGGCAATTACTGTGTGGCAAAGCCCTAACTTCTCCCGTTCTTCTCGTCCTCTCTGAATCTCACCTCGAGCCTGACACCCTGGTGTATTTCTGTTTCTCTCCCCCTGGCTTTCCGCTTGAGGCGGACACTTCACCGGACTGTGGGCTCTGCGTTAGACATGTTTCCTCCCCAGACCCCCTCTCTTACTGATCCCTTGACAGCGTCTCTGGAGCTCCCTCAGCCCGCTTTAGCCTCAGCCGGAGCTCCTGGCCATCGTCCCACAGGATGTCAAGGACCTGATCAGGCCTCTGAAACCACCCGCGTCAGGGAGGAGCAGCGAACGGCAAATGCTCCTCCGGGAGACAAGGGCTTGAAAAACACCCATCGCCTGGTGGCCTCACGTGACGTTTCCTGGGTTTAGCTGGGTGCGTCCTCATCTCCCGCCGTGCTGTCTCCCGGTGAAATGCCCTCCCCTCTTCTTACCTCGGGGGACACGTGAAGAAGGGCAGGGCATCCCTCCTTGGCCGATGGGCTACCCAGGAGCCTTCAGCACACAAGTAGGGCTCACAGCTCCTGAACTCGGACACTCCCCACCATCAGCCCCAACTCCTGGAGACCCCGGGGGTCTGAGGAGAACTGGGCTCCATGCTGTCCTCAGCAGCTGGCTTTTCAGATCACTGGGCCTTCTTCTGAGGGATCGCTGGGTGGAATCAAACCTCCAACCTTTCCGTTAGCAGGTGAGGTAGTTAGTTTATTGTGCCAACCTGGCTGATAAACACATGTGGGGTTAATTGAAGTGTAGAGAGCTAAATGGCTCGGTGACCCTGACCTTTCTAGTTCTCAGGTCTCTTGCTTGCTGATGGTCAGACCAGGGTGAAGCTGCCAGTTCCCTGTTTCAACAGACAAGGCTCACTTCCTGCAAGACATCCCTGAGGAGAAGCCACATGGACCTACCCTGATGCAGCCCTGGGTGCTGGAGCAGCGGTG
>NW_022103906.1:13046103-13050221 GCF_000313985.2 Echinops telfairi
GAACTAGAGGAAAGTTGTATTTCTCATCATTGTTACATCGCACCCTGACTGGCTCATCTCCTCCCCGAGACCCCTCTGCAAGGGGATCTCCAGTGCATGCCGTCTTTCTTACTGGACCGTACCACCCTCTACTGGACCTTACCACCTGCATGATGCCTGCAAACACCATGCAGGTAAAGGCTGCCTCTCTTCGGGATCCCCTTTAGAACTTACCACATCTCAGTATTTCACTAGGTCTTTCTGAAAAGACACAGGTTGATTGGCAATTGTTGACCCTGGGTGAGCATGACATACCTGCCAGTGTCCCAGCAGGAATCAGATGGCACATTTCAGTCGAATAACCTGTGACAAGTGTGATGGAGGGACCCTGTACAAAGATCAGGGCAAGGGGTAGGGAATCCTCAAGGACAGGGCCAGGCAGTGGACACTGGGCTCAGGAACAGCTGGACCCCTTGCCTTACTGTACAGCTGGATGTGCATGGTGTTCCCTGAACCAGAAGACAGTCAGGGACACGCTGAGATGGCCACCTGGCAGGTCCTTCCCTTTGTGAGGCAGCCAGCATGAAGTGACCTGAAAGAAGACCAAGGATTACACCACGGCCTTTCCCAGCAGAATTGACTGATGGCATGTCGGAGCCCTCCGGGAGACAAGATGTGTTCACATGTAATGCGGGCCATGTACTCCTAGTGCAGAGATAGCATGCGAAGGTGGTTTGGAGAGCCGAGAGGTTGATTCCAATAGGAAATCAAGACAGTCTTAATAGCGGAGATGGTACTATGGCAGGCCAAGAAGACTCGGCAAGAAATGAAATGATAGAGATGTGGGGAGCACACTCCTGACTGAGAACAGGACCAGGGTCAAGACACAGGGAACAGTGATGCCCAGAACATGTCCCCACCATCACTGGCAAGGGCTGGAACTACAGGGGAGAGGTCCTTGGTTGGCAAAGCAGGGAGCCAAGGCAAGGTGAGCCCTGCAGGATGCTGAGCAGAACAGTGTGTGTGTGTGTGTGTGTGGTGGGGGGCGGTGATTGGAGGGAGGAGGCATAGAGAGCAGCCAGGAGACCTGGTGGGGGAGGGGGCGGGACAAGGGGTCTATAAAAGAAGACAGCAAGCACAGAGAATGTGCTTAAGGAGACTGACAGGGAAAGGAGAGAGGTGATCTACAGGACCACCCAATTGTGTTGGCAGGAGTGGCACGTGGCTGGGTGTGTTCTTCGCTGAGGAATTGAAGTGGTGGAGAAAGAAGTGGGGGCCAATGGATGGAGGCATGAGAGGTGGACGGAGCACCCCATCTAGTATCAAATGGGCCCGGGCTCCCATTGCGGCCTTTCCAGCATTTCCTTTGACCTCTTCCAGTCAAACGGATGGTGAGGCCTGTAAGATGACAGGGTGCAGTAAAGTTGCCCAGAGAAGGGAGCCTGTACTTGCTGGGTGATTTCCTTGTGCCTCCCCCAGCTGGGCACTTGGGCTGGCTGGCCCTTTGCAAGGGAGGCTTTTGCCCTCATGGTTTGCATGAAGAAACAGAAATGTAGAGAGGATAAGTGACTGCTACAAGATCCTTTAAATCAAGGGCTCTCAACCTTCCTAATGCTGCTACCCTTTAATACAGTTCTTCATGTTGTGATGACGCCCCCCAACCATAAAATGATTTTCGTTGCTACTTCATAACTGTTATTTTGCTACTGTTATGAATCAGGCAACCCCTGTGAAAGGGTCATTCGACCCTCAAAGGGGTCATGACCCACGGATGGAGAACCCCTGCCTTAAATTGAGGACGGGCTCTGATTGAGACCCTAATTTTCCTGATTCCCGGAGCCGTGCTTGTTGGTTGGTTGGTTTGGTTTTCCTCTGCCCTGCTCTTTCTGCAGCACCAGAGGCCCCGGGGCGCACAGCCGACTGGCTCTGTATGCTTCCTTGCTTCCTCCCTGGGTGAAGTGGGTGCCGTTTATTTCCCAATAGGAGACTGATGGCACCAAACTAACTTGGAAACAACTATCAAGATCAGCCCAGGTGCCCGGTGTGACTGAAGAGCAAAGTGGGCCTGCAGCTGAGGGGCGACAGGTAAATGCCCGGAAACCTAAGAGCACGTGGGAAGGGGTCCACGGCGCAGGATGAAGTGAGAACTGGAGGCAGCAGGTGGGTGACCGCAGCTGAAGCAGCAGAAGGCCTTGGCTCGCTGGCCCAGTCTTGCTCAAACCCAGAACAAGCAAACTCAGTCTGTGCTGGTTGTGATGCAAAGCGACACCATCAGACAGGGTACAACTAGCCCTGTGAGTTCCTGAGACCGTAACCCTTTAAGGGAGCAGAAAGCCCGTCTTTCTCCTGAGGAGCGGCAGTGGTTTCGAGCTGCTGACCCAGTGGTTCGCAGCTGAATGTGTAACCATTAGGCCACCAGAGCTCCTTAGTCTTGTTCAGAGAGAGCAAAATAGAGGGGGTCTGTAAAGCACTCCAGGTGCTAGTGAGCAAAAGTCTCCAGGCAGCCACCAAGATCCTGCAGGACTCGCTGTCCTGCCAGGGAGACAAGGGGAAGGCAGAGGTGTGGCGCCCCTGCACATTGTCTCCAAGACAGTAGCCGGGAACGGGCGCACAGCCACTTTCCAATATTCATATAGGACTTTGGTCTATCAGACATCCCTTCTATGCTTTTAAGCGCCTGCCAACCTTCGCGTTTCAGATAAGTATGTGTGTTTGTCACTGTTGTTTTCCCATTGCAGATCACCAAGTGACACAAATGTACGCCTCCTGGCTGGGGCTGCAGAAGGCTCAGTGTTGCACAAAAGCCCGCTACCGGAAGAAAGCTTCTACGGAGCTCTGTGCTCACCCTGGCCCATGTACGCACTGATCTCACGCCCGTGGTTGAGCATGATTCTTTTCACCTAAGGTCATCGAGGGAATTTGTGAGCTGGTTCCATTTCCCAGGTGGCATTAGCATATGTACCACAGTTCCTCAGAACCCGTGCACCTCCCGCACCCCCTCTTCCTCTTTGCTGCCTTTCCCAGCTTGGAGGAGAGTGTTTCAGAAGAACACATTACCCGCCTAAGAAGTCTTATCCCCCATCATCCTTCTCCAGCCTTTTCACCGATGAAACTGCCTCAGTCCCTTACCTCCCCCTCCCCGGATCATGGCAATACCCAGACTTTCCTCCAATTGTCTTGTGATTTTCAGTTTCATCCTGTCCCACGCCTCTTACACACTGTCACCAGAGTGGTCTTTCTAAAAGAGTGAATCAGGCTAACCCCCCAAACCGTCAGTGGCCTTTCAGTTGCTTCTGCCTCAGGGACATCCCATGTGTGTGTGCATGTTTAGGGGGAACTGTGCTCTGTGGGGTTTTCAACAGCTATTATCTTTTGGAAGGAGGTCAACAGGACGTTTCTGTTTGATGATTTTGTGATGTAATTTACAGGACACATGCACCCTCCTTACCATAGCACCCTCTCTCTGCCACTGCTGTCCTCCAATACGCATGTCATTTCAACCCATTCTTCAGATGCACACAGATCTGCTATCTTCCCTGGACGCCTTTCTTCTCTGTGGCCTGCCTGGTGCATGCTTACTTACTCTCCGGAACACAGCTCCAACATTACTTACTCTTGGAAATGTTCCCCCATCTATGGTCCCTTCAACAGCCATAGCGTATTCCCTTTAATGCCACTAACGTCTTCCGTCGTTGACTCAGTAACCCGGATTGGCCATCCTCTTCTTTGTAACTCCAGTGTTAGTCCAGTCTTCAGCCCAAGGTAGACATTTTAGGATATGTATTGAATTGAAAAGCCACGCCAACATTGTTTGATTGACTGGTGGCTGTGGTAGATCCTATCCTCTTTGTTTATTGGGAGGGTTATACCAATTCAAGAAATAGTCACAGACGACTCACTCCGTGGCAGGTGCTCTTCTGGGTACAGAAGATATCCACATGAACATTTTCCTGGTGCTGAGTGAGCTCGCGATCAAGCAGGAAAAGCCAGCAAGGATATCACTGAAATACCACGATAACTATGACACCGAGGACAGAGGCAAAATGCTCTGCTGAAAGTGGTGCCAGCTGTTGGTAGGAGGCCTACGTTTCTCACCCTAGAGGCCTACTGGAAAACAAAAATGGCACCTTCTACACACT
>NW_022103906.1:13050414-13050648 GCF_000313985.2 Echinops telfairi
TGGTGCCAGCTGTTGGTAGGAGGCCTACGTTTCTCACCCTAGAGGCCTACTGGAAAACAAAAATGGCACCTTCTACACACTTCCTCTGTGTAGAAGAACCATCTCAGACAGAAAGAGGAAGACCAGGACTATTGAAGAGCACATTCCAGATCTCTTGTCTGAAGTGGCAGAGGCCAAGACCAGCTGCATCAGAACTGTGGCACTGAGACTATGGCACAGAACAAGAGAAGCAGC
>NW_022103906.1:13050980-13068248 GCF_000313985.2 Echinops telfairi
CATTCCAGATCTCTTGTCTGAAGTGGCAGAGGCCAAGACCAGCTGCATCAGAACTGTGGCACTGAGACTATGGCACAGAACAAGAGAAGCAGCGACGAGAGATGGGGTACCTTCTCCTCATCTGGCCCAAGACTATGGGACAGTGAGACAGACCGACAGGAAGGTTTCCTGGTGCAGGAAGGCAGAGGCCAAGGGCCAGAGAGAGACTTGGCTGAGGAAAGGCATTGCTGTGAACCAATCAATGATTATGTCTTTGCTGTTTCTGACTTTTGGTAACCTGCGAACTCCCCCAAAAAGCCCCCTTCATCATGAGCATTGTCTGTGAGTTCTGTGTGGCCATTGAAACAAATTATTGAACCCAGTATAGATGTGGAGCGGTGTGAAAGGAACAGGTGTTGTCAGATAGGCAGAAAGGATGGAGTGTGGAAGCATGTCTGACACCCCCATCCCCGCACCTTGTGGCTATAGGGAAGCCAGAAAAACCTGATATAGCACTCCCATACCACTTATTGCACTTATCTTCATATAATAATCTCGCCTATTTGTTTGTTTGTTTTCATCCTAATTTCTGTATAGTAATCTCTAGAGTAAAATACCTATTCTGCCATGTTTCAGAGTTTTGCTACAGAATAGTGCTGCTGTAAACATTTTTATAAATTTATTTTATTATGTTTTATAAATCATTTTATTGAGGCTCTGACAGCTCTTATAACAACCCATATATCAATTGTACCAAGCACATTTGTACATATGTTGCCATCTTCATTTTCAAAACATTTTCTTTCTACTTGAGCCCTGGGTATCAGCGCCTCTTTTTTCTCCCCCTCACCACCCCCGTCCCATTTTTATAAATTGCTTTTGGCAGATGTGCATTCTTTTCTGTGGGGCGCCCTCAGTGCTGGTGAGTCATTTCTGACTCACGGCAGCCTTGTGCATCACAGAATGAAGAACCGCCTGGTGCGGAGCCGACCTCCCAGTTGTTCGTGTGTGTGTGTGAGTGTGTGTGTGCCCATCATTGCAGCCGCTGTGTCCGTCCATCTCATCGCGGGGCTTCCTGTTGCTCACTGTGCTACTTTACCAAGTATGGTGTCATCGTTATCAATGCACGTTGGTTTGCTTGTTTGATCAATTTCAGATTTAAGATGTTGGTAACACTTCCATTTCTTCATCTCTAGCTTAGTGGTTCATGCATAAATTTGAATAATAGTTGTCTTGAGTGGATTTCCTTGTAGGTTTGTAGATATTAGCCTATCACAGGTAGCATTGAACAGCAAAATAGAGCTTAAATGTCTTTTGTTTAAAGTCGCTTTTTGACATGTCATTTACACATCATACAATTTAATAGTTTAGTCATATTAAGAAGAATTGCACAATTATCACCACAATCCATTTCAGAAGATTTTCTTCTTTCTTGTCCTCATTGCTGTTAGCTTTCCATCTCTCCCTAGCCTCCCTGCCATGTCCCTAGATAATTATTACTACAATTACTGTCTCTATAGTTTTACCTATTCTGGATTTCATATACAGAAAATTATAAATAAACAAACAATAATGGCAAAACAAAACAGAGATAAACCTCAAGAGAAAAGAAAACAGGAAATATTTAAAACCTGAAACTCTTTCTCACTGTCACTGGGTTGATCTCGACTCATAGTGACCCTATAAGAGCAGGTAGTACTGCCCCTGTGGGATTCTGAGACTGTAACTGTGTACAGAAGTACAAGGCTTCATCCTTCTCCCTTATAGCATCTGGTAGATTTGAACTGCTAACCTTGAGGTTAGCAGGCCAACACGTAACCCACTACACCACCAGTCCTCCTAAAAAACTTTAAAATGTGTCAAAAGGGAGATCAAATGATAAGGTGTTACATTTTAACTTAATTGCATCCGCCATAGTCAAATTTACAATGCTCTCTGTATGATAGTGAGGCCATGGTCAGAAGGGATTCAGCAGAGGCTTAATTCATGTGCACATTAGATGTTCAGAATTTAAGATAAGATACCATTCCCTCCTCTGGATTAAATTTTATTATTAACAATCCTTGGATCACACCGGCTGGTGTGCTTCTTCCATGTGGATTTAGTTGAAACCTCACTTAGATGGCTGCTTGTTTTAAGACAAGCCTTTAAGACCACAGATGCTATTCTTTCTGATAACTGGGCACCATGTGATTGCCTCACCACACATTCCTATAGCACCCATATCTTCAGTGATCTCTTCAAGAAGACAAGTCTCCAGCAAGGTCATGACAAAAGAACTAATTGTTGAAATGTCCTTTTTGATGATGAATGGATGCCATGCCTCTAGTTCAGTGGTTCTCAACTTGTGGGTCGTGACCCCTTTGGGACCGCCTAAGACCATCAGAAAACACATAAATATTTCACAATATATAATTATGCATTGTTTTGCAATTAATCACTATGCTTTAATTATGTTCAATTTGTAACAATGAAAATACATCCTGAATATCAGATATTTACATTACAATTCATAACAGTAGCAAATTACAGTTATGAAGTAGCAATGAAAATAATGTTATGGTTGGGGGTCCCCACCACATGAGGAACTGTATGACAGGGTCGCGGCATGAGGAAGGTTGAGAAGCACTACTCTAGTCTGTTATTCCCAGCACAATGCACCACATTAGTGCCTGATTCAAACTGGCCAATACCAGTCCATTTCAGTTCAATATGCTTAGCATATTGATCTCTATGTGTTCTATTTCATTCTTAAAGACTTCTAATTTTCCTAGATTCATACGCTGTATATACCAAGTTCCAAATATTAAGACAAGATCTGGTATCAGGCATCAGAAGACCTAAACCAAACAATCACATCAATGCAATTGAAGTGGGCCATAATGGAGACCCAAAGCCCAACTGCAGACAATTGGACATTCCCTCACATAAGGGTCACAAAGAAGGGATGAACCAGTCAGGGTGCAGTCTAGCACTGATGAAACACACGACACTCCTCTAGTTCTTTAATGCTTCGCCACCTATTATGATCCCTAAGAGCTTTCAACACATGGAATCCAGGACAGATAAACCCTCTAGGAACAGTAATGGGGGTAGCAATACTAAGAGGGGAAGGGGAAGGTGGGGGGAGAAGTGGGAGAAACGGGAAACTGATTGCAAGGATAGATGCACACACACACCCCTGGCTGGGGGGGTGGGGTGGTGGGACGGGGACAGGACGAACAATAGAAATGTGGGTGAAGGGAGACAATGGATGATGTAAGATATGAAACCAATAATAATTTATCAAGGGTTCATGAGGGTGGGAGGTGGGGAGGAAGGGCAAAAAGAGGAGCTGATACCAAGGGCTCAAGTACAAAGAAAATGTTTTGAAAATGACGATGGCAACATATGTACAAATGTGCTTGATACAATTGATTGTTATGTTAGTCTAGATTGACTAGAGAAACAGATCCAGAATCACTCATATGTGTGTAAGAGAGAATTTTATATAAAAGAGTAATTGTACATTAAGAAAATATCCTAGCCCAGGCCAGATCAAGTTCATAAGTCAGATATTAGCCCATATGTCTGATACCAACCTATAAATTCCTCTTCAGACTCACGCAATACATGCAATGATGCAGAATGCAGGAAGATCACAGGCCAGTGGGTGGAAAGTCTTGTGGATCCAGTGGCAGTGTAAGCATCTCAGTGCTGGCAGGGGTTGCCACGTGGCTCCTTCAGCTCCAGGGCTCTAGCATAGCTCCATGTGTCTTGTCAGCAAACATGTCTTGCAGGGAGTGAGTGTATCTTACCTCCAGTGAGCTATTTATCTCTGTGGCACTTGCAGATGAGGTCATCAAGCTGTGACCTGATTGACAGGCTAGACTCCACCCCTTCACAAATTGACAGGAGATTATGTAACTACCACATAAGAGCCCACAATAAAACCATTTATTTAAAAGACAGAGACCAAAAGATTCAAAAAATAATAGATGCTCACAGCTGTTTCTTTTCAATTTGCATCATGCCCCATCAGAAAATGAAGGTCCCTAAAGCTTTACTCCACCCAATTCATTATCGTCGACTCTACTTTGAGAAGGCAGCTCTTCTGCAGTCATAGTTTGATTGCTTTCCAACCCGAGAGGCTCATCTTCTGGCACGATCTCTGACAATGCCTCCTGCTATTCATGAGGTTTTCAGTGGCTAAGTCCTCACAATCGGACAGCCTGATGCTTCTTCAAAGTCTGGCAGTCTCCTGAATCCTGTTCACTCTGGATCACCCTGCTGGTATTTAAAGTACCAGGGACATCATGCCCAGTAACATACAAGGCCCCACAGTATGACAGACAAGTGGTGGTTCTGTGGGGTAAACACCTAGCAATGGAAATACTGGGTCATGTTGTTATTCTTGTTAGGTGCCATCGAGTTGGTTCCAACCCATAGCAACCGTGTGTACCACAGAACCAAGCATTGCCTGGTCCTGACCCCTCTTCCCAATTGTTCCTGTGCTTGAGCTCATTGTTGCAGCCACTGTGGCCATCCATGTCATTGAGGGTCTTTCTTGGTTGCTATAGACAGTTTGGCTGTAGAGTGTGCTCTTAGTGTCCACGCCTGCTGCCTCTCACTGGAGGCACGAGAAAGTTCTCTGTGGCCATAGTAAGAGTGCGGGCTTGAGTTCTGGTGGGAGGAATATAGACAGAGAACATAGTTAAGAAGTGATGAGCATCACATTTCTGAAGTCAGTAATGGCAATAGAAATGGAGAAGAAGGGCTGGCCTTGAGCAACATTGCTGAACTAAGACCGGTGGAATTAGGTGTTTCATTTAATTTTGAGTGAAGTCAGAGGGTGGAGGAGCATGGGAAGCCAACACATCAACCCAGAATAAAGGTTTCACTGCTCTCTTCACGATCCTTTGTCGGGGGGAGGATGTTAATACATTTACCCTTAGCCTTGCACATATGAGAGCCTTAGCATCGGGTTTGGGAAGACAACAGGTTTTACATTATAACAGTGCAAGTGACATGAAATTCAATGCTATAGAGTGCTGTTCTGGATAATTCCTAAATCATTTCTGAACCATAGCTCCAGCTGCCCTATGATGTTCAGTCTTTCATTCTTTCCTATTGTCATTCTGCCTAATAGTTTGGCCTGCTAACTACAACATCGGCAGTTTGAATCCACCAGCTGCTGGATGGGAGACTTTCTACTCTCCTGCACAGTTACAGTCTCAGAAACTCACAGGGCCACTTCTAGTTCTCCTATAGGGTCATGATGAGTTGGAATTGACTCAATGGCACTGCCTCAGTTTTACATACGGAATAGCTCAGCCATCCTCCTTCTCTCTCCCCCCAGCCCTCCCTGCTCTAAACAAAGTGAACCACCTTCTCTGGATAGCACTGTCCACCGCCAAGAGGCTTACCAAAGATCGTTTTCTCTCTGTCTCGGAACAAATTGTGTCCTGTCCTCCCTCTCCCAACCCAAATGTGTGTGTGTTGGGGTCCTAACCCTCAGACCCACAGATGCAATCCTGTTTAGAAACAGGGTTTCCTTGGTTGTCCTAATGGTGCCATAACAGTGTAGGGTGTTGTGTGAGTCTGGGTACTTTAGAGAAACAAATCCACAGAAACTCATGTGTAACAGACAGTTTTATATAAAGGTTAAGTGCATATCAAGAAAACATCCCAACCCAGTGCTGTCCAAGCCCACAAGTCCAACATTAACCCATTAACCCATATGTCCAACACCAATCCAGAAAGTCCTCCTCCATCTCACAAAACACACGCAATGCCGACTGCAGGAGGAAAGCCGAGTCAGTGAATGTGTAAGCATCTCAGCGCTGGCAGGGTCTCCACACGGGTGCTCCAGCACCCAGGGCCGCATCAGTGTAGGTCCATGTGGCTTCTCCTCAGGGATATCTTGCAGGAAGTGAGCTTTGCAAGCTGAAGCAGGGAACTGGCTAAGGCAGCTGCACCCTGGTCCGACCATCAGAAAGCAAGAGACCCGGGAACTAGAAAGGTGAGATTCACAGAGCCATTTATTGCTCTGCCCTTCAATTAACCCCACATGTGTTTATTGGCCAGCTTGGCACAATAAACTAACTGACTCAGGTGTGTTCTCCATTTAACATCTTCTGAGGAATCATTAAAAACAGATTAGGTGCAAATAAAAACACAAGCTCATGGTGGGAGTTACCATGTGAGGACTGCCTACAACAGGGATCCTCAAACTACGGCCCGGGGTCCACATGGAGCCCACCGAGGACATTTATCCAGCCCGCCGGGTGTTTTTGACCCGTTTGTTTTTTTACTTCAAGATAAGGTATGTGCCGTGTGAATAGGAATTTGTTCCTAGTTTTTTTTTAAACTGTAGTCCGGCCTGCTAATGGGTTTGAGGGACAGTGAACTGGCCCCTGTTTAAGAGTTTGAGGATGCCTGCCCTACAAATGGAGGAACCCAGGAACACCTAGGGCTGTCAACGAGGAAGCCGTTGACATGAATGTACTTCTGGGCGTGTAGCCTTCAGACCGGTGGTTCCTAACCTTCCTAACGCTGCGACCCTTTCATGCAGTTCCTCATGTGGTGGGGACCCCCAACCATCAAATTATTTTCATTGCTACTTCAGACCTGTAATTTTGCTACTGCTCTGAATTGTCCTGTAAATATCTGATATGCAGGATGTATTTTCAATGTTACAAATTGAACGTAATGAAAGCATAGTGGCTCATCACCCCAAACAATATGTAATTATATATTGTGGAATATTTATTTCTAATGACAAATAAATGAAATTTTGTCTGGAAGCATGATGTAGCATGGGTAATAGTCTTCATGCCAGGTACTCGTATGTGGGCGCATCTGCATGTGGGCGGACCCAGCTGGAGATGGATAGAGGAGCGGTGTCTCAGTTCCTAAGACCATCGGAAATATGTGTTTTCTGATGGTCTTAGGCGATTCCTGTGAAAGGGTTGTTTGACCCCAAAAGGGGTCGAGACCCACAGATTGGAAACCGCAGCTCCAGACGGTGAGAAAGTCTGCTTTGTTCTTTGAAGCCACTCACGTGAGGCATCCCTGGTTTGGCAGCACGAGGAAGCAAAGGAATCTCCAAGAGGAATTCTTGGGTCAGCTCTTGTGTCCCCTTTGTCACTGCCTTACAGAACCCTGGCCCTTCATTTGATCATGAATCCTGCTCTCCTGCGAAGGCCCTTTCTGAGGTCCTTAACTGTGAACTGTTACTTCGTGTTAATTTTCCATCTAAAACTTTAATACGGCCCTCATCAACATCAGTGGAGATTAACAATCCCTTAGGAAGCTTGTAAAAAAAGCAGGCCCCTTGGCCTCACTCTCAAAGATTCCTTTTTAGTGTGTCTGAAGTAGGATCAAGAGACCTGCAGACTCAGCCCCTAGCCCAGGAGGGTTTGGTTTTCTTGTTTTTTTTCCCCGTGAGTGTATTGGTCTCCTTGTCGGCAGCACACGCAGCAACACTCACGCCGATTCAACACTTCCCATGGTGACAAGATTCCGTGACACCGGCTACGCTCTTTGAGATGGTCCTCCCTCTTGCTCCATTAGCTCCCTGTTCCCTGACCGTCCTTCGGGGGGAGTTGTTGCTGTCCGTTTGATCACATATAAACCAAAGTAAACACTGCCATGGAGTCAATGCTGACTCATAGTGGTGGGGTAGAACTGTCCCTGGGCGGTCCAAGATTGTAACTCTCTCTGGGAGTGAAAGCTGGCACGTGGCTGGTGCTTTTGAACTGCTGACCTTGCAGTTAGCGCAATGAGTGACCCACTGCACCCGAGCATAATGGCCAAAGGAGGTGTGTTTTTGTTTCTGAATCCAGTTAAGCTGAACATCTGTTTGGCCAGCTGGCTTTGATGGAGCCTGCTGTCCTGCCACATTGGGAAGCCCTGATGTGATGGTGCAGGAAACCCATTCTCACTCAACGGAGTGGCTGGCGCTGAGCAGGCACTTGACAGAGTGGTTAGTCCCCCAATAGTCCTGGGAGATTAGTACTATTCATTATTGCCCCCATTTTAAAGGTAAGGAAACTACGGCTCAGAAAGACTCACTTGCTGGAGGTTTCAACATTCAGCCCTTCAGGTTCCCATGTGGCACAAGCCATTTGCATCTGGTTACTACGCTAGAGGTTGGCCATCCCAACCCAGCCACAGCATCTCAAGAGGAAGGCCTAGCGATGTGCTTGTGTGCAGATGACAGCCCAACACCCGCCTAAGGAATGGTCTGCTCTATCACACGCAGGGTCGCCATGGATTGAAACGACTCATCGTGAAGGGGTGAAGTGTCATTACTCAGCCATTCCTCATCCCCTCATTCATCTTTGTCTCCATTCCACCAGGAGCCATCTCGAGCCAGGCACTAGTCTAGGTGCCAGTAGAAAGCAGAGCAAGGATATGAACTTGGAACTCCGGGCCCTTGTCCTTAACTACAAAGCATTCCTACCACGCGTTACAATGGCTTCCTGGGCTGTGGAGGCTGGGTACAATAAGACAGAGGGCTCAGGAAGTGAGGCGTCCCAGTCCCAGGGTCCTGGCCAGGTCCTCTGGCCTAGGGTGGGTGTATTAGTCTGGGTACTTTAGAGAAACGAATCCACATCAACTCATGTATAAGAAAGAGTTTATATAAAGGGTAAGTGCACATCAAGAAAACATCCCAACCCAGTGCTGCCCAAGCCCACAAGTCCAACATTAACCCTTTAACCCATATGCCCAACACCAATCCACAAAGTCCTCCTCCATCTCACAAAACAGACGCAGTGATGTCGACTGCAGGAGGAAAGCCAATTCAGTGAATGTGTAAGCATCTCAGCGCTGGCAGGGGTCTCCACACGGCTGCTCCAGCACCCAGGGCTGCATGAGGGTAGGTCCATGTGGCTTCTCCTCAGGGATGTCTTGCAGGAAGTGAGCCTTGCCAGCTGAAGCAGGGAACTGGCTAAGGCAGCTGCACCCTGGTCTAACCATCAGAAAGCAAGAGACCCGAGAACTAGAAAGGCGAGGCTCACCAAGCCATTTATCTCTCCACCCTTCAATGAACCCCACATGTGTTTATCGGCTAGGTTGGCACAATAAAATAACCAGCTCAGTGGGCATCCCAGGACCAGAAGGCATACACCTTGTGGGTACTGCAGGGACAGGAAACACTCCCAGAGCAGAAAGGGGAGCTGATGTTCCAATGCTCTCCCCAAACCTTCTCCCAATTCCCCTTTCTCTTCCTTCTTCTCTTCTTACCTCCTCCCTGCTTCCCGGTCCCTGCTCTAGTCTTTATTCTCCACCCCCAACATTTTTTCACATCTGTCTCAATCTTCTCTTCTCTCCCTCTTGTCCTGCCTGTCCCGGGTGGCTGTGAACAGCGCTCCATCTCCCAGCCCTTGCTGGGGAGTCTTGAGG
This sequence comes from Echinops telfairi, assembly GCF_000313985.2. NCBI lineage: Eukaryota > Metazoa > Chordata > Mammalia > Afrosoricida > Tenrecidae > Echinops > Echinops telfairi. The sequence continues at coordinate 13,060,350 of NW_022103906.1, forward strand.
TCACTTGCAGGTTCAGTCCCATCCCTGGGTCCCAGGACCAATTGTGACAAGAATATAGGTGCCCTTACTTGTGTTCAAGGGACCTATGGGCTCCATAGAAAGCATGGGTGGGGGGCGGGGGAGAGCTCGTTCTCTGTCCTCAAGACATGGACAACAGAAGAGAGGGGATGGGAACACCCCCAAATAAAGGGGCTTCCAACCCTAGGAGGAGAAGGAGGACAGGTATCACCTTGGTGCAACTCCCGTTCCAGCCTCCCTTCCAGCCTCCCTTCCAGGCTACAGGTCCCTCCTCAGAAGTCTAGCAGGTATGCCTTAGCCTGAGTCACTGTGCCTCAGATACCAGCTCAGATACATTTCTAAAAGCAAAGGCTATAACGAGCCCTCTTCATCTGTACAGGCAAACCCCCAGCCCCCCACCCACCCGGCTCCTTTTTGGGTGGAAATTTCAGGGGGAAAGGGGGTAACTTGTATGCGTAAAACAAATAGATAAGGCAAACATTCAGTCCTGCGCATTTCCAACAACACAATAGCAGCAGGCACTATTTTTAATTCCTGGATAATTCGATCTTAATTATATGGTGTGTGGAGGCACTAATAAGTTTACAAAGCTGCCAGCAACACTAAACACATATGTCTTAGAAAATGCTACCCTTTTCCTTGCTTATTGTAGGTCTGGAAAGTTGGGTAATGTGAACAATTAAGAGGGAGTGACCAAGCGGTGAGTCAGAGGAAGCTTCCAGAGCCGCCTAAGAGAAGAGTAAGTTTGGCTGGCCCCGTGATGTGCTGCAGAGGCTAGGGAGGCAGCAGGAGCCCCAGACTGCCAGTCATTCCAGAAAAGTGTGTCAATAATCGGTTCTTTCTTATCTCATGTGGAATCCAGAGGCCCAGTGACAGCTTGGGAGGACGCAGAAGGGGAACTTGGTGAAGCAAATACAGGCTTCTGTTCCCAGGCCTTGTTCCACGGTGGCGTAGAATCGGGTGGGCCTTGGAATCAGACAGTCTGCACATCTCCCCACTAGCTTTTGTCCCTCACCAGCTGAATGCCGTTTGATCTCCAGTGCCTGCTGGTTTCTTCGGTGAAGACCAGGTGATTCCCCTGCCACGTGGAAGTAATGTCAGGAGTAATTGCCACAGCACATGGGAAACCCCGGGCAGACATTCTGGCTCACACAACTATTCAATTCATAGCCCTTCATGTCCTTCTCTGCCTTTACTTGGAAGAGGATAAAATACGTTTGCTAAGGTATCTACAAGGCGCACATTTCCTGGTTCACCATCAAAAGCCAGGGCCCAGTGACACATAGTAACACTCAGGACAGCGGAGAACTGCCTTCGCAGGTGCCTTTCACGGAAGCAGGCTGCAACAGCTTTCTACTGCTGTGGGGGGAGTCAGACTGCTGTCTCACCCCACCACAGGGGTGGGCCTGCTCCCTGCTGCTGGGGACAATGGACAGGCTCCTATAGGAGGAGTTCACACCCTACTGGTAATGGTCTCTATCAGTTGAGCCAGAGAACAAAGTTAGGCTGCCATCCTGTATCTAGGATCCGCCCATCTTGTCACATGTATACCCCAATCCCTCCTCCTCCTATTGCGTGTATGTCCCTAGACCACTCCCTCTCATTGCTGTATAACCTATAGTATAACCCCTTCCTGTGATGTATGTCTTTACCTATAATTAGTGGGCTTGCTCGCCCAAAAGGTATATAGGCCTGGGTCAGCAATAGAGATCCCTCTCCCTGGCTTCTGTCGCTGGTCACTTCCCTCTCTTCCCCCTCTCCCCTCCCGTCCTCTCTCCCTTCCCACTCTCTCCACGTGGATCACCAAGCTGGGCTGAGGTGAGCAATGCTACACATGTAATGTGTCTGACTACATCATTGTAATATCTCTTCTATCTCTCATGCTCTTGATGACTTTAACATTATATATATATAATGTTTTATATATATATCAACCATATAATTGCACTTACTGAATCAGTGGGTAGTGGGGGGGGGGCAGGCCCCCCAACCTATATACTACATACTGCAGAGAGGCTGGGAGTTCTAATAGTACACCAACCTTTTGGTGAGTCACGGAGTGCTTAACCAGTGAGCCACCAGGGCTCCTTTCCTGGCTTTTGGTAGTGGTTTTGGTGGTCGCCATTTAGTCGGTTCAACTCCTATCAGCCTGGGGTACACTGACCTTCCACTTTCCAAAGCACAATGTCCTTCTCCAGGGGCTAAGCACTCCTGGTAACATGTCCTAAGGCTGTGAGACATCTTCACTTCTAAGGGCCACTCTGGCTGCACTTCTTCCGAGACAAGTTTGTTCATTTTCCTGGCAGCCCATGGTCCATTCGATCTTTCTCACGGTGTTGAGTTGGGTTTTCTGGAGAAGCAAAGGCCATGGTGCTTGTATGGGTGTGTATAGAGAAAGAGATGTAGATCAAGAAATGGCTTACACAGTTGTAGGAAGAGGCAAGTTCAGTCCCATTCAAGTCTGGAGGTCAGCCGTCAGCTGGAGGCTTCTCCTGATTCATGTAGCTGTGAAAGCTGGCCAACAAGTGGCAAGATAAGGAAGCAAGAGGGCCACGGGCTGGTGGATGCCGAAGTAAATAAATCCAAGGTCAGCAGAATGAATCCAAGATCAGCAGTCAGCTGAAGGCTCCTCCGATCAGAAGGCGACACAACAGGAGATCAACAAAGAAGGCACAGTGTCCAGATCCAGTAGAAGACGAAAGAGCGAGAGAGGGTTTGGCTCTGCTCAGAATCTCTCTCTATAGCAAAGGACACCTCCCTTCCCACACACACACAAAGAGGAGTCATCAGGCTGCAACCTGATTGATAGGTTGGACTCCACTCCTGCCTTCACCCAGATAGGTTCTAGTTGGCATAAACCCTATCACATTCACCAACACTATAATTCACATGCAGCCATTCTCTGCTATCCCTGATTCATTGGCCCCTTTCCCCATGCCTGTGACCCAATGGAAAATGCCATGGCTTGGGCTAGACACACCTCAGTCTTCAAAGGGGCAACTTTGCTTTTGAACACTTTTAAGTGGTGGTTTGCACTACCTCTACCCAGTATAAGAAGTGCATCATTTCATTTCTTGACTGCTATTTCCAAGCGCACTGATGGTGGGTGCAAGTAAATGAGGCCCTTGGCAATGTCTAACCTTTCTCTCTGTCTCATGAGCACACGGGCCCTCTTCCTGGCTTATCAAACAACAGCAGCACCAACCATAACCCACTGCCACGGAGTCCATTGGACTCACGGAGGCCCTGTCTCAAGTTTCTGAGATTGTACAACTTCCTCAGAACAGACAGCCTCGTTTTCTTCCTGCGGAACCACTGGTGTTTTAGAACCTCCAAGCTTGTGGTTAGCAGCCCAACACTTAATTGACAGAACTCATAGGAGACACATAATCCACATAGGGACAAGTAATAAATATTGCATTCTCCTAAATTAAGAACCTACAACACAAAGAGGCTAAGCAACTTGACGGCATTCGCTCACCAAATAGGTGGCCAGCTGGCCTTTAGTCATCGTGGGATATGACTCAATATGACAGAATCAAAATACAGCATGTGGCCCCAGTCCCAGATCTTTATTCAGAAGTTGCAATATTTTGCAAGAATATTTATTTGAAAGGTGGGAGGGGGACACCCAGGAAGGAAGCTGAGGGGGTGTGAATGCCTGATTACGGACTTCTTGGGCTAAAATAGAAACTTTGCTTCTGTGATACATATGTTTAAAAAAGAAACCCATCCTGTGTCTATTCCCAACTCAGAGCGCCGGTAGAACAGCCCTGCCCTGTCCGTTTCCAAGGGGTCATTAAAGCAAACGGCCACCCCTTTCTCCAGTGAAGCCTCTGGTGGGTTCTGAACCGCCAGCAACCTTCCAGCTAGCAGCTGAGCACTTTAGGCAGATTCCATTCTTGTTTGATTACAAACCTCAGCATAAAAGGAAAACAAATATGTTCGTGATGACTAGGGATTCTAAGGAAGGAGAGGGAAAACATCACCAGCCAATGCTCTGTTGGCTGCTAGCTCCGGGAGGGGGAGGAAGTTCCCTTGCGTCCCTGGGCTGAGCCACTCGTCCTGGGTGTGGGTGGCTCCCCATAAAGCCTGAGGTCCCCAGCATGGCCTTCACAACTCCCCAGCCTGACTCCAACTCTTCCTGGCCTTATCTCTCCTGCTGCCCCTTCCTGCACCCTAGCCCCACACACCAGACTGTCCTGAGGTCCTGAGCACTTGCCACCCTGGCCAAGTGCCTTTTCCCTCTCCCCTGCTTGACCTCTTGGGAAATGCTAGTCTATCTTGAAAGGCACAGTGAAAGGCAGACATCCTTCCAAGTCCTTCCCTAGCCCCTGCGCAAGGAACGATTGCTCCCTCTGGAGTCCCAAGGCACTGCTTCATCGTTTTCTTGTTTCATTATCAAATCCTGCCTTTTATTAAAATGACATTAATTTGTGGACCTGTCTGATGTCCTCTCTGGCGTTCAGAACTCCTTAGGCCCCGCCCACCCCCACCCCCACCCCTCCTAAGTGTTCAGAGCGTTAACTGACTGAAAATCATGTCCAACACAAAGACTGGAATGAATCAGGGAGGGGGCTCTCAGTGAGGGTTTTGTGCACTCATTGAAAATGTATTCCAAAGTGAATAAGCAAATGTGGTGAAGAAAGCTGATGGTGCCCGGCTATCAAAAGATATAGTGTCTGGGGTCTTAAAAGCTTGAAGGTAAACAAGCGGCCATCTAGCTCAGAAGCAACAAAGCCCACATGGAAGAACATATCAGCCTGTGTGATCACGAGGTGTTGAACGGATCACTGAAGACAAATGGGTGCATAAGCAAATGTGGCGAAGAAAGCTGATGGTGCCCGGCTATCAAAAAGTATAGCGTCTGGGGTCTTAAAGGCTTGAAGGTAATCAAGCGGCCATCAAGCTCAGAAGCAACAAAGCCCACATGGAAGAAGCACACCAGCCTATGCAACCACGAGGTGTCGAAGGGATCAGGTGTAAGGCATCATCAGAACAAAAAATCTTACCATAGTGAATGATGGGGGGAGTGCGGAGTGGAGATCCAAAGCCCATTAGTAGGCCACTGGAGATCCCCTTGCAGAAGGGTCTCGGGGAGGAGATGAGCCAGTCAGGGTGCGATGTAACAATGATGAGAAATACAACTTTCCTCTAGTTCCTAAATGTTCCTCCCCGCTCCCACTACCATGACTCGAATTCGATCTTGCAAGTCTGGCTAGACCAGAGGAGGTACACTGGTACAGATCGAAACTGAAAATATAGGGAATCCAGGACGGATGAACCCTATAGGACCAGTGGTGTGAGTGGCAAAACAGGGAGGGTAAAGGGAGAATGGGTAGGAAAGAGGGAACCGATTACAGGGAACTGTGTGTGACCTCCTCCCTGGGGGACAGACAACTGAAAAGTACGTGAAGGGAGATGTCGGACAGGGCAAGATATGACAAAATACCCATTTATAAACTATCAAGGGCTCATGAGGGAGGGGGAAGCGGGGAGGGAGGGGAAAAATGAGGACCTAATGTCGGGGGTTTAAGTGGAGAGAAAATGTTTTGAGAAACGATGTACAAATGGGCTTTACACAATTGATGTGTGTATGGATTGAGATAACAGTTGTATGAGCCCCTAATAAAATGTTAAAAAAATGTATTCCATATCATTAAAGACGTATAGCTGTGAACATTTCCATTTTATATGACTCTGGCCAGACCACATCAACTCACCCAACACCCATCTGCTTTCACACGTTTGCCTGTCCCCTGATAATGCTGGAGGAGAGGTCATATTCTAGCTAATTAAATGTGCCTTTGCTAAGACACCCACAGAAATCCGACAGGGCAGAGTGGAATCGCCCCTGTGGGTGTCCAAGCCTATCAGTCTTTACAGGAACAAAATACCTCATCTCTTTCCTGCGGAGCAGCTGCTGGTCTTAAACGGCTGACCTCGTGCTGAGCAGCCCCACACCTAACCACTCCCCGTTTCCTTGACTTGATGGCTGAGTCTGGTTTTGAGTTCTGCTAAGGCAGTGAAAGCCCCGGCCTGGTTGTGATGAACTGAGTTGTGCCCCTCCCGTTCCCAACACATATGCTGAACTCCTATTCCCTCTACCTGTGGATGTGCACTTGTTTGAAAATGGGGCTGAAGATGTTCTCAGGTAAATTGTCAGGAGGTCATATTACAATAGGGTGGATCCTCATCAGAGGGCCAAACTAAAACCCCAATTCAATTCACTGCATCCTGTAGTTCCCAAATGATAGCAACTGTGTAGGAATGAGTGGAACCGCCTCCATGGGTTTTTGAGTCTGTAAAACTGTACAGGAGCATAAAGTCTCATCTTTCCCCCTTGGAGCAGCTGGTGGGTTTGAACTGCTGACCTTTCCGTGAATGCTAGCAGGGCTTCACAGAAAAGAAGAGGAATACACAGGGGACTATGTGGCCATATTAAGATGCCATCTACACTCCAAAGCTTACGAGGAAATGCCAGAAGCTTGGAAGAGACGAGGAAGGATCTTCCCCTCCAGCGGCCTGAGAACACATGAGCCTGCCTGTGCCCTGACTTTGGACTCTGGACTCCCAGAGCTTTGCAGCATGAAAGGTTTGCTGACATGAAAGCCACTCACTTTATGGCCCCTCAGGACAGCAGCCCCAGGAGACCTGGGGGCACAGACAGCTTGCATGTGACCACTTATTCAAAGGTTGGCTGTTCAACCCCCTCCATCGCCCCCTCCGCCCCCTTCCATGGCAGAAAGACTGGCAATCTGCTCCCATGAAGACTGCATCTAAGGAAACTTTATGGAGCAGGGGTCCTGCAGCACCTCTCCCCCTGGGGGAAGGGGAGTTTGCGTCTTACTCCACGGCAATTGGTTTCATGTAGGCTTAGGAAAGGAATACAGCGCCTCTCTCCTTCCGGGGACTTTTGGTAGTGACTGAGATGGCCACCTGGTTCAGGTAGAGCAGCAACGAAATGGCAGCACCTTCCTCACCCGAGAGCCTGCGTGACCGTGTGGAGCAGAGATATGTATCACCAGCAAGAAATAGACCTTGGTCGTGTTAAGCCACTGGGATTTTTTTTTTTGGGGGGGGGGACCACAAAGCAAAACAGGAATGTTAATATCTATTTTCCAAGGCTATCCTGCAAAACCAAAACAAAACGTAGGATATATATGTACTGTTCCTAAGACAGGACCTTGGCTTAGAGCCAAGCATCAGCTGCACTCAGATCCAGATCGACTGCCTCTTCTTGACCCCACGTGTACAAGCCGAACTGTATGCGCTGCTGGGGATTTTCGGTGGCTGATTTGGGGAAGCAGATTACCAGGCTGTTCCTCTGAGGTGCCTCTGGGTAGACCGGAACCACTGGCCTTTTGGCTAGCAGTGCAACTCACTAACCACTGACATCGCCCAGGGGGCTCTTGGCATATAGTTGGCACTTGAAGCAAACTGGGAGGGCAGAGTGAAGGCTCCGGACGTCTAGCATGGACACAACAGAGTAGAACATCAGGTGTCCTGAGACTGATAGTTGGACCCTGGCTTGCTTGCCCAGTCTTATATAAAAGTTTACATAAGTTGGTGGAACAGGGGAAGAGGGAAGGAGAGAAGAATTTCTGGGTGTCCATTCACTTTGACAGCTAGAGCAGAGATCTGGAGAGCCCTGTGTCAGTACAGACCAAACTCACTGCCATCACATTGATGCCAACTCATAGCAGGGTAGAACTTTTGTGACAGGGTAGAACTGCCCTTGTGAGGTTTTTTAAAAATCTTTTTATTGGGGGCTCCTACAACTCTTATCACAATCTATACATACATCCATTATGTCAAGCACATTTGTACATTTGTTGCCATCATCATTCTCAAAACATTTTCTTTCTACTTGAGTCCTTG
>NW_022103906.1:13069061-13074524 GCF_000313985.2 Echinops telfairi
TGCTACCTTAATACTAAACCTATAAATATATGCACCTAGATCTATTTCCCCATATGTACATGCCTATATTTAGATATGTACATATGTACATGCCTATATTTAGACCTCTATAAATGCCCTTTGCCTCTTTCCTCTATTTCCTTTTACTTTCCTCTTGCCCCACTATCATGCTCAACTTCCATTTGGGTTTCAGAAATTCCTCTCAGTTACATTACCCTTGATCAAGCATTGTTCCCTTGTCCCTGGGTTTGTTAACACCCACTTCCTTTCCCCTGTCTCACCCTCTCCCTTGTCCCCTAGGAACCATGGTCCCATTGTTTTCTCCTCCAGATGGTTTATCCCGCCTATCTTATCTAGATAGACCTGCATAGATAATAATATGCACAAAAACCAGGACAGAGCAAAACAAAGCAAAACAACAACAACCACAAAAAACCAATGACAAAAAAACAAAAAAGAAAAGAAAAGCCTGTAAATAGTTCAAGGACTGTTTATTGGCCTTTAGGAGTGCTTTCCGGTCAAGTCTGATTGGGTGCCACGCCTGGCCCCACAGTCTATTTTTGCTGTTCCCTGTTCCCCTTGCTGCTCTGTTGCATGCCCTTAGAGTGGCGGGGTCAGATCAGGAGCAATTCCCACACTGTGTCTCCAGTGTTGTCCCCCGTAGCACTATGGGTCAGTGAGGGATGTCATGTGTCATAGTGGGGCCGGCCATATGGTCCTCTCTGTGCTTTGGCTGCTCTGAGCAGGAATAGCATCCTCAGGGCTTGGCGGGCCAGGATATGCTCCACTCTCCCTTCCTACCGCTTCATTTTTGAGACTAACTTTCTCCCTAAGAGTGGCTGAAGGTTTTTAAATGCTGACTTCGTAGATCAAAGCCCATCTCGTGACCACTACACCACCAGGGAGGTCTCCTCCTGTGTTGGTATAAAAGGTTGTAAAAAGCGGGTGAGGCACAGAAGGCTGCCAGAGAGAGAAAAGTGTTGCGTTTCATCCTATTTGTCCTCTGGGAATTTTCCAAAACCAGACAAAGGAAATCGCATCGAACGCCTGGCCTCCCCCGCAGACCTTTCCCGACGGTCTTTCTGTGCTGTTTCACTCGGTGCACACTTGGCCATACAGATTTCAAGAAGGACAAAGGCTGTTTAAATAGTGTTAATGGGGGGTGATGGGCAAATCATAATCTTAGATCCCAAACGGTTCAATCGTGTATTGGAGCTATTGAAAGCCCTGACTCGTTGGTAGTTATAGAAGAAAAGGATTTGAAATTGCTCGCCACCCACCTACTCCACAGGAATGCTTGTGTGCACGAATGTGGGCTATGAAATCCCTGGGAAAAAGTTGCTTTGCTGATTTCAAACATGGGCGTGACTTGTTCAGGCAGAGCTAAAGGAATGAGGGAGGGCACGAGGCTGGCTTCTGTGTGTGGTGCTTTTCATCCGGGGCGTCAAGTTGCTTCTGAAACAAGACTACTGCCGAGAAAGACCTCAACGAGAAAGGATCCTTACCCCCATGATCCACTTGTCCTTCTGGGGGACACTGGTGGAAACCTGGGGTCTTGCTGTTAATTGTTAAGCTCATTTGAGGGACGGCACGTCATGATGTCAGGAGAGACCAGACCGTGGAGGACATCCTGCCTGGTAAAGCAGAGGAGCAGGCAAAAAGAGGAGGACCCTCAACGAGATGATTGACACCGTGGCAACTATGAGGGGCTCAGGCAGAGGAACAGTTGTGGGGATGGTACAGGACCAGGCCGTGTGTCCTTCTGTTGTGCACCTAATGGGACCTAATGGTGTGTCCTTCTGATGGCACCTAATAACATCGACATTAAGCACATAGAACTTACAGATGATTTGTAATCTGTTGGACGAATGAAATTAAATAAATGCTATTAGAATAATACCATGATGAGGGTGGAACATAAAAACTTTACATCCTCTTCCTTGCAAAACAGCTTACAATGTTTGAGAGCAAGCCTTGCATTGGTGTGGATCTGTGTGTAGCACTCTTAAAGCTGAGTGACAGGAAAATAACAGCAACAGGAATAAATATCTTTCACTTGAAAGCACTTTAGAGCTCACAGACAACCCAGGTGGCAGAGCGGGTTACGCGTTGGGCTGCTAACTGCGAGGTCAGCAGTTGGAAACTAACCCGCTGCTCCCAGGGAGGAAGATGAGGCTCTGGGGTGCTGTAAAGACGGAGAGTTTCAGAAACCCATCGCAGGCAGTTTTGCTCTGTCCTACAGGCTTGGGAGGAGTCAGAATCCCCCAATGGCAGTGCGTTTGAGTTTGTTTTGAGTTTGGTAGCCTGCAAAACCCATGGCATGGATTTGAGCTCTTGTGATCTTCCAGGGACGGATGCAGGCAGATACAGGTGTGCTGCTGCGGTTGCCTCCATTTCATAGATAGGCACACTGAGGCTCCACACCCTGATGAGAAAAACAACTAGAGAAGGGGTGAAGGGATGCTGGGATGATAGAGTAACCCAAGTTGAGGTGAGGTGGGGGAGTATTTCAGGACAAGATTTGCAGAAAATATTGTGTGTATTCTCCACCCCTTAATTTCATTCTGTTCTCCGTGGCGTGGCTTACAGAGGGAGGGGGAAGCAGAGTCTTTTCTCACATGGAAGTCTGGGATATGGATAAGGAAGACAGTCTTTTACAGGGCTGAAGTAACAATGAACTAGAGGTGGCGGGAAGAGACAGCTCTTAGATAAATTAGTAGAAAACCTCAAAGCCCATGATTTGTTTTAATTTGACTCAAGAAGCACTTAGACATCTTTGTAGTTTTCCAAGAAGGGATGTGACAAGGAAAACTCTGGCATGAGGTGATTCGTACAGCATACCAAGGGGAAGCACTGCGCAATTGAGAAACATAATTGAGCAAGAAATTATAGGACTCAGTGACGGAAGACTGAAGGAAGTCATGTTTGACTTCAATAAACTAGCTGAATGGGGGGCTGGAGCCTGACAGAGCCACCTAAGGACTCCGTTAAAGCACACAATTAAAGTCCATCCTCCAGCTCCGCTCTCAGGCCTGCCTCTCAAGATTCCAGACAGACACTGGGGGGTGGGTGTGTATTGTGTAAAAGCTCTGCTGATGACTCTCATGCAGAAACCTATTTTGGTAGGTTGGAGCAGCTCTGGAAACCCATGAGCAGGAAGACCTCCTTCTACACAGAAGATGAAGGCCAACAAACGCGATAGATAAGTAGCTCCCTGCCCTGACTGCATCTTCCAAACAACACGTTAAGTCAGACTTTCTGGGGGTAGGGAACAATGACTGTAGCAACATTTTGTAAAAGCTCCTCCAATGATTCTTATAAAACTGAGGTTTAGAATATAGCTGCTATAGGTGGGAGGTAACAGTTAACCGAGCCTTTGAAGAAAGAGTAGATGTTTCCTAGGTTGAAAGTTAAGGAATGAATAAAGGCACAGGGTTGCTGAAGCAAGTTGCACACTTGGAAAGAGAATGGGGTCCAGTGTGGGAGGATTTGGGATACAAGGAGGACAGGCTTCAAAGTCGGCTGGAATGGGGGCGTGAAGATGGTAAGGATGAACAAGTCTTCTTTTCCTTCAAGAAGCAGATTCTCCTTTAAGCCCTGTGACCCTGTAAGAAATTCTTAGAAGGTAGATAGGACAGGCTGATGTTTAATAACAATTCTGGTGGGGTGGGGATGCACTTCAGAGATAAGTAATAATGTCCAATATTTGTCTTAAATTTTGGGGGCCTGTGGAGCTCATTTTGCTTGCAGTTGTGATGTGGCTACAACCAATGAATCTCTGAAAATTATATGCCTGTTAGTCACAAAGATGATAATTATCTTCATGGTCCATGAAATGTCACAGATTGTCTACAAAATAAAAAGCAACGGGGTCCACTTCTCCCCTAAAATATCAGAGTATGAGGTTAAGTCTCCATTTTCCTGTGGAAGATTAGGGAGAAAAAGGTGATTTTAAGAATGCATACATAGCCTTCTGTGGTAGTTACATGATCTGTTGTCAATTTGCGACTTACGAGTGAAGGGTCACAGCTTGATGAACTCACTTGGAGGCACTAAGGCAGGACACAGGCTCACTCCCTGCGAGACATGCTTGCTGACAAGACACATGGAGCTACGCTAGAGCCCTGGAGCTGAAGGAGCCACGTGGAGAGCCCTGCCAGCACTAAGATGCTTCTACTGCCACTGGATCCACAAGACTTTCCACCTACTGGCCTGTGATCTTCTTGCATCTTTCGGTGCCATTGCATGTGTTGTGTGAGTTTGAAGAGGAATTTATAGCTTGGTATTGGTCATATGAGCTAATATCGGACTTAGGGACTTGATCTGGACTGGGGCTGGGATGTTTTCTCAATATTCAACTGCTATTGTGTATGAAGCTCTTCCTTATACACATGAGTGTCTATGAATTTGTTTCTCTAGTTTACCCAGACTAACACACCTTCTAACACAGGGATTAACCTCCACTACCACCACCATCAGGAGCCCTGGCAGCCTAGTGGTTATGTGTTGGGCTGCTAACCTCAAGGTCAGCAGTTTGAAAGCACAAGCCACCCCAAGGGAGAAAGACCAGGCTTTTTATTCCTGTAATAAATTAAAGTCTTGGAAACCCACAGGAGCAATTCTATCCTGTCCTATAGGCTTTCAGTGCATCAGTATTGACTAGATGGCAGTGAATTTGGTCTGGTTTGAGGTTGACCACTATCACCATGATTTTGTGACAGTTCAGGCAATATATATCTGTCTTCCTGATGTTGTGAGGTGTCATCAAGTTGGTTCTGACCCATAGTGGCCCTATGCACAACACTACCCTGTCCTGCGCCATCCTTAAAACTGCTCCTATGCTTGAGCCCACTGCTGCAGCCATGGTGTCGATCCATCTCCATGTGAGCCTTCCTCTTTTTCATTGTCTCTCCACTTCTTCAGGGGCTGGTCTCTCCTGATGAGATATCCAAAGCATGGAAGAGGAAGTCTTGTCAACCCTGCCTCCAAGGAGCACTCTGGCTGTACTTCTTCCAAGACAGATTTGTTTGTCCTTTTAGAAGTCCATGGTACTTTCAATATTCTTCTCCAACACCACAATTCAAATGCATTGATTCTTTCCATGTGAGGTCATGGAAAACAGCTTGAGTCAGGTGCACCTTAGTCCTCAAAGTGACAGCCTTGCTTCTCAATACTTTAAAGAAGTCTTGTGCAGTGGATTTCCTGAATGCAATGCATCTTTTGACCTCTTGACTGCTGCTTCCATGAGCATTGATTGTGGATCAAAGCAACATAAAATATTTGACAACTTCAACCTTTTCTCCATTTGTGACTTATTGGCCCAATATTGAGGATTGTGGTCTTCTTTACATTGAATTGACATCTTCTTTCTTTAAAAAAAAAAATCATTTTATTAGGGGCTCATACAACTCTTATCACAATCCATACATACATCAATTGTGTAAAGCACATTTGTACATTCAT
>NW_022103906.1:13075886-13096983 GCF_000313985.2 Echinops telfairi
ATTTGGATCACTTGTTGTTCCCTTTTCCCTGGTTTTGTTAACACCACCTCTTTTCCCCTCACCTCCCCCTCTCCCATGTCCCCCAGGAACTGTCGGTCCCATTGTTTTCTCTTCCAGATTGTTCATCCAGCCTATCTTATTTAGACAGAACTGTGGAGATAATAACATGCACAAAAACAAGAAAGAGCAAAACCAAGAAACTATGTACAACAAAACAGCAACAACAATAAACCACTGACAAAAAACAAATTAAAACACAACAAGAAAGAAAAGCTTTTAGTTAGTTCAAGGATCACTGGCTTATAGGAGTGTTTCCCAGTCCAGTCTGTTGGGGCACCACACCCTGGCCCCAAAGTCCACCTTCAGCATTCCCTGGGGAACTTACTGCTCCATTCCCTTGCTATTCCACTGCACTCCCCCAGTGCTTTGCCTCGGTGTAGCGGGATCAGATCGGGTGTAATTCCCACACTGTGTCTCTGGTGTCGTCCCCCGCAGGGCCATGGGTCAGTGTGGGGCATCACGTCTCGTAGTGAGGCTGGCCATGTGGTCCTCTCTGTGGACTGGCTGCTCTAATTGGGGTCCTTGTCCTCAAGGCAAGTCATATGTTTTGAGCTTTTTCATCTTGAACTAAAAAAAAAAAAAGATTGGGAATGCAATGCCTTCTGATAGAAATGTCATAATAAAATATTTTCCTCAAAATCCTTTTATAATTACAAACCCTTAAAAAATAATAATGGAGTCAGGGAATATTAAATTCTAATAGTAGATTCTTTACATTTAAAATTTTTAAGTGGGCACAATGAGAATGATAATAATGGTTTTATATTGTCATATAATTCTTTACCTTGATACTTTAAAGTACCTTGAAAAGATTAAGCAGAAGAAATACTAAAATGCTAGATGATAGAAATTCTTCAGGTTTAAATATTTAACTCAAGTGCAAATTTTTTAGCATATCCTTTAGAGTTCTCATATTTCCTTGTATCTAAACTTCACTTGAGAGAGAGAGAGAGAGAGAGAGAGAGAGAGGAGCAGCAGTTTCTGAACTGTGAAATGGGTTAATAAATAGTTATATTTTCCTTTTCTCTTTTCTTTTTTTTTTTTACTAACTTCTTCTATGCTTACTTCTTTCTCCATGCAATAAATCAAAAAATCAAACTCACTGCCATCGACTCGAATACTAACTCGCAGCCACCCCACAGGACAGAGTAGAGCTGCCCCACGAGGATTTCCACCGCTGGATATCTTCATGGAAGCAGAGTGCCATCTCTTCCTCCCCAGGAGTACCTGGGAGGCTCCCACCCCAGCCTTTTGCTCAGCAGCCACGTGCTTGGTCCCTGCACCACCAGGGTCCTAGTCTGCATTCACTCAGGTCCGAGCTTGAGTGCTCCAGTACAGGTTGGCAGCTGTGTGGGAGAGCAGCCTGGAGCGCTGCTTCTACAAAGGCAGCAGACTCCCACCCCCACCCCCACCCCACCCCCACCCCAGCAGTGCGGCTCTGCCTCCCGGGGTCCTGGGAGTGGGAATTCACAGTCAGCACCTAAAAACAGCAGACGAGGAGGGATCCATTTGACTTTCTTCAATTAATCAAAGTTGCTAAAGTATCATCTATAAACTTTTGAAACAAGTTTTCCAAATTAAAAATGTACCCACAGTGGTGCTATTCTCTGACGAAGTTTCTTACCTTGCATGCTGGGTATAATGGAAACCAGGTGAACTCTCTAGCCAAATAGACCTGAATTTAAATGCTCAGTTCACTGGTTATTGGTCACTTACTTGAAATTACCTTCACGGTCAAAACAGGGATCTTCCCTCCCTCTCCCCACCCCCCTGACCTGTGGTAAGATGTAAGAATAACGCATGTTACGCTCCTGCATGACATCTGCCATAGAGTACGTTTTACTTTCTCTGCTTCAGGTAATCAAATCAAATAAATAAAACCTACCCCAAACTTCTTACTCTGGGTCCTTCTTGCTAACTTCACTTTGTTTTACGTCAGAGCCACGTTCACGGAGGCTCAATCCCCAATGTGGAAGCCCGAAAACTGGTTTTTACTTCTGGTCTCTCAGCAGAGGACCTCCATCAACTCTCTCTCCTGTGGGAAATGCTACTCTTCTTTCAGAAGTCAGAATCTCAGAGGCATTTGAAAAAAGCAAATGAGGCCAGATGTGTTGCAATTTTTAAGACATTTAAGTAGGTGTAAAATATTTTACTAACATTTTTGTAATTTTACAGCATCAATATTTTATCAGAATAATTAATTTTGTTAAATAACAGATGCCCTTTATGAAAGACGAATGCTTTAATCAGCTGGACAGCAACCTAATCATGCCTTCTGACACCCCACGAAAGAGTCTCCCACCACAAGTTGCAGAGGGAGCACAGCCCAGTGTCTTAGGGCTTCCAGCCTCTAGAACTATGAGGCCACGCCTTTCTGCTGGTGAAAGTTGCATGGTTTGTGGTATTTTGTTATAGCATCCCTAGGACAAAGAGTAATCAAAGAGTAATGATTGTACAACTCTTCTTCATATGATTGAACCATTGAATTGATTCATGGATTACATCCCAGTAAAATAGTATTTTACAAAGAAGACACTTGATGAATAAAATGTGCAACAACTAGTTTAACATGAAGACTCTCTAAATGTGTAAAAAGGACTTAAAATTTAATAGCCCAATAACACAAACAGATATACACACCCACGTTCATCACAGCACTATGCAAAAAGATGGAAACAACCAAAATGTCCATCCATGGTAGAATGGATCGATAAACAATGGTACAAACACACAAACAATGGAACAGTATGGAGCATTAACGAGTAATGATGAATCTACAAAACCCTTCCTAACAAGGATACCTTGTGAAACTGTCCTGACAGCCCAGCATGGCTTGAAGCCTCAGAAAGCCGGGGGGCATGAAGCATCCTTGCTCCCCATGAGCAGTCTCTGTGGTCTGTATATACAATGACCATTCCATTTTTGACCTTTTGTGAGACCTTCCAAACCTTAGCACAGCTCAGGGTGGACAAGCCTAGGAATGACTCAGGCCAATCTTGTATGATTAGCAATTGAACTAGACACTAACTGTTTCATTGAAAATAAAACAGACCTTATTTTGTTCACACCTAAGTTTGAATTCTGTGATTAAAACTTAATACTTACACTCTTTTGTTTCACTTAGATTTTACTGTATTATATTTGAGGGACACATTCTTATATCTGTTTTTTCCTCTTTATGTACCCGTCTTAGAACTCATTATTTTTATTGTCCATTAAGAGGTTAAACAAATGCACCTAGTACATTATTCATTTCTTTGTTCTTTTCAGGAAGCTTGGTGTATTAGTCTGGGTACTTTAGAGAAACAAATCCACATTAACTCATGTATAAAAGACAGTTTTATGTAAAGGTTAAATGTGCATCAAGAAAATATCCCAACCCAGTGCTGCCCAAGCCCACATATCCAACATTAACCCATTAACCCATATGTCCAACACCAATCCACAAAGTCCTCCTCCATCTCACAAAACAGAGGCAACAATGCCGATTGGAGGAGGAAAGCCGAGTCAGTGAATGTGTAAGCATCTCAGCGCTGGCAGGGGTCTCCACACAGCTGCTCCAGCACCCAGGGCTGCACTGGGGTAGGTCCATGTGACTTCTCCTTGGGGATGTCTTGCAGGAAGTTAGCCTTGCAAGCTGGAGGAGGAACTGCTAAGACAGCTGCACCCTGGTGCGACCACAAAGCAAGAGACCTGAGAACTCGAAAGGCGAGGCTCACCAAACCGTTTATCCCTCCGTCCTTCAATGAACCCCACATGTGTTTATCGGCCAGGTTGGCACAATTAACTAACTCACTTGGTTATACTGATTTTATCTTGGGTGTTCAAAACTAATGGGGGAAAAGAACTGACAATCGACTCCTATAAAGATCAAACCCAAACCCAAACCCAACCCAATCCACTGCTACTGAGTTCATCCCAACTCATAGTAACCTTACAGCAACCTGTGAACACTGCAGCCTAGGGAGGCCGACAGGTGCCCTGGTGTTGAAGTGGTCACAGGTTGAGTAGCTAACCACCAAATCAACTACTAGAACCCCCCGCTGTTCCTCTGGAGAAAGACTGGACTTTCTATGCCAGCCAAGAGTTAGAGTCTTATGAAACTCACAGGGGCAGTTCTAGCCTGTCCTGCAGGGTCACTGTGAGTCAGAAACGACTCAATGGCAGTAAGTTTAGTTGGGGTTTGGGAGGGAAGCCTAAGGGGACAGTTCTACTTGTCTATTTGATGGCAATAGGTTTTGATTGTTCCGAACTATCTAATTTTTTTTTACTTCCTGGAGGAAATCTTCTCAAAGACATTCTAGTGTAAAGAAAACACTTGGGAGAAGGAATTGGAAACCATTCTCCCAGATGGCCTGTGACTCAGCCAATAGGAGGCAGACCAAACTGGCAGTAAGCAGTGAAAGCCATAGAAAGAGCTTTGAGACATTTATGCTTCTGTCAGCAGATGGCAAGTGCAATTTAATGTAGACAAACTAATAATTAATTGTGGAGCAAGGAGAGTGATCCAGTGATGTGTATGGGCAGAAAAATAATCCTCTAGCGCACAAAGCAAGAAAAGGATTTGAGGATTATTCTTGAAAAAAATCATTGAGACTATCATTCTAGTGCATAGCTCTGGGAACAAAGGCAAACACACGTTCAACAAAGTTAAAGTCCAGAAAGCTGGAGGGGGCACCTGGGATTTTGAAAAAAAAAAAGAAAGAAAGGACTGTTTGATCTAGTCAGGAATGCCATCGTGCCAGCAGTGATTATGTCAGAAGCTGATAGAAGAATGATAAAACCACAGCATCAAACGCATCCACTTATGTCAGCGGACACAAAGTCAAATGGCTTTAAGGACCAAGCAGGGAGGTAAACGGTGTGAAGCAGGCGTGGCAAGACATTGGAAATGGTGGATGACGATGGAGGGTGTAACCCCTGCAGAAAGACACACACACACACACACACACACACACACACACACGGAACTTGCTGGAAATCTGTCTGCCCAGTTCAGCTCCTTAGTGACCAATGTAGATTCCTGACTTAGAAAAAAACAAAGAAAAAAAATTGAGCCTCTCTTCTGCTTCTTCCTCAGTCCAAGAGTGCTGGGAGGGCAGGGCTGTGTCTCATCCAAGCTGGTACCCTTCACTAACAGAAGTCTGTTGCTTTTGCCCAAGGAGCATCTGTCTGAAATGTTGAAGGAGCTCTGTGCTCAACAGAGCAGACAAGGAATGTGACTGTGCTGTGCCTGATACTCACAGGTCCTCTGTCCAAACCTGGATGCCCAGGAGAGTTCATGTGTGAGCTCAACATGCCAGTTCTGTGCACACCCCAGTCTCCACGCACTGGACTTGCCCTCGGGGTGTGCATTGCTGCGATGCTGTGTGTACTGTCCATGTGCTCTCTTCCCTTTGGCCTTCCCTCCAAGTGTGGCCTTTCTAAGAAGCGTCTTCTCTTCCTTGTTTGAGCATTGCATAAAAGGAGTTTTTCAGTTTTCCTGTCTTCTCGGCCTGGTCTGTCTTGTGTTTCAGCCTTTCCTTTTTATAACTAGGCTACCCACACAAAACAATAAAATACAATAATGGGAACAAAACAATCTCAATGAATTCTATCCTCAGAAGTGCAGTATTCTGTTGAACATCTCATTCCTTCAAACAGCACACTTCTTTCCTTTTCTGGCAGGCAATAGTTCTAAAATAGATTCTTAGTTGTTTCACCATTAAGAAATACTTTCAGCCAGTTGTAGTGTTTCTTTGTGATTTTTAATTCTGCATAATTAGATAGGTGTAAAAGAACCTGCATAGCACACGTAGATGCAAATTTATGAAACGTGCTTTTGAGAGGAATACCTGTGACTCCGTCTCTTCACTTCAGAACGACAGCATTGGAGCTATGAGTGAAGGTCCTGTCTTTTTCTGACTGTTTCTTTGATCCTTGCTGATTCTGCCTGCAGAGCATTATGGAATGAGCATCAGCTATGACCGTAATGCTAGGATGCACAAGGCAACGATTTGGCCAAATCGGAAAATAAGACTCTGGGTTGTTTCTTACATCTGTCACCTCTTCTCCTTCCCAGATGCCACTGCTGTGGCACAGGCCCCGAGGAGCTCATGTACAACATAGCAATAGCCACCTCATTTGTCACTGTCTCCACTTTACCCAAAGGTGAACTGGGAGCTGGATTGTAGGCAGGGGCATCATTCTATAAGAGGCGTAAAAGTAGTTGACTCAATCAGAACTATGGTTCCAATGAACTCAGATTTCTTAAAACTCCAAATAGCTAGCAACATGTGGTTTGGTCCTATTTAGATGCAGTATTAGTTTCCCACTGCTGCAGGACAGATTACTTGAAATGTTGAAGCTGAAACAGCACGCATCTATTAGCATATGATTCTCATGAGGCGGGAGATTGGGCACAGATTAGCTAGGACCTCTCTCAGCACCTCCTACAGCTGTGATCAAGATGTTGGCTGGACTGTGTGTTCAGATGGAGGCTCGAATAAGAAAGAATCCACTTTCATGTTCACTGTGGCTGCTGGAAGAGTTCACTTCCTTGCAGCTGTCTAGTCCTGTGTAAAACAGAGGCCCTAGCTTTTTACTAGCTGTCAGATAGTTCAAGGTTGTGCCCAACTCCTGGAGGCTATCTGCAGTCCTTTGCCACTTACTTAATCTCTAGCTCGTCTGTGAACACAGGTCTTACATCCTGTCACGTAAACCTTTCCCATTTCTATTGGTTTGAAGCATATCACAGGTCTCACTCTCACTCAAAGGTCTAAACTTGGGCTTTGACCCAGTTCAGACAAGAATGGGGCTCTTGTTAAAGTAGAAATTCTGATTCAATATATCTGGGGTGGAAATGCAAATGCACAGCAAGGGATCTAAGAAGTATGAATTGCCTTGAAGTCCTGATCTGAACACCAGCAGGTAGAATCATTGGGGCTCATCTTAGGGATTGCCTTCCACATACACTTAGGTCGATAGTGCTTTGGAAAAGAGTTTAAAAATGTTAGTCACACAGATATGTTCTGTTAATTTTTTTACACCAAAAATTATGTATGAACTGAAGTTCGCATTCTGCTGGGAAAAAAAATAAAACAAAGAAAAATATGCAATTTGGGAAGAGTGACATATCATCTAAATTAAAAACCTTTCAATGTGCTCCCTAGAAGGGCTCAACTTTAGATAATCATAAGATGGAATTGCTTTGGGGGAAAGTATTGTATGAGAGAAAGAGAAAATTATTATTTTGCCAATTCTTAAAAGAGAATTGATTCCGTTTGGAGTAGGAAAATCTCATTTGTTTCCAGATACACTTTTTATCAAAAGAAACGACCTTTTCCCCCATCTCTGATAAATACACATTGAGGCCCCATACCACCCCCACTCCCCTGCGGGGACTCCACAGGTTCGAAGAACAGTGGTTCATGAGTCAGCCCTGGGCACCTATGGTTGACTTCTGCTCTAGAGCCCCCAGCATCAGGAGAGTTCTTTGTCTAAAACACCAAGATGTGACCCCTTTTCTGATTTAAACAATGAGCCCCATTTACTTCACCATCTTCCTCTCTCTTCCTCACCTTTCAGCCCTCCATGCCGGAAACACACTGAGCAGTCATAGCCCTCCTGTCCCTTTTTCTCCCTGCCTCTGCACCTGCCGCACCTTCTACCTGGCACATGCTAACGCCTTCTCTTTGGAATTCCTTGGGACTGGGCATGAGGAGGTTGAAGTGTCTGGTCTGTTTACTCCTGGATTCCTTTACAGTGCCTGCCAAGTGTACTTCACACATATTGGTTGAATAAATCAGTCTCCAATTCCTCGGATTTGCAATGAAGAATCGGATGAAATGATGGTTTCATATGGCTCTATAATTTTTAAAATCATGATATAGGTTAAAACAATGTTGAATTGCAGACAAATAAGTTTAAATGTGCCATTGTTGTTATTGTTCGGTGCTGTGGAGTTGGCTCTGACTCATAACAACCCCGTGTGACAGCAGAACGGCCCCATGGGATTTTCTTGGCTGGAAGCTGTACAGGAGCAGATTGTAAGGTCTTGCTTCTGCAGGTCCTCTGGGTGGGTTTGAACCACTACACTTTTTGTTAGCAGCTGAATGCATCTCAAAAACAAAACAAAACAAAACAAAAAACTTCACTGCCATCAAGTTGACGATGACTCACAGTGACCACCCCATGGGTTTCCAAGACGGTAACTGTTTACTGGAGTAGAAAGCCCCGTCTCTCTCCCGAGGAGTAGCTGTTGGTTTCGAACTGCTGACCTTGTGGCTCGTAGCCCAACGCATAACCAACACACCTCAGAAATTCTAAATCCTACAAGAGTTCAGAGAAAGAAGGTGTCATTCACTCTAGGCTGGAGTAGTCAAGGAATTTTGGGGGGCTGGGGGACTGGGTGATGTAGGATTTCAAATAGCTAAAAAGATTAGAGTGATTTGGTAGCATGGCAGCTTTCTTATGTGGGTCTACAATGCCAGTTTACTATCTGCATTTCTCTTGGCGACCTAGAGCTGTCAACTGAAGTGAGTGGCTTGAAATCACAGCCCTTTATTTTCTCACAGCTCAGCAGGCTAGACGCCTGAGTTCAGGGTCTGGCTTTAGGGGAGGTCTTTCCCAGTCTATGTCAGCTTCTACTACATGCCAGCAAGCCTTGGATTTCTTGGGCTCCTAGACGCATCAGCTAGTGTGTCTGTCTTCACATGGTGTCTCCCTCTGTGTCCCTCTGTGTCCATTTTGCTCAGGGTACAACTCAGAAGTTTAGGACCCACCGACTATGGCATAACCCCATTAACATAACAAAAAACCTCTGATGTCAAATAAGTGCAGGGGTTAGAGTTTCAACCTATATTTTGAGAGCACACAATTCTTGAACACCAGCTGAGCTGTCAAGAGGAGGAGAAAGGCTTTGGGAGTGAAAAATCAAAAACACAATAGCAGCTCAGAACCCCCAAGAGAGGCATGCACAGGGCGTGCGAGGTGATGAGGACCGTTTCCTGATTACGTCAGAGAGTATGTTCCGGCCAAGCGGGAAAACTAGTGGCGATGTAGATTGGGATGAAATTATAGAAGATCTGAGAATTAGGGGGTGTAGTTTGGATTTGATACCATGAGATAATAATGACACAATATTGGGACATTATAAATTTTTAAGACCGTATTCTAGGTTTATTAGTTAGTTGATGGCAGGCAAGCTGGATAAGAGAATAATGTTAGGGAGATTAGTTACGAGGGAATTTCAACTTGAGTAAAAGATGGCTCCTTACATCTCTACATATCCCTATGATTTAGCAAGCATGCTATATTCCTATAAGAGAGGTTCTTAAAGCAAGGCTTGGAAGAAGGTGGGGTAGATAGTAATAATTCTATTTTACATAAGAGAGAACTGAGTTGAAATCTCAAATTTGTCCAAAATTATATATTATATATTATAGCTGGTAAATGATGTAGTCGGAACTCAAATTTACTTTCTTATTAACCTCCAAACCCAATATTCCTACCATTAAGAAGCAGAAAAGAAAAAGAGATTCAAACACAGAAAAGAAATAATCTACATAAGTTAATAATGCATCTGAAGCAGTATAATGTAGTGGAAAGAGCCTTGGCCCGTATGTCAAGGAACTTAAATCCTAATCCTGACATGCCTATGAACTATTTATTGAATTTCTTTTAAATTTATTTATTTAATAAATGTCTTCTAGGTCAGCTTCCTTTCTCTTATCTATAAAAGGGTTGGATTAGACCCTTCTGAAATTCCTTTTTGGCTCATTGTCCTTTGAGATTAGGAGTTGGAGATTTAAATGACCAAATGAGGCTGGTATCATGGCATTAAGAAAGGCAGAGGGCTGAGTCAATTTCAGGGTTAGAGATGATGAGTTTATGGTTGCACATCAGAAAAAATTAGAGGGGGTTGTAAATAGACTAATACTCTACCCCTCAAAGATGCCAATATCCTAATGTCCAGACTTTTAAAATGTTAACCATCTGGTAAAATGGACTTAGAAGATATGAATAAATTAAGAATCTTGAGATGGGGAGCTTATCCAAGATTATCTGGGAGGACTCATTTCTTTCACAAGAGGCCCGACAAGTTGTGTTAGTCTGGAGACTAGAGAAACAAATTCATAGAGACACTCATACATGTATAAGAAAGAGCTTTATATAAAGAGCAATTGTACATTAAGAAAACATCCCAGCCCAGTCCAGATCAAGTCCATAAGTCTGGTATTAGCTCATATGTCCAATAGGAGTCTGTAAATTCCTCTTCAGACTCACATAACACATGGAATGACTTCAAGTGCAGGAAGATCACAGGACCCTGGGTGGAAAGTCTTGTGGATCCAGTGGCAGTAGAAGCATCTCAACACTGGCAGGGCTCTCCACATAGTTCCTTCAGCTTCAGGGCTCTAGCGTAGCTCCATGTATCTTGTCAGCAATCATGCCTCGCAGGGAGTGAGCCTGTGTCCTGCCTCCAGCGAGCTATTGATCTCCTTAGTGCCTCCAAATGAGTTTATCAAGCTGTGACCCAATTGGCAGGCTAGAATCTACCCCTCCACAAATTGACACCAGATTATGTAACTACCACACAAGTGAAAGAGGCAGGCAGATTCAGAATCTGAGTGGGAGATGCCATTCTGGAAATAGAGATTGGAATGATGCAAATGATGGCTTTGAGAGGTCATTAGCCAAAACATTCTAGCAGTAAGGAAATGGATTCTTCCCTGGCAGGAACAGTTCTGGCAACACCTTGGTATTCACTCAGGGTCTTTGTTAGCTAGCTAGTGATGTCTTAACATGAAATATCACACATGAGTGGCCATATAGGACATAGTAAATTTATTTTTTTCACAATTCTGGAGTCTTGAGTTCTGAATTTGGAACATCAGCTTTAGGGAAAGATATATATTTAATTGTCTCTTTTAGTTTCTAGTACCTGCTAGAACTTGCTGGCGCTCCTAAACTTGTAGATGCGTCTTCACATGGCATCTCACTCGGTGTGTGTCTGTATCCATTTTATACAATTTATAAGACACACTCAGAAATTATTAGGTTTAGGTCTCCGCTCCTCTGGCATGACCTCATTAACATGAAACGAAGACTGTTGTTTTCAAACAGGGCCATATTAACAAGTACAGGGGTCAAGACCTCAACAGAACCCTCTGGGGGACACAGTTCAATCCAGAACACCCAATGAGATCAGTTTGCACTTTAGACTTGCACAATTGTAGAAGCATAAATCTGTGTTGTTTTAATACACAATATTTGTGGTCTTGTCGACTTCAGCCAAAGGAAACTAATACAGAGAGCAAATACAGAAGGAGGAAAATAATAACCATTTAGCATCTACTGTGCAACAAGCAAGGAGGGGTAATAACCTACAGTTCAGAAGTTTCATCCTACCAGCTGCTCTGAGGGAGAAAGATGGAGGCTTTCCATTCCCTTAAACACTTGCAGTCTTGAAAATCAGAATGGACTTGAGAGCAGTGGGGTTTCCTCTTTGGGGAGTTAGCTCGTGGAACTCGTTACTTTTAGTTAAACAACAAGGTAGAGAAAAACCACAGTGGGCTCAAGAAGGGTTTTTAATCGACTGACATTAGAAAAGAAATACACATGTACCTGAACTTGTCACTGAAATTCTGTACATGCGTGCACAATCCTCGCATATTCAAGCACTTCCCCCAAACGTTTATTGCCTTTCTCTTCTCCTGGCCCCTATTACACCATTTCTCCTCCCACTGCCACCCCGCTATAGGTAATTACTTTGTTTCTTGGCAATTTTTTTCCAGGGGTTGCTTCATCAAATGCAAGCAACTAGAAATATATTACTTTATTCCTCGCTCTTTCAGAAAATGTAGGCTGCTCTATTAATGATGGTGCTACACTTTTTTTGATAATAAAGCATATTGCAATTCTACTTTTAAAAAGTTATCATTGTTTAAACATTGCTGCAAATAATTCTGTTTTGTGAATATATCATAGTTTAACTAGTCTCCCTTCATGTTGATCTTGGGTATTCCTTCCCCACCTGCCCCACCACCCTCTTTTGGCTGTTATAAACAATGCTACATGAATAACCTTGTATACTTGAATTTCTGACATGTGCACAGTTATCTTAGGGCAAAATCTCATAAAAGGACTTGGTGTGTGTTTTGAATTGAATTGGTTCTCCAAAAAGATATGTGTTGAAATCTGAACCCCTGTACCTATAAATGGAGTTCTGGGGCTAAAAAAACACACACCCAACAACACAGTTAATCCTTTGACTACTAACCAAAAGGAACTTTGGAAGAAAGACCTGGCAGTCTGCACTCAAAAGTTCACAGCCTTGAAACCCCTGTGGAGCTTGCTTCTACTCTGTACACAGGGGCACCATGAATTGGGTGTCCTCCACAGAAACTGGGTTGATTCGGGTGGGATATTTGTAAATATAATCCAGTTTGAAAACAGGGCTTTTCTTTTGTTATATTAAGATCATACCAAAATAAGGTGGGTCCTAAAACTCGTCACTTCTACGTTATGAAAAAGAATGGACTAGACACCAAGGCATCATATGCAGACGGATGGATCTACAAGTCCAGGAAGGCTAACTGGCAGAGGCGGATACAGATATAAACCATGCCCTGAGTTCAGACTTCTAGCCTGCTAAACTGTGAGAAAGTATATTTTTTTCTTTAAGGCCGTCCATAAGTCTTGCTAGGGCACCACGAGGTAACTGAAACACGGTGTCAGCCGGCAGATGCATTTGCCATTTGGGTGGAGATTGTATCCGTTTGCACCACCAGATGCCGGTGAGCTGATGCGCACTTACGGCAACCCCATGTGTGTCACAGTAGAGCTGCCCTTCAGGGGGTCTCAAGGGCTGCTCTTTAGGACGTGGATTTCCAGGCCTTTCTTCCAAAGTGCCTTTGGGCAGACTTGAAGAACCCACATTTTGGAAAGCAGCTAAGTACATGAATAGTTTGCACTATTCCTCCGTTTTGCACCATCAGTAGCAGTTTATGAGCGTGCTTGCCACAGCTTCAATTATTGTTATTAAGTTAACTTCCATTCTTAACATCAAATATAGACCTGTCGCTTCTTGGGATAATAGTTTCTCTGAATCTGCTGCTGTTGTTAGTGGGTGTCACCAAGTCCACTTCCACTCAGTGACCCATGCGACAGGGTAGAATTGCCCCTAAGGTTTCTAGAAAGCTGACCTCCAAGCCAGCCTTCCACGGAGCCACTGGGTGGCTTTAGACTGCCATGTCTTTCATCACCAGCTCGGTGCTTAGCCCCTGTGCCGGCCCCACTGCACTATTCAAGGAAGTCCTTTCCCTAGGGAAGGTAGATACAAGGAACAAAACCAAGGAGACCAATAGCTGCCTACTATTTTTGAGGCTTTATTCAGGCTTGAATAGGAAACTCAGGTGAAGACTTATATAAGGGAGCCCCTGTCTAATGTTTTTGCTAGGGGAGATCCCCTGAATGGAGTTCAAGTGTTTCATCTCATAGATAAGTAACGTCATAGCATTATGACAGGGAGCTTCCTGACGAACACGGTGGCCCTCACTTCATTTAGAGGTCCTAATAGTGCCTAGCCCAGGGCGATGGCGGGGTAAGTGGAGTAGGCTTCCGAATTAAATTTATCTTGATTTGACTTTATGGCTCCCTGCCCTCCCAAAGGTGTGACTCTGGCTCTGTCGTGTGACAGATCTGAGGCTGTTTACTGGACCATAAAAATGAGGATAAAAATCCCCATCCTGCTAGGATTGTGATACAATTAAATTGAATAAAGTTTGGGAGAGTGTCTGATCCATAATAACATTCACCCTTGTGTCTCCTGTCTCCCCCTCCGCCACCTGAAAATAGCCAAGAAGTGGGAGAATAACTCCAAGGACCTCTGTTCTTGGGAAAGAAGATCTCAAATTCAGCATCTTTTCTCGAGACACCTTTACCCACCCTCAACAGGACAAAGACAAATCATCAGGTTGAGGAAGACCACCAATCAGCAGGAGGCTACAACAGTGTCCAGAGGTTTGATGGCCCCGTGGCTTCTTAAGACCCATAGCCATTGAATTGATGTCAATTCATGGCCACCCTGTACAGGACAAGGGGAAAGCTCCTTAGGGTTTCTGAGACTGTACATCACCTTTAAAAATCTTTATTGAATTGAGTAAAGGTGTGCAGGGCAGATCATCCATTTTGCATTCAACATTCATATACCTTGTTTCTTCTCATTCACTGCAATCCCTTCCATGAAACCTTGCGCTGCTGCACCCAGCTTTCTCCCTGTTTCCTGTCTCCATTCCTCCTTTCCTAACCTTTCTGAACTTTGTCCTGGGGTGGATCCTACCCTTCTGATCTCCAAGGGTCAGCTATTCTAAGGCATGCACACATCAGTAGTGTTCCTGTCTTACAGCCCTAACTATTGTTTAGCTGAAAATGGAACGAGAAGGGCACTTTCAGTTCCAGGCCCAAATGGGCAATCAAGGACAAGAGCCCGTGAATCTTTATGGGAGCCTACAGCTTCGTCTTTTCCTGAGGGGTGGCTGGTGGGTTTGAACTGCAGACCTCATGATTAGCAGTCCACTGCTGAAGCCATGGTGTCACTAGGGACCCTTGTAGCTAATTATAGTCTACAGGAAATAATCAGGTCATAAGTGGCAGTAGCTTAATTCGTCACTGTCGCTGACAGGACTACAGAAGTGAGGAAAGGACTGGGCTGGGCTAAGTACACACTGCCGATGAGAAAAGTTGGCAGGATTGGGTCTGGGCCCTCCTGCTACCTACTTGATGGTTGGGGTCTGATTCATGACCATGTGGTCCACGCACCCCAAATTACAGATGGCAGGCAAATCATTCAGGGTACATACAGGCAAGTCTCCTGCGGACAAGACTGCCCCTCCTTGGGTTGGCTGTTGTTAGGTGCCTATGAATCATTTCTACATACACTAGAATGAAACACAGCCCAGTTCCCTATCTTCCTCAGAATTGTCATGCTGTGACAGTAGCACATGACAATTCTGGGGAAGATGAGGAACTGGCTACTGTTGTAGCCACTGTGTCAACTCATCTCATTGAGTTAGCTCCTTTTTCACTGGCTGTCAAACTTAATACTGTTCCAGGGATTGGTCCCTCCCGATACCATGTTCACCCTCATCTCACCATCCTTGCTTACTTCCAACCAGGACTGCCCTTTAGGGTTTCCAAGACTGTACATTTTATGAGAGTAGACAACCTTATCCCTATCTAGGGTTTCTGAGACTGGGTATCTTTATGGAAGCAGGCAGCCTCATCTTTATTCTGTTGAGTGGCTGGTGGGATTGATCCATAGACCTTGTGGTTAGCAGCCCAATGTTTAATGCATCGTAGCATCTTAGCTCCTTTTGGGAGTTGCAATTTACTTTCAAGCACACTCTGACTGAAGACAAAGCTGTCACGTTGCTGGTTAAGGGGCAGACCGAACTCATATAGGGGTTTGAATTTATGTCAATACTAAAAACAGAATATGGTTGCCACTGTATACTATAGCCTTCCATAGAGGTGCTTTGAAATTTAAACTCAAATACATCTCTTAATAGCCAACTTTTGTCATAAGTTCTAGGTATGGAAGCTGTCATAATTTACTCATAGAAGAGAGCTATTTACTATTTTTTAATATGCAAATCCAACAATTTGTTATTTGGCTTACCAAATAGGCACAGGTATAGCAGGTGCTTAAGTTATTAACTGATAGGACTAACCAAAGCAGGTGTCTTTTAAAAACTGTTCTTTTAGAAACAAGCACACAAAAACCAAAGGTCCCTGAGAGGCTTGGAGTGTTTCCTTAAGAGGCTCATAAAAGTTACCTTTTAGCATATGTTCATCCCAAGGTCAAATCACCCAAAAAAGCTGAGCTTTCTGTCCTGTATGCTCCCACAGTATAACACATTTCCTTTCTTCCCCCCCCCAGTAATTCATTGAAGAATTCCAGAGTCTTATTTATCAGTGAGTTTCATGAAGGTTTAGAACAGTAGTTATGTTAGTCTGGGTATTTCAGAGAAACAAATCCATAGAAACTCATATATGAGAGAGTTTTATATAACGGTTAAGTGTACATCAAGAAAACATCCCAACCCAGTGCTGCCCAAGCCCACAAGTTCAACTATAATCCAATGTCCGACACCAATCCACAAAGTCCTCCTCCATCTCACAAAACACACACTATGACACTGACTGCAGGAGGAAAGCTGAGTCAGTGAACATGTAAGCATCTCAGCGCTGGCAGGGGTCTCCACACGGCTGTTCCAGCACCCAGGGCTGCATCACGGTAGGTCCATGCGGCTTGTCCTCGGGGATGTCTTGCAGGAAGTGAGCCTTGTGGGCTGAAGCAGGGAAGTGGCTAAGGCAGCTGCACCCTGGTCCGACCGTCACAAAGCAAGAGACCAGAGAACTCCAAAGGTGAGCCTCATGGAGCCATTTATCCTTCCGCCCATCAGTTAACCCCAAATGTGTTTATCGGCCAGGTTGGCACAGTAAACTAACTACCTCAGTGGTTCTCAACCTTCCTAATGCCGAGACCCTGTAATATAGTTCCTCATGTTGTGGTGACCCCACATAAAATTATTTTTGTTGCTACCTCATAACTGTAATCTCGCTACTGAATCTGGCAACCCCTGTGAAAGGGTCATTCAACCTCCAATGGGGTTGCGACCCACAGGTTGAGAACCACTGGTTTAGAACATGCAGTATAGCGCTTTTAGAGGGCTTTAAGGGGTAAAATTGAGTTTCCTGCAAAATTAGTTCCTTTATTTTACCAAGATTTATTGAGTGTCCACTATATGTGGCATACATGGCATGCTCTTGACTGTTAACTTAAAGATTGGCAGTTCAAACTCACCTTGGTGCTTCGGAAGAAACACCTGGCAATCAGCTTCTACCTTGACTACTGCGAAGACAACTCTATAGAGCAATTCTACTTTGTAGCACAGGGGGCAACTAGAGGTCAATGTGCTTTGTTTCTGGTTCAGCATTATGCTAAGTGCTGGCCTGGAACAACTAACAGGAATAGCACCAACGTTGTAAGTGAAAAGATACAATTCGTCTCACAGTCCAAATGTATGATAACTTTACAAGGAGTCTGCATGATTTATTTATTCTCATTGTGATTCATTTTAATTTTAGAATCCCTGCGTTCTACAATGAACCCTTCCCCACAAAAGGCCAAATGAGAAGAATGCTGAAATGCAAACCAGAAACCACTTGACAAAACTGAGGATCTTACAAATCTACTTGAAACTTCAATTCTGGTAAACACTTTGATTCATAATCTCCTTGGTCAACCTTATGGAGGAATATAATTTACTTCGCTAATTTCACTCCTAGATAATGTTCTTTCAGGGCAGAGAGAAACAGGAATCATAAATACTCCATTGCCGCCTGCTTTTGTATCTCATTTCACAGGCTTAGAGGAAATATATTTAAAAACACAAATTAATTGCATCTATTTCCTAGAAGCACTTAAAATGTGCTCTTTTATTAAGCGTATGATGGAGTGAATATGTTTTGCATAAAGCAAGGCTGTGGATTTTTAGGGGCCAACGTGTAAACTGCCATGGATGGAATTCTGTCCCTCTCAAAGGCATGTCACTTTGATCACCCAGGATTCTCAGTGGTTAGGCAGCTACACAATGATGTAGCTTGTAGTTGTGTTATGATGTGTGTGGCAATTACATAATGCTGTGATCAGTCCCAAGATCTGACCTGATGTTGTGATTGTCCTCCATTTTGGTGTGCTATAAATCTTGACCTATTAACAAAAGGAGTCCTGGTGGTATTGTTGGTTAAACAGTGGACTGCTAACCACAAAGTCAGCAGTTCAAATACACCAGCCACTCCAAGGATGAAAGAGGAAGCTATCTGATCTGCTCCCACAGTTTTGGTGCACATACTTTGGGCTTGTTACTCGAGAGACCAACCCCTAGAGAAGGATAGCATGCTCAGTCAAGGAGAGGTCAACAAAAAGGAGGAAGGCCACCAAGGAGCTATACTGCTGCAGTGTCTTGCCATTCTGGCTGTCCTTCCAAGATAGAGTTGACTGTTCGGAAAGTCATGGTGTGTTCAATATTATTTATCAACATCATAATTGAAACGCATCAATTCTTCTTTAGTTTTCCAAATTACTTGCCTATCTCTTGCATAGGTAAGAGGCAATTAGAAATACCATGACTTGATTCAGGTGCACACTAGTCCTGAAGGTGACGTATTTGTTGTTTAACCCGGTAAGGTGGCTTTTTGCAGCAGATTTGTCCAATCTATCTTTGGTTTCTTGACTGCTGCTTTCAAGGACATTAGTTGTGCATAAGTAGCATGACATTTCTGACAACTTCCATGTGTTCTCCATTTATCTTGATGTTGCTTATTGGCTCAGTTGTGAGGATTTTTGCCTTATGGTGAGATTTTAGTAATGCCTACTAAAAGCTGTTTTCTTTGATTTTTACCAGTGCTTCAAGTCCTCTCTGCTTTCAACAAGCAATGTATCCCCACACATTCCATGTTGTTAAGGAGTCTTCCTCTAATCCTGATGCATTCATCTTCATACAGTCTAGCTTCTGGCATTCTTTGCTTAGCATAGATTGAATAAGTATGGTGAAAGGATGCGACCCTGATGCACACCAGCAGCAGTTACCAATGATTTAATCTTTCCTGGTGGCCTAGTGGTTACTCATTGGGCTGCTAACTCCAAGGTCAGCAGTTCAAAGCCACCAGCTCCTCCTCGGGAAAAAGACCTTTCTAATCCTATAAAGAATTACATTTTCAGAAACTCGCGGTGGCAGTTCTACTCTGTCCTACAGGGTCACTATGAGTCAGAATTGGCTGACAGCAGTGAGGTTTTGCTTTTTTAAAAAATGTCATTAAAACATTAGGCGAAAGATGAAACCTTCTACTCCTGTACACAGTTACAGTCTCGAGAATCCATGGGAAGTTCTACCTTGTTAAATAGGGTCTCTATGAGTCAGAATTTATTTGATAGCAGCAGTGAGTTTGGTTTTTTTTGTTTTGATCTGACCAGGTCAAAATGCCATGAGTTTAGATGGACAATCATGGTCAATTCTCTTAGTTACTTTTTCATAGGAGGTACTGCTATCTTCCCTATTATAACAAAGAGGAAACTGATGACTAAAGAAGTTAACTATCTTGCTCACAGCCACATTATGATTTTATTGGAAATGGGATTCAAATTTGGGCAATCCACTGTCCTATGTTTTTGCCTTTCTAAGAACTATTAAGTCACCCTCAGTAAACAAACAGACTCTCAACTATATGCAGAAATAGTCTGTATATGCGGACTATAATTTTTACTACCACAGGAATTACGGTGCTTATGTAATAGTATGGAATAAAAGAATACATTATGTGACTTGACTCCAAACGTAGAATTACTTCCCCCACACCCCACCCCATGAAAGGGCTGGGTAAAGTGCTCTCTGGCTATTCTCTCAGAGGTCTCCATGTTTTACCTTGGCAAATACACGCATGAAAAGTGGGTCCAAGAATGCGGTGGCACTGTTTAGCTTGCCACTCCCAGTCAAATAATCACAAACATCAAAATACCAGTACTGAAAATTTCAAAGGCTTTTCTGTCCCTGGCATCTCAATTATGATCTAATTTGTCCTCCCAAATTTACTGGCATTATTAGAAGATTTTATTGAAGAGAGGAAAAGAGGCAGAGTTAGAAAAAGGTAAAAGACATTAGGAAGTTCAATTAGAAAATCCATTGAGAAAACCTCTCTTTCTCTTTTAACTTTAGAATGTTGTTTTACCTGATCAGTAAAAATTATAACTATAAAATTACTTTCCTGGACTCAAATATACTTTCCCTGGTATATCATTGTAATTCAAATCCATTCAGTGCTGCTTCACTTTTGTAATTTGTTACCTAAGCTTAAGAGTGTACCCTACACCTATTTTAATGATATAGCACATTGATAATGTTTTCACTCATCTAAAGGTATGTTTGCTAACAGAGCCTTAGCACCACAAGAAATTCCGAAATGGCAGTCCTAGCACATTTAAATAGCCTAAACAAGTAATTGATATCACTTAAATCTTGGCTAGCTCTGAACTGTCCAGATTAAAGTCACAAGAATTTAAAAATTGCATTCTTAAAAATAAAGTTGGTAGAAATGTATTTCAAAAGCCACCCCCCCAAAAAAAATACCAAACCACACTCAAGGTCACAATATGCCAGTTCAACCTTTGCTCTAACATTTATGACATAATCAAGCTAAGTTTTAGCTAGCGTTTACCTGGGTTTTTCTTAAAGTAATACTGGAAACTTCATTACAAAAGATGAAGTCTGTGATTAAAAATCTGAGGGTCAAGAAAAGCAAAAAGAGGAGAGGTATGTAAATACAAGTGAGAACTAATAGATTATTTATGGGAATCTAAATTGCCATCTGATTTTTAAAGACCCTCCAATTAAGATAAGAATAAGAGAGAAATTACAAGAGTGAAATAAAAGAAACAGCCCCAGAGGTGAGGCACAGCCATTTTGAAGGGGGGCAGTCTAACTACACAATGAGGTCATCCTATCTTCCGGAAGTGACACGTAATCACCTGCTTTGCACTAGCTCCGCCCCTTCCCTCAGAGGTCCCGCCCCTCCGCCAGCGGCAGGGAGGGTGTTAGGGGGCGTTTCTCCAAGAGGAAAGCTGTGAGCTGCGACGCTGAGGAAGGGGACCCCAAAACGTCTGGCACTGCCCCCTCCAGGGATCACCTTGGACCGCTTCACTCGGGCCAGCGGGATTCTGAAACGCCGAGGGGTCAACCTGATGGGTTTCGGGGTCAACGGAAGAGGGGAAGGGGAGCCCTGGCGGGGCGAACCCCCCGGCCCCCCGCCCAGCAGCTGAGGCACAGGAGGGCGGCCATCTTGGCCGGGAGGGTAGGGCTGGGGAGCGGCGGGCGCCGTGCGATTGGGGGGCTCGCCCGGAAGTGACGCCAGCTACCCGGAAGCGGAGGGGGTTCCCTGGCCCACTCCCCCCTCGTTCGTTTGCTCCCCCGCTTCCTCCCCGCCCCCCTTCCTCTCC
>NW_022103906.1:13097978-13120752 GCF_000313985.2 Echinops telfairi
GGGGGGGGCTGCTGCGGTGCTCCCCACGCAGGAGTCGTGCCCGGGGGTCTTGAAGGATGGATGTGCCTTGCACGTCCCTGGGCGTCGCAAGAAGGCTGGGGTTGGCGCTGTCGCCCTGGCCACGCCTTTTGGCCCGGGGAGGCCCGAGTCCTGCTGTTTGTCTAGCTTCATCTCGGGTTCACACTTAGCGCAGCCTCATCCCCTTTTGCCCGCCACCATCTCTGTAGGGTTTCGTTTCTCTGTTCTGGCTGCCCCCCTTTCTGCCACCTCCGCCCCCACCCTCCCCTCATCCCCAGGTAATCAACCGTTAGCGCTTTTTATCTGCACCCCGGCTCGTGTCCTGAGGGGAACCTTTCCACCATCCGGTTTGCACTCTGTTTTGTGCCCCTGGAGGCATCTTCCCCTGGTTTCCCTCTGCAGTGGCCTGTGTGGGGCCCTGAGAAAAACCCTTGCTGCCTCTCCTTTGAGTGCTCCTTTATCCCGCCCCCCTCCCCCTCCTCTTTCCTGCAATCCCATCCCTGCAAATGCCTCCAAGCTGCTGCCCTCCGGGAAGGAAAATGACTTTTTCTTTTTCCTTTTTGCCCCGATGAGAGAAGTACCTTTTCCTCAGTGACAGGGAAAATGATGTCGTCTGTGGCTTGTGTAAGCGTTTGTTTTTTAACTCTCACCGCCAGAGAATCAATGATCTCGTGGACACCTATTCGGAAACCCTGCTTTTGGGTCGGCCAGCCAGTTCTCTGTGATGTGATTGATATTCACGCTAGACCGCAGCCCTTTCCCCTTTTGTAAATTTCCCTAGTGCCATTGACTTCCTCCCAAACCACTTGCCACCACACTGAGCTCTTGCCACGAGCCCTGACTTAACTGATTCCACTTAGGAAATGAGCCCTGTAAAACCTTGGTGAATCTGTGCCCTCCAAATGAAGTCAGCTCCGTGGATTGTGGAAACAGTGAGTGGTAGGTAAGAGCGTTTGCAAGAGGGGGGAAAAACCTTCCTGAAGATAAATCACATAGGGCAGAGCACTTAGGTGTTTTGCTTCTGTGAGAAGACATTTTGCCTAGACCTCTGCCTGCACCAAATAGGAGATTGTAGGTACCCCAGTGAACTAGGGAGTAAAGTTCATTGGTTTCTGAATGATTTGATATAGATCTTATTCCAGATTCTTTAACACAAGCGTTTCAGAAAAGCATGAGATTGAATTATGTCAAATAATGTAAATGGATGCAAGAACTCTGTCTTGCGGAATTTACGTGCAGAGAGACGTGGGATTGCCCTCCTTCTAGACCTGTTTACTAGTCTTGGAATGGGTGAAGACCCCTTTCTGGGTCTTAGGGAAGTCTTAGGGAAGAAGGGGCACACAATAGAAAAAAGGCTGATCGATATGGTGACTGTGGTTTGGGTTCAAATATGATTTTGAGAAATGTTTTGAATTTGAAAATCTAAAGACACCTCCAGGCACCTAGATACAAGCCTCAATCAGAGGTAAGGTGTTTTTTTTTTCCACATGGGGACCTTTTTAGAAAAAATTTGGGTCTCTGCAAATTGGTAAGGTGTAAAGAAATGAAGGGGGGAGAGAGAAAAAAGTATGGAGAAGAGATACTGGAATACTGGTAAAGTTGCATACTCTTTATTTAATAACTAGGCATCTCACTGAAGAAGACTAAGCCACCTGTCTTCCTACCTCAGACACCTAAGAAGTGGGGCCAATAAAGATGGCAGTTGAAACTCCTGAAAGAATTGTTTTTAATGGAGTCCGTCCTAGCCATTCATTAGTACTAAATGTATGGGGCACCCTGAAATTGGGAGTTCAGTTCCCAAATTCCTTAGGCTTTCCCCGCTTTTACCTAAACTCAGGTTGTATCTGGGCAAAGTGGAAGTACAGATTTTGGAACAAACAGAGAGGTGCATTTTAAAAACTACTTACATAGTTGTTAAAGTTGTTTAAATGAGGCAGTGTATTATCGTCTCTCATCTTCATTTTCCAGTCTCCTGTTTTTTGTTTTTTTAGATGGCTTGTGATTGTAATAAGAATTTTACCTTGTCCTTTTCACAATTGGAATATATCCATAAATATTTCATATAGAGTTGAAGTATTTAAAGACATAGGAACTCAGTTATATATTTTAACACAGCCATACTGCAAGAGAAATACTGGAGATATTTTTTGTTGTTGTTTTCTCCACAGCAGGCTTGAAATACCCCAGGAGCAAGTCTGCCCTTTGAATGCCTGCTAGACAAGTTGCTTGTATTGCAGCCATTCATATGTATAAGCTTTGGAGAAAGGCTTTTATGCTTTTCTTGTTTTAATCTTTTTGGAAACAATTACTTGTCAGTGTAGATGAAGATGTGTCTCAGCTTTTTGCTGCAGATCTTTGGAGGTACAGTTGCTCTCTTAGGCATATTTGCTATTTCAGTTTCCTGTGCTAAGTTAACCTACATGTTGAGGTCTAGGAATCACATCTTTTGATTCTGGCCACATTTCTAAGAAACGGTGTCAGGGAAGTTGTACACTGTCAAAACGGATCTCATTAAACCGTGAATACCTGTCTTTTCACTGGCTTTTTTTTTTTTTTTTTTTTTCAATTTAAGATTATGTGGCTCTTGCTTGGAAAAGCATCAACCTTACTGGAGAAAATTTAATCTCCTGCTAGTAAGAGGTTATGCCTTTTCCCATCAAGAGGTAAATAGGTGATCCCTTCACCTAATAACCGTGAAGAATGTAAGAAAAATATTTTTGGCAGGCCCCGAATTGAAGTGTGGAAGCCTAGTTGCCAGTAGCGTCAGTTAGTACCTCAAACCTCCTTTTGCAGAGCCCTGGTCTGCCTGTAGGTCCGTTTTTGGCCGCCTTTACCCTCATTAGGAACTTCACATGGAAGTCATGTTCAGCCTTCTGTGCTGTTTTTATCAGGTGCTTTTCCCAGGGATAGATGGTAGTCACACAAGGCTTCCGCTGAGTGCAATGTGTTATCAGAAAGTGGGGTACTTTTCTTGGAGAGTTTGTCCTTAGGAACACATTGAGTTCATTTGAGGGCCCCCGGTGGTGCAGTGGTTAAGCCCTTGACTACTAACTGAAGGCATGGCAGTTCAAACTCACCAAATGTTTGCATATTTAATTGTTTATGTCAGTGTTTTTTGTCCATGTATTGTATTTTCTTTGCTTTTGTGCTACGTTTAGAGGGAGTTTGATATATTGACAGTCTCTCCAGTCAAGAAGCAGCAGTTCTTTAAAAATTTGTCTTAGCATCAGGATGCCCCAGTCAAATCGTTAATTTTGCTTAGGGTTTGTTTATTTTTATCTCTGTTTGCACCTTTCTATTGCACAAGGTAAAAGAGAAATGTACTTAAATTCTTAATAGGGTTTGGCATTTTGTTTTAAGTGAGCAGTCAGGTGCTTCCTTCATTTTGGGAGATGGGGGAATGGATACCTTTAAAGGGATACAAAAGAAACAGGCACCTGGTGGTTTATCCTGGTACCATCAATTTGTGAACAGTCATAAAGTTTGGCTTTTGTATTTTTCCCCGTTTCTAGGCTTCAGTATAATATAGGTCACACAGCAACCGTCTGATTAGCAGCAAATGTCCCTGGGCTCCTGAAGAGTCTTTATTTTATTAGATTTCCTCCCCTCTCCTCCCCCCTGCCCCCACTTGTATGTGAGGGCTCCATAGTATATTATGGGACTTTTGTTCATGTTGAGCATTTTAGACTAGGAGCAGAATCGACTCTGCAGCTTTTAATTAGAAATGGTAGAATGCCGCTGGACCTGCTGAAGAGGATTCCGATTCCGGAGTGGGGCAAGCAATTGCATTTGTAGGTGATCACATGGACAGTCGGTGTTGAAACACATTTAAAACTAGGTGTCAGTCATATTCTGTTTGGAGATTGCTCTTGGATTTGTATTCACAAATGTGATATGCCTAGTTAGAAAGGAGGGGCACTGGGAGCAAAGAGGTTTGAGCGCCAGACAGCTAATTGAAAGGTCAGCAATTTGAACCCACCCCACCCACAACTCCACAGGAGAAAGATGTTGGCATTCTGCTCCCATAAAGATTTACAGTCTTGGAAACCAAGTGGAGCAGTTCTGCTCGTTCATACAGGGTCACTGGGAGTAGGAATTGAAAGTAGAGGGATTTAGTTTGGTTATTTGGGAAAGAAATGATTTGATCTTAAGAAGTTTTATTCCTGGAGCCCATACCATAACAGAACTTTACTTTAGAAACATGAGTATATAAAAATAGTTGGAGCTATCTCAAGTGTATACACTATGGTTTCTTATTTCTTTGAGGCCCATAAAGATCTAATTTTAAAAGGATTTCTGCATTCATAGCAGTATCTAATAAATATAGATTACTTTTTGGGGTTTTATGTGATAAAAATAATACTTTCATATTTATGTTACATGTGAAATAATAATTGTTTAATTTTGAAAATATCTTCGAAGTAGGCCTGATGTAAACGTAACTAGGATTATTGGACTATGGTATCTGTAATACCCCTCTAATCCTAAGATTTTGTGATTGAACAATAGTGATTTACCAATGAGGCCAGGATACTGGTCATAGGCACATTAAAATTGTATGTATTTATTTGTCTGTTTGTCTATACGCATTAAAAGCTGTATATCATATGCTTATGGTTGGGTAGGAATCTCAATATTTTAAAAACCGCATTTTTATAATTTTTTTTCCCGTTTTAATTAGTAAGTTTGATGAAGTTCTGGTAAAAATAATTCCAGTGGGACTTTTTTGAGGGAGAACTTGAAAAAGAAATCCAAGAAATATAGTAGTGTTGAGTAGCCAAAACAACTTTGAGAGGGCAAAGCACTGAAACTTAGTCTGTCTGACAGCAGTGTGTTAGAGAAGTGGCCAGGTAGCTCTGCCCTTCCCAAGAAGCCAACCCATAGGTATAATTGTAAAGCCAAGGAAAGAGTCTAGGTTGATAGGGTTCTGGGGCATAAATTTATGCCCCTGGGTGGTACATAGGGTTATGTGTTCATCTACTAACTGAAAGGCTGGCCATTTGAATCTACTCAGAGGTGCCTCCGAAGAATGATCTGCCAATCCGCTTTCCAAAACTCACAGCTGTGAAACTCGTGTGGAGCAGGCTGAAAAACATGGGGTCGCTGCGAGTGGGAATCAACCTGTCAGCAGTGGGGTTTGTTTTTGTTAGTGGGTGGAGGTGGTGTTGCTAATTTGTGAGTGGAGAAAGAAGTACAGCTTTCATAAATTATATTGGGACAGTTGACTGCCCAATTGGGGGAAACAGATTTCTACCTTATATAAGTAAACTTAAAAAGGATTAGGGATTTAAACAACATTAAACTTGAAAATTGGTTTAAGAACATGTCAGATACGTTTATAATCTTGCAGTGGGCAAGACCTTTTAATACTGTCAACAAAAAGAATGACTGCTTTTGCAAACTCTGTCCAAAAGGCAATCAGTCAGGCTTCTGTAATGCACACATTTTGGGTGTTGGAAACATTTTATGGGATGGAAAAAGAAAACGCTCATGTTGCTGTTTTGACATGTAATAGTTTGCTGTACGTTGTCTCTGTAAATAAGTTTGAACTAGAAATTTAGTTTACTTTCCGTGATATTCTGTTTACCTAGTTTCTTCCAGCCAGAAATTCTAGGTTTTTGATTTGACTCTAAATAAAAGTTAAACTAAAGTGCATCCTCATTTTAAAAGTTTGAGGATGTTTGACTCTTGCCTAAATGCAATCCACTAGATTTCCAGTGTTGCAGAGATCAAGAGGGCAAGAAAGGCACAGGATAAAGGGAATATTGGAATCACGCTGCTTGCGATTTATTGCTAGGTGTCATCCAATCAGGTTTGCCTCATGGCAAGCCCATGCATACGACAGAGTGAACCGCTGCCCGCTCCCGTGTCATTACCACACGTGTTCTTAGGTTTGAACCCGTTGGTACACTCACTCGGTCAGTTCATCCTCTTTTTCACTGACTGCTTTACCACGTAGAAGTCTTTCCAGTGTGTGGACACAGTCCGCCGTCCGTGCTTCTAAGGGCCCCTCTGCCTGTCCTCCTTCCCAGACAGGTGTGCTTGCTCGTTGTGACCGTCCGTAGTCTGTTCATATTCTTTGCCAGCACCATAACTTACAGGCATCGACTCTTCTCCTGTCTTCCGTATTCACTGTCCAGCCACAAGTAACAAAAACGTAATTTTCTCATATTTTGACATAGGCACTTTAATTGATCTTAAAGGCAATTTTAGTTACTAAAAGTCTTAAGTATTAGTACTTTGAAGATGATTTTAAGCAGAGTTTCAGATTTTTCATTTGAGTAATTAAAACATTTTTTTTACAACAGGTACATAAGTCTCAGTAACTGCTTTGATCGGGAGAAGTCTAAGCCCTATCATGCGTTTTTAGCTTATTTAAGAATTAAAAAAATTATTTGTCTTTCCTTCTTTAATCATCGGGCATTTATACATTTAGAGCAAACTTTCTGAGAAATTTGATAATTTTGCTCACTGATTTTGCACATTTGTAATTTCGGTTAAAATTTAAGTGTTTTTAAAGTATTTGTTTTTACGTAACAGTCGTTTTTATGTAACTTTTTAATGTAACATTTTGTTTAAAAGTTTTTATTTGATTAAGCTAAAGTAATATTTTATATTTCTGTATGAATAAATTATGGTTTTTTTTCTGAATTGTTTGGCAAGATTGATTTCTATACAGGAAAATCAGAATTGCCTACTGTTGTTTATTGCTTGGTGTATGTTATATAACTTTGAAATATATGGATTAAAAAAAAGATAGTGTCATTTGTGAGATGTTTAAAGGCCTAAATCTGTTGAGTGACTTTATTTTTTAATTACAGTATAGGTTCTGTTTTGGTTTGAGTATGTTAAATTTTGGGAAAACAGAATTTTCTTGGTGGATTTAACATTTGTCATTACAATGATTTGTACACATTTCTTTCTACCTAAAAGTCAACCTTATTTGTTTTTTGTTTTTTGATAATATGCCAGTGCAGTTAGATTTTGTCCAATAGCATAATTTTAATAAACTTTAACTTTACACTAAAGCACAATACCTACCCTAAGATACACACACACACACACACACACACACACACACACACACGAGAAGGCGTTAAAAGATTCATGGAAAAGATTCCATTCTCTTTTTATTTCATTTTTCCATGAACTTTCTGAA
This sequence comes from Echinops telfairi, assembly GCF_000313985.2. Classification (NCBI taxonomy): domain Eukaryota; kingdom Metazoa; phylum Chordata; class Mammalia; order Afrosoricida; family Tenrecidae; genus Echinops; species Echinops telfairi. Next base: position 13,105,156 of record NW_022103906.1, read on the forward strand.
GCCCTCTTTGAATGTATCTTTTATTATTTTTTATTTTTGTGTGTGTGAGAGAGTGAGTCAGTGAATGAGAGTGAGTGAGAGAGTGAGTCAGTCAGTGAATGAGTGAGTGAGAGAGTGAGTGAGTAAGTGTGAGTCAGTAAATGAGAGTGAGTGAGTGAGTGAGTGAATGAGAGTGAGTGAGAGAGAGTGAGTGAGTGAATGAGAGTGAGTGAGAGTGAGTGAGTGAGTGAGTGAATGAGAGTGAGAGTGAGTGAATGAGAGTGAGAGTGAGTGAGACTGAGTGAGACAGTGAGTCAGTGAATGAGAGTGAGTGAGAGTGAGTGAGTGAATGAGTGAGAGCGTGAGTGAGTGAGTGTGAGTCAGTAAATGAGAGTGAGTGAGTGAGAGAGTGAGTCAGTGAATGAGAGTGAGAGTGAGTGAATGAGTGAGTGAGAGTGAGTCAGTGAATGAGTGAGTGAGAGTGAGTCAGTGAGTGGGAGTGAGTGAGTAAGAGTGAGGGAGGGAGTGAGAGTGAGTGAGTCAGTGACTGAGGGAGTGCGTCAATGAGTCAGTAAGTGAGAGTGAGTGAGTGAGAGAGTGAGTCAGTGAATGAGAGTGAGTGAGAGTGAGAGAACTAGAGGGTGAGAGAGTAAGTGAGTGAATGAGTCATTGAGAGAGTGAGTGAATGAGAGTGAGTGAGTGAGTGTGAGTCAGTGAATGAGAGTGAGAGTGAGTCAGTAAATGAGAGTCAGTGAGTGAATGAGAGAGTGAGTGAGTGAGTGAGTGAGAGTGAGTGAGAGAGTGAGTCAGTGAATGAGAGAGTGAGTGAGAGAGAGTGAGTGAGAGAGAGTGAGTGAATGAGTCAGTGAGTCTGAGTGAGAGTGAGTGAGTGAGGGAGTGAGTCAGTGAATGAGAGAGAGAATTAGAGGGTGAGAGAGTGAATGAGTCAGTGAGAGAATGAGAGTGAGTTAGTGAGAGAGAGAGAGTGAGTGAGAGTGAGTCAGTGAGTGAATGAGTCAGTGAGTGAGAGTGAGAGAATTAGAGGGTGAGTGAGTGAGTGAATGAGTCAGTGAGAGAGTGAGTCAGTAAATGAGAGTGAGTGAGTGAGTGAGAGTGAGTGAGTCAGTGAATGAGAGTGAGTCAGTGAATGAGAGTGAGAGTGAGTGAGTGAGAGAGTGAGTGAATGAGTCAGTGAGTGAGTGAGTGAGTGAGAGAGTGAGTCGAATGTATCTTTTAATATAAGCTATTTTTGTTTTATCTTGGTCATTTGTAGAGCATTCACTCTGTGGTCATCAGTTGTTTTGGGGAAGGAATTTGAATATTCAGCTCATGGAAAAGTAGTAAACACAAGCGTTTTCTTCAGCGTGCTCTTGTAAATTTGGTAATTATTTTTCACCCTGGCCAGATGTTCTCAAAGAATCATAGGTACATAAAGTAGAAACTTTCCCTTTCACCCTAATGGCTTCATTTCACTCCATCTTTAATATGCTGGACAAATGAGGAAAGATTGCAAATGGGAAGAAGACGCTAAACATACGGCTTTTGCAGCTTTGTGAACGGGAAGCCTGCCAATAGAATAGAGCCGGCAGGAAAATGAAGAGCCCACGGCCTCCCAGAGAGCAGACCCACTCACTGCTTTGTCTCCTCAGCTGTTTCTTAAAGTGTGGTCAGAATAGCCATAAAGACCCAAACCAAGCCTAAACCCACTGCACTCAGATCGATTCTGACTCATAGTGATCCTATAGAGCAGCGGTTCTCAACCCGTGGGTCACGACCCCTTTGAGGGGTTGAACAACCCTTTCACAGGGGTCGCCCAATTCATAACAGTAGCAAAATTCCAGTTAAGTAGCAATAAAAATAATTGTATGGTTGTGGGTCACCACAACATGAACCTGTATTAAAGGGTCATGGCATTAGGAAAGGTTAAGAACCACTGCTATAGAGGGTCTCTCAGGCTGTCATTTTTCTCTGGGATCAGATCACCTCGTCTCCCCCAAACCCGGCCCCCACCTCCACCCCCCCAACACACACTCACCAGGCTGGTGGGGTTGAACTGGACATTAACAGTCCACCACTTACCTGACAGCACCACCAGGGGGCCTTAGAATAGTCCATGGACGTGTTAAAGTACACATTCACAGGGCCTGTTAACAGCTTAAAAGACTAAGTGTCTCAGGGAATTAGGGTAGGGAATGTATGTTTTCTACTTAATTTTTATTATGGAATTTTTAGGCACACAAAGATAGTAGTAAACACTTATTCACCATTCCCCAAACTTACTTGTTCACAAGGAGAGTCAGCTAGATTTCTTTGTTACTCTGTGGTATCTGTTAACACGTTTTACCACTAAATACTCAATTACTGAGCAGTTAGAATAAGTATTCATAACTATATTATTGCATGTAAGAAAATAATGTAGTAAAATCATCTAGCATCTAATTCACAGTCAAATTTGCTCAGTTGCCCCTAAGAATGTCTTTCATTGTTTTTTTCCCCCCAAGTAGGATTTAATCAGGGTTCAGATGTTGTATTTATGTTTTTAAAAATTCAGCACCAAAAAAAATTTAGCACAATTCCAATTTTTAATCTTTTTCCATCTTGTAAAGTTGATGTTTTTGAAGCTTCCAGGCCAGCTCTTGTGCATGTTTCTTCCATCTTGATTGAATAGTTGTTTCCTCCAGGTGTTTGTCTTCCGGATTTTTGGTAAACTTGAAGTTGGATCTAGGAACTTGATTATATTGAACTAAATGTTTTTTATCAGAAGTATTGCTTTCAAGTGTGAAGACATACATGGTACCCAATTATCAGAAAGTCCACATGGAAGAAGCACACCAGCCTGAATGATCCAAGGATTGTAAATAACGAAATCCATATCTGAAGGAGGAATTGTATTAGAGGAGCTTAAATCGTGAACACCTGTTTTGCAGAAACAGTGGAAAACCCAAATCCATTTGTATGGTCCATACACAGATTAAGCCTCCAGTGCATCCCTTCCGAACATAGCCCCAGGATATGAATATCCTTGCTATCAGAGAACATTAGCATTGTGAAGTCGATTATGGCAAATGTCTTCACTATGTTGGAATGTTACACCTTACCGTTTGATCTTACTTTTTGCCCATTTTAAAGTTGTTTCAGTTTTTAACACTTCCTGCTTTCTTTTCAGTTGAGGTTTTTGCCTGTTTTGTCATTGTTATGTTTTGGTTTGTATTTTGTATTGTTTTGTATATGAAATCCAGGATAGGGAAATCTGTGGAGACTGTAATAGTTAACAATTAGTTAGGGAGATGGCAGGGGAGGTTGTGGGGAGATGGGGAGCTAACACCTGGGCATATGACAAAGAAGAAAATGTTCTGAAGTGGATTGTGGTGATGATTGCACAAGTCTTACCGTGGTTGATTATATTGTAAGCTATGTGACTTATATACCAATAAAATTGCTTTTTAAAAAAAGTATTGCTTTCTACTTATCATGCATCATACGATTAGGCCCGTGATATCAGAGTTGTCCCACCTGTGGCCATTTTTAACCTTGAGACAGATGGTGGCTGCCTGATTTTGCCAAATAAAGCTACATTTCCCCCCTTTGCAATTAGCAAGCAATGCTTGAAGTAAGACGGACACTGGTGAGGTGTGAATGCCTTGTTTCCTTTCAACCTATTTTACTTTATGATTTTAGCACCCATTGGCAATCCTTGCCTGACTCAGTTATGACTGTTGAAAGAGGGTGGGATTTATATTTTAAAACAATCTCCCTAATGATTCTTAGCAATCCTAAAGTTTGAAAGCGTTTGTGTTAGACTTCAGAGCCAAGTGGAAAAAGAATCAGTCTTGAAGAATCACTGGGAGATGTTGAGTGGGCAAATAGCTCATCCGTTTGAATGCTAGTAGTTTTAGAGGGACAAAGACAGCGAACAGTGCTTCCCAGGCCCCGTAAGTGTTAAAACATATATGTAACGATTGTGATAAAATGAGGTAATGGCAAGTAGGATTATGTGAAGGGACTTCTCAAAGTGCATGGGAAAATTCCATTACCTTCAAATTCCATATTTCCAGAAACATTTTGAAACCCCCTCCCCCATGAGTACATAGCATGTTAGAAGTTATGAGTACAATTAAAGTTGAAAAGAGGAGGCATAGAGAAATTACTGACAGGAGGAAGAGCAGCTACTACAGTCTGTTTTTCACATATTGTCTCATTTCGTTTCCACAGGTTTTTGTGCTCACTACAGATGAGAAAGGAGCCCTGGTAGTGTAGGGGTTGCACAGGCTGCTCACTGCACAGTCAACAGTTTGAATCTGCCGGCCACTTATACGGCCCTAATGTGGTGGTAGTGCTCTGTCGTACATGGCAGAATCATCTTGTACAAATGAAGCTTTTGAAGAGGGTAACTCACTGACCTAACCATTGAGTGGATTCCAATGCATAGTGACCTTGTACAGGGTCTCTGGGAGCAGCCAACCTCATTTTTGTATTAGGGGATGACGGGTGAGTTTGAACTGCCAACCTTTCAATTAGCAGTCCAGTACTTACTTTGATAGCTCCACGAGAGTTAGATACCCTGGTTAAGTGACTGCAGATGAAGCTTTGAAGCCAGATCTCACTGATGGCAAAATGTGCCCTGTTTTCTCTTATCCAGCTTTTTGTATAGTGGTCAGGACATTCTTCCCCTCACTGCTTGAATGCCTTGGATGTATGGACAGACAGAAAACGACTTGACTTTGGGGGCTTGCTGTTCTGGCATACTGTCCATGGAGCAATTTTATTGTTGAGGTTTCTTAAGACTTCTGATTCCTAGTCTGATGCATTAAACTGCAGATAACAGGTAGGCTTTTATGACTCTTAGTCGACAGACATTGCTAACGTTAATTCCAGCAGTTGAGGACTACTGGGTCTGTTTCCTTAGGATACTGGTTTCAGTGTTTCACACCCAATCCCCTTCTCAGCTAGGACAGGAAAGATGTCGTTTGCTTGACCACTGTTTGTCCCTACAGGGCTCACCTAAGTGCTGCTTGCGGATTTGTGTTGCCCTATTGGAAATAATGGAAGTATACGCTCTATCCTTAAGGTTCAAAGTGAGTTGTTTAGAAACCTTGGCTCTGCATCAGAATCACTGGGGGATCAAAATGTTTGGGTTCTACCATAGCAGATGTAAGCCCCGTTGGCACAGCGGATAAATGCTGAGCTGCTAACTGGAAGGTTGGCAGTTTGAACCCACTAGCTGTTCCATGAGAGAACGACGTGGCAGTCTGCCTCAGTCAAGTTTGCAACCTTGGCCATCTATGGGACAGTTCTTTTCTGTCCCATAGGGTCACATCAGAATTGATCCACTGGTAAGGGGGTATTATGAAAGATGATGTAAACACAGTGATGCTTTCGAAGACAGTAAAGAGATTGAGCATTAAAACTGTACAGTGAACCCTCGCCACTTTGCGCTTCGACTTCCGGGGCTTCACTCTATCGCGGTTTTTGCGTAACAGCGCATGCTCTGTCATTACTGCCACTGATTGGCTCATACTGTACACGCTTCTGTCTGCATCGCTACGTATAGGAGCTACGTATCAGATGCATTTTTGCTTTTGTACAGTGTACTGTAATTGTTTGCGATTTTTAAGAAATTTTATCTAAGCCCTATGATGGCTCCTAAACGAGCTGCTTCTAAGCCTTCTGACAATAAAAATAAGGGCCAGAGGAAGATGCTCACCATCCAGGAAAAGGTAAAACTTTTGGATATGATCAAAGATGGCAAGAAAATCGTGGAGGTTGCACGCCATTCATTACAGTATTTGTAAGAACTATGTATAATAATACTGTATGTGAAATATGTAATACTGTAAACTAGATGCCATAAATAATATAATAAATACTAAATGATAATTGTAACGTCCAGAATGTTTTACTGTATTTTCCCTTTTTTGTTTAATAAATTGGGTAATACGAGTGTAATGGTGACTAAAGGGTGTTTTTTCATGTCCTCTATGCTCTAACTACGAAAATATTTGATTTACAAATAAGGAATCCTACTTCGCGGAATTTCATTTATCACAGGGTCTAGAACCGATTAACCGCAATAAACAAGGGTTCACTGTATTGACTATAAGTGAATATTCCAGAGTCAGGTGTTTGTTTGAAAGTTTTCAGTACTTCAAGGTCATTGTGATTAGCAGTGATCTCTGTGGGTACTTCGAAGTGTCAGGTTGGAGACATTTTATTGTGTGGACAGAATTGATACTCAATCCAGAGTATCAGCTTTTTAGAAATATTATAGGTAGTGAAATTGGTGCCAAGGATAGGATTCCTAAAAAGAACTGGTGAATGAAAGGGGAGAAGTGACCTAATAAGTATTAAGCAGGTATCATTAGAGACAGGATGGAGAGAGCAGAGAAGAAAAGTGGTTGCATGAATTTTTTGCTTGCTAGGATTATTGGAGCGAGAGAGGAAATAGGATGGGAAGGGGCCATACAACGTTTAACTCTGTGGGTAAGATAGTAACACAGTGGACCGGCAAGCACTACAAAAATCACACACCACAATGCCTTGACCATCCCTTTGAGCTACAAAATAGGCTTGTGCTATGGCAGCAGTGGGGTAGTGGGCTAATCAGAGTATTGCAACCGGGGTCCCCAGGGTGAGAAATCCCAGGGAAGGCAATGGCTGGCAGAGACGAGGCACTGGAGTGAGTACGCACAGTGCAGAGTGGGTTGAATGCTGTGTTAATTTATGATTCTGGATAAAAATGAGCAAAACGTCCAAACTTTCGTTTTGCTTGGTCATAAGGAATGCAGCTTTTGAGTACATATTCAACTAAGTATTAGATGTAAATAGCTCTATATATTTAGGATGCTGCCATTTATCTTCTGTAAAGCAGTTCTCATCAAAGCTGCCTCCAAAAGAAAAGATGATGCCTTCCAATAAAGACATTATATATTCCAAATTTAAGGGATCTCAAGTATTTTTGGTTAGACCTAGTGGGTAATGATGCCTTTGGATTGGAAGGAAAGAGAAGCTACAGAAAAGGCTTATTAATCAGTTTAAAGACTCAACAAAAGCTGTCAAATGAAGCGGAAGTTAAAAGCAGTTACATGATAAATTTGGAGGGGAAAAAACGAAAATAGCTTTGTAGTATTTGTGATTATGTTTGGGGTTTGCACTGGTGGATGGGGGTGGCGAGGTCGTTTTCAGGGTATAGTAATTTGGGAAGAGTGCTTCATAAAGCCTGTGTGATTAAATGAGATATTTATTAGGCATGTTACAAAAGTTTGAATGGGGTCCTAAAAGACTGGATTGAACCATCTAGCTGGTTGGTCTGCACATGTAACTTACTGTCTAAACTAGTGGCAGATCTCATCTATTGTGGTTTAGTAATTAAATATGGGGTTTCAAAAGGTGTGTAAAAATGTTAAGAATGGGCTTTTTCCACGAATCTTTAAAATTCCTTGTGTGCATTGCTGAAACACCTCATTCTGTAACAGCAAACTGAAATAACAGGGCTGTGGAAAAATAGGATTAAGGTCAGTCTAGTGGAACAGTGGTTAAATGCTTGACTATTAATTGAAAGGCTGGTGGTTCAGACCAACGTATCTGACTCCATGGGAGAAATACCTAGTGATCTGAACTTTTTAACACCATATGGGGCAGTTCTACTTGGGCATATGATGGCGTACAAAACCAGAACTTTTTTCCCTGAAGCTATGCATTTATTTATTTATTTATTTTACAAAGCAACCTTATTGCCTTTAAAGTACTCTCCATTGCACCCAGTACATTTGTCAAATCTGTAATTCCATTCTTGGAAACATTTTTCTTACAAAGCAACCTTATTGCCTTCAAAGTACTCTCCATTGCACCTAGTACATTTGTCAAATCTGTAATTCCATTCTTGGAAACATTTTTCTTTATTTTTAAATTTAATCATTTTAATTGGGGCTTGTACAATTCTTATCACAATCCATACATAAATCAATTGTGTGAAGCACATTTGTACATTTATTGCCATTATCATTCTCAAAACATTTGCTTTCTATCTTGAGCCCTTGGTATCACCTCCTCAATTTTTCCCCCTCCCTCCCTGCTCCCTCCTCCCTTGTGAACCGTGGATAATTTATAAATTATTATTTTGTCATATCTTACACTGTCTGACGTCTCCCTTCACCCTCTTTTCTGTTGTCTGTCCCCCAGGGAGGAGGTTATATGTAGATCCTTGTAATTGGTTCCCCCTTTCCATCCCACCCTCCCTTCACCATCCGGGTATCGCCACTCTCAGCACTGGTCCTGAAGGGGTCATCTGTCCTGGATTCCCTGTGTTTCCAGTTCCTATCTGTACCAGTGTACATCCTCTGGTCTAGCCAGACTTGTAAGGTAGAATTGAGATCATGATAGTGAGCGGGGAGGAAGCATTTAGGAAACAGGACAGTTGTATGCTTCATCATTGCTACACTGCACCCTGACTGACTGACTTGTCTCCTCCCCGTGACTTGGAAACCTTTTTCAAACTCATCTGTTTGGATGGCTGACAGCACCTTCCTTGTTTCTCCTCCCCAATTTTCTATGTTGTCAAATCACTGTCCTTTCATGACCCTCTTCATGGAAACTAAAGAAGTTTGTCGTAAATCGATATTTAATCTTTTTTGAAATGAGAAAACCACTCCTATACTTGTTTTTCCCATAGCGCTGTCATCACAAAGTTCCTGAGGCATTTTCCCTGAGCAGGAAACAAAATTTCATAGGCACACGCTGTTCTGTTAAATCAGCCATCACTAAACACGAGGTTCGACTAGAACTGCTTTGAGGAAAAAGTTCTCTGTGACCAGAGAGAACCTTACCAGCTGATGCCAGTGAGTGCACTAACTCAGAGCGAGTTGTTTATCTAGCGGGAGCTATGAAAGCTCTGCCCAGTGGAGCTTTTCCCCAACTTCCTGGGTACCCCCTCATGTAGGCTGTTAGGATTTGAATAGCTCCCAAGAACTTCAAATTAGGTAACCTTGTAATCAGAGCATTAAAAAACATCAAGCCCACCCCCCCACCTCCCAAATTGTAGCAAAGTTAACTTTGTTAAATTACGCCCAGCATCATAGATGATTGTTACTTGTTATTCTGTGATAGGTAGATCCTTATAGATATTAGCCTCTATTAGAGGCTCGTTTCTATTAGAGCTGGGCCAGGGTGTAGCATCACTAGATAGATTGAAGATAGTGGAAAACACAACAGCGAAACTACTAAGCCAGCCACCCACTACGTGTACAAATGGAAGATCTTTGGTAAGCTTTTCAGCCTTTTTCTTAAAATCATCATAGTTTTGCTGAGTCTTTTTCATTATTTGTGAACGATTTTGTCCTTGATAACATCAAAACAGTAACATGCTAGGGGGGAAAATCACTTAACTGCCAATACTACTTCCTTAACTTAGCATCTTCGCATTTTGCCAGTCACACGGGACTCTGTTGCGGAAACACGCATTGCAGCACAACTGACATTGTTGAGTCTGGTGGTTGGTGGCAAGATGCAGTTCTTGGAAATGGCAGGCTTCTCTTTGGGGATGTTCTAATTTGGGAGATTCTACAGCATTTCAAGGTTGAGTAACATTTATTGTTCTTTTCATGCTTTGCTGGCCTTTACATACAATAAAAAATAAAGAGGGCCTATTTTCGCTTACTTTAAAATTTTTACTTTTGCTAACATAGTCATTGAATGGCTGTGATTAGACTTTAGCCCTCCTTCAGCACTTGAACTACATGAGGGTTAGTCAACAACTATTGCAACACAATCATAGAAACCTTTATTAAACAAAAATATCAAAATGTGAATTATTGTTTCTTGACATATCCTCTTTCTAGGTCTATAGGACGGAGCCTAGATGGTGTAGTAGTTTACGGGTTGGGCTGCTAACCTTGGTTTAAAACCACCAGTCGCTCCCTGGGAGAAAGAGGACACTTTCTACTGCTGTAGAAGGGTTAAACGTCTCAGACATCTGCAGGGCAGTTCTACCTTCTCCTGTAGTGTCTCCATGAGTCAGAATCACGTTTTCGTGGCAGTGCATCTTGAGATTTCTTGTTAGCTATACACTTCTGAAGGCATTGTTTCCATCTGTCTAATCCTTTCCCCCAAAGAAGTCGGTGCTCTTTGATCTACACCACATCACGATGACAGTGTTTGCATCCTCCAGGATTCATATCACTTTCCCTTTCAAGGTTCCTCCAGTTCTATGAACAGAAAGAAGCCAGAAGGAGATGATTTGGGCTCGAGAATGGATGGGACCAGGCTTAATGATATTCTTACAGGACAGCCCTTACTGCATTTGAAGAGTAGCAGGTACATTGTCATGGACAAACCTCCCTTGGCGCAACTTTCTCGGCCTTTGTCTCACCAGTGCACTCTTAAGTGTTCTAACCCCTGGTTCATAATAAGCCTCTCTTGATCCTATTGCGTCCTTTGAGGAAATCTATAAAAATTACTCACAGAAGAAGTTACCATAACCTTATGAGCTGACCTCTGCCTATAACTGGCCCAGCAGGTCCCCTGGCAGCCAGTCTTTTGAATGAAACATTTTGTTCAAGGTACGCTAATGAGACAAAGACCAGTTCTATCACTGAGAGATCTTTTCTGCAGCCATATGCTGGTGGCTTAAAAAAACATCAGTTTGGGATAAATCTGCATTATGAACTGGAACCCCAGTAGTAATACTTGTTGACTTACCCTTGTGTATGGAGCAGAAAATGACTTGAAATTTTCGTTCACTTGAAATGTGATTAATGAGATTTCAAATTAACATTCATCCCAATGTACAATTAAGAAAAAATAAAAGAGCAACAGTAGCCAGTTGTCAAAGAAGACTGATGGGTAGAATAAACAAAAGGCTTTCAGCAATATAAACAATCTGTTTTCTTTTTTTAATTTTAAGAATGATTGGGAGAGCTTCCAAATTAAATAGAAGTGAGTTAAATGTGAAAGGCAGCAACTCAACGTGTGTGTGTTTGTGTGTGTGTGTGTGTGTGTGTGTGTGTGTGTGTATGAGGCTGTGGCTATTAGTTTATTTCCTTGGTCGCTAACAGTAGAGATGCACTGTCTGTTGTATGTGCTGTCCTTTTGGAAAGGAGTAGGGAGTGCCCAGCCTGGGACGTGTAAGACACACGAAATGACCAGTACCAGCTAACATCACACCTACCAAAGGGAAGCAGTTCCAGTCGTCACATTAGAGGTGAGTTGACTAAATGTTCAACCAGTAAGGCTGGAGAATACGATAAATATCCAAATGGCACATAAAAGGTTCCCTACTCCTGCTTTTAGGGGCTCATCACTCTCAGTATCCAACCTGTGGAAAGGAAAGTGAATACAGAAAGCATAATGGAGAAAGCATGACTTTCTTACCGCCATAGAAGTGGCACACATCACTTCTTGTTGTGTTGTCAAGAACTGGCTATGTGACATTGCTAGATAAAGGGTGCTTGAGAAATGTCGTTCCTGTCTGGCAGTTGCTTCATCATGGACAAAGGAGCTTGAATTTTTGTGGATATAGAGAGAAAGAGGAATTTTGTTTTTGATGATTGGGTATCCTTCACCTCAAAGTGTGCAGGTCTATGTATACCCACCGACACACAAACGGCCTTCAGAAAGTTTGTGGAGTAGTCCATCATCTTCAGATTACACATTTACACAGATGTGTGAAGGCTCCTCTCGCACACATTTGTATGTATGTGTGTGTGTGCTGTCTCCTTGGTGGCACAGTGTTGAGTGTGAGACTCCTGCTCTGAGGTTGGAGGTTTAAACTCACAGGCTTCTCATAGGAGAGAAGATCCAGTGATCTGTTCTTTTTGATTATAACCTAGGAAACTTCAGGGCAGGTTTTTTTCCGTGATAGAGGATCATCAGGGTGTTCCTAGGCCGGGACGCCAGACTTCATCTTATATGCTTTGCACATGTTGCCAGGAGAGGCTAGTCCTTGCAGAAGGATGTCCTGCATATTAAAGTAGATTGATCGACACAGAGATTCCAACAGTGGCTCAAACGTAGGACACTTGTGAGTATGGTACAGAGCAGCGCAGTGTTGACATGCGCTGGTTGCTATGGGTTGGAACTGACTGGTTCACACCTGATAGTGTGAGGTGATGCACACTTTCGCGTATACTGTTGGGTTTCAAAAATTTAGTGGGAAAACGAAATTAAAAGATAATGGAATTTTTTTCATGAACTTTTGAAGTCTGGTATCTGCAATATATCTACATTGTGTTAGGCTAGATTGTCTACAGAGAGAAATCCAGGGATATATATCTATGTATATAAGAAAGAGGTTTACATTAGGAAGCAACTTTTCATCAAGCCCTAGTCCAACTCAAGTCCATAAGTCTGATGCTAGTCCATAAGTCCTTCAGCTTCATTCATCCATATGTCGGTGACACCGAGTGGTGCACTGGGAAACACAAAGCTCACAGGTCGGTGGGTGCAGAATCATGTGGATACGAAACTTGCCAGGGCCCTAATGCAGCTCTCAGAGTCGGCAGCAGTCCCAGCAAGCAGGAAGGTAAGGGGCAGAGAGAGAGCGAGACTCTCCAGTCTCACTCTTATACCAAAAGGCTACTGACATCAAAGAGGTGTCATCAGGCTGTGACTTGATTGACAGGTTGGTCCCACCCCTAAACTTTCATACACCCTCAAGTTGACATAAAATCCTCTCCCTCATATGTGTCTGTGTAAAATGCCATTGATGAAAGTATATGAGAGAGAATTTCTTTTTAAAACTTTGATTTATGTTCTTATTCAGGAGTTGGCTAAGTTTTCCTGTCTAGGACTAGTTTTGGGTTTATGGGCAATGAAAGGTCTCGATCGCATACCAAAACCTAACTCCACTGCCATCCAGTGGATTCTGACTCAGTGACCCATAGCACGGGGATTAGAGCTCCCTAAGGCTACCAAGACTAAATCCTTACAGGAGCTGACAGCCTCACTTTCCCCCCATGCTTGTTGGAGGTCTGGGGCGTATGCGTTGGGCTGCAATCTGCAAGGGCAGCAGTTTGAAAGTGCCAGCCGCCCCTCTGGAGAAAGACGGAGTTTTCTGCTCCTGTAGGCGCACTGTGTGTTGGCATCATCTCAAGGGCAGTGAGTTTTTCTTTCACTGGTTTTTTAACTCTGCCTGTGCTGTTTCCTTCACCCTGACCAGTAGTTCTCAACCAGGGGTGCATATGCCCTTTGCCTTTCTGCCGAATTTCTTGTTCTACTTGCACCTCCCCACCCACTGCACACTTGCCTGCGTGAGATTTTGTCATGCCTGGAAGAATGATACTTGGCACCTCAGGGATTTTCTCTACGTTTCTCTACGTCCTCTAATGCACCGGGCAGCTCCCACAGCGGTGAGTTATCCAGGCCCAGATGTCAGCAGTGTGGTGGGTGAGAGCCCTGAGCAACTCTAGAGAGCACTTTCCAGGCTTTGTGTTCAAATTCGCACCGTTTTCCACAACTTCTTTATTTCCTTCCTCCGTAATGTGGGTCCTGGTTTGTTCATCCAAATAACCATTCTTGTCTTTGAACTCTCCCAGATAGAGTTCTTAAATTTTTAGAATCTAATCTTTCTTCTTTAAGGATAGGTTCTATGTCTGATTCATCTTTGTTTTCCTGCATAGTCACATAACACTGTTTGAATGAATGAAAAACATATATTAAAGCATTGCACTATGCTTACACAAAGTGACTAAGGCAGGTACAACTGAAGTGGATTATGGGTACATTAAAAAAAACCATCGCCTCCCCCCAACTACCAGGACCCCAATTCTGCCTTGCAGACCTGGCTAGAACAGATGATGTACACAGATGGGAATTGGAAACGCAGGGAATCTAGGACAAATGAACCACTCAGGACCAGGGGTGACAGTGGCGATAGCAGGAGGGAAGGGGGGTGTAGAAAGGGGGAATTGATCACAGGGAGCTACATATAACCTCCTCCTCTCTGGGGGATAGGCAAGAGAGGGGTAGGTGAAGGGAGACGCTGGGCAGTGTAATATAAGATATAATAATAATTTATAAATTATCAAGGGTGCATGGGGGAGGGGGGCAGAGGAAGGGAGGGGGAGGGGGGAAAAGGGAAAATGAGCTGATTCTGGGAACCCAAGAGGCAAGCGAATTTTGGGAATGATGAGGGCAACAAATGTATAGATGTGCTTTACACAATTGATCTATGTATTGTGATGAATTTTATGAGCCCCAATAAATTGATAAAAAAAACCCAAAAAAACCCCCATTGCTTATCAAGTTATTTCTTACTCATAGCAACCCTATAGGAAAACGTAGGATTGATCCGTGAGGTTTCCAGGCTGTAATCTTTACAGTAGACTGCCACGTGTTTATCCTACACTGTGGCTGGTGGCTGCTCCTTTGTGAGTGTATTAGAATAAAAACACAGAGGATTTTCTGAAGATGAACAATGGGCCAGAATTCAAATGCAGGACTTAAATACCTTGCATGGTGTGATGGACAGAGTTACACACATTGTATAAGGGTAAGCCAACCATCAAGAAACAGCAATATCCAGTATGAAGTTAGTCTTGCTCAATGTCCTCTTCATCTACTTCTGAACACATCTGCACGTGGTGTTTCTTTCTCTAACCTAGTGGGTTATGCCTTGAGCTGCTAACTGCAAGGTTAGCAGTTTGAAATCAGTCACTGGAGAGAAAGATGACGCCCTCTACTCCTGTAGAAATCCCCAAGGGCAGTCCTATATTATATAGGGTCACTATGAGTTGGAATTAACTCATAGAATTAGATGACAGTAAGTTTGATTTTTGTTTATTTAACTCTTGCCTAAAGAATTGTACACTCATTACAACATCAGTTTCTGCATCTTTGAAGGGTTCAAATAGTGTTCTTTTTCAATATTTGAGTTTGAGGAACAAAATTCTGAAGGGGCAAGTTAGGGCTGTAGGGGTAAGGTTAAGGTGGCCAGGGTAAGGTTTTCCAAAAAATATCGCAGGACAGTCTTTGATATCTTCAAAAGAATGAGCAGGTGTGTTGTTAATGGTGAAAAAAATTCCTTGGTGCACCTATCTGGTCTTTTTTTTCTCACCGTGCCCTTTTCAATTTTCTTAAAACTTCTTCAAAATATGCCAGAATCTTTCTGTCCTTTGAGAATCTGTAAAGATGAACTCCCTGGAATCCTGACCTGACCTATGGCCTTGACTTGAACTGGCCCATCAGAAGCCACTGCTCTTTTTGTTTTGTTGTTTAAACTTTTTGTGAATTGCGTGAAAGTTTATAGAAGAGATAAAACATTTAATCCATTGAAAAAACTGCTTTATGTGGAACTGCATTTCAGGAAACTTGTTGCAAAGCTTTAGTGATTTGTGAAGATGTTCACTTGATGTGGTTGGAAGGGGTGCCAGCCCCCATCACTAATCACAGGTTCAATGGGCACATTTGTACCATTGGGATATATAAATATTATATTAAAGTCATCGAGAGCATGAGATAGAAGAGAGATTGAAATAATGGAGTCAGACACATTTCATGGTAGCAATGCTTACCTCAGCCCTGCTTGGTGGTCCACACGGAGAGAGGGGGAAGGAGGACCAGGGGAAAGGGAACAGGGGAGCGTGAACAGGAGAGGAGAGGGGGAACCCGAGAGGCTAAGGGAGGAGC
>NW_022103906.1:13120862-13137392 GCF_000313985.2 Echinops telfairi
GCAAGCCCACTAATTACAGGTAAAAACATACATCACAGGAAGGGGTTGTTGCACTATAGGTTATACAGCAGTGAGAGGGGGACAATCTAGGGAGATACATGCAATAGGAAGAGGAGGATTTTGGGGTATACACGCGGCAAGATGGGCAGATCCTAGATTCAGGATGGCAGATTAACTTTCCATGTAACTGAGCAGGTTTGATCTGTTCTCCATAGAAACCATTATCAGTAGGGTGTAAAACCCACCTATAGGAATCAAGCTAATGGTCCCAAGCCTCTTGGGAGAAGTAGCCTATTGTCCTTAACAGCAGGGAGCAGGACCTACCTGTCTGGCAATTGAATGCCTTCTTGGAAGATGTTTCTAAGCATCTGACCTCCCACCTTATGCTGGCAAAAAGCCTCTAATGTTTGGTATGTATTTGGGGAAGACAAAGCTGGGGAAAAGTCTCTTTATAATCCCACAACTTGAGTTGGGCTAAAATTTGATATTAACCCAAACCTTAAAATAATTTTTTCTATAGCACAAAATTCCCTCTTTTTTAAGAAATCATAATATATTTCTGAGAGAAGAACTATTCACTGATATCAGAGATGTGCTTAGACATTTTGTTCGGAGTTACCTGTCTAGGTATAAACTAGAACCTAATAGCACTACTTCTTGACTTGTGTGTGTCTCCCTCCCTTTCCTCTGTTTCTACTTCTTAGATTTTCTTCCTTTTTCAAGTTTCTTTTTGGTTGGGATTTAAGCTGTACTCTTTGAAAAGTGCCTGGTGACTGTGTAAGTCATGTACGTAAAACTATTTAATGAGGTCTTTCTTTATATATGTAGTTCATCTTTGATGCTTAAAGTTTAATAGTAGTCTCTGAAGGTCAATCCTAGAATGCATAGACTTTCAAAAGATTGCAGTATAGTAGAGTAAGACCAATAACTTCAAGAATTTCATGAAAAAAATGGGATTGAAAGATAATGGACCTTATTGAAGTCCCTTTTGTTGAGCATGAGAAATTACTAATTTGCTCAGAATACATATTTGTGAGCTGTTTTAATTAATTTTGTTAAAATAATCTCTCTTTATAGGAGTTTCATGCTCCTTTTCCTACTGGTTGGGAGATGGTTCTCATTCAACCAGAATAGTTCTGTACTTAGCTGTAATTAATTATCTCGGGCTTCTGTTATAAATCCAAATGTGCTGAAACCAGTTCTATTTTATTGATTATGCAAAACCTCAGAGTTTTGCCTATCTTAGGCCCTCTTAGTTGTACAGTACCTTAGAGGTAGGTAGTCCATGTTCTTTATTAGGTTATGAAACACTTTTAAAAATAGTTGACTTAATTCTAGTTCACCTAAAATCCAAAGGCATTTTGTTCTCTTGAAGTTTTGGCATGCATTTCTGTTGTGAAGTGTATGAAATCCACAAATGTATAGCGTTGCTGTAGGAAAGGCAGGAAAAAGCGTATTTGTAGCTGGCTCTCTGAGGTGACACAGCCTGCTCCACTGAACATCGTATGATAAAAAATGGAAATGTGACAGGGCTTCAGCAGAAGATGTTGGGAAATTGTATGTATGCAGCAGCTGGCACCCACTTGTGCTGGAGTTAGCTTCCCTAGCATCATAGGCATGGATCTTGGGAACAAATGATTAATTTCTCAGTCTTAGTGTCCCACTTATAAAATGAGAATGCTCTCTCTCTGTTAGAGTTAGGTTTGGATGAGATCATGTTGGTATCGTATCTGGCACATGTTAAGTGCTCTCACTCTGCTAGTTGCCCTCTCCTCCTCTCCCTTATCTTAACATTGGCCAAGCCCTAAGTGGCTGTCAGTGGAGCAGCCGGCGTCCACGCTCTGCCAGCAGTGCCATCTTGCTGCCAGTGGTGCCAGACTTTGCCCAGCGCTTAGCTACCTAAATATAGTAAGTAGGAAGACAGCTAGCAGAGGGCTCTTCTTCTGAGTTAGAGGATTGTGGGGTTTTTCTTTCAGAAAGATGGTCAAGTTTTTACCAAGATAAGCTAATTATCGACGGGTCCTAAAAATCTAGCAAGTGTGATGTTGTGACGTGTCATAACACCCAGTGTGTGTGTGAATCACCTCATGACCTTCTCTTCCAAGAGTTTAAATTAAAAATATGTGCATTTTTTTTGGTGGGGGTGGGCCACGGGAGACTATTAAGGATTGTGGTAGGGCTATTTATTAATGATTAGGAAAATAGAGTTTGATAAAAAATTTAACATAAAGTTTTAGGCATGTATATTTATGTCGTAATGAAGGATATCTTAGTAAAAATGCCGTTTTACCATTATATTTGAAGATACTATTTTTCCTTCCAAATAACAATGTCATGTATAGATTTTCTTTTGGAAAACTTTTCTTTGGCATAGTAAATATATTAGATCTTTATTGTTCATCTGTTAGGTTAGCTTGCTTTACTCAACTAAACCTGAGTTTCTGATTCTGTAAAATGGAAATAATCCTAGGTTTCTTTTGAGTGAATTTCTTTCAATTCTGTGGAGTAGGGTGACTTTTTTAAGTACTTTAAAGACAATAAAGTATGTTGGGACATTGATAATGTCAAATTAGAAACATCATTCAGAACACACTTTGGAAACCTTGTAAGTTTTATAAAGCCATTTGTTTTATTATCACAAGATAACATCATACAGTTTATCTCCCTATTCAGTCATACTGTTCATTCACTCAGTTGGTTCTGACTCAGCATCCCTTGATTAGTATTAGAATTTGTCAAGTTTTAAGCGTAAATCCATGTTTGACTACTTATTTGAGAGGGATAAAAATGGCCAACCTATCTTTGTGTACTTTGAGTTGCATAAAGACCTGTAGTTTTGTATTTATAATAGAGATTATGAAAAATGCTGGCTAGAACCATTGGTACTATGGACAGATAAGATAGTGTTTTGGGAGGTAAGAGTCAGTCATGATGCTGGACTGTCCTTGATTTGATAGGAAAAGGAAGCATGCGGACAGTTTACAGTGCTTGAAAACCACAAACCTCTCAAAGTGAAGCAGTTATCAAGTGGATAATCAGAAGGTATTTTTTAGTTATTTCTTTCTGAGAACTTCTCAGAGTTATCTTAGGTAAATTTGCTCACAAAATTGTTGTCCCACTCTCCCCCCGTAATGTTGTACAATCTTTACTTACCTATCTTAGAAAGGGAGGAGGATGACCTAATAATTCTACATGACTTGGTAATTTTGGTTAAATATTTTTCTTTTGAAAAATTGGTTATCTTCTCTTTGATTCGTGGTGTTTTGTGAAATGAGAAATGAGTGGAGTGGAGTACTTACTCAAGAGACTTTAGGTGAGAGCTAGAATTGGAAGAGGGCTAAGGGCAGGGTCTGTAAGATGTTAATCAGTGTAACCTCTGAATGGATTAATAAGCAACCAAGGAAGACACTTTATGTTCTTTGTAACAGTCACAGCCACTTTGTTCCCTACATAAAAGGAAAGAACGGAACCTCTAATTATAATAATCTTCTAATAATTACAATATTTTGCATTCATTTTCTTTTAAAAATCTATTTGAGTAACTACTAGCCTTCAGAAGATGTTGGAAAATAGTACTTATTCAGCAGCTGGCAGGCACCAGTGTTGGAGCCTGTGTAGTCATCAGCTAGTAAAAGATTTCATTAGTTGGACATACACTTTGATTTCCTTATTGCTGCATGAGTACATTCGTGTGAGCAGCTGCTTCGGAAAGGGATGTACAATAAACATCTCTACACTTGTTTAAATCTGTGGTTTTTGTGGAGGAACGCTTGCCATCTGGTAGAGAGAAGTGACTTGCTCCTGGAAAGGAAAAGTTTGAAGTCTGCGTGTGTTCCCAATGCCATGTGAAGTCCCTTTTTTTCTCATTCACTGAGAGGAGATCATTGACAACTGTAGTCATTTTGTTCCATCATGTCCTTACCAAGTGAACAATATCTGGCATAGGATTTATAGAAATATACTCTGAAATATACTTGGTTCGTGGTTTTAATTTTAAAATTAAGTTTTTCATAGTATTTATTGAATCTTAACTTTTAAAAAATGAACACAAACAAACATGATATTGTAAACAGGTGAAAAATGCAAATCTTTGTAAACTGAAATATGAAAATCCTTCCCATCCCAATCCCTTGGATTGATTGGGTAGCCCCACCATCAGCAATGGAGGGGTAAGCTGCTTCCCTCTCTTTTACCCCGTGTCCCATCAAATAGCTAGATAGCACAGTTATTTATTTTAGCAATGACTCATGGTTGTACACGTGCTAATAGAATGAAATATGACTTCTTTTACGGGAACAGAGATGTTGGAAGACTAGGAAACGTCTTACTAGTGAAAATGACCTGTGAATTAATTATCCAGGTACTCATTCTTCCTCGGAGCAACAACAGCCAACTTAGATTGAGGGCTTGTGTGTGCTGGGCACGGTGTGCTTCCCTGACACACATCTGACTGAATTTTCCCCGTTACAGTTGTGGGAAGTGAAGCCCAATGTTACGCAGTTAGTACGAGCTTAGAATTCAATAGTTTGGCTCCAGAACCATGTTATCTCCATGTGTGGTATCTTTTGGAAACAAACCCTGTTTTCTAGCCACTGTTGTGTTGCTAAATCATAGTTCTTGGCCCCAAAACCAAGTAAATGAAATTTTAGATGTGTCAATGATTTATATACCGGAGTAGTATTTTTATATAATCAATTTATTACATGACTTGAAATAATTCTACTGTGTTGCTAGACTGCTTAAAGGAATCCTCTTCTGGTTTTGCTTGTTAAAGTAAATGTTTCCCCTGTGAATCTTCTGTAGTCTTTTATTCATGATATTTCACTTTGGGGCTTCCATGCTTTCCGGCTTTGTTCCTGCTGAGTAGGCAAACATATCTGGAGATGGCAAAGGAGTAAAGGAAAAGAAAAGCTTAGTAATTTAAAATAGATTTAAGTGGAAGCTTTTTTTTTTTTTGGTGGTTAATAAAAGACTACCCTCCTTTCTGCACGGCCATTTTAGCTACCTACAATAAAGCAAGCCCATTTTATTGGGTGTAGCCAAGATTGTGAGTACTAGAGACGTGATAGTCAAATGTCTTCCATGAGAAACTTTTGCTGTTAAGAAAGCGTTTGTCCTTTTAAACACATAAGGTAATTCCCTTTATGACAAAAGTAGCGTGAATGTAAAATGTGGAGGGCACAAATCAAGATAATGCCCTGGAAAATGGCTTTAGTGGGTATCAGCCCTTGGCTTTTGAACGAGATCTGTTCCTAACTGTATCTTTAAGCATTTATAGGTCAGTTGGAAACAGTACATATATAAAAGCTAAGCTTTCTGCTCATGTAAAGATTGACAGTCTCCACAACCCACAGAGCAGTGAGCTCACTTCTGTTCTGTAGGGTTGTTATGAGTCAGAAGAATTGAGTCCAAGGCAGTGAGTTTGTTTTTTGAGTGCACGGGAAGGCTCGCAGCCTTCCCAGGGATTGGAAAGCTGCAGCTGCAGCATGTGAAAGTGACTGAGAGAATTTTGGGAGTAAGGGGAAAATTTACATACCATTCAAACTTGCCTTAAAGATGGTGGTGCCCGGCTCAAAAATGATGGCTGATCTTGAAGTTTTGAATGTGTATGGCTCGCTACAGTTCTGGCAATAATTCAGCCTCACACATCAGACTAAAGAGCTCACTGTACATCATCCAGTCTTGTACTTGGGCTTTGATGTGCAAAATTTCCTATTTTGGTTAATGTGATAAATCACCCAAATTTAGATTTGTTCCTGTTTGGTTTTCTTGATAGAACTGGTTCGAAGCCCTGCACCACAGAGCCAGTGAGAATTTGCTGTCAATCAGATGTTCTGAAACTGGGTACAGTACTGTCTTCAGTAGCATTTGGTTAGTGGTGAAATAGGCAGTATGGCCAGACTTTTTTTTTCTTTTTGTCAGCTGTCTTTTGAATTAGCTGAGTGTGTGTATGTATGAATACTTTAATTATAGCACCAACAAAGTTCTCAATGGTAGTTCATGTACCAGTAGACTCTGTGGTTGGCTACGTTCTTGCAAATCCTTTCTATCTGTGCAATTTTGATCCATGAGCAGAAATTTACATTTTATGATAATATTGAGTTATTTATTTTCTTTCCCCCTAATTTCTAGTTAGATTCAATGTTGCTAGTCCAAATCTTTATGTTGGCCATTGTGAAAGATGATAGCCTAGATTACAGGGGTCCTCAAACTACGGCCCGCCCCCGAGGACATTTATCCAACCCGCGGGGTGTTTTTGCCCTTTTTTTTTTACTTCAAAATAAGATATGTGCAATGTGCATAGGAATTTGTCCATAGTTTTATTTTAAACTATAGTCCGGCCCTCCAACGAGTCTGAGGGACAGTGAACGCGCCCCCTGTTTAAAATACTCCTGGAATATCACTCTTTATTTTAACAGCGAAGGTTAGCTTAATATTTCCTCTGACAATTATTGAAGTCTAAGAGTATTTTTAAACACTGTAAAGACTTTAAAAACAAAACAAAACAAATGATAGCGTTTGGCATGGACCGTTTGTACAGAATGAGCTGTTGATCCCTCTCCACTCCCCTGGGATTTCACGCCAGCACTGGGGGTGTGTGTCAGAATGTCAAAGGGGAGCAATAACAACATCCCGTAAAATTGACCCACCGAAGGCGGTGAAAGCTTTTGTATCTCTCTCCTCTCTTAAAATGTGTTTCAGAAACCATCTGAGGCGTGATCAATGCGATTTGATTTATTTGTGATTCTATAGTTAATGCGTTTACAGATAATCCCCGGATTATGAGTGAATTTATGGTCCTAAATCTGTTTTAAATTCAAATCTGTGCATTGTCAGAACAGCTAACCCAAACCAAACTCACTACCATTGGAATTATGGCTTATAGCTAACGTCAATTAGTGAAGTAAAACATTAAAAAATCCTTCCAGATGCTTTAGAAGTATCTAACAAATAGTACAATAAAAAATAATAATGCAAAGTGTTGTGTTTGCTATTATATGTACTTCTAATTTTTAATATGGTCTATGGGAATTGGTTCGTAACTCTGACTTGTATGTAAAGTGGACATTCAGGGACTGCCTGCATTGTCAAAACTTAATTAAGCACAACTAAAATAGTTTTTTATTTATTTGGTGGATAAAAATAAACCAAATTCACTACATCGAGTTGAAGTTGACTCATAGCCACCCTATAGGACAGGGTATAACTGCCTCTTTGGTGGATAATATACATTTATATTCAATTCACAGTAGAGAAAGTTGGAGTCAGTTGGAAGAATATTAAACAATGACTAGTATAGGTGGCTTTAAAAAAGCTTATTTTCCCCAGAGCTCTGAGTAAGTGCTTGGAAAAAAGCCCCCGGGGTAGAGAAAAGGAAAAAGTATAGCAAAATAGTGTAGTAAGTACCTCCAGTAATTGACCTTATTCGTAACATTACTGCAATGACACACACTTGGAGAGCTTGATATTGTAAAGGATCAGAGAACTGTTGGCTCTGCTTGAGTCGCTTTAAACCTGACTACTCTGCCTGAATTGAAGCAGAAGCTTGTGGGATGATTGACTTTCTGGCCGTGAATAGACAGACCCAGTAGGGATGCAAGTCGGAAGCAGTGCTGACCTGTTCATTGGCTCTCCTCCCTCACCAGAGACAGGAGATGGTACTGGGGAATCCAAGAGGAGCTTCTCCCAAAGCTGATTTAATACTGCCATTCAGGAGCAAGGAGCTGTACCCTACAAAGACATAGAGGGTTGAGGGATGATTTTCTATTGGTTTTTTGCTGATACTTTTGTTGTGTAGACATTTTTCATTGAGGCCCGGAGCAAGGGCAACAAAAAAGATTTAGATTGTTCCATGCAACAGTTTATACACATTTTATTTTATAGCAGTAGTTGCAGTGCCCTCAATGTTACAGCACTCTTCAGGTGTCTTCCCTTCCAGTTTTTCATCCCCACCCCTTCTCCCCTCATGAGCTTTGCTTTTGGGGAAATGCTGCCCTTGTGGGTCTTATGGGTGATGGTTCTGAGTTGTGGATATTATTATTCACCTTAGAGATGTGTTATTTGGCTGCAAGGTCATCTCTGAGGGCAGGTTCATTTCCAAGGTTGAAGGGTGTCCTAGGGCAGTAGTCTTGGGGATTCCACTCCTCTGTCGGACAGGTCTTTTTTATGATTTTAAATTTCGTTCTACATTTTCTTCCTTTCAGTGTAGAACAACTGTGATTCCAATCAGACTGCCAGTAGTGATAACCCCAAACTATCTAGTTCTTTTGGTCTTAAGAGTAAAGGCAGTGGTTGGCATTAGTTCTTTGAACTAATTGTTTCATTGAGTCTCTGCTTTTCCCTCTGGACAAAAAGAAACCTAGAGATGGTCACTTGCTAGCTCTTAAGATCTAGCAACAGTAGATCACAATAGTAGTTAAGCCAGTTTTTAAGACAACTCTTACTATTGCTAGATTTGCTCCTTAGATTAAAACTTGCTTTCCGCCTGAACTGTGGAATGATATCATATATGTGTTAACTGCCCTTTCCTCCCCCCAAAAGAGAAAAAATATAATAAAACCTGCCTTTCATGTCGTTTAGCTGGAGCTGTACCCTAAATATATCCTTTCCCTCTGTCTTGCCCTTCAGATATTTCAGGACTATTGAGTTAGCATCTTCTAAGGTTTATTTGTTCAGTTTAAACAGTTCATTTAGTTTTATATTTCAGTATGCTCCACCATGAATTTTGCCTTTGTTTTGTATATTTTGACTCAGAGTAAAGCCCAGAATTGAACAGAGTATTCTTTAAAAGAATCAAGTACAGTGTTCTTAGTAGGAAGTAACAAAAAAATCTCCTCTGGTGAAATGATCAGAATTTTCCTGTCCCCATTTCTCTCTGTGCGTGGACGCTGAGGATTGTGTCACATCTGTGCGTGGTGTGGTGTGGTGGTGCTGTGATCGACTGAATCTATGTTGCAGTTAGAACCCCTGTATCTGTTGATGTAATCTCATTTGAGAATAGAATTTTCTGTTATGTTAATGAGGCCATATCAGTATAGGGTGTGCTTTACACCAAATCACTTCAATTTTAAAAGGGCAGATTTTGGCACTGAGGAGGGAAAGAAACAGCCAATGAGGTGCTGTCCAAGGAAATGTGAGAACGCTAGAGAAGCTGAGACAAGGATTTCCCACCAGAGTGGATAGAGTCTTTTCCCAAAGTTGGTGCCCTGAATTCAGACTTCTAGCCTCTAAACTGTGAGAAAAGCAAATTTGTTATTTTTTCTTTTTCTTCCAGAAATTGATATTTTATTTGACACCAAGCAACAATGATCATGTTGAGGATTTTCCAACCATTGGCATATTATCTTCATGCATTCCAGAACATACAGGATCGCTATGTCTGTTGGTTTCATCAGTGCGTCCTCATTAATTTTTTTCTAAGTTGGGATTTAATACATATATCGTATCATTCCACATTTCAGTCATGTCAAGTAAAATGTTCAATTGCTGACACAATCATTTTCCAAACATTATTTTTCTATATGACATCGTCTCCCTTTCACCCTGCCTCCACCTCTGTACCCCCCCCCCCAAGCCCCTTATTCTACTTGCTGCCCCTCTAGGGTCATCAGTGCGAGGTTTCAGACACCAAAAAACAGAAAAGCATCTAACAGCTTCAAGATGGGGACTTCCACTGACATAACAACCTCTAATAGGAACAAACAAAAACCAAGGAAAGCAACATAAACCAGAAACACAGAAAAGTTTGGAAACCAGATCAGGTCCAGCTCGCGTCACAGGGGGGATCTACTGACAAAGTTTTAACTGTTCAGGTCAGATTTATGCCTTTGATCTTCTCTACTCTACCCCTCAAGCACTCTGCTTAGTGACCACTTTCTTCCCATCCCTCAATTTTAGGTTGGGGGAGTTCTCCAGAGGCTTATTTCCTGTGTAGTTCCTCAAATGAATCTTGGGCTCCCACTGTCAGCCATCGCCTGCACACAGGATTCTCACCATTAAGTTCTGATACTGATCCCTCCTTTGACCTTGGATTATATGGATTCCAATCCTTCAGTGACTGATGATGGTGTGTTTCTTCCATGTGGATTTAGTTGACATCTCACTTAGATGGCTGCTTGTTTGGAGACAAGTCTTTAAGATCCCAGATGCTATTTTATCTAATAGCCAGGCACCATCTACGTTCTTTGCCACATTTTGCTATAGCACCCATACCTTCCTGAGGGTATCAAGCAGGGCCATGTTGTAAGAACTATTCTTAAGTTGGAGCTAGGATTTAGTGTGAGTCCAAACCCAATCCTGGATCTGTGCTTTTTTTTTTACTAATTTGCTGTAACTTGGGGGTGTTCTTTAAAATCACAAACTTGCCATTATTTCTGTTACAGAAACCTTAGCAAACTAAGGCAATTGTCAATGAGCTACTTCCAACTCATGATACTGTATACGACAGAATTAAATTCTGCCCAGTGTGCGGAATATATAAGCCCATTAACACTGAACAATCCCATATGACAGAGTAGACTGTTCCCAAAGGGTCTCCAAGACTATAAATCATGAGAGCAGACATCTTTTGGAGCAGCTGGTAGGTTTGAAGTGCTGACCAGTGCTTAATACACTGCACCACCAGGGCTCTTTGTGGGCTATATTAAAAAACTCACTGCCATCATGTTGATTCCTATTTATAGTTTCCCAGTAGCACAAAATAGAACTGTCCCTCTGTCCATCTTTTGGAGCAGCTGGTAGGTTTGAAGTGCTGACCAGTGCTTAATACACTGCACCACCAGGGCTCCTTTGTAGGAGATATAGTATTTATCAATAATGACTAATATATATTATTTAAACATCAAAATAAATCCATGAAAGAGGGACTGTTAATACCCCCATTTTATAAAAAAGGAATTTGCCCAGTTATTGGTAAAGAGGTTGGTATCAGAATCATGCACTATAACCCATACTTTTAACTATATGTTCTGCAGGCATATGGCCTACGTTGCAGGATTCTTTGTCTCCCAGCCTTGTCTTGCCTCATTAGCCAGTTTAAATAAATAGAATACAGGGTATTAAAGGAACAGGGATTTTATTGGGTGTGCAGGCTATAAGAGCTGTTTGGCGGCTCATGATGCAAAATACCACTCAGACTCAGACTCACGCCATCAAGTTAATTCCGTCTCAGTGAGGCTGTAGGACAGAGTAGAACTGTTGCTGTGGGTTTCTGAGACTGTAACTTGTTATAGGAGTAGAAAACCCCATTTTGCTTTCTCCCGAGGGCTGGTTGATGGTTTCTAACTGTTGATCTTGTGGTTAGCAGCCCAATGTTTAACCCACGTCACCACCAGGGCTCCTGCAAAATACCACCAGCTCTGAATTGAGGGTACCTGGGATTCTGGCTTCTTCCAGTCCCTGACCCTTTGTCCATAAACAGAGGTCTGCCTGTCGAGTCATGTTCTTTAGATTCACCTCTTCAAACATGTTCTTGGGGAGGCTGGTGAGTTAAATAGTGTACAGTATTTCTTTCCGGGGGAACGGTAAAGAATGGGCCTAGCATGCTCTGAGACCTGGTTTAAACTGGGTTATTTACAGAAGGGTCTTGAGATGGAATGCTGATGACCAGGATGGACAAGGTGGAAGATTGAGATAAAAGAGTCGCGTGAGATGTTCATGGCATAGTCTGGATTCCTGGCTGACCCTTGACCAAGCAGGGTGTCTCTCTCCTGTGACATGACCAAAGTCGGAGACCGGTCTTGCCATCCTCACTTCTAAGGAATGGTCTGACTGCGCGTGCTCCAAGACAAGTTACTTCTTCTGGCAGACGTCGGTGTACTCAGCATTCTTTGCCAAGGTCACAATCCAGATGTCTCAGCTCTTCTCCCAGCTCTCAGATGCTCTGGAAGCATAGCTTAGTCATCATAGCGACAAATTTGCTTTTAACATTTCGAAGTCTACTTTTCTTGCTTTTATGTACACACTGGGGGGAATAAACGTTGAACGCATAGCGGAGAGCACAGCGTTCTCTGGGTTAATACTTACTTGGTTGTTTTTTCCTAAACTTTATGATTGGTGTGGAGGCTAATTATTTCTGTGAGCGGGATTCTGTTGGTCATGGTCTTAACGGTGAGCAACAGGTGAAGCATGAAAGTTTGTAGTTGCTGCAGAATTGTCGGGAAAGCAAGGCTGAGATGCTAGCCAGCACTACCAGAAGCAGACTCCGACACTGGAGTGCCTCATTTCTTGTCCTGGCCTGCTTAGCATTTCCAGGGTCAGCCGTACTGGACAACTTGCCATGTTTTCCTACCTGTGTCCAGGGTCTTACACCAACCTCTTCCCAGTGCTTTGGTAGACTCCGTCTTCCCTTTGTCTGGCTAGAGCTTCCCATCCTTCATATCTCCTTCTAAATCTTTACGTTTTTCACTGATCCTTCCATCTGAGTCTTCCTCTGGTGGTTAGGTGCTCTGGCATTTGCCCCGGCATAGAACTGGCAGTTCCTGATAGCTTATCGTTGGTCTTTCCCCTCTCCCTCCTTAACGGCTCCATGCCTCTCACAGTGCTTGAATGTAGTGAGCTGTATGGTTCAGAATGGAAGTCACTAATAACACATTTGAAGCGTCATTACCAAGACATAGATGCCAATCACTAACTTTTACGCTGTAATATAGAATTTTTGTAATCATAATTGACCTGACAGATTTTTGCTTTGGTTTGATTACATGGCATGCCTAATAAAGCTTAATGGCAATTGGACAGCTGATGTGTTTACTAATAATTTTTTGAAGTTTGAAAACTAGGAATCTGAGAGGTTTGTAACTAGATGATGACAAAAATAGACTTTTAGGAAGTGAACTTTAATTTAGAATAATTTCAGATTTATAGAACAGTAGTAAAGATGAGCACTGTGTTCCGTTTCTGCTTCATCCCGTTTCCCCTCTTGTTGACATATTACCAAGGGAGATTAGTCAATGCTGAGAAGCTAACACCCGGAACCTTACAGTTAGCTAGACTTTACACTTCATTTGGAGTGCACCATGTGTGTCCTCTTACTGTCCTGGGATCCAATCCAGAGTCCCACACTGCATCCAGTCACTGGGGCTCCTGAGTTGCCACAGGCTTCTGACACTTTCTCAGTCTCTCCTTGTTTTTCTTGACCGACACGGTTTTAAGGAATACTAATCAGGCTATAGGGAGCTCTTGTGGTGGAATGGGTTACATGTTGGACTGCTAACCTCAAGGTCAGTAGTTTGAAACTACCAACTGCTCTGTGGGAGAAAGATGGGGCTTTCTACTCCTATAAAGATCCAGTCTCAGAAACCCACAGGGACAGTTCTACTGTGTATTTAGGGTAGCTATGAGACAGAAGCTACTCAAATGACGGCTAGTTTGGCTTGGTTTGAGTCAGTAGGAGAAGGTATAGAATAGAAGGAGAATTGGGTCAGATTTTTCAGTTTGTACATTTTGAAATAATTTCATACATAAACTCCGTTTTTAGTTTTATGGTTCAATAATCTATCATTTCACTTGTATGCATACATTGCTTCCTTCTGCAGATATTTGTTGACCAAAAAAAAACCAAAAAAACAAACCCTTAAACTCAACCCCCTTGAATTGGTTTTGATTCTTAGCAATCCTATAGGACAGAATAGAACTGCTCCCTGGTCTCTGAGACTTGGCATCTTTAGTGTTTAGTGGGAGCCAGTAGCTTTCTCTTTCTCCCACAGTGGGTCTGGTGGGTTCAGACCACAGAACATGTGGTTAGCAGCTCAGTGCACAGCCTGCTCCAGAGCATGCATTATGTTGGTCAAATGGGAATCCACTGGGGAACAGGACAAGCATGTTAGTGGTGAGTAAACTGTTGCAAGTTGATGGAGTTGATACTTGTGGCGATTCCAAGTCACAAGTTCGCGGAAGCCCCGTGAGACCTGGGGCAGCCAGAGCCTTCGCAGAGGTAATGATGTTTACGCTGCAGTGCAAGGTTCCGTAGGGGTTGTTTTAGAGAATTGCTAGGGGAAACTTTTTTAGGCTGTGGAAAGAACATTTGGGAAAACCCAAAGGATAAAACTACCATTGCATCTGTGAAGAATTAAAGAAAGACCAGTGTGACTGGGATGTGGAGCCAGAAGAGAGAGGGGCAGTAGGTTAGATACAGCGATCATCAGGGCCTTGAGACCTGTGTATGTGGGCTTACGTCTGAGGGCAGTGTGGAACCACAAAGGCTTTTAAGCAAGGCTGTGATATGATCAAAGTTTTATTGTATAATAAGATAAATCTTGTTGCGTTGTGGGAGATTTAAACAGCTAGGCTATTGAGAGAGTCCAGGCGGAAAATGATGGGCTCTTTGATAATAATGGGGGTGGTGTAAATGGAAAGAACAGGTGAGACACATTTAGGGGCTGAAAGTAATGGAGAGAAACATGGTTTGATTCTCATTTTACTACTTTAGCTGGGAAACCTTGGGCTTAATCTCATGCCTCAATTTCTTTACCTGTAAAAGGAATAATAGTAATTGTGTGTGCATTGTAGGCGTGTTGTGAGTTGCAATTGTATGAAAAGAATTGAGAGCAGTGCTTGGCATCAAGTCTCTGTATTCAGGCTAGTGACATACCTAGGGGTGAGTCATTGAATGAGTTGGGATTGGGACGAAGGAACAATCAAGGATGCCGTGTATCTCACATGAGTAAGAGGGGACCTGCTGATACCCCTAATTGTATAGGAATACAATAAGTGGGGAATGGACAGGGCAGGAGACAGGAAAGATGGGTTTGTTCTAGATATGTTGAGGGTCCTGTATCCATGAGGTACTCAAATAGAGAACTTAAAAGGGTTGTGTCTAGGATAGAGATAGAAACTTAAGAAATTGTTAATGCATGTTAAATGAACTCCAGAGAGCAATTGTTGTCTAGGGAGATGTTAAAAAATGAGAAAAAGTCTTAAGAAAATTCTCTTGAAAGACTCCAAAAATTTTTAATAAGAGGAATAGTGAGTTAGTTAAAGTTTATTGTGCCAATCTGACTGATAAACACATGTGGGGTTAATTGAAGGGCAGATAGATAAATGGCTCAGTGAGCCTTGCCTTTCTAGTTCTCGGGTCTCTTGCTTTCTGATGGTCAGACCAGGGTGCAATTGCCTTAGCCAGTTCCCTGCTTTAGCTGGCAAGGCTCACTTCCAGCAAGACATCCTTGAGGAGAAGCCGCATGGACCTACCCCGATGCAGCCCTGGGTGCTGGAGTAGCCGTGTGGAGACCCCTGCCAGAGCTGAGATGCTTACACGTTCACCGATTCAGCTTTCGTCCTGCAGTCGGCATCCTAATGTGTGTTTTGTGAGATGGAGGAGGACCTTGTAGATTGGTGTTGGACATATGGGTTAATGTTGGACTTGTGGCTTGGGCAGCACTGGGTTGGGGTGTTTTCTTGATGTGCACTTAACCTTTATATAAAACTCTCTCTGATACATGAGTTTCTGTGGATTTGTTTCTCCACTGTACCCAGCCTGATACAAATATGACCTCACAAGTATTATAAGAGGCAGGGGGAAACCAGGATGTTTATGGTATCAGGGAAACCAAGCAAAGAGTGTTTAGCAGAGGCTTTGGATGACTGTTGAATACTGCTAACTGGACAAGATGAGGGCTTAAGCGTACCCAGTGGATTTAGTGATTTAGAAGTCATTGGTGACTAGTGTGTCCCATGGACTCGGCTCGGACTCAATGCGACCCCATGTGCAACAGAATGAAGCACTGGCGGGTTCCGTACCGTCCTCAGAATCTTTTCTCTTTGAGCCCGTTGTTGCAGTTGACGTGTCAGTTGGTCTCCTTGAAGGCCTTCCTTTTTGTCTCTGACCCTCTTATTTTACTGGGACGCCCTTCTCCAGGGACTAGTTCTTCCTGCTACCATGTTCATCGTGTGAGAGACCAATCACACCATCCTTGCTTTTAAGGAGTGTTCCAACTGATTTGTTTGTTCTCCTCACAGTCCCTGGTAATATACACTATTCTTAGCCTATTCAGATGCACCAATTATTCTTTGGTCATCCTTACTCATTATCCAGTTTTCACATGGATAGGAGGGATTGAAAATATCATGGCATACCCTAGTCCTCAAACTGACTGACCTCTGCTCTCTAACATTCTAAAGAGGTCTCCTGCAGCAGATTTGCCCAGTGTCATCCATAGCTTGATTTCTTTCTTTTTTTAAAATCATTTTATTGGAGGCTCATACAATTCTTATCACAATCCATACATACATCAATTGTGTCAAGCACATTTGTATATTCGTTGCTCTCCTCATTCTCAATATATTTGTTCTCCACTTAAGCCCTTAGTATCAGCTCCTCATTTTGCCCCCTCCCTCACGAACCCTTGATAATTTATAACTTACTATTTTGTCATATCTTGCACTGTCTGACTTCTCCCTTCACCCATTTACCTGTTGCCCGTCCCCCAGAGAGGAGGTTATCCTTTTTTTTTTTTTTCAAACATTTTATTAGGGGCTCATACAACTGTTATCACAATCCATACACACATCAATTGTGTAAAGCGCATTTGT
>NW_022103906.1:13138384-13155523 GCF_000313985.2 Echinops telfairi
CATCATAGAATGCCAATTTACTAGAAGAAAGTATTCTTGTGTTGAGGGAGTACTTGAGTGGAGGCCCAATGTCCTTCTGCTACTTTAATACTAAACCTATAAATGTAGGCTCATAGATCTATTTCCCCATCCTCATATCCTTATAATTGATTCTTTATAGGATTATAGATCCTTATAATCGGTTCCCCCTTTCTACTAGCTTGATTTCTTGACTGCTGTTTTCTTTCTTTCTTTTTTTTTTTTTTTGACTGCTGTTTTCATGGACTTTGATTTTAGGTCCAAATAAAATAAAATCTTTGATAACTTCAGTCTTCATTTGTCATGTTTTTTATTGGTCTAGTGGTTGTGTGGCTTTTTGGTTTCTTTCTATTGAGGTGTAATTTATCCCGAAGGCTGTGTGGTCTTTGATCTTCATCAGTACGTGTTTTAAGCCTCCTTTACTTTGAGCAAGCAAGTTGGGTCATCTGTATAGTGCAGGTTGTTACAAAGGCGTTCTCTTAGAGCAGTATGGGTGCTGTTTCCATATTGGAGTGAGTTAAGTCGTGAGGAGAAAGTGAAGAAATATAGACTGCTTTCTGAAGAAGTGTGGCTATGAAGAGGATGGAGGAAGGAGAGCTAGAAGACACGGTGTGGTTTAGAGGAGTTGTGTAGCATTTTAAGTTGGGAGAGACGTGTGTGCTTCAGTGAAGGGAAGAAACTAGTAGTGAAGCAAAAGATAATTGTAATAGGATTTCTGAAAAGGTACAAGAGTTGATATATGAGACTCCCTTCTCCACTGCATCAGGAAGGAATGAGGAAATAATATGATTTATGCTTCATTGCTTTTGCAACTGTGTTGGTTTTAGAACGATCATATATAATTCTTACACAGTTGCCTTGTAGGTAAATTCAAGCTGTGGCTAATTGAGTTTCTTCTATTAATATATTTAAGGACTTTGCTAATTTCTCGAGATAGAAGTGTCAGGTAGTCCTTGCCCTTGATAAACTTAATTGAGATATTTAAAGGAACCGGCCACTTCTGTTAAAAGTTTAAAATACAGACAATGTGTGAGGCATTCTGTTAGTTCTTTCACATGCAGTGATTGGCAGGCTCTGGCCAGTGCAGTCATTGTATCTTCATGTTTTTTTCAGGGTACTGAGGAAAACTGTGTTAGGTCTTACATTAGTTTTATCTTGTTCAAAGTACAATTGTTTCTGATCTTACAATGAAAATGTAATAGGATGATGACTTTGGAAACACAGTTACTTGGTTGGCATAGTGGGTTATGAATTGGGCTGCTAACTGCAAGGTCAGTAGTTCTAAACACCAGCCTCTCTGCCGGAGAAAGGTGAGGCATTCCATTCCTGTAAAGAGGTACAGTCTTTGAAGACAAACCTGCACTTCATGAAAAACTTTGTGTATGTGTATATATATACATAAATATATATTTTTGAGTAATAAATCAATCTCAATATTTTCACATTGGGGTAAAAAAGAATTCCATTCCTGGAAACACACAGGGAAAGTTATACACTGCCCTATTGGGTAGTTGTGAGTCAGATTTGACTTGATGGCCATTGGATTATTTTCTTTTGGTACTAAATGAATCCTAGCTTGACATTTTGTTCTTTTCCTTTTAGGTAACTATAAGTTATGAAGGGACTTGTTTTTGGTGACCTCTTTTTCTTTCAATTTAGATCTCCATGCTAATCACTAGTTTCTAATCTGATAGATGCTATTTATAGAGGGATTTCATCTTTTACGAGGGAAATTATTCCTAAGTATAAAAATGTACATGTTTGAACATAAGTTTAACCCTATGCTTGAAAAAGAGTTTTGGTCATGGTTATAATGTCCTTGGACAGGAAATTAATTGATTGTGGAAATTAATTTAAATTGAAATTTTATGAGGCAGTCATTTTGTTATTCATTAGGCAGCTTTTTATAGTCTTCCTGCTTTATATCACCAGTGAAAATGTTTGCTCCTTAAAGTCGAATCCAGCTGGATAGCATTGTATACAGCTGTATAGCTTATAAACAGCTTGCACTTTAGAGAAACATTTGCCTTTTCTGATGAAACTTTTTAAAGGAATTTGAATAAATTACATAATTAATGCTGATAATAGATTTTGAAGCTTTCATTGTTGTTGTTAAGTCTCATGGAGTTGGTTTTAACTCATAGTGCATGTGTGCACAACAAAATGAAACATTGCCCGGTCCTGTGCCATCCTCACAATTGTTCCTGTGCTTCAGCCTGTTGTTGGAGCCACTGTGTCAGTCCATTGTGTTGAGGGCCTTCCTCTTTCTGCTGCCCCTCCACTTTACCAAGCATGACGTCCCCCTTCAGGGACTGATCTCTCTTGGCAACGTGCCCAAGTATGCCATCTAAGGTCTCGTCAGCCTTGCCTCTAAGGAGCCGCTCTGGCTTTACTTCTCCCAAGACAGATTGGTTTGTTCTTTTAGCAGTCTACAGTACATTCACTATTTTTCTCCAGCACCACAACTCAAGTGCATCAATTCTTCTCTGGTCTTCCTTACTCAGTGCCCAACTTACTTTTTTTTAATCGTTTTTATTAGGGGCTCATACAACTCTTACCACAATCCATGCACACATCAATTGTGTAAAGCACATTTGTACATTCATTGCCCTCATCATTCTCAAAACATTTGCTCTCCACTTAAGCCCCTGGCATCAGGTCCTCAATTTTTCCCCTCCCTCCTCTGTCCCCTCTCCCTCATGAACCCTTGATAATTTATAAATTATTATTTTGTCATATCTTGCCCTGTCTGACGTCTCCCTTCACCCACTTTTCTGTTGTCCATCCCCCAGGGAGGAGTCATGTGTAGATACTTGTAATCGGTTCCCCCTTCTCAACCCACCCTCCTTCTACCCTCCCAGTATCGCCACTCACACCACTGGTCCTGAAGGGATCATCCGCCCTGGATTCCCTGTGTTTCCAGTTCCTATCTGTACCAGTGTACCTCCTCTGGTCTAGCCAGAATTGCAATGTAGAGTTCGGATCATGATAGTGGGGGGGTGGTGGTGGTGTATTTAGGAACTAGAGGAAAGTTGTATTTTTCATCGTTGCTACATCGCACCCTGACTGTCTGGTCTCCTCCCCGAAACCCTTCTGTAAGGGGTTGTCCAATGGCCTACAAATGGGCTTTGGGTCTCCATTCCGCATAACACCCCCTCATTCACTATGGTAAGATTTTTTGTTCTGATGATGCCTGATACCTGATCCCTTCAGCACCTCGTGATCGCACAGGCTGGTGTGCTTCTTCCATGTGGGCTTTGTTGGTTCTGAGCTAGATGGCTGTCTGTTTACTTTCAAGGGTGCCCAACTTTCACACGCATATGAGGTCATTGAAAATACCATGGCTTGGGTCAGGTGAACCATAGTCCTCAAAGTAACTTACTTGCTTTTCAATACTCTGAAAAGGTCTTGTGCAGCAGCTTTATCAATACAACCTGTCTTTTGATCTGTTGACTGCTGCTTCCATGAGCACCGATTATAGATCCAAGCAAGATAAAATCCTTGACAGTTTCAGTCTTTTCTCCATTTACCATGGTGTTACCTGTTGGTCTGTTTGTGAGGATCTTGGTGGTCTTTTCATGGAGTTGTAATCGTTACTGAAAGCTGCTTAGTGATTGATTTTCATCAGCAGGCGCTGCCCTCCTGACTTTGCGCAGGTGTGTCAGGTTCACATCCCAGGCTGTTGTGATGCCTTCCTCCAACCTTGATGTCTTTAGTATACTTTGTGTTTCTGAATTTGTTCATCCAACGAGCATGTAGGAAGCACGTTGGCTATCCAAGTGAATAAGAAAGGGATGGTTCTTGCTCCAAATCTTCTAGTCTATAAAGAAGGCACACTGTGTAAGAATGATGAGTGTTGTCAAAATAAAATACCTGACATGGTGTGAGAGCAAGCAAGCATTGTTTGTGGGAAGGCAAAGACCTCGTTAGTAATGTGAAACCCTTGAAACTGTAAGGAATATGTTGAATTTAGGAGGATATGGGGTTTTTGGAGATGTGGGCCTCCACAACCAAATGGGTCCTAAGGGGAGATTGTGTAATTGAAGGGGGTAAATCAAAGAAACATCAAACAAGGCATGCAAGGGCTCACCTCTTCCATGGAGACTGAAACCAGAAAGAGACAGAGCTAATGTATTCTCCAACACGCTTATATAGTCTTGGGCTAGCAAGGTAGTGAGGGCTAGTAAGCACATATGTAACAGGAAGGGGATGTACTAGAGGCATACTAAGAGCATACATGTGACAGGAAAGCACATACGTAACAAGGTGGGTGGGTTCTAGAGTTAAGATGGCAGCTTAACCTTGACTGTCCCTGGGCTGGCTCGACTTTAGGTTTCCTTGAGCTCTTCTCCAGGGGAACAATTTGTGTTCCTTATCAGAAGGGAGGTGGTTGTGCCTAGGGTGGGGTGCACAATAGGGTCTGATTGCTTTCGAGAACATATAACCTCTGGGTTTACCAGAGACCAGCCTTGTGCTTAATAGGAACATCTTGAAGTAGCCTTTTATGGGGGGAGTCTGTGGAGATGATATTTAGTCAGGAGAATTTGACCGGGAGTCATTTCCAACTCATGAATATGAAGACCTTCCTCTACCAGAGTCTGCCTCCAGACTCTTAATTATGAGTGTAGGGAATTTGCCTGCATAAACTCTCTTCCTGGTTCTCAGTTTTCCACAAGGAGAAGTGGGGGAAGAGTATTTAGGGCAGATGGAACAAAATGAGAAGGTGCGCAGCGCGTGAGGTACTGTGAAAGATAACCCGTAAGGCTGAAGCTACCTGAGTGGAGAGCAGGCCATGGTGACAAGGGCCAGGTGGTGAGAGAACTTGTAAGGGTTCTGACTTTATTTTAAAGGTTCTTGAAAGCAGTCGTGTTGTAAAGGGTGTTCATTTTTAGTTCGATCACTCACTGCAGTGGAGTGGAGAGGAAAATAGATTGGTGGGAAGTTTGAACAAATGTGGGGAGCCCCGTTAACCTTCTGTAATAGTCTTAGCTATTGTGTTGACTAGAGAAACAAATTCATAGACACACTCATGTGTGTAAGAACTTTATATACAAGAGCAATCGAATATTGAGAGAACATCCCAGCCCAGTCCAGATCAAGTTCATAAGTCCGATATTAGCCCATATGTCCATTACCAATATATAAAGTCCCCTTCAGACTCACTAAACACATGAAATGATGCCTAATGCAGGAAGATCGCAGGCCAGTGGGTGGAAAATATTGTGGATCCAGTGGCGGTGTAAGCATGCTGGCAGGGGTCCCTATGCGGCTCCTCCAGCTCAGGAACTAGTGTAGTTCCATGTGTCTTCTCAACAGGAATGTCTCCTAGGGCGTGAGTGTGTGTCCCGCGTCCAACGAGTTTATTTCCTTAGGGCCTCCAAATGAGGTCATCAAGCTGCGACCTGATTGACAGGCTAAACTCCACCCCTTCACTCAAGTCGCAAATTGACAACAGATTATGTAACTACCACACTATACATGAGAGTATTTTGTGAGAACTCTTATAAGAGTGGGTGTGTTCACAGGTGAAAATTACATGTGTATGTAAGACAGACCACGTTTCTTTTAAGATGTATAAAACTATGTAGCTTTTGTGTCTGCATAAAATTCTGGAATGCCATTTAAGAATCCTAATTGTGAAATCTTTTTTTTTCCTCTTAGGGAACCTTTGTTTATTTTAAAATGAAAAAAACATTAACACTTAATCATAAAGCCTTGGGTCATACAGTTTTTATTAAGTTTTCTATAGTTTTAAACATGTGAGACCAACACTCTGGAATATTTAGCCCTTTTACTTAACTGGCAAGTCAGGGAATTCCAGTCTACCTGAATGTTAAATCTATCACTCACCCACCATTTAGGAGTTTATTTGGACTCTTAGAGATCCTACAGGACATGGTACACTGCCCCTTTGGGCTTCCAAGACTAAATCAGCCTCATCTTTCTCCCAAAGAGTGGCTGGTGGACTTGAACTGCTGACCTTGATAACCTCAAGCTTAACAGTTCAATTTGTAATCCACTTCGCCATCAGATAGTGCCAATTAAAATTTGGAAGCCCGAAGGAAGACTAAGGCTATGATGAACATAGCCCACCTCAAGTGCACAGTTAGCCCTGTATTTGGATAAGTGGGATCTTTGGAGTATTCCAAGAAGCGAAGCAAGTGCCAGTGGTTGGGGACTTAGGTATAAAACCATGCTGTGTCCTGGCTAATTTTGCTTTCATCCCTAATTCAGCTCAGAAAATGTGAGACCTTGCTTCTAGAAAACTTCTGTATTCCTCGATCTGTCTCTTACTGTTCAAGAGCAGTAGAAATGGTATCAGCAGACTTACACAATGAGAGAATTTTAGAATTCAATTTTGAGTTCACATGTAATATTAAGGAGCCCAGATGGTGCTGTGGAGTAGGCGTTGGGCTGCTAACTTACAGGGCTGATGGTTCAAACTCACCAGCTGCTTCGAATGAGAAGAATGAGACTGTGTGTTCCTGTAAAGCTTTACAGACTTAGAAACCCGATATGGGTTTCCTCTGAGTTGGATTGACTCGGTGACAGTGGGTTCTTGGGGTTTAAAGAGTGTCATTAGCTTCTAGTGTTTCAATGTTAAGAGCTCGGCTCCTAACCAAAAGGTTGGTTTGACTGTGTACCAGCCAGTTGGTGGGAGAAAGGTGTGGCAGTCAGCTTCTATAAACATTTAGTGCCCGAGACCCATGTGGGGCTGCCCTACTAATGGGGTCATTATGACTTGTGGCAATAGGTTACAAAAGTGTTTCTGTGAGTGGTTACATACATGACAGTGCTGGGTAAAGGACTGCAGCCAACCTTTCTGAGATTTGAAAAGGCGGCATTGGAAGGAAAAGAAGGTGCAGGGGAGGGAACTTTTGCTTTGAATTAGAATGCATAAGGTTACAGACAGAGAGGAGCCTGCAGAAAAGGAGAGTGTGGAAGTTCTCCAACAACTCTGTTGTGTAATTTTCAAGAAAACTACAAAAACACTGGTGGATAACCCGTGAGCACGCTAAATGCTCACGCTTACTTTTTGGCATCCCCTTGCACTGCGCTTCAAACAGTGGAGCTCTAATTCTTCTAAGTTGTTTCTTTTCAAATCTTTTGATGCTACTTACCTTTGCTGTTGCAGTTTCATAGTTTGTTAAATGTCATGTACCCTGATTAATTGTAACTGCGAAAAGTGTATTTTAATGAAAACGCAGTTAAATACTTTGAAAATAGGATAATGGCAAGCTGCTAAAAATAATTGCTGTTAAATTAGGTGTTGGGGATAAAAATTTGGGGGAGAATATAAAAAACGAGGGATTCTGCTCTCAAGCTTTTCCACTAGTGTTTGAGTGTTTGAACTTTTAGTCAGGTGTAAAGCAATCTACACTCTGGGTCTCGGGAAGGAGACGAACCAGTCAGGGTGTGATGTAGCAACGATGAAAAATACAACTTTCCTCTAGTTCCTAAATGCTTCCTCTGCCCCCGCCCCCACTATCATGATCCGAATTCTACTTTGCAAGTCTGGCTAGACCAGAGGGTGTACACTGGTACAGATAGGAACTGGAAACACAGGGAATCCAGGGCGGATGATCCCTTCAGGACCAGTGGTGTGAGTGGCGATACTGGGAGCGTAGAGGGAGAGTATTTGGAAAGGGGAAACCGATTACAAGGATCTACATGTGACCTCTTCCCTGGGGGACAGACAACAGAAAAGTGGGTGAAGGGAGACGTCGGACAGGGCAACATATGACAAAATAATAATTTTTAAATTATCAAGGGCTCATGAGGGAGTGGGGAGCGGGAAGGGAAGGGAAAAAAGAGGACCTGATGCCAGGGGCTTCAGTGGAGAGGAAATGTTTTGAGAATGATGAGGGCAATGAATGTACAAATGTGCTTTACACAATTGATGTATGTATGGGTTGTGATAAGAGTGTATGAGCCCCTAATAAAACTATTAAAAAATAAATAAATAACATGAATTTTTTTAAAAAGAAGAAGAGTAGATGTGGAATCCCCTCTCAGAAAGGCTCTTGGTGCATGAGTGTATGCTTCACGTTAAAGTGTTGATGGTGTGTAAACCCACTGCCATCATGCAGACTTTTATCAACCCTAGCCAGGGTTTCTGAGACTACAGAGCTTTCCTGGAACAGGTAACCTCATTTTTCTTTCTCTGAACAGCTGGTGGGTTTAAGCTGTCCACCTTGAAGTTCGCAGTCCAGTGCTTACCCTGCAGCCCACTGAGGCTCCTGTTTTACGGTATATAGATTAACTTAAAAAAAACCCTAGTGAACTAGTCCTGATTGTGTTATATAAGGGAGCTTCTATATAGAACAAGATTCTAGAAGTTGTTTAGTTTAAGACTTATGCCATTGGTTGAGAGTTTAATTCCTATGCATAGGAAACGTAGCATGCTTGAGACTAGAAGGGAGAATGAGTAGAGAGAGGGTTTAGAGTAATTTTCAGGTGTAGGTCTTTCACTAGTAGACCTTAGAAAGGAATCTTTTTAAAAAACCGTTTTATTGGGGGCTCTTACAGCTCCTATAACAATCCATGCATCATCAATTGTGTCAAGCACATTTGTATATATGTTGCCTTCATCATTTTCACAACATCTTTTTACTTGAGTCCTTGGTATCAGCTCCTCTTTTTTCCCATTCCCCCATGAACCCTTGATAAATTATAATTTCTTTTTTCATATCTTAACACCATCTGTTATCTCCCTTTACTCACGTTTCTGTTGTTTCATCCCCCCTTGGGGGAATGTTAATGTGTCAGTCATTATGATTAGTTCCCTCTTTTCCCCCCTTCTCTTCCCAACATTGCTACTCACACTATTGTTCCTGAGGGGTTTATCTGTCTGGGATTCTTTGTGTTGAGAGCTCTTATCTGGGCCAGGGTACATGCTCTGGTCTAGCTGGATTTGTAAGGTAGAACTGGGATCATGATAGTATGTGTGTGGGGAGAGGAAGCATTAAAGAACTAGAGGAATGTTGTGTATTTCATTGATGTTATACCTGTACCCTGGCTGGCTAGTTCCTTTCTTGTGACCCTTCTGTGAGGGGATGTCCATTGTCTACAGATGGCCTTGGGGTCTGCATTCTGACCCCCTTCGTTCACATCAATAAGATTGTTTATTTAGGGTCTCCTGATGTCTGATACTTGATCCCATGGACACCTCATGATCACACAGGCTGGTGTGCTAGAATGGAATCCTGACCACTAATTTCTTCTCCTTCCATAGTTCCCTAAAAACAAAATCCTTTAATGAATCTTAAGAGTTTATGCAAGGATTTTTAATAAAGCCTATAATTAAGGTAATTAAACATTGTTTTCCAATAAGAATATTGTTATTGTTGGGTACCATTGAGATGATTCTAACTCATAGCAACCCAAAATGAAACACTGCCTGGTCTTTTGCCATTACAGTTGTTATGTTTTGAACTCATAGTTGCTGGTATTGTGTCAGTCGATCCCTTTAGTGATCTTCCTGGCTCTCTACCTATCCAAATGTAATGTCTTCTAGTGACTGGTCTCTCCTGACAAAGTATAGACTGCCTTCCCACCCTGGCTTCTAAGGATCATTCTAAGGATGATTCTGGCTGTACTTCTTTCAAGACAGATCTCAAAAACCAACCTCACTGCTATGGAGTTCGATTCCAGTCAAGGAGCCCTTGGGATGTAGATTGGTCAGCGGCTCAACCCCACCAGCTGTTCCACAGGGGAAAGACGAGGCTTTCTATTCTCATAAAGAGTTACTGTGTTGGAAACACACAGGGGCACAGGGTCATTATGAAACAAGAAAGATAAAAGTGTCAAAATGGCCCTTTAAAAGCATGATCAGCAAGATTTTTGCCATCAGAACACAGAGTTTTCTATGGTTATATAACATTTTATTATGCAGTATATATTCCCAAATTTTAACAAGTCTTCTATGGAGACAAAGTAATATGGAGAGATACTACTTGTTTCTCATTTTTGCTATTATAAGAATGCTTAATAAATAGTCTTATACATTAATCATTTCTTCATGTATTGGTATATTTTCTGGACAAATTCCTGGAAGTATAATTGCTAATCAAACTGTATTTGTGTGGTAATTATGATAGATATTGCTAAATTGCTCTCCATAGAGATTCGATTTTTGATGATTTGCATTCCAACAAACTTCGGAAGGAAATACATACTTCCCTTCTCCCTTATAATATTAACAAACATGTTGATCCGCGTCAATCCAAAAGGTAGAAAATGGTATCTCTGCAGTGTTTTAGTATCTGTTTCATTTGCATTTCTGTGTATGAACATTTCTTTTCATGTGCTTTGATAATTCTTTCTGTTGATTGATCATTTCCATACTTTTATGTAGACATTTTTATTTTGAAACCAGATCAGAACTAGGAAAAGAGCTTTACTTACCAGAAAACTACTTAAAATATTGTTACTAAAAAAGATTTAAAGGTCACGGAAAGATTTAAAGGTCGTGGGAGTAGACGAGCCAGTCAGGGTGCAGTGTAGCAACAATGAAACATACAACTTTCCTCTAGTTCCTAATTGCTTCCCCCACCCCCACTCCCCTCCCGCTATCATGATTCCAATTCTACCTTACAAATCTAGATAGACCAGAGGATGTACGCTGGTACAGATAGGAACTGAAAACACAGGGAATCCAGGACAGATGACCCCTTCAGGAGAGTGGCGAGAGTGGCGATACCGGGAGGGTGGAGGGAAGGTGGGGTGGAAAGGGGGAACTGATTACAAGGATCTACATGTGACCTCCTCCCTGGGGAATGGACAACAGGAAAGTGGTGGAGAGAGCGTCGGATAGTGTAAGACATGACAAAATAATAATAATTTATGAATTATCAAGGGGAGGGAAGGGGAAATCAGCTGATACCAAGGGCTCAAGCAGAATGCAAATGTTTTGAGAATGATGATGGCAACAAGTGTACAAATGTGCTCGACACAATGGATGTATGTAT
Organism: Echinops telfairi; assembly: GCF_000313985.2. Lineage (NCBI taxonomy): Eukaryota > Metazoa > Chordata > Mammalia > Afrosoricida > Tenrecidae > Echinops > Echinops telfairi. The sequence continues at coordinate 13,149,373 of NW_022103906.1, forward strand.
GGATTGTAATAAGAGTCATACGAGCCCCCAATAAAATATTTAAATAAAAAAAAGATTTCAGAAGGACAGTCACATTTACAATGTTCATTTCAGCCATTTGAGTCTACCTTTAGGCAAATAAACCTACCCATCAAATTTGAAAAGTGGGATAGTATAACCTACATTCATTGTGTAATTAGTGTCAGTCCCTTTGTAAGCTGTTCACTCTGGACTATCTTCCTTTTGAAGTCTGCCTTCTTTTTAGGATTGATATTAGTAGAATTAAATGTGGAAATGAAATAATTATTTTGAAAAAAAATCACTTAATAAGTAGCATTTACACAGTTGTATGGCCACTTTTATTTGCGTACTAACATTTAAATTAAAATTTAAATATTAAATTAATGTGCTGATATTATTCTAGAACCTGTATTGCCCTCACCTTGTTATGAAACAGACAAGTTTTGCCATCAAGGGGTTCCGACTCATAGTGACCTTACGGAACAGAATTAACTGACCCATATGGCTTCCGAGGCTGTGTTCTTCTTGGAAGTGGATCACCACCTCTTGTCTCGGGGAGTGACTGGTAGGTTAGAGCCATTTACCTTACTGTTAACAGCTGGATACATCATTAAAATATTAAATAATTTAACATGACTAATAAGAATTAAATGTATTATTACTTGTCAGATATAATATGTCAAAAAACCACGAACATCAAACAGCATATTTTTAATTTTATTGAGTGGTGAGTCACAAACAAAGGATTTTGTATGCTAATGTTTGAACAAGGTTTGGATATGGCTCTGTGTGCTTTTTTGTTTTGTTTATTTTGTATGGAGTTTTCATCTGATTTCTAAAAACGGGTCTGAGGTGTAAAAGAATCTCAAAAGCTTGTGCATAGTCATTGTCCTCTCAGAAGAGCTCCTTGGGTTTACCTGTAGAATTGCATGGTTGGCATGGACCTTCCTGGACTAGGCATCGTACGGAAGGTAAGCCTCAGCTTACACTGAGGCTGCGGTGAGGAATATGTAGATAGGAAAATATGTTATACTTGCTGCCACACACTGCTTCTTTGTAATTTCTTCTTCAGCTCTCTTAATGCCAGCTATGCCATGCTAGCTTGCATTGAGCTGTTTGCGGAGCTTTGTAAGCAGGAAGTAGAGTATTAGAAATGTGACATTCTATATACACTGTTTTAAACACTTGGCATGAGGTAGGACATGCATTTGAGAAAATGCAGAATAAAAAGAGATCATTTATTCTTTTATCAAAACTACCTACCAAACACTGTTGGGCATTGGGGTACAGCAGTGAATGAAACACATACCCCGATCGTCATGGAGCAATTGCCAGTGCGGAGGCAGACAATAAATACATAGATACATGCTATGTTTAGATGACTACAGTCAAACGAAGCAGCTCAGAGGATAATGAGTGATAAGGTAGGTTGTATTTTTTGGTATGATATGAAGGGAAAAACCTAATTGAGAAGAGACCTGAGTGAAGAAAGGGAGAGGAAGCCATGAGAGTATCTGGGGGAAGGGGGTTCCACTGTAAGTGTTATGGAATGAACTGTGCTCCCCTGAAAAGGTGTATTGGTGTTCTGACCACTATGTCCTTATATCTGTCTTGCTTGGAAATAGATCTTTGAAGGTGTTAACATGAGGCCATACTGGAATAGGGCCGGTCCACAAACATGTATGACTGGTGTCTTAATTAAAGAGGAGAAGATGCAGAGACGTAGGAAGCCAAGAGAAAGATGTCATGTGACGGTACAGTTGCAAGTCAAGAAAAGTCTAGAGTTACTTAGCAGAAGCTTAGAAAGCGCCATGGGATTGTTCCTCCCCAAAAGCCTCAGAGGGAAGAAACAAGGTTTTGAAGCATAAGCATTTTCCGCATATTTTCGTCTCATTCTTTTTACATTTTTAGGTTACAGAAGTGATGGCGCATGCATATTGTTGTGAGGTGCTACGGAGCTGGTTCTGACCCAGAGCGAACCTATGCACAGCAGAGGTCGCACGGCCCAGTCCGGTGCCGTCTTCACAATTGTTATGTTTGAGCCACTGTTGCAGCCTGTGTCCGTCTCCTTGACGGGCTTCTTTGTTAACCACCTACCTTACCAGCGACTGACAACTCTCCTGACGGCATGTCTAAAGTTTGCCTGTTTTCCTTTCTGCATATTTTTTATAGCAGTTTTAGCCAATACCAATAGTTTCTAAAGTGGTGTCAGTTTATATTCCCACCAGCAGTTTGTTTCACATCCCTGCTCATAATTGCTGTGGTCTGATTTCATTTTAGACAGATACCCATTGAGCTGCTAATCACAAAGTCGGTGGTTTGAGTCTTGCAGCTGCTCCATGGGAGAAAGAGATGGCTCTCTTCTCCCTTGAAGACTTAAAGTCTTATAATCCACAGGGGAGCCCTGTGGTGGCATAATAGTTAAGTGCTGGGCTGCAAAGATCGCCAGTTCAAAACCTCCAGCTGCTCTGTAAGGGAAAGATGAGACTCTTTACTTCTGTGAAGAGGTAGTAACAGTCCTGGAAACCCACAGCTCTGTCCAGTCCTTAGAGAATGGCTGTAAGTTGGAATCAACTCAGGGGTAGTCAGCTTGGATTTTGATTCTGAGTGAATATGTACAATTCTACATCACATTAACAAGAATACCTATATGTTTGACCGAGGGAACTCTGGTAGTGTAGTGGTTATGTGTTGGGCTGTCATCTGCAAGGTCAACAGTTTGAAACCACCAGCCACTCTGAGGAAGAAAGATGAGGATTTTTATTCTGTAGTCTCAGAAATCGACAGGGGCAGTTCTACTCTGTCCTCTAGGAGGGTTACCATGATTTGGAATCGACTCAGTGGCAGTGGATTTTTTATTTTATTGAGAGTTTATATGTTTGACTTGTATCTGATTATTTATATCAGAATCTCCTGCCAGTCTTACTTGTTATTCACTAAGGTAATCTTTAGAATCCATTTGAAGTTTTCAAGATCGATACATTGGGATTTTTACTTGGAGTTTTATTGAACCCATAAAATATATTGGAAGGAATTGACAACTTTGTACTATTGAATGTTCTAATTCAGAATGAGCTGTGCTTTTCAAGTTAATTCAAGACATATTTTATGTTCCCCAGATAGATTATTTGGTTTCTTTATATAGATCTTGGACATTTCTTACTGACTGAATTTCTTCTTCTGTGTTTTTTATTAAAGGTTTGGATAACAGAAAAAGATCAGATTTATTAGTTGATAGAGACTGGTGGGGCCTCATAGACTGTGGCCCTTAGACATTCATTCCTTAAGCCTGGAATTGAACTCACCCCTGTGGCTCAATTTTCAGCCAAATAGGCCTAAAGGTAAACCAACACTCGGGAGGTTAGGCACACATTCATTGGAGGAGTCAACCTGTGAGAGCAAAAGGGCTACATTTTCCCAGGAATAAAGCTCGGAAGAAAGGGGTAGGCAAGAAGGACAATGAAAATGGGAAGTGCAGTGTACATTAGCAAAAAGTGTTTTGGTTCATACTTTTGATATTTTAGGTATTAACTAATTCAGGACTACAAGTACTTTTTCTTACATATTCTTCTAGGAGTTTTGGATATTACATATAAGTCTGATTTACTTCCAATGCAGAGTATGAATTGAAGGCCTTTTATTATTGTTGGTTTTTTCATGTATCTATCTAGTTGCCCTAGTACCATTTTTTTTTTTACTGAATTGCCTTTGTACCTTTATAAAAAAATCAATTAATCACAAGTCTGAGAGCCTCTTTTCTGGACTCTAGTCTGTTCATATATCTTTTTGTGTACCTTGATGCCATGCTGTCTTGATTATTACAGATTTGGAGTTAAGGAAATGGGTTCATAAGCAAATGTGGTAAAGAAAGCTGATGGTGCCTGGCTGGCAAAAGATATAGAGTTTGGGGTCTTAAAGACTTGAAGGTAAACAAGCGGCCATCTAGCTCAGAAACAACAAAGCCCACGTGGAAGAAGCACACCAGCCTGTGTGATCATGAGGTATTGAAGGGATCAGGGATAAGGCATCAAAGAACAATCAAATCCTAAATGCTCACCTCCCACCCCACTATCATGATCCCAATTCTACCTTACAAATATGGCTACATCACATGATGTACACCGGTACAGGAAGGTCGTTTTTAATGTTTTGACAGCTTCTCCCTTTTCCCCTACTCTAAACTTGGGTCAGTCTGAAGAGCAGATGTGGAGGCGCCTTCCTAGGTGAGGAAGGGGCAGTTGCCTGTATGCAGTTGCTGCAGGAAAGCATTAGGGATTCAGTGGCTCTTTGTACAGACTTACTACCAATCTTGTTCTTACTGCCACCCTGCACCCCGACCTTCAGAAGCACCTGGTGCTCTAATTTCCTGACCTTCCTGTGCTTGAGTCTACTTGCTTCTTGGTAACTTTCTTCCCTGGCAGCAGATCTCCGCCCACTCTTCTCAGATGTAGCGGCAGCGCTCCTTAGGTGTCACAACATTTTCCTAGCTTTTCCTTCCGGGTTTATCCTCATTTTGTTTGTTTAATAATTGTACACCTTTTTTTGTGAAATAAAGCCATGTCACATAACTATATAACTGAATTATTATTAAGAAATCCTGTAACACCACTGTAAACAAGAAATTACAAAGACTCATGTGTCCCATCCCATCACAGCCTGCCTCCCTTCTCCCTCCAAAAAGAACGGTCACTTCACATTTCTTTATAATTTTTTCACCCAAATGTGCATTCGTAGACACTAATTAAGACACTCTTTAGAGACTTTTAATCTTTAAGTAACACTCCAGCCACTGATAGACCCCTATTTTCTCAATGTGGATTCTGTTGACAGGATGTTCAGCAAGTATTTTGGCAGTTGCACCTAGATGCTTGATTAGATTCAGGTTTAAGACCTCTGGCAAAATTTTCTGTAGTGTGTTTTCTATCAAGAGACAGTAATGTTTGGTTTTCATTCTTTTTTGAGAGGATTAACTATTGATTTTCAATAGGTGTATTTACAATTCACTGACTCACAGTCATCGAGCTGATTCTGACTCAGTCACTCCTGCTGCTGTTAGGTCCCACCAGTCAGTTGGGGGCCCAGGGCAGCCCTGTGTGCAACAGGGTGGGCACTGCCCGGTCCTGCACCATTGTCACCGTTGTTCCTGTGTCTGAGCCCATTGTGGCAGCCACCGTGTTAATCCTTCTTGTCTAAGGTCTTCCTCGTTGTTGCTGCCCCCGTACTTTATTAAACATGATGATGTCCCTTTTCCAGGGACTGGTCTTTCCTGATGACATGTCCAAAGTATGTGAGGCCAAGTCTCACCATCCCTGCATCTAAGGAGCATTCTGCCTGCACTTCTTCCAAGATAGATTTGTTTGATCTATTGGCAGTATTTTTTGCCAGCACCATAATTCAAATATATCTATTTCTTCATTCTATCAATACATCAACACACTATTCTGTAGATACATCCTCTGTATATTACATATATTTGTACATTTGTAAGGATTAGTTATATATATGTGTTTCACAGCACTGTTGCAAGATTTCAAAAAACTTAATTGCCTATCAAAAAGGTATAATCTGCTGTTTATGGAAAAGTACACTTATCATGAATATACAATTTATACACAAATGTGTGTGTATATACCTATCTCTATATAAACATTTACACATATATAGTACATACACATATATTCATGTACGAGGGATACACTGCTACCTCAGGGAAAAGTAAATTGATGGCTATAGAACAAGGATACAAAAAGATTTTTTGCTGTGTTGCTTTGTTTACTTTTTGAATCTTGTGCTATTAAGCACGCATACATTTATGCTAAACCCACTCATACATTTCCACATAGAAGCCCCAGGGGTATAATTCAGGTTAAGGACTGAAAAAAAGAAGTTCTACTTAAATAACGTGTGTTAGCAAACGGAGAAAGTCTGAAGCAAGTCATGCTGCAGAAAATGAAAGACATTCCCTAAGTGAAACCCGAAAGCAGAAATCCTCAACTCAGTGCAATGTCAGATTGTTGAAAACATTTGAGATGGCCACAGCAGTGAGAAGGAATTTCTTTTTTTTTTTTTTATTTAACATTTTATTAGGGGCTCATACAACTGTTATCCCAATCCATACACACATCAATTGTGTAAAGCGCATTTGTACATC
>NW_022103906.1:13156859-13234424 GCF_000313985.2 Echinops telfairi
CCTTCCCCCCTCCTCCCCCTCTCCCATGTCTCCCCGGAACTGTCAGTCCCGTTGTTTTCTCCTCCAGATTGTTCATCGAGAAGGAATTTCTAAAGCAAGAGTACTCATTTATGTAATGGATTTTATGTCCTGTCGCTGTTGACCCACAGAGCCATATTTTCTCTATTAGAAGCGATAGTAGAATGCGGATCTGAAGTTTCAGTATGCATCAGAATCATCTGGAGCAATTGATAAAATGCAGATGGGAAGCTGGTGTTCAAAGTAAAAACTAGTCTATCCACACCTTTAGCAGTATATAAAAACAGACTACTAAAACCCAAAAAACCTCACAAACAACATTTATCCCATAAGTAAATCACAAGAAAAATAAGTACACACAGGTAAGGACAAACCACCACCAAGTTTAAGACCTTATTACTAGTGGTTGTGCAGAAGAGCCCTGGTGGGGTAGCTACCAGCTACTCCATGGGTGAAAAGACCAAACTTTTTACTCCCATCAGGAAAGTGATTCTACCCTGCCCTGTAGGGTCATTAAGAGTAGGAATTGATTTGATGGCAGTGAATTTTGGCTTAGCATTACTTTTCTCATTTTATTTAACATAATCTGAGTAGGCGTGTGCCTTGGTCTTTTCTTTCCCACTATTGTGAATTTTTCTTCATACACACTTGTATGGATCCAGTATAAAGACCCTCTGTTCCCCCAAGTGGCTTCCACATTCCTTTTTCTCTCTCTGTTGAACTGCTCTATCGTTTGTGATGTCCTTTCATAATCTTGTACCTATATTGTGTTTCCTGTGAGGTTCTCACTAACAGATCTACAGGCAAAAGTATTTCGAGAAGAGCTGAGGTTTTTGAACAGCTCCTCAGTGGCCTTTTACTTCACCATGGGGTTAGAGTAAGAAGTTACAAACTAGCCACTGAGAACTACAAAATCGTAGGGAAGAAAAGACCAAGTTGTAGTGAGTGTGGGAGTCCTTAGCTCTTCATATGAAAAAGTCCAAAGAGCCTCCAGCACTTGGGTTTAGAATTTCAATGAATATTCCTGTATTTTACCAGAAGTCCCTGGCATGATTTGTGACAATCTGAAACTTGTCCTGACTTTGATGAATCCAAGGTGAATGGATTGGTATTAGGATGGGAAAAGAAAATAACAGAATTTCCTTTAAAGACATAATATTCCATTGCTTTTGTATAAAAGCTGTTGTAAAACACTTGGTTTTTTTTTTAAGCGTAAACTTCAAATTCAGATGCTGATTGGCAAGTGAAGAGGAACTGAATTTTAACTACATATTTGCTGAAAATATATATAAGTTTGGCAGCACTAAAAAATCAAACTTTAAACTCAGAATGAACCCTTTAACAACCGCCAACACCAAACGAAAAAGGCACCAGTCGTCTCATGGTTTTACTTCACATTAAATGCTAAATATTTCCTCGTCCTAGAACAGAGAAGGGCTTGTTCCTCCTTTTAGAGCATGCTTTAAATATGTAATAAGATTACTTTTTTTCTGAGACTTTGGAGAATTTGTTTTACTACTTTATTGTAAGAAGCGTCATAAGGATTTCCCATGCAGTTTGGGACTAAAAATTCAAGATTAATATTTGGACTTGGTTCTTCAATTAACCCTTCTCTTTGTTGCCTGTTATATATCAAGCATATGAGGGTTTTTTGGTTGTTTTTTTAAAGTGAAAGTTAAATTAATTACAGTGAACCCTCGTTTATCGCGGTTAATCGGTTCTAGACCCTACCGTGATAAATGAAATTCTGCGAAGTAGGATTCCTTATTTGTAAATCAAATATTTCCGTAGTTAGAGCATAGAGGACATGAAAAAACACCCTTTAGTCACCATTACACTCGTATTGCCCAATTTATTAAACGAAAAAGGGAAAATACAGTAAAACATTTTGGACGTTACAATGATCATTTATTATTTATTATATTATTTATGGCATTTAGTTTACAGTATTACATATTTCACATACAGTATTATTATACAAAGTTCTTACAAATACTGTAATCAATAGCCTATGAAATGACTTAAGGGATGTACTCTACAGGTGGGTCGCCGTCTTTTTCCTCTGAAGGAGCGGGTGTAGGCAGTGGGTGCTGTTACGCAAAAACCACGATAGAGTGAAGCCGCGGAAGTCGAAGCGCAAAGTGGCGAGGGTTCACTGTAGTTGGCTTCTGCTGCCAGGGCCTTCTGTAGGTTGATGGATAGGGGGAACAGGAAGAGTTCCGAGACTGAAACCTGTATTTTCTGTGTCCCTGGATTCTGAGGTCATCTCAGTCTGTCCCCCTCCAGTAGGCAGTCATCTGTCCTTGTAAGTGTTGATGTTTTATTCTTCCCATCCACCACCACAGAAAGGAGTGGTGGGTTTTAAAACTGCCTTTTGCCTGGATTGAGATGCATATGTGTCTACCCAATTTTATTTTATTTTTTTCATTTAACACTCAAATACTAAGTACCAACCCTGTAAGTCACAGTGGAGTACTTGAACTTTGCCCTCCTAACAAGTATATATGATGTCATATAACTTAAAGCAAGTATCATAGACACACAGTTTTCTCACATTGTTGTGAACTGACACAAAAATGGAAAGGCTCACCCATTGAAGAGGCAATTTACTTGGCTGGGGTGGGGGAGGAGGGGGGGTGCTAGCTGTCCTGTGTCCTTATCCCCATGCTGAATTTTTAAAAAAATGAGATGCACATGAAAGATACCCAAATAATAGATTTAGGATGAATTAAAAGTCAAATAAAATCAACATATAAGTATTATATTGCATTGGACATTCGATTTACGTGACCCTTTGAAGAGATGCTCTCTTATTAGTAATGGTAGTTTATGCGTGCTCATCATGGTGTGGGTATCCCATTCCATTCCGGCATTAGTCAGTGGCTCTCGAAGAAGACGTGTTTGCGTGCTTCGTGGGCGTACAATCACAGCCGCTCTATAACTGTTTGAAAACATTTAAAACTAAGAGCGACCCACCTAGAAATGTGAGCCCTTATAATGGGGGAAAAAAATCTTTATCATGGAATCAATGGACACGGGACTACTTGCTAATATCTATAGAATTCTGCAACACTCAATAAGAATAAAAACAAATAATCCAATTAAAAGGTGGGCAAAAGACATGAATAGACAACTCACAAGACAATTTATAGAGACAATAACTGGATGTAACTTAGGTGCTTGGCAGGGGAAGTTGAGGGAAAATGGTGAGCTAATGACAATGAGTATAAGAAAGAAGAATATATTCTGAAATTGATTGTGGTGATGATTGCACAACTTTCCTTAATATGATTTAACTGTTGTATGATATGTGAATTATATGTCAATAAAAATTGAATTCGATGTTATCAAAAAAGGTGTAATGCTTGAAGTTACAAGAGACCCTTGAGACCATCTCACTTAGCTTATGGGCTGAGTTTTATAGCCACAAAACCCAACACGTCCTGAGCATTGTATCCTGCTTTGGATTGTTACCTTAAGTTCTATTTGGATAACAATACGGAGATTACCTATTTTTTAAAAAAATAAATCATTTTATTGGGGCTCTTATAGCTCTTATGACAATCTATATACCAGTTATATCAAGTACATTTGTACATATGTTGCCGTCGTCATTTTCAAAACATTTTCTGGCTACTTGAGCCCTTGGTATCAGCTCTCTCCCCTCCCCCCGTGAACCCCTGATAAATTATACATTGTTATTTTCATATCTTACACTGTCTGCTGTTCCCTTCGCCCACTTTTTTCTTTTTGTAAGAGAGTCATTAATATGTTTAAAATAAAAAATTTGTTGGCAATGTAGTTACTGATGGTTATGGACTATGTTATGACCCTATCAGTGGATGGAGGCTCCTTGGTGGCAAAGTGGGTTATGAGTTGGCTGTAGCAAGGTTAGCAGTTTGAAACCAGGGGGAGAAAGACAAGGCGTTCTGTTCCCATAACAATTTACAGCCTCGGAAACTCAGGGACAAGTCCTCTCCCGCCCTGTAGATTCGCTCTGAGTTAGAATTCACTCCGTGAAGTGAGTTTGGTTTCCAGTTTCTCAGTGGATGTCAGAGTGTCAAGTGCAGAAAGGATTATTGGAGCTAAACTCTTTAGGCATTGAAAGGCCAGATTGCTGGGGTGGATTATCGCTGTGGAAGTTGGAATCATTAAGAGGATGTGGTAGAGAGGAAGACAGTAAACCTAGTTCTTTAAAGAAAGAGATTGCTCAGAGCAATCTGGTGGTGAAGACACTCCAATAAGTAAATCAATCTGGGGGTGCAGGACAAGAAACACTATGGAAGGAGCTGTAGCAAACATGGGGGGTGCTGACTCTCCCTCCAAGGCTCCGGCGTGAGATGTGGGCGAGAGCAGCTGGGGAAGCAATGTGGTCAGCAGACAGGTGTCCGTCACAGCAGAAAGATGAAATGTTCAAAAGGGGAAGACTGCCTGGTGTTGGACTCCCTGAGCTCTGTCTCGTTTCCTGTTGTCTATTGCCTTTAACCTGAAATGAGATTTCAGAAAGGAGGTTATAATGTTCTTGGGTTATACTCCCTCACCCCCCACCCACCCCCAACTTGTTAGATATTGCACCATTGTCTCTTGGCAATTGAATGCTGCTGTGGAATAATCTGAGGGAAACCTGACCCCCTCACACACACACACACTCACACTCCACCACCACCACCACCACCCCTTCTCTGCCTGGATGGTTGAAGAAATCTTTATTTATTGCCTTTTTCTTAAACAAACAAACAAAACAAAATTGAGAGCATTGTATCTGAAGATACAGTGGTACCTATGTTAGATAATGACCTATGAGTGCTCTTGTGATTCCGTCGCAAAGTGACCATTAACTCGGGTGCTTCTGTGTATTAGTTATTCCTTTTCTTGAGAGGATCATGGGTGTCTGCAGAGATCAAAAGCTCTCTGTCCTAGGCTCCTGCATTGACTTAGCTCTCCCAGGTGTTCCCAGATTGACACTGTGACTGAAGGGTGGCTTCCCAAAAGAAACCTTTGAGCCAGAAATGATTTCATTCTGTAGAACGTATCTCTTCAGTCTGCCACTGAGAATGCAGTGTTAGAAAACGGATTTGTTTCTGATAATAAAACCTTTAGTGAATCATATACTTACTGAAGTTTTACTCTATAGGATTTAGAACCCGACTGGAATTAGGTCCCCAAAGGCGTCTTTTTAGAGACTGGGAGGCAACAAAGTACAGTGGCTGCAGCATGAGCGCTCAAGCCAGGACTGTGCAAAGTTCAGTCCTCCAGGCACCTCTCCGTAACGGCTTGATCTAGTGCAAGTTACTTGGCCAAATGGGGATAAAACTAGCCATCTTACCTGGATGTTGCCTGGATTGCCGATAGGAGCTGTACACTGTGCTGCACAGTGCCTGTCATGTGTGTTACGTGTTAGGTGCCATTGAGTTGGTTTCGACTCACAGTGACCCCACACACAGCCACACGAAGTACTGCTTCGTCTTGCACCACCCAGGCCATTTTTATGTGTGAGCCCATTGTAGCAGCCCGTTTCAATCCACCTCCTTAACGGTCTTCCTCTTTTTCATTATTTACCAAGCATGATGTTCTTTTCCAGGGACTGGCCTCTCCTGACTTGTGCCAAATAACCCGTGACAGAGTCTCACTGCCCTCACCGCTAAGGAGCATTCTGGCTGTACTTGTTCCAAGACAGATTTGTTTGTTGTCCTGACTGCCCAGGGTACTTTTCATATTCTTCACCAATTCCATAATTCAAATGCATCTGTTTTTTCCAGGTCTTCTTTGCCCATTGCCCAACTTTCACAGGCATCTAAGGCCCTGAAAGTACCATGGCTTGGGCAGGGGCACCTTCTCCATCAAAGCGACATCCTTGCTCTTCACTTTAAAGAGGTCTTGTGTGACAGATTTTCTCAGTGCAATGTATCATCTGGGTTCTTGACTGCTGCTTTCATGAGCACTGACTGTGGAGCTAAGCAAAATGAAATCCTTGACAACCTCATTTTTTCTCCATTTTTCATGATGTTGTCTATGGGATCAGTTGCAAGGATAATGGTTTTCTTTATGTTGAGTTATAATGCATACTGTTGTAATCCATCTGTACTGTCATCGCGTAGTTTAAATGATGGAAATTTCCATCTGTATTTTTAATGTGTATAGTTATTTAGACTGAAGAACATTTACATTCGAACATGTTGATCTTGCTGGAGCTGTTTCCATAGGCTGGTGGTGTGTTCATTGTTTTCCTTCTGTAAACACATTGCTCTCGTAAAATTCTAGGTTGTCCTTTCTGGTAATTGGGATTGTGTTTTTAGATGATGTGATAGTTGACTAGCTCCTTGGTTGAGATTGTAGTTGGTGTCTTTCAGTTTATGGATTTAGGAAGGTAGCCTCTTTAACCTGCTATATTCTTTCTTCAGCCCTTGTTAGAATAGCAGTGCTTTCTGGCCAGTCTTAAATGTTCAATAACATAAATTATGACTCATAGTAAGTTAGATAATGGAAGCCATGTGTGGGTACTTTGCCGGGTTCCTGACGTGGCGATTTCTCTCTAGTCCTTTAACACTAGCTAATAGAATGTAGTGGCTTGGTGGTTATTCATTGGGTCTCTAACTGCAAGGTCAGCAGTTTGAAACCAGCTGCTCCTGGGGAGGAAGGATGGGGCTTTCTACTCCCATAAAGAGTTACAGTCTCAGAAACCTCTAGGGCAGTGGTTCTCAACCTTCCTAATGCCACGACCCTTTAATACAGTTCCTCATGTTGTGGTTATCCCCCAACCATAAAATTATTTTCGTTGCTAGTTCAGAACTGTAATTTTGCTACTGTTATGAATCAGGCAACCCCTGTTAAAGGGTCGTTGGATTCCCAAAGGGGGTCGAGACTCACAAGTTGAGAACCACTGCCCTAGGGGCACTTGTACCTTTGTCTTATAGGGTTGCTATGAGTTGGCATCCTCTCAGTGGCAATGAGAACACCCTTCTCGAGAATATTGTACCCATATTTACTCTTGGTTTCCTAAGATAGAGCCTATCTTGACCCTCACTTTGTTTAATGTAAATGCAGTTAACCTTTTATACATAGCACTTTAAAATGTTTTAAGTTGTCTCAATTGATCTTCATTCCATTCCAGTGAAATAGCCTCATCTTATGCATAAAAAGCTTCAAAGTCTGCAGAATTGCAGACACTTGCTTCAGAAAACAAAGTTAATTTAGTAAAAGAAACCTCACTCCTAGGTGTATGTGGTGTTGACACCAGATCCTGTGTTGTAAACATCCTGAGTGCTGCTCTAGTTCAGATACTATGTGCTGGGTATTTTCATAGCCTGGTTTCTTGTGGTTTAAGGTGGTGTGCCAGCCCCCCACCACTAACCATGGGTTCAGGAAGCACAATTGTATGGTTGAGATATATAAATAGAATATTAAAGTCATCGAGAGCATGAGAGATAGAAGCGAGAGGCAAATAATGGAGTCAGACACATTTCATAGTAGAATGCTCACCTCAGCCCCACTTTGTGGTCCACGTGGAGAGGGGAAGGGAAGGAGGATAAGGGGAAAGGGAATCTGGGGAGGAGAGGGAGCTGAGGAGAGGTCAAGGGATCTCTATTGCTAACCCAGGCCTATGTACCTTTGGGGGCGTGAAAGCCCACTAATTACAGGTAAAGACATACATCACAGGAAGGGGTTACACTATAGGTTATACAGCAATGAGCGGGGGTGGTCTAGGGACAGACACACAATAGGAAGAGGAGGGGTTGGGGGTATACATGTGACAAGATGGGCGGATCCTAGAGTCAGGATGGCAGCTGGATCTACATAGGAACCATTACCAGTAGGTTGTGAATCCCACCTACAGGAACCAAATCAATGACTGCAGGCCTGTCCATTGTCCTTAACAGCAGGGAGCGGGGCCTGCTCCTTGGTGACTGACTGTCTTCAGGGAGGATGTCTGTAAGCATCTGACCTCTCCCCACAGTTTCATGCATTTTTCTCTTGATTGTTTGGTTCCTGGGGTAAGGTCAAATCCAAGAGTCAGGGACTCAATACTATCTTTGATTGAATAAGTCTTAAAACTATAGATTGTTTTTCTTCTTACTCTTTGAGCAGTCACGTTAAACCTTTTTTAACTGGCATTCACTTAAATTGTGTGTGTATGTGTGTTATGTATGTGCATATATGTATGTACATATATGTGTGCCCAAAGTTCAGAAACATACAATAGCTGCTCAGCAATTAAGAAGCCCATAAATGTAGTGTTATTAACTCAGTTAAAGTTGGAATCATCATATCTAGGAGCCACATTAGTGATAAATATTTTGTTCTCTTGAAGTGTGGACATTAAAAAAAAAACCCCTGTGTTTAGAGTAGTTTTAGGTTTATAGCAGTTTTGCACAGAAAGCACAGAAAATTCACATAGACTTCATCTCCCTCTTGCCAACAGTTTCTCCTGTTATTCACATCTTACATTAGTGTGACATATTTATTGCACTTGAACCAATAGTGATACATTTTATCATAACCTAAGTCCATAGTTATATTTGGGAAGCCACTCTGTGATGATATACAGGTCCGTGAGTTCCTGAAATACCATGTATCCACATTGCAGTATCCGGCAGACCAATTCCGCGGCCCTTAAAATGCTCCCGGCTTTGCTGATTCACCACCCCCTTCTAGGGCCATGCATGGCACCTGATCTCATATATATATGCTTTTTCAGAATGTCATACACTTAGAATCATACAGTATGTCACTTGTCACTCTTTCACATTTACTTTTTTCACCTAGCAATATAAATTTAACTTCCATGTTTTTTTTTAAATTTTTTAGTTCATTTCTTCTTATTTGTGTTAAGCTGGTTGACTAGAGAAACAAATCCAGTGATGCTCGTATATGTGTAAGAGAGAGCTTTATATCAAGAATTAATTGTAAGTATATATAATATATGTAATTTTAAGATAATAATATATAATAATAAGGGTTCTGGGAGGGAGGGGATAAAGGAGAGCTGATATCAAAGAGTTCAAGAAGAAAGAAAATGTTTTGAATCTGTTGGTGGTAGCAATTATACAATTATGCTTGATCTAATTGAATTATGGAATGTTATGATATCTGTAAGAGCGCTCAATAAAATGATTAAAAAGAGAAAGAAAAAAGAAGTAATTGTATCAGGAAAACAATACTTCCTAGTCCGGATCAAGTCCATAAGTCTGAGACTAGTCCATAAATCCTTACACTAGTCCATAAATCACTCTTCAGACTCACGCAGCCATAGCAATGATGTGAAATGCAGGAAGATCACATGCCGGTGGTTGAAAAGTCTTGTGGATCCAGTGGTGGTTGAAACATCACAGGGCTGATTCAGGTCTTTTGTCTTGTCAGCTGGAAGGTAAAGACAGAGAGAGAATGGGAGGTTCCCAAGACCTTCTGTATGAGGAGGTCCCGCCCACAAGACACCATCAGGCCTCTGGGACAGGCTAGACTCCACCCCTACGCTTCAAGTTGACATGAAATTCTGTAACTACCACATTATTGATGAACACTACATTATATTAGACATAGTTTGGTCATCATGTACTTATTGGAGGACATCTTGGTTACTTCCAGTTTGGGGTAATTATGAGTAAAGCTGCTATAAATATTCACACGAAAAACCATTTTTTTGGTAGATAAAAGTTTTCAGTTCACTTGGGAAAGTACCTAGAAGTGTGATTACTGGATCATAGGGCTTTCCTCTATGTAACTGTCGGACACTGCCAGACTGGCCAAAGTGCTGTGTCATTTTGCAGTCTGAGCAGCAGTATTTGAAGATTCCTATTGCTCCACCCAGTCTCAAGCATTTGGTGGTGTTTTTTATCTTAATCATTCCAATTCAGATGTAATGATATCTCCTGGTTGTTCTAATTCGTAAGTACCTACTATTAATAATATATGGGAGCTTTGGTGGCATAGTGGGTTAGCATGTTGGGTTGCTATCCACAAGGTCAGTAGGTCAAACCCATCAGTCACTCCAAGGGAGAGAGATGAGGCTCTCTATCCTATGAAGATTTTTGAGAGTCTCAGAAATCCACAGGGGGCAGTTCTACTAGGGTGGCCTTGCGTCGGAGTCAACTCAATGGCAGTGAGTTTTGAGTTAATGATATACCCGAGCTCAGGTGGCCCACTGGTTAAAACACTTGGCTGCTAACTGTAAAAGGTCAGCAATAAGACCATTTATCTGTCAATTTGTCCTACTGTGGTGGCTTACCTTTTGCTGTGATGCTTGAAGATGTGCCACTGCACCACTTAAAACCTCTGATACCTGTCTACCTTGAGTGAACTTCCAGACTGAGGCAGGGAAGGAGGACCTGGAGGTTTGCTTTTGAAAAAGTCCGTGTGGATCCTTATGGATAGCCGTGGAGCACTGTTGAAATAATGCTGCCAGAGGAGCCCCTCAGGTTACAAAGCACCCAAAAGGTTCCTGAGGAAGAGCTGCCTCAACAAAGTGGAGTCGGCCTTCATGACATGGATGGAGTAAAGTTGTCGGAATGTTCATGTACTAGTGTGGCATGCCTCAAAACGAGAAGAAAAAGCTGCAAAAAAAAAATCTATCAATAAAGACTTGGAATGTACATAGTTTGAATCAAGGAAAGCTGGAAGTGGTAAAAAATGAAATTCAGTATGCAAAAATTGATATCGTGGGTATTAGTGAGTTGAAATGGACTGGAATTAGCCATTTTTACTGAGACAATCATACGGTCTACTATGCAGGGAATGACAGGCTTAAGAGAAGGGTCATCACATTCAAGATTATCCTGAAATAATCTCCGGATGCCCACAAGGAAGACCAATTAATACAACTATTATTCAAATGTACACACCAACTACAAGTTGATGAAATTACAACTACTAAAATGCCAAAGATGATGACATTAAAGATTTTTTTATCAATTTCTGTAGATTTTTATCAAATATGCCCTCAAGATGCATTGACACTAGTGATTGGAATCTGCACGTTGGCTACAAAGGCAGGAGAATCAATAGTTGGATAAATACAGCATTGGTGATAGGAGCATCACAGAAGGTCATGATGCATTTCTTGTAAGATCATTGCCTAATACATTGACAGATACCTTTTTTAGCAATGTAAATGACAACTGGCGCATGTAGCTCACAGGATGGAATACAAAGATATCAAACTATGTGGAAAGACAGAATGGAGAAAATCAGTATCATATTCTCAGAACAAGGTCAGGGGCAGATTGTGGAACAGACCATCGAGTTGTTCCTATCCAACTTCAAGTTGGAGCTTAAAAAATTTTTTTAAGTCCATGAGAGCTAAAATGCAGCCATGAGTATGTGCCACCTGAATTCAGAGGCCATCTCAGGAATAGATTTGGTGCATTGAACATTAGTAATTGAGAACTAGATGAGTTTACCAGATGGCATTAAGGATACCATACACAAAGAAAGCAAGCGTCATTAAGGCAGGAAAGGGGTGGGGGGAGACCAAATTGGATTTTAGAAGATACTCTGAAATCTGCTCTTGAATGTAGAGTAGCTAAAGCAAAAGGAAGAAACAAGTAAAAGAGCTGAGCAGAACGCATCAAAAGCTGACTCGAGAAGACTAAGTAATGTGTTATAACAAAGTGTGCAGAAAACTAGAGTTAGAAAAACAGAAGGGAAGGACACAGTTGACATTTCTCATGCTGAAAGAGCTGCAGGAAAGTTCATGCCCAAGTTGTAATATTGAAAGATTCTATGGGCAAAATATTGAATGATACAGGAAACATTGAAAAATTAGTCTTCCACTCTTTTAAGAGGTGATGCATATGGTCAAGAGCAGATGGTATTGAAGGAAGTAGTCCAAACTACACTGAAGAATCGGCATATAACAAGGCTCCAGGAATTGGCAGAATACCATTTGAGATGTTTCAACAAGCTGGGTCCACACTGGAAATGCTTATCTATGTCAAGAAATGTGGAAGACCAAAGAATGTGGCCATTCCAAAGAAAAGTGATCCATTGGAATGTGAAAATTATCAAATAATACCATGTGTATCACACATCAATAAAAATAAACTGAAGATAAAATGGTTGTAGCAGTATACCAGCAGAGAACTGCCAGAAATTAAAAAATACATTCTGTAGAAGACTTGTGGTAGTTACATAATCTGATGTCAATTTGAGATTATTAAGAGTGAAGGGGTGGAGTCTAGCCTGTCAGTCAGGTCACAGCTTGATGACCTCATTTGAAGGCACAACAGAGATAAATAGCTCAGCTGAAAGAGACACACTCTCTCTGCTATACATTCCTGTTGACAAGCTGCATAAAGCCAAGCTGATGGAGCCAGAGCCCTGGCGCTGGAGGAGCCACATGGAGACCAGCACTGAGATGCTTCCACCACCACTGGATCCACAAGACTTTCCACCCACTGGCCTGTGATCTTCCCACATTCAGCATCATTGCGTGGCTGCAAGAGTCTGAAGAGGAACTTAGGGACTGATGTTGGGTATATGGGCTAATATCAGATTTATAGACTTCAACTGAACTGGGCTGGGATATTTTCTTAATATACAATTACTCTTTCATATAAAGTTCTTTCTTACACACATTTGGGTCTCCCTGAATTTGTTTCTCTAGTCAACCCAGACTAACACAACGTGTATCATTTTATAGCTCTACCAGCAATGTATGAGAGCCCCAGCTTCTCCACCCACATGCTGGCATTTGTTGTTTTCAGAATTTTTTGAACTTTGCCCTTAGTGCTGGGGCAAGATGATAGCTCATTCTCTTTCTGGTTTGTACCTCTCCAGTGGCTAGTGCCCTCAAGCATTTCTTCATAAATGTGTTGGCTTCCTGAGTGTCGTCTTTGGTGAAGTGTCTATCCACGTGGCTTGCCTATTTTATAATTGGACTATTTGGCTTTTTCTTGTTGAGGCGTTTAGAGAGTAGTACCTTGTCTGAATATCTCCCAGCCTGTGTGTTCTCTTTCAACTCTCTTGTTGAAATCTGTAGATGCACACAAGCTTCTGAGTTTTAGCAGGTCCCAGTCATGTTTGTGGCTCACTTTAAACCCAGCAAGATGACAGCGCAAATTCCCAAATGATGCTCCCATATACTGTATTTGTATGGGGCCACCCCCACCAGGGTAGCATATTGTGTATATTATTAGCTAGCTACTCCTTGGGAGGCCAGGCGCTCCCGTCCTTTGGCGGGAGTTAACAGAGGCTGTGGCTAGAAAGGCACGGAGTGATTCACAGCACTGCAGGTGTTTTTGATTTATCTATATTCTGCCATGGCACCACTTGTTTTCTTTCATTCCAGTAGCATTGTGAAACCTTACCTCTGTCTAATGTCACTAACTAGATGCTCCAATAAGGGAAAAGGCTGTGGCAATTTGTAAAACAGTAGTTTCAGTAAAAATATTGTTTGAATGACTGAATCAGATATAGGCCACTCAAGAAATATGGAAGTTTGGCAGTAAAGACAATGTGAAGACCATTAGGTAAGAGTCAGTGGTATATTCAAAGAATCGCACTGTGGATGGCCCCAGGATCAGGAAGCCTCAGTAGGTTGGGAGGTAGGAGGAAAGGAACACGTAACTATTCTATGTGATCAGGCAGTTCTACCCTGCCCTGTAGGGTTGCTGTGAGTTGGCATCAGCTAGATGGCAGGGAGTTGAGTTGCTGAGGATGGAGCATAAGGAGCCCTGAGGGTGCTGTGCTGGGCTGCTGATTGAAAGGTTGGCAGTTCAAACTCAACACTTGTTCTGTGGTGGGAAAAGGAGACTATTCCCATAAAGAAAGGACTCTCCACTGGATGGCTGTGGGTTTAGTTTTGGGCTTTAGGGTGGAGCATATCCAAAATAATTATTAGCGCTAATGTGGTGGTGTTCACTGGGTTACTGGACACCCTGTAAAGTCTTCAACAGTACACATCCAATTATGATTTACATAACTCTTGTGAGGATGGTCCAGGATCGCGCAGTACTTTTTCTGTTGCCCATTAGCTGCTGTGAGTTGCAACCACTTTGATAGCACAGAGCAACAGCAGTTCATAGGAGCCAGCAGTGAACATGTACTTCACGCGCCACAATGTGGTGTGCAGAATTCATAACATTAGAGGAAGCAAGCAGTAGCCAAGTGTAAAATGCATCTTATTGACAACATCCCGATATCCAAGGACCTGTGTGGTTCCAACCTGGAAGTAATTCTGAAAAGTCACAGAGTGACCCATGAAACCTGGCCCACCTCTGTAACTCCCGTTCTGTCCTCATGGAGGAACTCAGTCTGTGGAATGCTGAGGTGCTGAACTAACAAAGCGTCCTGGAGAAAGAGGAATGGCACACGTACAGGTCATGCCGGCACCAGCACAGAGGTCCGTCCTGATTCCTCCGCTGTAAGCTAGTTTTGATAGAAGTTTAAAAGCTCCGTTTTAAGAACGTTTTCATTAGGATTTCTTTTTATTGTCGGTGTCTTTATAAATCTGATCTTTATCTTTGGGAGTTGGCATGAGAATGCTAACATCAACAAATCATGTGCTGCTACTTTGTGTATTCTTTATTCGTTCCTAATGTAACAGAACTGGGCAGCTGTACTGTGGTTTGTTGTAACTCTGATATGCCACAACAAATATGTTTTAAGTTGAAGACTACTTGTAATAAATATTCATGGTATAAAAATTAGATTTTAGAAGTATAACGCAAAAGAAACAAAAAACCACCCAAACCTGTTGCCACTGAGAACAGTTCCATATAGGGAAACAACTACACATCTTTCTCCTGGGGGTTATCTGGTGGGTTAGAACCGCCCACCTTCGATTAGCAGCTAAGTACTAAACGGCTGCGCCACCAGGGCTCCTGTAGAAGTGTAAAGTGATAGACAAAAGTCCTTCCTGTCTTCTCATATATTCTAACAGCATCTCTTGGCTAATATTCCATAATTTTCACTTTTTCCTGTTTTCCCTTCACCCCTTGTTATCTTTTACAATAATTAAATTTTTTTTTAAGGAATGGTATTCAGCCAACTCATTTATGCATTCCTCTGAGTGTATCTAGTACACCTTTCCATGACTTCATGAAATGTTAGCTTCATGTTTTTCTGGTGAAACGTGCTTTTTTTTTTTGGCAGAAATTAAGATGGGTTTCTAGGTTTTTGTGTGCTATATAAATAGTATTGCTATTACAAAAAGATATCTTGTACTAATATTTTTGCTAGCACACGAGAGGAAATCTGTAGGACATAGGCCTAGAGGTCACAAGTACGTGCATAAAACACCGGATTTACGGGCTGGGTGTGTACCGCGCTTGCTCTTCCGCAGGCTTGCACGGTTGGTTTGTACTTCTCTTGTGCCTGAGTGCTTGCTGTCCTCTAGCAATCTCACTTTGATGGGCATTTCTTTAGCTTGGAGTGAGTTTGAAGATATTTTCAAATGTTTACTGGTCATTCATTCTTGGTAGAATGCTACCTGTATTTGTTGCCAATTTTCCATTTTCCCTTTTCTCAGTAGTTCATAAGAACTCTGGGAAAATTGATATTTGCAGGTATCTGTCCCGGTTTCTGGTTTGTTTACATATATATTTACCATTAAAAATGTATTCTTTTTGACTTCTAGGTTTTTGTCATGATTCAAGCCTATCCTATGCTTTAAATAACTAAATACTTAATAATAATTTTTAAAATCTATTACATTTTAACTCATGGTTTTATATTTTAAATATGATATATCCGAAACTTATTTTGCCATCAAAGAACAAAAAAACCATATCATTGTGAATGAGGGGGAGTGCAGATTGGGGACCCAAAGCCCATCTGTAGGCAACTGGACACCCCCTTACAGAAGGGTCGTGGGGAGGAGATGAGCCAGTCAGGGTGCAGTGTAGCAATGATGAAACATACAACTTTCCTCTAGTTCTTTAATGCTCCCCCCCGCCCCCCAACTATCATGAGCCCAATTCTACCTTACAAATCCAGCTAGACTAGAGGATGTACACTGGTACAGATAGGAACTGTAAACACAGGGAATCCAGGATGGATAAACCCCTCAGGACCAATATTGAGAGTAGCCATATCAGGAAGGTGGGGGGAGTAAGGGGGAACTGATCACAAGGATCTACATAAAACCCCCTCCCTGGGGGATAGACAACAGAAAAGTGGGTGAAGGGAGACGCCGGAGAGTGAGACATGAAAAAATAATCATTTATAAATTATCAAGGGTTCGTGAGGGGGTGGCGGCAGGGAGGGAGAGAAAAAATGAGGAGTTGATCGATACCAAGGGCTCAAGTAGAAAGCAAATGGTTTGAGAATGATGATGGCAACAAATGTACAAATGTTCTTGACACAATGGATGGATGTATGGATTGTGATGAGTTTTATGAGCCCCCAATAAAATGATTTAAAAAAAAAGAAGTGCCCATAGGGCTCTGTCTTTTTCCCATAACACAACTCAATAGTGACCCTATAGGACATAGAACTATTGCTTAGGGGTTTCAAGGCTGTACTTTTTTTTTTTTTAAGGCTGTACATTTTTATGGAAGCAGACTGCCTCATCTTTCTCCCAAAGTGGATTTGATTGGTGGGTTTGAACCACTGGCCTTAAGGTTAGCCTCCAGGGTGAATGTTCTTTCCTTAGACTCGTCATATTTCCAAAATGAAAGTTGAATTGGGAAAGTTACTTTGCGAAGTTGCAAGATTCCCATACAAGAACCAAGAATGCTTGTGGCCTTTGATTCGACTAGGGGACGGGTAGGGAGATTTTAGAATCCACAACTTCTCAGAGTGAAACAACATCTAAGCAGGAACTGCAGCGTCCCATTATCTTTAGAGTGTGGGTGCGTTCTGAGTGACTACCACGAGGCTTCACTTTTTTGGTGAAAATTTTCCATCTAAAACAATCGAAACATGTTTTATGCTGGTTATCCTTAAACCAATAGGTAGTTTTTATAGAAATTTGGTTCTATAATTTGTGGAAATTTCCCTGACCCACTGCAGTTCATTAAGGAGAGACCGCAGTGCAACATTCCTGAAGTCGCCATGGAACCTTATGACTAGGATAACGTAAGAGTTGGTGTAATGCTGACTGACTGCCTTAGCCAGTCTGGAAGTAGTGAAAATCAGGGAATTCAAAACCAGTGTCAGATAGTTGTTGCGTTATCTAGATTATGAGCTGACTGGTTCAGGGATAAGTAGAGAACTGCCAATTGTATAGAAAAACAAACTGGGATTGAAGTCCAAAGGAAGGAGGGAACAGCCTGTCACCGATGTGGAAACAGTGATATGAAGGAAGGTCTGGGTTGGGACAGGAGACTCAAGCCTGCCAGCTGCTTCCCTTTCCTTTTGTTTGCCAGACAGTGGTAGCGAGTAATGAGGAGAGAGCTTTGTTGTTGTGACACAGGACAGATTTGGGGTTTACAGATAAATAAATAATGATATTTGGAGGAGAAAGTACACCTACCACTTAGTGACTTTTTTTCTGAAGTTCAATACAAATTAAAAGGGCATGACTATATGACATCCATGGTACAGTGTCCCTTGATTATATTTTGAAGGCATAAAAATGTAGAACTTACAGAATCATCATGGAAATCAGAGGGAAATGGACGTTTAAAGCCTATTGACTAGAACTTTCTTTTCTAGTGACTCCAACTGATTCTTTAATCGATAGATTTAAGCCTAACTTGCAATTTGTTACTTGAAACATAGTCTGAGACCTGTAAACTCTCCAGTCACACCATGTAACTCTCTCACTGTTTCTGCTATGAAACGTATTGAGCTTCATGGAAACTGAGGGAAGATAAGCTAACTCAGGAATGTGTGTGCTAGGCTTGTTTTAACATGAACATAGAGTTCAAATTAAATCCGCCATCTATATTCTCATGTCTTTTGGTCATCTATGCCTTCAAAGCTTAAGAACTTCATTGGTGTATGCAAAACTAACACGGAAATGCAAAACATTAGACAGTGTGGATGTAGATTTTATTTGATACTTTATAAGTTACATTTAATTTAATGAATGTATATGCATGTCATAAAAATATTTGCCTTTATTTTATTACAAGAAGCCCTTCTCTGCTCCCTAAAAAAACAACAATAGTCCATTGCTGTCAAGTCAGTTTGATTCATAGACCCTATAGGACAAAGTAGAACTCTGCCCTCCGTGATTTCTTAGGCTGTAATTTTACCCAAGCAGACCGCCGCAGCTTTCTCCTGCAGAGCAGCTTGGGGTTCAGACAGCTGACCTTCCAGTTAGCAGCCAGCACCCCCAGGACTCCTTTCAACCCTGCTAAAACGCCACCACCCAATGCCACAGAGCTGATTCTGACTCAGCAACCCTGCAGGACAGAGTGGACCAGCCCTGTGGGTTTCCGTAACGACTCTTCACCAGAGCACTCAGTATACTTGGGCAGCACGAATTATGAGTTCTGCTTTTCTGGCTTCAGTTGAATGAAGGATAAGGGGGCTGAAAAAAGTTTTGGGAAAATGGAACTAAAACATACTGGAAGCACCATCATGTTGAAAATATTAAGTGAGTCCTAAAGGCACTTGACCAATTTAACTTCTCTTTCAAAATGATGTGAAGCATTGAAGTCTGGAATGGAAACTACTAGTATTCTTCCCATGCAGGAGAATTTAGTGTCCAAAGTCATGTACCATTTTGAAAGCATAAGCGTGATGCTTATGTTGATTTGTGTCATATGATGTCTTGCATTCACTTGCTGGATAAAGATTCAGGATTTCAGTGGCTTCTGTGTTAAATTCCACAATCGTATCCTAGTGCCACATATACTGCGCTGTTCTACTCGAAGAGGCACAGCAGCCTTGATTGTCTTCTTTGAGTGGAAATGAGAAATTAGGAAATAAAAGATTAGGGCTACAGACTTATTGGGGTTTGAACACCTAGCATATTCAGCATCTTACTTCCCGGGCATTGGAACTTGGTGTATTTTTGAATGAATAAAGTGATTAACTTTCTCTGATTTGAGAAGTAGATTTTCATATATTACTGGCATTTCCGACTAGTGGTTTGAAACACAAAAATCTATTTTCTTAGGGCAAGACTGTTTTTATAGTTGAGCATTACACGTTCCTGTCTTACCGTTGGGCCTATAAATGAAGAAGCGCTAAGCTGATGCTTCACCTTGAATAGCATGAATGAAATGCTGCTTTAGCTTAGTTGAACCGGTTTGGAGTTACTTTTTTCGTTGTGCACCCGCCGGTAACAAAGGGCACGAAGGGCATTCCTCTGTCACATTGTGATACTCTGTGTAGAAATGCGTACGTTTTAATTTTTTCATAAGAATAGCTTCTGAGATTTCATATTTTAGTGTCATGTTTGATATTTCATTCCATGATCATTTGTTCATTCACATGTATTTTTATTTTTAGCTTTAAGCGAAAGACATGAGGCCTAAGACTGAATGAGGTTGTTTTGAGGTCATCCTCGTCCTGAACCACTTCAAACAGAATGGTAATGGCAAGCATAAGCGAGAGACAGAAAAGGGCTTGCTTCCTGTTTCTCCCTGTCTGTTCTCCTACCCTGATCCCACTCTCCAGATTTAAAAGCGTAAAGTTGTGACGAAACCATATTAAACCACACGCCAACATCTCTTAACTAAACTGATTCGAATCTTTGCCTATGGAACTAACCATATGAATCCATATGCTAACCAAGCCTTTTAAAATTGCTTAAATACTTTTCCTTTTTTTTTCATTTTAAGTTAGCTGTAGTGAACTCCCTAACTGGCAACAGAATAGTCTATGAAGACGGCTGTGCTATTAGGGGTTCACAGATTGAAATCTTGTCTTCCAGTAAAGGCTAGCTGGGTTTGCCCTTAAAGGGAATCCAAGCTTAGTTTTCTAAACGAGAAAGTCAGGATCCCTGCCATTGTTTTCTTTTCCTGTGTGAAAGAATTTTGAATGCTGTATATATGTGTGTTTGTTTAACTTTTGAACATATAAACAGCTGACTGAGAATGGCAGTTTATTAATGAACACTGCTTTTGTTAATTATGTGTGTCGTAGTTCAGATTACACTATCTAGATGAATGTAATGCCCTAGAACATTGTTCCCAGTTTTCCTGTAGTAAGACCTTCTGGGGGGCATTTCCTTTGGATAGGAGCCCTCATGACGCAGTGCTTTATTAAAGCTTGGCTGATGGAACCCACCGGCTCGCTGCTCTGTGTTCTGTGGGAGACAGATGGGGCCGTTGGCTTCCATAAAGATTTCTAGGCATGGGAACCCTATGGGGCAGTTCGTCTTTGTCCTATAGGGTCGCCAGGAGTGGGCATCAACTGCAGGGCAGCTATTATTTTATTCAGATGGACCGTGTCCTGTTATATATATTGTTCGGTTGTTGTGTACCATCCAGTCAATGTTGACTCATAGAGACCCTATAGGACAGGGTAGAACTGCTCATAGAGTTTCATAGCAGATAATCTTTATGGGAGCAGACCACCTGAAGGCAATTGTTAAGCTCAAATTCTCCAGAGATAGAATTGCAATAAGGTTCTTGGCCCAAGTTCAGATTTTACCCTAAGCCACTATTTTAAGGTAGTGAGTCTATGTGTTTGCTTTTCTATAATACCTATATTAATATTAATAGCAAAAATGCCACAAATTTACGTATTTAACCCAAATTATCCCTTTGTATAGTTGTTGAGATGCTGAAAAACTAGTTGTGTTACTATTCTGGATGCTAATACAACCCAGGGTCAATTCTAAAGAACAAAACGAATCTATTTCATCCCCATACTGTCTTCTAGAATCCCAGTTGTCACTATCATTCTATACATTACCTAATTTGTCTACAAATGATATTTTCTAACTCTTTAATCTCAGACATGAGAATGACTTTATTCAGATTCATAAAATGTGTTCCTTTTCTTTACATGTAATGGTGGGAGAATTGCTCACATGCATTTAAATCCAAACAAAACCGGCCAGTCTAACTGGCTTTTTCTAAATCTGGTTTGTTTAGTGTGGTGATTTTGATGACTTTTTGTCTGATCTCCGTTTATACCTAAACATACCAGCCTATCCTTGTATACAGAGAAGCCATGTACAATAATGTGCTGTTTGTACTTCAGGAAATGGCAGCTCTCAACTCTTCATTTTCTGTGGAGAAATTAAACCAATAGGCCTGGTCTTTCAACCTGTAATAGAAGAACTGTTCTTACAGTTCACTTGTGTGTATTAAGCTTTAGTGAGAAACAATTACTGATTGCTTTTAGTTTTAGAGATTCTTATTTCTCATATTTAGCCAAACAAAATGATCGTTTATCCAAATAAAAAAATTACAGAGATTGGCCCTTTAAGCTTCGAAGAGCTTGGCAGAATATGTTTGTTTCATTTGCTAAAAAGTTAATGTAATAGAAACACAAAGAAGTCAACCACTATTGATTGGCTGACAAGAGTAGTTTCTAAAGATAGGATTTAGCTTTAGAAATAATTCTAAAGAGCTATTTGTACATGGATGAAATCTGTAGTTCACTTGTGGATCTGAATGTCTGCCACCTCATGCCAGCTTTTAAAGACAGAAATAATGCCACTTTAATTTAAAGCCTCAATTGTAAAGTTGAAGGGACTTTTGACCCAGGAATATTGAATAAATATATATCTCTCTGTCTCTCAATATTTATTTTGCTATTTATAAATTGCCTTGTTTTTAAGTAAAACTTCACTTGAGTGAAGAGTTTATAATTGTAAGAAGGGAAAGGGCACTAACTTTAAAATGTTGTTTTGAAAATTATAAAAGTAAATATTAACCTTTTCTAGTAAAGTATTTTTACTTTTGACATTGTTTAATTTTTTTCCTTTTTGTTTTTTAGGTTTGCAATTTTTTTTGGTGATGGCATGTTCAGAATCTTGGATCCCTAAGTTGAATATGTTGGAAAGATTTAGGAACCCTGGAGACTGTTATTTTCCTATATCTCATGACTTACTAGGTGGATGGATCAGTAATAAAAAGTATATGAAAGAACAGACGCTGTAGGTGTGCACTTTTACATTGGCGTGCGTGTCTCAGATGATCCCTCGGCTACTGTGCAGTGTTCGGAAATAGTTGTCTCTTGACAGTTTGAGGTTTCCAGAAACATCAGGTTTTCTTTTTTTTTAAATTTAATCATTTTATTGGGGGCTCATACAACTCTTATCACAATCCATACATACATCAAATGCCCTCATCATTCTCAAAATATTTGCTCTCCACATAAGCCCCTGGCATCAGGTCCTCATTTTTTTTCCCTCCCTCCCCACTCCCCTCTTCCTCATGAGCCCTTGATAATTTATAAATTATTATTTTGTCATTATTTCGTCTCCCTTCACACACTTTTCTGTTGTCCCCCAGGGAGGAGGTTATGTGTAGATCCTTGTGATCGTTTCCCCTTTTCCACCCACCCTCCTGCACCCTCCCGGTATCGCCACTGGCACCAAGGTCCTGAAGTGCTCGTCCGCCCTGGATTCCCTGGAAACATCAGGCTTTCCTCGTCGGTGGTTTGTTCACCCCACCCCATCCCACACTTTACTTTGCCATCTACCTTGCAGTGTAGGTTCCTTGGACCTGAGAGGATTCTGGCTTAGGAGGACAGGAAAGGAGACAATATCATTGAGTGATAATCCTGAAGGAAGTAATTATAAAATTTCAACTTGGAAATGATCTCAGAATGATTTCTATTAGAATTTGTAAGTCTCACCCAAATGCTATCCAGACACACTGGTGGGAAAATGCTGCCAGTTTTCAAAGTGGACATTCTGATGTAGGATGGCAGTGCAATCGAGGAGGAAACTGAGCCGTTCCGTTTCACCTCCCCCGCCGTTACCATTGTTGGGTAAGTGAACTAGTGGAAAGTAAAATGACCAAAAGACAGGCAGTGTGAATGAAAAGGAGGTGGAAAATGCTCGTTTTCAAGAAGGATGACTTGTCCTTTAAAATTTGAGAGCTGACTATATTCCATATACTTGAACACAGTTTTTACAACTGGACTGCTACGGTGTAAATCCAGAATGTGGACGGGGCTATTCTTGAAGTCAGAATGGATACAGAACTGTCCCCATTCAATAGGAGACTCCGTTAGTCCTCTGAGTGGCTACACTGCCATTATTAGTGACTGGCTGGGTTTTTTGTTTGTGCTTTTCCCCTTTACCTGCTAGAGTTCAGGTACTTGAGAAAGATTTGACGGCCAAAAACTGGGTAAAGATTGATTCTAAGGCTTCATTCAGAACAACTTGAAAAAGGACCCAAATGAGAGAATGAAAAGACTGTAAGGAAGTGCAGAAACTCAGCAATAACACAACAGTTTATCGAAAGTTTTACTCTTTGATGCATTAGCAATATTACTGAAATTACTGGGTAGCCAGTTTTTGTAGCATTCCTGTTAGAAGCCTTTTAGAAGCTGAGTAGATGACTTTTTTCACCCTGTTTTGCTTTGTTTTAAAAGGCATGTAAAGGATACGTATCTAGCAGAAATCTGTTTTAAAAATAGATTTTAAAAATCAGTATATTAATATATGAAACCTATGTTGCCTGTTTTGGTGCTTTCCCATTACAGCTGGCTTTTTGACTACTCCTTATGCAATCCATTTATCAATAAAGATGTTTCCTCCTAGCCAATTCTAGCTATAATATTGACTAGCCGTAGGCATTTATGCCCAAAAGGGATTAGATGGACAGGAAAAACGTGGTCCCTATCAGAATGAATATTTTAAAGACCGTTTTAGATTCTGCAAACGGAGTACAAATGAAAGAGACCTAAGAGAGGAAAAATGCAGGAGACAAGTAATGAGAAGTCGGGGTGGGGTGGGGTTAGAGTCTTATGTAGCTAGCCACCTCTTTGGTTCCAAAATTAACGTAGTTCAAAATGTCTTCGTTATCAGGGCATAGATGATAAATAGGGTCTCTTGTCCCAGCTGTAACTTGGGAAAATTATGTAGAATACCGAGCATTAATAGAAGGTTGATAGCATGAATACAGACTATGTTTGGGTGTTGCTTTCTAGAAACTTCTAATAAAACCCCAATTTTGCATTCAAATTTTCTATGGTGGCCTCAGTTGTGCTATGCCATCATTTCAGTGTGTGTCTCATTGCTAGCTACCTGTGTCTTCTCGGGTCGCTGCACTTCACACTGGGCCACACCAGTCTGAGGACTCAGAAACATGGTCGTGGACAAATCTTTCTGAGTTTGGGGTACAAAGAAAATGATGCACTCTTTTGGGAACATTTTAGAAGCTCCTTTGGGAAATCTGGGGTGTTGGGGGAAAGCTGTAGATCCTCTTCCCCACCCCACCCCTACCCCCAAAACAGCACAGGCATACACATTTTAATGTAACCCTGAGAAAACCAGGGTTGCCCCAGGGTATCATAGACCATCACCATTTCACTGTTGACCTTTTCTGATTTTGTAGCTACCAGCCAGTGGTTCTGCGCTGCCTTGGAAGAGTGCAGCGAGTCTTGGATGGACATGGACTGCTGTCTGTCCACACGTAACTGAAGCTGCAGTCCATAGTTAGAACGGCAATACACAAAAACACCTGCAAAGTCTGCCTCAGTGGTCTACGTGGTACACATGCCAAGCCTGCAGTGTAAGGAGTGAGCGAGCCGCGGCTTGCTAGGTGGCACCCCTTGTGTGGGAGCGCTGCTCCGGGACTTATTTTAGAATGCCTTCTATGTCAGTGTGTTGTCTTTCAAGATGAGTCTATTTCTTCTAAAATGCCTAATTATAAAGATTTTCTTCTTAGCATGACGTTTTATCATGTCTTAGGATATCAAATTCATGGTATAAAATGTGCACTTCCAATTATCATAGTGAATAAAATTTGGAATTCTGTTATTTGACTCTGAAATTTACATCAGCTTTTCCAGAAAATGACTTGAGATTTTCAGATAGTTCCTTCCAGATTTTCTGAAGGCATAGTTATTTTCTGAGTTTCATTAATCAATTATAAGGTTTTTTGATACAGAATAGATGTATTTGATTTATCACATATTTCAACAAGTTCCATTTAAGTGGCTCTAGTCTCCGCTTTGGAATCTTAGATTCACCTCCTGCTTAAGTCATTCACTGGGACATTTCTGCAAAATACAGCTCCACTGAGAAGATCATCCTTGAAAAACCAAGAAATCTGAAGAAACTCATGGGGATTGTGGCGAGAACTGGAAACACGTCGTCAGAATGACAACACGTTTGAGGACATCACAGCCTGTGCTGTTTGTAAACGAGACATCCCTGTCTTTTATAAAGCGGGCCTGTGGACAAACAAAATAACCTCATAAAATGTATCTTTCATGTGAGGAAAATACGACTAGTCTGTCCACCTTTCTGTCAGTACAATCCACCTGTGATGATTTGCACGAATGGAGAGGAGCCTGGGTGATTCCGTGTGACGGGCATTTGGATATCCTTTACTTTGGATTTCAAGACGACTTTCGCTTTCTTTGGAATGTGGAGTTTGGGGTTTTGACAGAGTGTGTGTTGCTACTTTACTTCCCCAGAGAAAATCACTGAAGAGGGGGAGCAGGAGTCCATCGATGTACTGCTACCTAGCCTTCCACATCTTGCTTTACCTAGCCTTCCACATCTTGCTTTATCCGTGGAAAAGGCATGTAGTACAAAGGATCCTAAAATAAGCACTTACCTTTCTCAGGTAATTTTATTGCAGTGCTTTCCTAGCTTGTCTACATCTCCATCAACTTTAACCCTTGGTCTCAGTTCAAGACCGTTGCATTGCTCAGTCTCCGTCTCCTGCTCTCCCATCGCGTGCTTGTGGCTGAATTTTCAGTGGCTGTACTATTAAAGGAGTCTGCTTGTTTCTTTCCATTTTCATCTCTCTTGTATGTGACCTGGAAAAAGACTCAATTGAGACTAGGAGATGTTTGTTCTAAGAATCGCCTGTAACAATTCACAGCACTAATTTTAAAATGTTGTGCTTTGATTATGATCACTCTAGCCCTGTTGGCCATTGCTCTGTGCTAGCCATGATGCCAGGTGTGATTGTCCAGTCCAACCGCCCTCGTTCCCATCCGTTCAGTCCTCTTTAGGAATGGACCCCATCATACCGCCAACTGACTTCTGTGTCACCTTTCAAGTTCCTGAAGTGACGAGTTACGAGGTGTTGAAGAGAGCCAGACGTTTTCCCATGGATGCTATGACAAATCACGTGTAGAGAAAGCAGTCATGTCAAAGTTTTGAAAGCAAGGGTTGCCAGAATACAGGCCAACTGGTAGATTAACCCACATGAATCCACACTGAGTAGCTTACATGTCTCTAGAAGGAAAAAACTAACTTAAAAACATTACCAGATTATCCCAATTTATTTAAAGCATGCTCTTCCTCTCTAGCAGTTTTATGTGTAGTTTTTAAGAAACATGTAAATGTGTGTAAGGGGATATAATGTATATAATTATTCTAATGTAATAAAAACGAAACAGACCTATTTATACACCGAATAGCTTGAAATGATTTTTGGAGTAAAATTCTAAAGTGTATGATACTCTTTACTTTTATGTAATGTGCAAATATCCTTAGAAGCTGCTTATACAAGTTTCATTGTCAGTATAAAAAGACTGAAAACAGGACCCACATATTTTCTACAGTGAGACTGCTTACCTTGTGGCTGATGTTAGCCAGTGTTTCTGATTGGGATCCTGTTTCTGAGAGGCATCTTGTACGCGGCTGTGTCTGTCGCAAACATGGTCCAAATAAAGTCGATTTTGTACTTTGAAGGGACTGTTAGTAATTAAATTTTTTGTCCAACAAAGTAGTAAGTGTTGGTTCAAAGAAAGGAACAAAAATATTATGATTGTCTAAAATTCACAGTGGCTCCTTAGGATAGTCAGACTTGTGAGGAGGGGCTGGCAATGTCATTCGAAGAAGAGAGGAGAACATCCCCGACACACACACACACACACACACACACACACACACACAGAGTCACCATGCCTGCCGGAAGAGGTGTGGGTCTGTCCGTGAAAAACTAGGAAGACAGGACAGCAGGAACGATGTGTAGTGACTTGAAACCCCTACTCACTCGGAAGAATGCTTTTTTTCAATCTTTGTAGGACCTCCTCCCTACCTGTACTCAGCAAAAAGCTTGCGAATCCCAAAGACCGGTAACACTGTGTAATGGCCCTATGTAGTCAAATGACTGAGTGCCACGTTCTGTCCATCTTGAAACTGTCATAATTATTAGCATACTGCGCTCCCAGTAGTGCCTAAAAGGACCCGTTAGATTTTGTTTATAGCATAACTCGGGGCACTAATTAGGATGCCCAGGAACAGTTTGGGAATGGTTAGATAATAGCTTATGCATGGCCCTGTGGTGGGTAGTCATTGTTTTTAAAAAGCTAATTATGGTGGCAGTTAAAAGGCCAACTGGAATGATCTTGTCTTGATCAACACTGCACGGACTCCCAGTCCCGAGTATGTGAAAATAAACTGAAGCCTCAGGTGAGGCAAAGTCCCCCTCGGAACAAACAGGAAGTCCTCAGTCCCACTTTGCAGGTAATTAGGTTGCTTTTCAGCCTGCAGAACAGTCATTGACCTGCAGAAGTTTTTTAGAGTAATAGAATAGGGTGGTTGTTACATTTTAATTTCTCTTTATTTATAATATCTAATTTAAGAATTCACTATGTGTCAGATTTCAAAAAAACCACCAAACTTAATTACCGTTGAATTTTCCGACTCAAA
This sequence comes from Echinops telfairi, assembly GCF_000313985.2. NCBI lineage: Eukaryota > Metazoa > Chordata > Mammalia > Afrosoricida > Tenrecidae > Echinops > Echinops telfairi. Next base: position 13,184,515 of record NW_022103906.1, read on the forward strand.
GCAACCCTATAACACAGACTGGAACTGCCCCTGGCTTTCTGACCGGGAAACTCCCAACTGGGAGGAGAACAGCTGGTGGTTTCAAACTGCAAACCTTGCCGTTAGCAGCCCAACACATAACCAACTAGAGCTGGAAAAAGAGACCCAAGAAAGAATTTCTTCCTCAGGCCCTTTTGAAGATTAGGACTGATGGCTTGTAGGCAGAAAACTGCTCAAGTCCGTGAACTCTAGCCTAGCGTTCCTAACGGATGGACCCTACAGGACACAGAGACTGACTTCATCTTTCTTAAAAGTTAAAGAAGTTCCCATGTCGTCATGCCAGTGAGAAATGCTCTGGGTAGAGTTGTTTATCAGGACATGCTACAAAGTTCTTTCAGGTCTCCTAAAAAGTGCCCTAAGGGGCAAACCTCAGCAAACCCACTTGTGTGCCTCGGGGCACCTCAGCACCTCACTACAGTAAGCCGAAGCCCAAAGACATTTAGCTCCACGTCCATGGGTCAGCAAACCCAACTTCCCCACTTGGGTGCCCATAGGCACCCCACTCCTCCCGCTGGCCACCCGCACAAAGTGCCCAGCTTGACCCTGCTCTGGCTCCTGGTTCTGCTGCTCCCTTGACACCAAGCTACCTTCTGGATCCAGGAGGTGGACAGTGCAGGAGTCGTGGGTCTGGAGCACGTGCTCCACTCATGGCTTTTGCTGAAGATTCCCCTCCTGCTTCTCAGAGGGCGCCTTTCATACACCGCAGCAGAGCACCTGAGGAATCCCGTTCGCAATCACTCGGGTGAAGCCCATCGCTAGCTGCCCCCATCTTAGCAGACCCAGGCAGGAAACCGGTCTTTGGGTGGGAGTCAAGAGATTTTGTTCGGCTTGGAGAGCCACGTTAAATAATTTCCTGACCTTGCACCTGCCATACTTTCAAGTATTCTCCCATATTTTGGGGCTACTGCAAAATTCTTATGCTGTTCTCTTTAGGGAAATGTCATATTTTACATTGAAGTGTTTTTCTCAGAGATTCAGTCTTTTCATAAGAGACTGAACACAGTTTCAGACTCTTTCACAAGAGACTGAACACTGAGTTATTAAACGTTGGGCTGTGATTAAGATGGCCTTGTGGTGCACTAGTTATGCTTTTGGCTATGAGCCCAAAGGTGTGTGGTTCAAACCCACCAGCCACTGTGAGGGAGAAAGATGAGGATGCGCCCTTACAGAGTCTAGCTCTGGGGAAGTTCTACTTTCTCCCATTGAGTCCCTGTGATTAACGGACTAGACAGCAGCGGGTTTAGTTTGGGTTTGGCGCTATTAGTAGTGAGGCAGACACGCCTCCCCCTCAGACAGAGTAAAAATGAAATTACCAAAGGAGATTGCCGTGGGGCGTGTTTGGGTCTTCATTTGCAAAAGTATGTTCAGTCTTTCCGGAGGATGGGAAACAGCCAGGGTTTTTAAATTGCAAGATACCAGAAGGCATTACTCTGCCATTAAACTTTTGGATTAAACATTTTAAACATTTCCAATCTTATAGCAGATAAAAGATTATATAAATAGGGAATGAAGGCGTTTCACTTAAAATATGACCAACAATTGTAGGAGGTTTTCCATGATTTGTTTTAAAGGAGAAAACACTCCCCATCCCCTTTTTTAAACAGGGTCCTGGTTGATGGCAGTTATAAAAAGGTCGTTAACATTTTTCTCTCTTAAGCCCAGTTTTGCTCCAAAGCAGGTAATATTTTTAGTCACGTGTCTCCTTTAGGAACTGGGATTTTCTTTAGCTCTGAAGAGGCCTGCGCAGGCCTACTGCAGGCCCCATTTTAACCTTGGAAAACCACGCAGTAGGATGGGTTGTGTGAATGTTCCCTGCAAGAGAAGGTCAAAATATTCAGATGATGATGAGGGTAGCTTTTCCAGTTCAGAGATAGGAAATTCTAGGATTAAGTACTAGGCGAATGTGTGGTTCACGGATCACTCAGGATCACTCCGGCTCTGACGCCAGTGCTCCTTTCGCCTGATTCAGCGGACATGTCCTCTGGTGCTGGGGCAGGACTGGATTTCTGAGCTGTCAAGTTTCTTGATTTTAGGAAGTTTAGGCAGGTGATGAAGCGTTGCTTTTCCTATCTACCAGCATAAGCAATTTCTGTGTTTTTTGCTTTGTTTTAGGGACTTTAAAGAAAAAAAAACTGTAGGAACTGTAGCAAATAATCATTTCTCCTTTCAAATATTAGTTTTCACATTAAAAAAAAAGTAAATCAGGTTAAGTCACTAGCTGCTATTTCCTTTTAGAAAGAAGAATTGCCCATAGCAGCTCACCTGTATTCCATCTTGCACCGAATCAGTCACACACAAGGTGCAAATCCTGTTTCTGAGAACATAATGATAAATTGGGTCTGCACGGAGCAAAGCCTCTCTCCCAAAGCGCTTCCTGCCCCACGCCTCTGCCTGGCTTCCCTTGTTGGTCAAGGTGATGGCTGCCTTGTAGGCTTGCGATTGAGAACAGAAGTGTGCTGGGGAGGTGGCAGGTGCCGTGAGTCCCACCCGGCCCGGGCGCAGCCAGGGTGGGTCACCAGCGTGAAACCTTGCCGCGCATGCTGACGGGGTCGCCACGTGCTGAACTGGCTGGACTGCAGCAAACGAAGCCCATCCTATGCGGACCAGAATGCGAGGGGGCTAATGTTCCCCACACAGGCCATTGGAAGGAGCATTTTTTAACTCTCAACGCACTGTTTGTTTTTTTTTAAGTCTTGCTGTGGGGCGGGGGATCTGTACCCTGAAGGAAAGGTTGGGTGTGGCATGCAGGCCCATGATGCACTCTGGGAAACTACTTCTCTGGGTGGTTACCATGATGCCAACACTTTTGGCGCTTGGGGAGCATAAAGCCCCCAGTGAAGGAGAGATGCTGGCCGGGGTAAGCGGGCCTACCAGGGTCGCAGAGAAAGAGCAGGCGACCGAGCAGGCGTATTTAAATAGAGGCGATTTGAAATGGAAGATGATGGAGCTGATCCACAGGTTTGATTGAGGGAGGTGGGGAGGGCAGGGACGGGAAACAGCAAAGTCTCTGACAAGCCTCGACTGCCTTTCTCGCCACTCCTTAAGGTAGAGTGGACACTTCCACCCCCTCTAAAGGGGTCTGTGCACATCCCTCTGATAGCTGTTGCCTTTCCTCGGCCCGGATTTCCCTTTTCCAAGGCCCAGCCTAGAGGGCATCCCCGTGGCAGCCCAAGGGTGGCAGTCTGCGTGGGTGCAGCAAGCTGGACAGCACGAGGGTACCGCACTCCAGCTGGCAGAGGCTCCAGCGCTGAGGGAGGGGGCTTTGATGGGGCCTCGAGGATGAGCCACATGGTCACAGAGCCCAGGAGGGCCATCAGGCCTGGCAGCCCCAGAGGCTGGAATAGGCAAGGGTGAGCAGGGAGGCAGCTCCTGGTAGGCCCCAGATGCCATGCTAAGGAAAGGGGGTTTGCTTCTCTAGGCGGAATGGGCCACTGCTTGCTGCCCCCGGGAGCTCTGAGGAGGGCAAAGATTTGACTCCTGGGATTCTGTTTCCAGTCTCTGGCAAAGAAGGAGCAGAAGAGAAGACGGTTAGTGAAAAGGCCTTCGCCCCGTTCTCTCAGTGCTCACTTTCCCAAAATGCAGTTCGCTTGTTTTCCCTTCAGGAAAAATGTGATTTGTAAACATTTCAAATAATGCATAAAACTAAATAAAGTTCTGTCTCCCCTCTGCTGACATTCTGCAAACCATCCATTTAGACTTCCTTGCTCCCAAATGCCTGTGGGGCCCAGTACTTGTGCTGGCAGCATCCTTTTAAAGCGCTGCGCCGATTATCCATCGCATGCGTGTGACCCATTCCCCGTGGCTGGGAGCTAAGTGGTGTGCAATAGTCATTATTCTTATTTGAATTCTTCCCACTTTCTCACTCTTGTAAACTCAATTGCAGTGACTATGTTTCTGTCTACGAGTATTTCTATGTTCTATGTACGTAATTTCTGAACTGACCCAATTACCTCTTAGATATAAGTTATGGACACTTCACAAAATTGGGATGTCTGACAGAGATGCACACAGGATTTGGTACTGCAAGATGTTACCTTTGAATAGTGTGTGTGTGACTCTCTTCATAGCAAGATAGCAGCAGTTTCTCTCTTCAGACCTGCATGAGAACATTGCCAGAGGTGGGTTCAGAACACTGGTCTCTCCATTGGTCAGACAGGAGGACCGAGTCTCCTGACTCCGTACCAGTGTACTTGGCACCTCATCCAGAGTGCCTGCTGTTCATTTGCAGCCTGCTTCTCAAAGTGCTGACTCTGAGACCAAAGCTAGCAGAAGCATTTGCAATATGAGATGATTAGCATAAATCATTGCCAGACTTAAAAAGGAACTTTCTAGTTTCCCTTTGTAAGTCTGCTTTGATTCCAAGTTCTACTATTCTAATTAGGTAGATCAAAGAGACAACATGTCCCCACCCCTGAATTTAAAGCGTAGAGAGAACTCTTGCTAGCTTCGTCAGTGTAGGATGTCATTAGGAGGGTCAAGTTCGGGTGTTTCTTTAGTTGGCTTGGAGGAATGTGCCTTGTGGAAGTGGTCTGCCTGGGCTTGCAAACTTCAGGTTGCTTGGTAACTTTGGTTGGTGGCCTTTTGTCCCTGCCATCCCCTCCAACCATTATCTGCTAATGATCTCTAGATGACTTCTGGATAAAGCGCTGTGCCGGAAGCATGGAAAAGAGCACAAGGGTGCAGTGTGCGATTATGGTTTGGCTGAGGTTGAAAAATCAGGTCTAGGCATGGTTCTTAAAACAGCCCTACTTAAACACTGTCACTCTAGCCCCTCTTCCACCTGTCACTTATCTCTAGGAAGCCATTCCCCTTTTTTCTGTCCCAGGGCCTTTGTTCCTTTGCTAGGATGCTTCTCCCTCGGTACTCTATGGCTTAACTCCTTTGGCTAGCTCTCTGCTAACCTCTCCTTAGCTGAGAGGTCTCTGACCAGCCCAAGCAGCACCTCTGATGATCTCTCTTACTTTGTAATCATAGTTCTCACTCCCTGGCTTCATAGAAGTGTCTTCTCCACTAACATATAAACTCAGAGGAGAGAGGGGCTATGTTTTATTCGTGGGGGGTTCTTTACAGTCCACACCAGCACCTGCCATGTCGGAAAACCCTGTGTTAGAAAAGGAATAGGCCCCACTCATCGCACCTGCCTAGGAACGTGGAGCTCTTAGCATAAATTTTAATTGGAGGAAGTAAAGGACCAGTCTTTGAGTTGAAGTCAACATGGTGGCAGAGTTTGGCCGTGTTTTGGGACCTCGAAGGAGCTCACTTCAGGAACAGATGTGCAGGCCAGGCTATCATTTCTCCTGATGCCATTCCCACCTCCAGTCCTTTGTCTGTTTGTCAGAACTTCGGAGTGTCTACCGGACTCTCTGATTCTTAAAATTCCCCCAGTTGGAGACTGGTTTGTGCCAATAATAAGAGTCAGCCTTCTGAGTTCAAGCATCCTCTCAACAAATTTAGCAACTGTGTGGCTCCCTGGTGGCTCTGCCAGGTAAGCGCTGGCAGTTCAAGCCCACTAGCTACTGCTCGGGAGGAAGATGAGCTGTCTGCTCTCAAGAAGGTCACAGTCTTAGAAACCCTCTGTCCAGTTGCTGTGGGTCAGAATGGTCTAGACGGCCGTGGGTTTGTCTTTGTGTTATGCTGCCGTGCATTGTGCTGGAGGTCAGGGTTTCAAAAGTCAACGAGAGAGACTCACTGAGCCTGTGGTTTCTCAGTGTGAATTCTTGCCCTCCTGATGTCCTCAAACAGAGAACAGCCCTGCAGCTCTGAGGAAGAGAAAGGTTTGTGGGACAGTGCCTATTCGTGGGGAGGGGAGGGGAGAAGTGTGGTCTTTGGGTAGAAGCAGATGAATGATGGCGTGCCCACTCATGGGCTTGCTTAGGTTCCCTAGGGCTCTAGATTCTTATCTATAACTTTTTCCAGATTAGACTTGCTCTGGACTAAATTTACAATCTAATAATCATTGTAAACATTTCTATGGGGAAATAGCATGCCAAGGCCCAGAAAACAGTAAGGACCAACTTTTGAACCACAGCGACTTTGTATTTCTTCCCCCTTCTTAATTAAGAATCAAAACAAAGAAGGAAAAAGCACAAAGAACACTCCTTGTTCCCCAAAGAATGTGACTAGATTAAAATATAAGGGGATTCGATTTCTAAATGGTTTTTGTCACTTACGCAATCAACCCATCAGATGGGATCCTTCAAATGTCCTGAAAGAGGTGTCTTGGACTTTTCTGTGAGGATTGTTGAAAGCTGGCCTACAATCCAAACACACATGAATGTGCAATCATGGCTGTAAGTTCGGGGAGTTGACTCAGTCAGCTTTCCCGCATGACTCCAGTGGGATACAATTGCTGTCCTCTGGTGCCGGGAACTTTCTGACACAAAATGTTCTCCAGGCGGGAAGTACATGCCGCATTCATCGCTTCCGGATAAATGAAAGACTAGTGAAAATCGGAAACCTTCTCCATTGGATGTTCTCATTCACCTTAGAAACAGTGCTACAAGCAGAGGCAATGCAGCTGATACCAATGGCTCAATAGCAAGCAAGTGTTTAGAAAATGATGATATCAACATATGTACAAATATGCTTGATATCATTGATGTATGGAATGTTATAAGAGTTGTAAAAGCCCCCAATAAAATTATTTTTAAGAAGAAGAGGAAGAGACAATGCTACAAGGACTACCCTGACTTGAATGTGTGTGGGAAAATCCCCTGGTTCTAGTTAAAATGCAGCTTCTCATTCAGTATTGCTGGAGCAGGGCTTGGGATCCCATTTTCCTAAGAAACCAGCACTACAGATCTATGAGCTGAACTTGGAATGTCATGGCTCTAAGCTTACCAATTTCTCTCCCAGGCTGTTTTCCCATGTAAACTCCCCTGTGAGCTCACCAGTGCTGGTATCGACCCCCTTTCACACACCACGAAATAAGCTCAAAATGGTAGATTGCTTAAGATTGTGCTAGACCCTGTTTTCTGACTCCTCACGGAGTGTTTTTTATTACCCCAAGTCTAATTTAGCCATTGCATCATGAATATAGAAGTTGTGAAATGAACCAAGAATGACATTTTTGGAAGCCCAATAGAAAAAGCACACACATACTTCCTAATATCAGTACTATGGTGGTGGTGGCCCTCTCTCTTGAGGGCCACTGAGCTAGCCAATGGACCAGGGAGATAGAGCGTTTCTATGAGCGTTCTCAGACTTGCCATTTGTGGACAACACGATGATTACAGAGAGTGACCTTTCGGTGGCAACTTAATTAACTGTCCATGGGAAAACCCGATTTAAATTGACTATAGGCTGCCTTCTGCCCTTGCAGAGAGATCTAGAGCTTCACGGCTCCATAGCCCTTCTGGGTCCTGCTGATGTGTCAAGGAGCCCTGGGGCGCGCGTCTTTTGTACCTTGCTCGTCTGCTAAGAAAAGTCAAGTGGAGCAAACCCACCAAACCCCGTTCTCTGCAGGACAAAAACATGGCTGCCTGCTTCCATGCTGTTTCAACCTGGTGTGTGTGTGGGAGGGGGAGCAGGCAGGGGGGAGGGGTGACCCAAGGGGTCAGTTCTCGGACCTACAGGGCCTCTGTGAATCAGGGTCAACTCCGTTGGAGCAGAGTGGGGTGGAGTGAGGGTTTGATTCATGAGCTGGAATGGATTCTACAGCAACTGATTTTGGCTTGTTCCTGTTAGATGGTAGAAACGATGAGCAAATCATATGCAAACGACTAAATCACAGTCAAAATCTGCCAACGGGAAACAAACTGTCTTTAGTTCACCTCGATTTTAATGTGGTGCTTGGGTAACTTCCCGTGAGGCCTGGATTCTGCCTTGTCTCTCTGTGGTCCGTGCTGGGGGACACCTGAATGTTGCAGAGACAAAGAAGGATCTGAGTGTGGAGACCAAACGGGGGTGGGTGGGTGGGGGGGTCATTTGTGAGCTTGGGGCTTAGGACCTAGCTGGTCAAAGGAAGACTGGCTAGTGCCGGGTTCATGGAATCTGAAGCAAAGTGAATCTCGGATGGCCTGTGGCTGTCCACAAATTGTTTTTTACCGGATAAAGCTACTGTATTGCCTGTGTCCTTCCTTCACCAAAGTCTGTCTCTCCTGCCGGCTGTGCAGGCCTCCACTCCGCACCAGGGACTCCAGTGTGCATGGGAGCTTGGCTTCAGGCTGGTCCCTTCCTCGGGCGCTTCAAATACGTGGATGCCTCCATGCGGGGTGTTCTCGTAAGTGTCATGTCATGACAATAATGCAACGACTTTGGAAATGAAAGAGAACTCCAAAGAAAGGGAACAAGCCTGCGTGGGGCAATGGTTCAGCGCTCGACGGCTAACCGAAAGGTCGCTAGTTCGAACCAACCAATCGCTCCTCGGGAGAAAACACCGGGTGACCTCCCCTGTAAAGGTGTCAGCTGAGGAAACAGCTCCACTGGGGGGCAGGCCTACTCTGCCCTCTGGGGTCCCCACGAGTCAGAATGGACTGCGGGGCACACAGCAGTAACAACAGCCCCAAGAGAAAGAGGAGTCCTGGTCCCATCCCCCGATTTTGATATCGTTGCAGAACGCAGTTTGGAAAGCATCAAAATGATCACACCTGTGAGAGCTTTGTCACCTATTTTTTTTAACCTAACACCATGAGAGTGATTCTTTGCTCAGACCCTCAGGTACTACATATACGCCTATTTCGTTATGCATTTTGTCTAGCGGGTTTCCACCAGAGGGCTGGTGAATAGGTTGCTCCCTAGTTTTGAAAATATGCAATGCTTCAAAGGAAAAACAACAACCACCTAAATCGTTGTACACGTTTCTGACTGTTACCTGAGGATAAATACAAAGAAATAGAACTAAGAACTCAAAATAGAGCCTTAAAGTATGTTTGCCCCAGTTAATACCTTTGCTAAACATTAACAGAGCCTCTCCTCTTCAGGAGTGGTGGACGGACCCAACAGTGCTTTCTAGGTATTTCCTGGTATTGTTTTTAAACTGCCTCTGGAATCATAGAAAAGGATACCCCTTTGTTTTAACGGGCGTGCTTTTGGTCTCCAGGGAGACTGCGTTTCTGATCTTCCTATTTGAAAAGCCTCTTGGTCCCTTGGCTCGTGTTCCTCCCAGTGTCTTGTATGGCCTCTAAGAGCTCCTTCAATATTAGGTATTAACCTTTGTCAAGTACACACAGATCCCCCCTGGTTTATTTATAGTATTTTTGGCATTCAGAAAATTGTACGCTTTCATATGGTCAAATATTTTATTCCTTTATAGTTTCTTCTGCTTAAAAATACCTTCCAAAGCTAGAAATAAAATGAATGTCGGGGTTATTTTTAATCACAGATGATAGTAGAATGAGGAATTGGCAGGAAGCATTTTGAGGAAAATACAAGCACTGATTAAGTGTGCTCCAGTCTTAACTAGGTGCGTACATTTGCTATTAAAAATGCCCATGCCTGGGTCACACCCAGACCCATTGAATCAGAAGTGCTTCTTAAATGTACTTCACCCAATCCACAGACTCCCGGAGTAGCCGTGCCAGCTGCACGCCCTGCCTTAAGCATTACTATCTAGATTTCTTTTTGAACGGAGAAGATACATTTAATAATACCTTTCATTCGTATAGAGGTTTGTTTATTTTATTAAGTCAATCCATTGCTATTTGGTGGACAGTATCACGTTTGGAATAGGAGGTAGACCTTGCCAGTTAATATGTGCACATTGGGAAGAGAGAGGCAAACTGAGTTGGATCTCTTGACAAATTTGAGATGGGCTCGTCGGCTGACATGGAAAATACAATTCTACATAAGCCCGGGGTTGCAGACCTTCCTATTAAACATTTTGTAAGGAAATTTGCTGATGAATCAACTCTTGGTGTTCCAGTTTCCACATGCTTTTCCAGGGAGCCACCGCTCTGCCAGCAGGAAATGAGGGGACACGCAAGCAGGCTGGGCTGTGAGCATCCTGGGATCTCAGAAATAGCAATCCAATGGCGCTGATAATGGCTCTGGGGAGGAGCGGGTGAGCCCTCTGAAGTCTCCTCTCTTCATGTTAGCCACGTGCCCCCACTCGGCACTGCCCTCGGTGGCTTACAGGCTCATGTCTAAGGGTGGCAGCCCCCGGGAGGCACATATAGTTCAATGCGTGCCAGCTTACTGATGGGTAGAGCGCCCCCCCAGGGCACCTCACGAGAACGACGTGGCCATCAGCTTCTGGGAGCTCAGTCATGGAAACCGTGCCAAGGGTTTTCCCTGCTACCCTGCACACACCGGCTCACCCCGCGGCAGAGGCAACTCAACAGCAGCAGTCTGTCTGGTTTGGTGTGGTTTCAGGATTGGGAGAAGGAGACACCAGAGCATCCCAAGGAGAATGTTCCTGAGGCCCATGTGATTGGTTTGAGCGAGAAATTCTGTGTGCCAAAAGCGTATAGTAAGGAGAACTAGGGGGAAACCCACAAATGAAACAAAACTATAAAACCCGAATAAAATAAGTAAGGAAAAAAAGTATAGTAGGTGATTGGACACTGGACTATCAAGTGCTAAGTTACTGATAATAAAGTTATTACTTATTGGAAGAGATTTAAAAAAGGGATAGGTGCCAGTGGAATAGTTCTTATGCTTTAAAAATATTTTAAAATATTTTAAAATCTTTTTCATGCACAAAAGCTGAAACCGTATTGAAGTGCATCTTGGGTAAGTTTCAGAAGGAAACGTAGGGCACGTTGCTAAGAAGACCTGTTGTACGTGGTAGGGTACGAGTGCCCAGTAGGTGACAGGGCAGTAACTGCTGGCGATGCTAGGCTTCATTCATGATAGGGCTTGGGAGGGAGGGCAGCTCCTAAACTGGATGCCAGAGAAGGTTTTCTTACAGAACCGTCTTCTCGGGGGTTTTCTGACCGGAGGTAACAATGGACTAGAAGGCTGTGGGGTCAGCCGGCTATGCCTTCAAACAGCTGCTCTGGGGGAGAAGGCAAGCGCCCTAGCAAGGGCGATGAGACCAGGGTCCACGCCTCAAGCTCCTTGCAGCGCTGGCATCCCTTGATGAGCTGCCTAGGGATCGATTGGTTATTGCAGCTCTGAACAACTGAAAGGGATTCTGAGTTCTTGTCTGGCTTGGGTACCACCAAAAGCAGAGCAAAAGGAGCTCCTGGTCCATCCTCTAAGAGAGAGAGTTACTTAACCCTGGGCCTCCCTTCAGTCTCCTTGCCAATCTTTGTAGGGCGAGGCCATGGCGAGCTCTTGTCAAAACAATGAGGCCAGCAGTTTATCCTGCGAACATGTTATGATCCAAGATAGACACACACACACACACACACACACACACACACACACACACACAGTAGCATCCATTCTACCACCATTTCCAGGAAATAATACACTTAGCAGCCTGACTCCTCATCAGCCACCCCCAAAGTGTAGAAGGTCAAATAGTTCAAGCTACCAAGTCTCAAGTGGTGTTTGCACTATCGTGACCCCGGTTTGCTGGAGAGACACGTATCCAACAATGAGAGGGGGCGAGCAGCGGGCGGGCTCTTGGGCAGGTTTGCCACACTGTGGTTGTCAGCGCACCAGTGGGCGAGGGTTTCAGTGCAACGAACCACAACGAGAATTGAAGAAGTGAGATGACTGGAAAGGTAAAAATCAGAGTGCCTCACACCTAGGAAACGTTAAGTACTGCTTAATAAGGTGTAAAGTGTTTGAGTCAGTTTTGCATGTCTCTTTTGAATGTGGATTTCCAGTGGGAAATGTTATTTCTCACCTCGAGGTTTATTCAGAAACCTTTAAAATAACAACCACTTTTTGCAGCTTCACAACTCAAAACCTGCACATTCCCCTTACATTTGGCTCAAAGTCATTTGGCCACATAATACGACTGAGAGTAATTGAAAGTTACCTAAAACCAAACCCACCACGATGGAACTGAATCCAATTCAGCAACTCAGCTCATGCCACTGAGGCAGTTCCAGCTCATAGAGACCGCACAGCAACCCCGTGGCTTCCCAAGACTTTACATCTTGATGGGAGAAACAGCCTTAGCTTTCTCTCATGGAGTGACCAGTAGGTTTGAACCGGTGACCTTGTGTTTAGCAGCTCAGTACATAGCCCACCATACCACTCAGGATCCTTATCATAGCCACCTGAATAGAGTTTCCAGGTGTGTGAATCGTTATGGAAGCAGGCAAGCTCATCATTCTTCATCACACCAGTTGGTGGGTTTGAACTGCAGCCTAATGTTGACACCTTTTACATTATCTTCATTTTAAATTGCCTCTTACTCTCGCTGCCATTGAGTCAGTGCTAGCTCACAGCGACCCTGTAGGACAGGGTAGAACTGCCCCTGTGAGTTTCTGAGACTGTCACTCTTTACGGGAGTAGAAAGCCCTGTCTCTCCAAGGAGTGGCTGGTGGTTTCGAACTGCCGACTTGGTGGTTGACAGCCCGACTCGGAACCGCTACCCCACCAGGGCCCATTCATCGACAGTTACACTCTGTTCTGTGGACCTTGGCCAACTTTACTCTTGACCACAGAAGAGAGTAGTGCCTTCGATCCCAGAGGGTCTGTTAAATTTCCACCCCACTCCAAATTCTGGACCACGGGAGTTTGAATAGGAGATTGTGGATTGTTTTAAGGGTCATTAACAGCTTTCATCAGTCCTCAAATATGCGTTGACTGCCTACTATGAGCTTGGCTTGTGTACCGACTGTCAGCTGTGGAAAGAAGAAAACCTAATGAGACGGGTTCTTGGATAATTGGCCCAATCTGAGAGGAGGTGGATTCAGAGCCACCAGAGCTAGACTGAGGACCCCCCTCCCTCGGTGTCCTTCCTCTGCTGGCTCCTCCGGACCCACAGCTGCTTTGGTGTCCGGCTGCTCCTCTCCCCGGTCTCCCTCACCACATCTCCAAGTCCCTCTGCTCAGCATGTTTACAGCCAAATCCACCTGCCCGCTATGCCCTCGCCTAGATGCGCATCCACTCAACGCTGCCCTTTCGTTCACCCTGCCACCGAATCAACCATCTCTTCCCGCAGGCGGGCTGATCCTCCATGCCAAGCCCCACCCCTTGGCTCTGGCCTCTCCGCCGCCCTGTGCCCGGCCCCGCGGGAAAGAGAAAGCGAAGTGGGGGGAGGACGGGGTGGGAGAGTCTTGGGGGTGGAAAACCCTGGGATCAGGTTGGGTCTCTTCTCCGCACTCCCCGAGGAACTTTGAACAAGTCACGGAGGGTCCATTTCCTCGTCTGGAAAATGGGCTGAGCATGGGCCGTGCGTGCGTCGTGGTGGAGAATAAAACAAGGAACAGTGTTAGAAGGTGAGCCACAGGCTGGGTGCTGATGGGTTCAGGGTGAGCACAACAGACCAAGGGTGACTCTTCAGAATTGGTTGATAACGTCTTTGCCATCAATGTGAAAGGGCAAATGACCCAGTGCACACCGACATTAACACAAATGGGTGCACCACGAACACGCATTACTGGAGAGGAAATCAAAATTATAAACACGTGTAAAAATCTAATCAATTCCATCGGCAGCCTATGGCATTCAAATTTAAACAGTAAAGCATTCACATCTACCACCGGGCATAACACATCACAATGATAGCTCCCATTTCGCCGATTCCCATGAACCAGTAGCCCTCTATGGAGGGAGAGCAATAAGCCAGCAGCCTCACGACCAGTAACACTCTGTGTAACGTTATTTTCAAGGTTAAGAACATTGGAAATAACATAATATCCATTAAAGGGAGACTGGATACATTGTGACTATTCATTTAAAACCACAATTAGGATTAATAAAACTACATTTATATCTTCACGGGATAATATGAATGAAAACAACTGAGAAATGCCTACAGTATGAAACCATTTATATGAAAAATTTAAATATTCCAAAGTCATATGCATACGTATGTGTGCATAACACATACACCAATATTTTTATGGGTAAATGTATAATCTAGTGTGAGTCAGACAGGGCTTGGTAGCTGGAGGTTTTGGGTTTATTTAATTGGTAAAAATACAGAAATACAAATGGGCATGTTGGACAAGATTCAGCCCAGCAATGTAATTATTGCCACAGAGAGGATTTCAATTGCACGCAAAATGGTTGGCTTCTCAAAAAACCCATGAAGCTATGAATGCAAAGTGTTAACTTTTTTAAAGCTGAGTAGGTATAAACAAGAGAGCTTTCGAGAAGTTCGTGGGATTTCCATGATCTTTTCCACCGACTTTTTAAAGCCCCCTTGTATATGCTCACTGAGTTATTCTCTTTTTCGTACTTATTTCAAGAAAGTACTCCACCTCAGCCTCCCACTAAATGGGCGGTGTGATAAGTGAACCTCCCCTCCTATTCAGAAACCTTCCAAGATCGCCTTCTGCTTGCCAAGCTCCAGCCCCTCTGGCTGATATTCAAGACCAAAGTCTTTAACTTTCCGGCAACGTAGTACTAACCCTCCACTCTGACTGCATCTTCTATTTCTAGCCCCATGTGCTAGAGCCTCACCCCCTTGCCCCCAGATGTCCACGGAGTCCCAAGTCCTGCAGGATGCTTCCCTGCCTCTTTGGCTTGACCTGTGTCATTTTCTCAGACAGTCTTTATTCCTTCCCTCCCACCATCCAGACCCAATCCTGCTTTCAAAGCCAATTGCACTGTCATCTGCCCCTCCCCCCAACTGGCCTCTAGGCTGCCCACCCGCATCTTCTACGTATGTGTGAGGCCCAGGAAGCTTACTCTGTTCACGCCACTGAAAATACACACTGCTTCTCCAAATTCCCATTGTTTCTTATACCCCAGGTATGACATTCATCACACAAAAATTTATTTTATTTTCCTTGCTGGCCGGTAGGCACTGAGCAGCAGCAACTATCTTAGGCCTGTGTAATGCCTTGCACTTCTCGGACCTCCTTAAATATTGGCTTTTGAAATTAATGAGTTTCAGATGTACATTCGAAGCATTGAAATCCATGTTAAAATTATGATTTACTTCTCGTCGTTTGAATCTAAATATTTCTCATCTGTAGCTCATTGATTTTAAAGTGAGGCCCTTCCATCCTACTCTCCATCATTCTACTGGTCACTGCACCAGGGGTGAGCTGGGGGTGCCCCTTGCCCTGGCCAGGGCCTCAGCTTGCAGTCAGTGGGGAAAGACCATGCCCCGGAGGGTTATGGGAATGGCGAAAGCGTGAAGTGCAGTGCGGGACAAGTAAGTGGTGCTGGCAGCCTGGCCTGAAATCATGCCTAAGGAAGCAGTCTGTTGTACACTTACCTGCGTTAGACTGGGGTTTGAGAGAGTCGCTCTTTTCCAAGGGGATCGGGGTCAGGATTACCATCTTGTGTCAGACTGGGTTTCTATGAAACCTTATTTGTTACCCCCCTTTCAAGTAGAAGCTTAACACCATTGCTATTATGTGTAAGCTGATCTACGGGTGTAGATTTGAAGATGTCTTCTGGTTTCACAGTTTTACAAGGTGCGAGCCAAGCTTGACCTGACACCGAACGGGATTTTCTTCATACCTTTTCAGAACAGCGTTTTGTGAATTCTTGCAGCAACTAACCTTCCGCACCCTCTTCCCTGCCCTCGCCTCCCTCAGCTCCTCATCTTCCTCACCTCCCTGCCGTACCAGGGCTCTCCTGGAAAACAGCGTTCACCCACACCTCTGCTCTTCTTCACGGGTCCAATCACCAGGCGCAGCGGCTGTGGTTTCCCACGGGTCTGCCCTGAGCGGTGTCAAGGGCACATGAGTTGACAGCTTTGAGTTCAGAAGGGATCTTCATGTGAGTTTCACTCTGTCCAGGATAGCAGTCCCGCCCCCACCCTCTGGCTCCCCTTGACACAGGGAAATCTCCATCCCTCGTTGCTGATGACCTTGGCACGGGGGGCCAGGAACTCAGCAGCTTTTGAACATGGTGGGCAAGTCAGCCCTCATTGTGAGCGGAGGCCACATTGAGTTCCAGGAATACCAGGGTCCTCTTGTAGGAGTTGACATCTCCTGGTGCCTCCCTGTCTTTGGGGACAGTGGATCTATCCCCTTGTCTTTGGGTCAGGGCATCATACAGCTGTGACTTCAGGTGGTCAGAAATGGTCTTTTGGAATCATTGTGGGGGACATTTGTACCAGTCAGCCTTCTTGGGGGCAAATAACAAAATCCAACCTGGGCTATCTAATGACAATGCGAGTGGATATGAAGCACAAGGAAACTTGGGGACCATGTCCAGAATCTGTGAGACTGGATGCCTCTGAGGAGTGGGCTGCAGAAGTCCCTGCAGTGACCCTCAGCAGCGACAAGCTGGTGGCTCTCTGAAGCAGCTGGAAGTCACTTCCTGTTGTGTGGGGAGAGAAAGAGGGTCTGGAGCCTTTGTGGGGGGACAGCCAGGTAAGGAGTTACCTGTTAGGTAGTCAACAAACAAACAATAAACAGGCATGGCTTTGTGATAAAATACTTGGAGGAAATTCTAAAATCCTTCTGTTGAATTATGTGACAAATGAAGGGGGGGGATTCTTTGGTTTGCTTTATCCTGCGCTTCGGGTTATGCATTGGCGTGGCTGTTTAACTAGCTGGGAGGTAAAGAGTTCGTAATGGACCCAGTGCCAGCCGGAGCCCAGTTACTGCCTCTTTAAGGCTAGAGCTGGCACCAGGGTTGCATCTCAACCCTAAGCTCTGTGACTGCAGGCTCCATAGCTGTCCAGCACAGCACCACCCCACCCACCCCGGCTAGAGCCATGTTCAGGCAGTCAGAATGGATGCTGGGATGCAAGTGTCATGTGACCTTCAGAGCCCTAAGGAGAGAGTTTTCTTAGTGGGTGCGGTTGGTGGGATTCGGCCCCGAGCCCCACCTCTGCCCAGGCCATGCTTTCCGCCCTCACTGTGCAGCCCCTTCCACTAGGCAGGCCCCCTTTCTGTCCTCGCTCCCTGCACACCATGTCCCCTCACACCTGCTCTGGATTTCTGGGGGTCTGTTTCCCCCACATCTCTTCCAGCCCACCTCCCACCTTGGTTTCCCTTCTCTGTGCGTCTTACTCCAGTGCTCCTGGCTCACACCCCACTTACTGTCCTGGTCCCCCAGGTATGAGCTTTACCCGTTTGGCCCAACAGAGGGGCCTTTGCTGGCAGCAGTGGTGACATAGATTCAAAGTCCACTCTGCGGTCTCGACTCTCTGAGGAGTGGGAGGAGCATACACAGTGGGTGCACTTCTCCTGAGCCATGTTCTTTTCAAGGCCACAGTTGTATACGTAACCGAGGCTGAATGTTGAGGAATGGATTCCCAGGCGGCAGGAGAGAGTGAACGGGAGCCGTGTGCTGGGTGCTGAGTAGCAGCAGTTGACTGTGCGTTGAAGGGTCTTAACAGGCGGGAGTAATATTCAAGAGATTTGCGGCCCTGTAGGCACAGGATCCCATCAGTAAGAATGGCTGCTGCTGTAGGCATAGCAGGCCCCTTAGTGGCTGGACTGATTAGTCCTGGGAGCCCCAGGGGCAGGACCGGGTGGCAAGGGGCACCTGGCGCAGCAGTACCACGCAGAAGAGAATTGGTTCATACTGAAGACCAGCTCTGCTTATCGCACAAACATTGGCAGGGAGAAGTGCAGTCTGTATTTCCAATGCTGCTTTTTTTTAGGAATCAGGGATTAAAAAAAAATCCATTTGCTTATTTTCTTTGGATTGGCCATGGTAGGAACCATAGCACTCTCTTTGAAGTGGGAGAACGGAAGAAGGCACCCCTGGGTGGTGCGTCTGGAGGAGCAGGGACGTCTCTCGGTTCATTCTAATCAGCTGCCTTTGTGGTTCCCAGGTTCTGTGTCCTCCACTGGCAGTGCCGCAGCACATGCAGGGAGGACTGGAAAGGCTCCCACTTTCTCCTCTTCCAGCCCCCTCTGGAAGGCTTCTCCTGGCTCCTCTTGCCTCAGTGGTGCCTGCTCTTCCTACCACCTTGATCGAACTGCATAGCTTGTGCCGTTGTCTGTCTCTCCCTGGAGCTGTGAGCATCTTGAGGGGGCTGACCAGCATTGCATAACAAGCTTGCCATACAAGACACAAAGGTTTTTAGTGCAGAGGAAATAATTGAGGGTGTGGGGAAGAGAGCAAACCTCATTGACATATTGAATTGGGATAGATTGTAGAGCCTCCTTCACTTTACCAGTCCTGGTAGCAGAGCCCTTACATCACTCGCTTGCTGACTGAAAAGCCAGGGTTTGAGCCCCCGGCTGCTCCTCAGGAGGAAGACAGGACCGTGTGCTTCCATAAAGACGCCAGCTCTGGAAACCCGATGGGATTGCTCCCCTCCATCCTACAGAGTCGCTGTGACTCGGAATCGACCTGACGGCAGTGGGTTCGGTTTCTTGGTTCTCACTTTACATGGCGTAGTGGTACAAGTTGGGCTGCTAACAGAGACGTCAGCAGTTCAAAACCACCAGCCGCTCCTTGGGAGAAAGATGAGGCTTTCTACTCCCATAAGGAGTTAGAGTCCCAGAAACCCACAGATCAGTTCTACCCTGCCCTATAGCATCATCGTGAGTCAGAATTGACTCGATGGCAGTGAGGTTGGGTTTTTGGTGGGGCTAACAGGTGTGTCACATGGTCCCAAGGGTAGGAATGCTTCCACCTGGAAAGAGTAGGGGTGGAGTCCAGTCTTCCAGGACTCCCCTCATTCTTCGCTGGTTCTCTCTGGGCTGCCATTGTTTGTAACTCTCTGGGTCTTGGATTTCTCCATCAGAAGCAGCCTGAAATCCAGAAGATCCGCAATATGTGTCCCTTCAAAAGTGAATGGGCAAAACCTTAGCTAAACAAAATCCCCAAGGGAGACAGACGAGAACAAACACAAGCTAGGGGCCCCACGAAGATCATGTGCCTTTCCGGGAGGCTGTATCACAATTGGGACAGGCGAGCCTTTGAGTCCCTGAAGCCTGCGTAGCCTCTTTAGAAAGACAATGGGACGATGGCCCCGAGTGTCAGGGATTAGCCTTTGTCTGGACCTGGGTGGGGGAGGATCTAACAGCACTTTCAGCATTGCCCCCGCCGCCGAGCCGGACACCAGCTATATGAGGCGGGTCTTGGTCATCCATGGAAAGTGCTTCGACATAGAAGGTGCAATGGAAGAATTAGTCATTTGTGTACATTATTGCCCCCACGTTGCAGATGAGAAAACAAAGGCTTGTGGAATTGGAGGCAGTGACTTGCATAAGGTCACTTGCATTTGGCTAGAAGTGGCAGAGTTGATCTGTGAACTCCAGTCATCTGAATCCAAGTTTCCTGCCCTTTGTCCTGTCTGGCTGGCCCCCGTCCCCTCTCTATGCTTGACTCTCCTGCATTGAGAGGTTACTTTTGTCTCCCATGATCACGCTAACTTCTCACTTTGAATGTCTCAGTCTTCGGCAGACTGGGCACCTCTTGGGTGGTTTAGAGCTTACACAAACTTTTCTTTGTGCCCATAGCAGACTGGGGAGTCTTCGGGGCCTTCCTCCATGCAGCCAGGAACTCGCCTCTTACCATCTGGCTCCCAAGGGAAGATCATAAGCCCATACCCACTGAGCCCTTGTCTATTTCCTTCCCTCCCACAAGCACATGAGAGCCGCAGCTGGCAGCAAAGCCTTCTTAGCTATCTGGATGCCCGCAAAGCCTCGGGAATGGACTGGCTGGCTCGTGCAGGGTGAAGGAGCTGGCCAGCCTCGGATCTGGAGCCATTAGCCCTTGTCTGAGCTCTGGGATGTACTCATCAGTTCTGGTCGCCTGCACTGCTGGCACCAATGAGACCTGTAGCGTGACGCCCCAGTGTGTGACCTTTGGCATGCTGAGGATGGTCCACACAGCCTTTGATGTTTCTTCTACTGGTGTCTTTGCTTGCTTAGTGATCAAATTGACCTTATTCACCCAGATGTCCCCAATGGTGTGCTTGGGAATGACATTTGGTAAGGTGGCTGCTCTGAGCAGAGTGTCGGGCATGTTCGACCCTGAAATGTCCATCTCTCCGGTATCGTTTATAGGTCGATCTTCATTGGTTTACTATCGTGTCTGTGATACAGACCTCCCCAGTCTATCATCATACAAACATGCAAACGCTCACACACGTACCTATAGATACAAAGAAACAGAAGTTAGGCTCTGGGCCCCCAAGTCTTTACATTCTGCAGAGAAAGCTAAGGTGTGGGTGGTGACGGGCTCAGTTGAGGCGTGTTAGGCAGGCAGCCTGTGAGTGGCAGAGAGGACGCTGCAGCTCCGGCGGTCAGCCTGCAAACCTGAGGGACATCTTCGGCTCTGGAGGCAGGTGAGCATATTGCCCCAGGACCAGGAACTAAGACACAAGGAGGACCAGGTCCGTAGGAGGAGAATGACCCCACCTCCGCTGTGGACCTACCTCTGTTTGCATCCCTGCTTACAGCTGAGTCTGCAACCCACTGCTTTTTTTGTTGTGTTTCTTTTGTTTTAAAGTTAACAGTTTCCTCTCTGGATTGTCCAACATCAAGCAAAATAAACAATAAAAAGCAATCTTCTTCCCCCAAAGTTGAAGCAACACCATGATACAAAGGACATGGGCTCTGTTTACTGTAACGGTCATCCCTGTCCCAGGACCCTGCTGGCTCCAGCTGATTAGCCAAGTGACAACACATGGCTCTCCCTTCCCCGGAGTCGGTGAACATGGAGAAGACCCTACACACCTACCAGGGAGCCGAGCACTCTCATGTCAATGTAACAGCTCCTCGGTGGAGGGGAGTTTTAGAAACTGAGATGTTCAAGTCACATCCCAGGTCCCGGGAAAAAGACTGTGACATACAGAACACTGGACACCACTGATGTGTCCTATGTTGGTCCAAAGTGCAGGCTGTGAATGTGTGCTGGCCAGGTTCTGTCTCATCAGTTAAATGTGAAGATGAGAATGAAGAGAAATGGCTAGGCAGTTGGGGTGCTTCTGGCTTAGACAAATGCAAAACATACCAAAAATATGTTTTCAAAGTAGCCAATGGAATAAGGAAAACGTGTGATATCCTAACAAGAAATCACTTGGTGAGGTAACCAGAAACAAAAGAGCAAATGCAGTTTTGTTGGGTCTGTTTTGACTTAGGGTGTCCCATGGGAGGAGGGGAACTTGCTTGTGGGGCGTCCGAGGCTTCATCATGTTCTCGCAAATCACCTGGTAGCTTCACCCTCCGATCTTTCAGTTCGCAGTGAGGTGCTTAGCCACCGCACCACCAAGGCCCTGTGTAACTCTCCAAACCCCAGACTCACTGCTGTCAGCGGATTCTCATTCACAGGGACCCTGAGGTCAGAGCACCGTAGAACCACTACCTAGGGTTTCCCAGATGTTCCTCTCTAAGGGGCAGGCCACCTCATCTTTCTCCTATAGAGCATTTGGTGGGTCTGAATCACCAACCTTGTTGTTAGCAGCCCAGTGTGTAACTCACAGCCCCACCATGCAAGGGCTCCTTTATGGCATCTTAAAGCCACATTCCTGATATCTCTTTTGCTCTGCTGTCTCTAAAACATCAGACCGACTCTCTTCATATTCCCAGTGACTTTTTGAGATAGGACAACTCAGAAGAGGAGAGGGTCTCTTCCCAGGTTCCTTTTTTTTAAAGGACAATTTTTTTTTCCCCGATTAACCCTCCAAGCAAATAACCTGTCATGTCTCACTGAAACCACTCCCTGCCATCGAGTTGTTTCTGATGCACAGCCACCCTGTAGGGCAGGGTAGAGCTGCCCCTGTGGGTTTCTGAGACTGTCCCTCTTTAAGGGAGTAGAAGGCCTCGTCTTTCTCCCACAGAGCCGATAGTGGTTTCGAACTGCTGACCTTCTGGTTCGTAGCCCGCATAACCACTATGCTACCAAGGCTCCTTGTCATGCCTCTTATCTCATTGGGCAGAATTGATCCCATTGAATACACTCCGGCATGCGGTATTGTGGCTGCCTTCCTAAGAGTGCTGACTCATGGTGGCCTTATGCCCAGCAGGACCAAACCCTGCCCGGCCTGCGTCACCCTCCCAGTCATGGTGTGCTCGAGTCCACCACGGTGGTTCCTGTGCCCTCGCTGGGCCTCTGCATCACCCAACACCATGTCCTTCCCCAGCAGTCCAGCCTTCCTTCCTGATGATGCAGCCGAAGCAAGGGAGGTGGGCAGGGTGCTGTGAGGGCCCTGGAGCTTTGCCTTGGCTGCTTTTTAGACAGCTCGCCAGAGCTTTCTCTTTAGTCTTAGTCTGGAAATGCCACTAAAACCTGCCCACCCTTGGGGACCCCGCTGATGTTTGAAATCTCAGACACGTCGCTTCCAGCCCCACAACAGCACACCAGCCGCCACAGCAGGACAAGCAGACGGGCGGGGAATGCATGCCAGGTGCCTGACACAGAGCCCTGGCAGGAAGAATGAGGGTGCTGGCAATTGGTGTAGATCAATTAGGATTCACCCTGAGCTTGAGACTGATCCCCTTCCCTGATGGGAGGGAAATCATCTATATGCCAGGCCTGTTAGGCAGGAGGGAGGGGCTGGGTGGGCGTGGGTGGTTGGCCAGTAGTGACAGCCAGCAGTGTTCTTCCCTGACCCGGCCTGTTCAACACTCTTGTTGGATGCCTCCCCAGGGAACAGGGTTAGGAGATGTGTTAGTCTGGGTACTTTAGAGAAACAAATCCATAGAAACTCATGTATAAGAGAGAGTTTTATATAAAGGGCAAATGCACATCAAGAAAACATCCCAACCCAGTGTTGCCCAAACCCACAAGTCCAACATTAACCCATATGTCCTACACCAATCCACAAAATCCTCCTTCATCTCACAAAAAACATGTAGTGACACGACTGCAGGAGGAAAGCTGAATCAGTGAACGTGTAAGCACCGTAGTGCTGGCAGGGGTCTTCACATGGCTGCTCCAGCAGCAGGGCTGCATCGGGGTAAGTCCATTTGGCTTCTCAGGGATGTCTTGCAGGACGTGAACCTTGCCAGCTGAAGCAGGGAACTGCTAAGGCAGCTGCACCCTGTTCTGACCATCACAAAGCAAGAGACCCGAGAACTAGAAAGGCGAGGCTCACTGAGCCATTTATCTCTCCGCCCTTCAATTAACCCCACATGTGTTTATCGGCCAGGTTGGCACAATAAACTAACTACCTCGGTTAGCAATGTGGAAACATGGAAAACTCACGTGAGAAGTGAGCTGCAGAGGAAAGGTGCTGGCATGTCTCTGGTGCAGAGCAGAGTGAGGTAAGGGCAAGCCAGGGGAGAGGAAGGGGAGGGAACGTGTGGGGAGAGGGTTCGGTTGGTAGAACACAGTCTCATGCTCCTGGGAGGCAGCCTGAGGCCTCTGGAGATTGCCCGAGGAGCTATTCTCTGGAGAGTTCTAACAAGGTCAGGACCAGTGGCTTCCGCATGACCAGGTGACCTCCAGACATCCGCTTTGTTTCAGGCCTTTCCGGCATTGGATCTGTTCAGAGGCTGCAGCACAGCCGGGCCGGCGCCTCTAGAAGAGCAGCCCCAGCCGACTGCGCTGCCTTCCACTTTGAAGCCTCTCGCTTTCCCAGAGGAGGTGGGGTGGGCTGGGGAGCGGGGATAGGATCAGAGTGGGACCTCGGAGAGCCAAATTATATTCCTGCTGCTGCTGGGATTTGCTTTGTAGCCTGAGGGAAGTCACTTAACCTCACCTTCGTGTGTGAAGCTCCATTTCATGTCACCAAGAAGTTGCTTTCTCCTCCTGACATTTTAGACGCATCAGTCTGGGTCGCCCTCACTCGGGCTGGGGAGTGTATGCTCATCCCTTCAGGATGCTTTGCAATGGCTGTAATACTACCATGAACGGCTCCCCGCGCACAGCTCATCTCTGCCCAGGCCTCTGGTTTCCAGCTAAAAGCAGCCAACCCTCACTCCCTGCTAGAGCGCCTCCCCTGCCCAGGAGGGTCTGCAGACAGGCGCCTGGGGTGGGTTCATTCGCCCTCCATACCCCACCCCCACCCCCAACTGGACCGTAAGTCCTTTCCAGAGCAGACAGCCTCATCTTTCTCCTGCTCATTAGCCCTTAGACTTTCATTCTGTGGGTTAGCCAAGTTCAACTTCTGTGCTTAACTGTAATGTGATTTTCTTTCTCCAGTAACGTATTTCTATGCAAGCACCCATTCACACACCAGGGAGGTGGAGTATAAGAGTTAGCATCAGGGGCATGGATTCTACTTGTGATGAAAAGATTTCTTCTTCTAAGAGCGCATTTGATTTAGGGTTCGTGTTCCTCTCATGTGGGGGTTCAGGCAGCCGTGGTGGTTGCTTGAGGCCCTTGGCATATGGCCAGCATGTTCCGTGGGTTCATCTACCAGTGCGCAGAACCCGGCTCCTGGACTCGGGAGCTTAGGGTGCGGGTGCATGACTGTTGGACCCCAGTGAGGGGAGCCCTGGTGGTGCTGTGCTTAGGCGTGAAGCACCGTGGCTCTGAGGGGAAAGCACCGGGCTTCCCACTCCTGTAAGCAGTCACGGTCACGGAGATCCACAGGAGGCTGCGGTGGGTCAGCACCGACTCCTCAGCAGTGAGTGGGCATGAGCCATGGGGGGGGGGGGCGCAGATTTGGTGAGGATGCAGGCTCTAGGGTCTCATCCAGGGGTGTTGAGGTAGAGCATCTGTGGCCCCACTCTGGAAAGCATATCTTTTTAAAAAAAATCATTTTATTGGGGGCTCATACAATTCTTATCGCAGTCCATACACACATCAATTGTATAAAGCACATTTGTACATTCGTTACCCTCATCATTCTCAAAACATTTGCTCTCCATGTAAGCCCCTGGCATCAGCTACTCATTTTCCCCCCTCCCTCCCCCCTCCCCCCTCCCTCATGAACGCTTGATAATTAATAAATTATTATTTTGTCATATTTTATACTGTCCGATGTCTCCCTTCACCCACTTTTTGTCTGTCCCCCAGGGAGGAGGTTATATGTAGATCCTTGTAATCAGTTCCCTCTTTCTACCCCATCTTCCCTCCACCCTCCTGGTATCGCCACTCTCACCACTGGTCTTGAAGGGATCATCCGTCCTGGATTCCCTGTGTGGAAAGCGTATCTTATGGATGTGCAAACACCTGCTTGTGGGAGCAGGCAAGGGAGCCTTCGAGAGGACTCTGGAGCTTGGACACACAGCAGCCAAGGAGAGGTGAGGCCTCCTTGAAGCAGAGAAAGGACCAGAGCCACTTTCAAATAGGCCTTCTGGAATAGAGGATTGTGACTGGGGGGCATGGGGGGCATGGGGGGCGGGCGCTAGTCCTGTAGCCACAGCCGGCAGCCGCGTGGCCAGAGTCTTCCCAGGAGATGCCAAGGGTGGCCTGGCCTATGGCAGCTTGACCCCATGGTCCATCCAAGCTGGACCAGAATGGTGCGGTTCATACAAGCCTGGGAGCTTCCCCCGACCATGGCGGCACCTTTCCTAGGCACCATGGTGGTAAATTGAAGCCTCGGTGGTGCTGTAGACTCAGACTTGGGTACAACCCACAAGATTGGTGATTCAAATGCACCAGCTGCTCTGAGGGAGAGAGATGAAGATTTACAGAAATCCTGTTATGAGTTGGAATCAATCCGATGGCAGTGGGTAATAATGCGCTTCCTTCACATTCCCTACCACTCCATCATTGCCCATGGCCCACCCCTTCCACACCTGGCCAGTGTCCTCTGACTTCTTTTGGGTATTTGATGATCTTATCTATAAAACAAGAAAAGCCAAAGTGGCCTCTGCTCAGACGAATCTGATCTGTGTGGGGATTAATGCAGTCACAACCGACACATAGACACACACACCTTTCACATTTAACCAATATTTGCTTAGCACTCAGCCTGAGCCAGACAATTATATATTTATCGAGTGCCTCCTACTTTGGGAAGTGGGTGCCTTGAGAGCAGACAGCACATTTGCCAGTACTTGGCACACAGACTAGCATGCTGTACGTATCTGTTGAATGAAAGCATGAACCCTGCCTGTTGCCAGGGATACGGAGATGATTAAGACAGCCCTTAAATAGCTCCAGACCCAGTACAGGGGAATGCAGAAGGGAGGCCTGCCAGGATAGCAGGGTAGCTAAAGGTAGCTAAAGGTGTGTGAACTCCTCTGGGATGATGGGAAGGGGCAGGAAGCTTTGGAAGAAAGAGAAGATCACCAAGGGGCTGAAGGAGGACTCAGATAAGCTCATCCCCGATGGCGGGAAGAGACAGAAGGTAGTAGACCGTTTCAGAGGAACCCTGGTGGCGTAACCTTGCTTATGTGTTGGGCTGCTGACCCCAAGATCACCAGTTTGACACCGCCAGCTGCTCCGTGGGAGAAAGGTGAGGCTCTCTACTTCTGTAAAGACCTGCAGTCTCCGAAACCCACAGGAGCATTCCATTCTAGCCTACAGGGCCCTTCTGAGTCAGCATCGACTCGGTGGCAGTGAGTGTCCAGTGAGACATTTGGGGGTACAGCTACAAGGTGGGAGGGTATTGGATCCCTAAGGCCTTACTTTTGAACCTAAGAAGTTGGGATTAACCGGACAGACAGAGCATGAGCATCCTTAGGTTCCATTGCTATGCAGATGTGTTAATAAGAGGATGCGTGTTTTCTCGGTAGAAAAGACCAAGGCGAAGAAGACCAGGGTGCCCTGTGCTCTCCTCCCTGTACCTGTGAGCAACCCTTACTTTTCTCAAAGCCAGCTGCCAGCCCAGCACTGGCAGAGTAAAGAAGGGACAGCCTTCTTTGAGCCTTGGGAAATAGCTGGATGCCATTGGCAAGTGTCACTTTGTAAAAAGGAAACAAATAGATCCCACACATTAGCTATAAAAGCTGATGAAGTCTGGTGACTTATTTCACGCAGATTTGGACTGAATAAGAAATACGGTAGGTTGGTCGGTACAGCTCTAAATTTACACCGTAATCTCCTCATTAAGATACAGAGTTGATGTTCCATTAGTGCTAGGTGCTATGTAAACATGAAGAATGTTCTGGATAAATATTTTCCTGCCTCCACCTCCCCCCCTCAGAATTAGGATGTGCTCTACTGTATACAGTGTGATGCTTAGACGTGGATATTTTTATTTTCCCATGATGGCATGTAGCACATCTAAATTTGGGGGAGGGCTCAATAACCCAGCTTTCCAGCAACCTGGCAGCTTCTGTTTGTGTTCAGGACAGTCAAGGACCCGCTGACAATATCAGGGTGACTTGCACACAGCCGGTGCTCGGCCCCCAGCTCCGATGCCCTCGGTCCGGTAAACGGAGATGATGGTCGGAGTCACAGGCTGAATAGGACCAGTCACTGCTGTGGAAGGACAAAGCTGTACGGAGTTAGGCCTGGGAGACACCCAGGCAACCAAATTGTGTGCCTTGCTCAGTGGGAGGCTGAGAGATGCTCCAAGCCACGTGGTGAGATGGGACAGAGATGGGACTAGAAGCCAGGATTCCGGCGCTCCCATTTTGGAACCCTTTATTTCCATTCGGCTATTTTCCTCCCAATGTTATTGTAAATTAATATAAGATGACAGTTTGGCTTTTTTTTCCTTTCCTAAACACTCATGTTGTTTTGGGTCGTCGTGTAGATTCTGACTCACTGGGACGAAGTAGAACTGTCTCATAGGATTTCCAGCGCTGTAGGCATGGAGGCCACCGACATCTTCCTCCTGTGGAGATAGAGAAATATAAACCCTCCCGGCTCTGGTGGTGGTTCAAAATACATATATATATGTTTGTAACAAAACAAACTCTGTTGTCCTGTCATAGGGACCCTATCAGAGACTGTAAATTTTTACAGCAGCAGAGAGCCTGGTGGGTTTGAACTACTGATCTTATGGTTAGCAGTCCAAGGAAGGCCTAACTCACAGCAACACAGAGGGGTGCTTTCTCTCTCTCTCTCTACACACACACACACACACACACACACACACACACACACACACACACACACGATGATCTGCTTACACACACACACATTTCTGGATTTCCTTGGAACAATTTAAAGTATGTCGTTGTAATCACAGCAGCCACACGCTGATGTGCTCCCTTTCTTAATATTCCAGTCACTTCTGGATATGGCTATGTTTCTATTGCAGCTGTTTGTATTGGCAGCTTCGCAGGGTCCGCACCGACGGTAAGCGGTCCCTTTGTTGCTGGGCCTTTGGGTTGTTTGCGCATCTCTCCCCACCATCTGGAATGCTGGCACAGCCATCTCCCTGCCTCTGGCTTTTGCACACGAGACCATTTCCTGGCCAAGACAGCCCCCTTGGGCTGACCCCAACAGGGAGTCCTGCCGTCCCTGGGTGGGCCTTGTGGATTTGGAGGGAAGGCTCTGATCCGGGTTGCGGCACAGCCGAATGGATGGTGCAAAAAAGAAATAAATAGATAGATCGCTAGATTAAAGGCTACCTCACCTGCTTTTCCAGTCCCAAATGAGGGCCTGTCAGACCCCACAGACAGTGTCACCCCAAAAGATGCGGTAGCATTTCCTGCAGGCATGCTCCCTGGTGATTTGCAGACTGTGATGTCCCCAAGGCCTCAGTGGAGAGGGTGGGGAAATCGCCCCCCATGCCAGTTTCCATGAGGATACGGGTGGGAAGGAACGTACTCCAGGGCCTCCCTCCCTTCTGCCACACACTCCCAGCGAGTCGCTGAGCTCTGAGTGGTGCTGGCAGCGTGCGTGGAGGGAGGATAATAGCTGAGCGCACAGGGACACTGCAGGCCCTTCGAGGCCACCAGGTCCCTGCTGGCAACAGGACCCCGAGTCTGTGCAAGATCTGGATCACGGGCCTCGTTCTGCAGTGGCCGCCCAAGAGCCTTCTGGAAAGAACCAGGCACAAAAGCAGGAGGTCTCACGGACCTCCTAGCCCAGCCCACTCACTTTACATAAGGGGCCATTGAGATCCATGTCTCAGCCGGGCCAAAGCCACCGTGTAGCCAGCCCCTGACCATTGCCTCTTCCAGGGCACGTCCAGGGCCATGTTCCTGGAGCTCAGACATCTGCCTTGATCATCGGGCCCAGGGCTGCCGTCCACACTCCACACGTGGCTTTGGTTCTCAGCCAATGCACATTAGACACTTCAGCCACAACCACAGCTGGTTTGTTAGTGGAAGCTCACCGGTGTGTTGCTGATCAGGATTCAGGGGAGTGTCCAGACTACGGTGAACCCAGCAAGAAGGCCCAGAGGTCTACTGAAAACCTCCTGGTCCAGGAATGGGTGGTGCTTTATTGTGTTGAGTGCGGGCATCACCATGAACCCGGGAGCTGACACAGTGGCAGCTAACAGAACCACCCGTACATGGGCTCAAGGCCACGGTCAGCGACTCCATTACTATCTTTAATGCCTTATTTTATTTCATTTTTTTACTTCCTCTTCGGTTCTTGAAAGGAGCCCAGGTGGTCTCACGGCTATGTGTTGGGCTGCGATCCACCTGGTCAGCACTTTGAAACCACTCGTGTCTCCGAGGGAGAAGAATGGGGCTTTCTACTCCCGTAAAGAGTTACCAACTCAGACACCCCCAGGGGGTTGCTACGAGTCAGCATTGACTCAAGGCAGTGAGTTTTGAGTTCAGGTCCTAAGGAAGAAAGATGAGGCTTTCAACTCCCATAGAGAGTAGCAGTCTCAGAAACCCCCAAGGACAGTTCTGCTCTGTCCTGTAGGGTCGCTAGGAGTCAGAAAGCACTCAGTGGCAGGGAGTCAGTGGCGGAGTTGTTACCATATCATCTAATCCCCCATTCAGGGAGTGTCAAAGGAAGGCCCAAGGTATCGTCCAAAGATGTGGGCTGTCTCATCTGACAGTGGAGTTTCAACCAAGAGGAAGCCAGGGCCAAGGGCCAAGTGTGGCTGGGCTGGGGGCCCTGGTTGGAACAGAGGACTATTCCTTGGTCTTCTCCCAGGCTGCAGGGGGAGCCCCACAGCAGTGCTGCTCGGGTGTCCAGGGTCCCCGGTGGGCTTTCCCGTCACTGCCTGACCCCTCTGGCTCCTGCAGGTATCACCTGATACAAGTGGTCAGTAGCATTTGGGTGTTGCCCCAACTCTGAGAGATGTTCTGGACTCTCCGAGAGTGAAATGGGGCATTGGAGACACACCCCACAGGCAGGAGCAGGTACCTGGGCCACTGTCTCAGTCCTTAGAGCAGAAATCATCTCCTCTAATTTCCCACAGCTGGGTCATTGCTCTTTGCAATGGAAGCAGTGGATTCCGGTGTGTGTGAGCATCTGCCAGTAAGCCTGACACTGTCCCCGAGTTTTTCGGTGCCCCAATGCGTGGTGTTGGGCCATCTGCGTCTTAGGAGAAAGGAGCAGGCAGGCAGGGGCCTCCTCCACGTGGGCCCCGCAGTGGCGGCCACCTGGCCCAGCCCGCACGGCCACTTGCTCAAGGAACCCGAGGAACAGAGCTCAACACCTGTGTTTTGAGCTGCCATTGAGGAAGCCCCTACTAATGAATGCACATTACAGCGTCTCCCTCTCACCAGGAAGCGGACAGGCTGATTCCTACTTACCTAAGTTTCCTTCCCACTTGGTGGTCAGAGTGGGGTGCGGCGGAGCTGGGGAGAGCAGAGAAGGACCCTGGCCCAGCGCACTTGCCACGGGGACTCCGCACCGAACTCACCTGCATGGGGATGTCCTGAGATGGAACCACCTCAGGAGAGGGCGCAAGGCAGATGCATTTAATTTCTTGATTAAAATGAGTTCGATGCTCACCTTTTGAGCTGTGATCCAATGATATCCAAAATACGTATTTGCAATGAACTGCTGTGAAGATAATGGAAATCATTTCAATCAAATCCTCATCCACTGTAAGAGCTTAATCACGACATAACCTATTTGACATCAGACCACAGATAACGGTGCAATTCGGCCCCTGCAGGAATAGGTTTATTCTATTTATTTGAGCGATTAATGTGCTGGGAAGCCGAGGCCAGGCTGGAGTGAAAGCCCATCTTCTGGAATTCTCCCCTCCCTCCCCTAGTTCTAAGGGAGCAAGCAACACCTGGTAAAGCAGAACTTCTCAACCTGTGGGTCGCGACCCCTTTGGGGGTCGAACAACCCTTTCACAGGGTCACCTGATTCATAACAGTAGCAAAATGACAGTGATGAAGTAGCAACGAAAATCATGTTATGGTTGGGGGTCCCCAGCACGTGAGGACCGGTGTGAAAGGGTCACGGCATGAGGAAGGTGGACAGCATGGCTGAAATGATTTCCTCTGGAAGCTGACTTTTCTCAGATCTGCTCTTGGGTCTGCTACCCCCCCACCCTTAGAACAGTATGTCACTGGTCCGTAAAGGAACGGCTTAACTGTTCCTCGAAATTTCATGACGAGTATTTTGTCCCAGAGAACACCTTTTTCCATGTACTGTTGGTGTTTCCCTGCAAGTCTTTCCGTAGAAGTTTTTGCTGTTGTTAGTGACTGTCAAGCTAGCCCCCAACTCCCATCAGCCCGTGCGTGCCCAAGGGGACAAGACACTGCTCAGAGGGCCACCACCACCAGGCCTGTGACCCTCATTCTCCTTGGCACAAGACGGGCATGACAACAACGCCCCCTCCTCTGCAGTGGGCGGAGGGGCTTCCCTCAAGTGTAGCGTGCACCACCTGCAGAGGGCAGCCTCTCCTGGGCGTCTTCTCCTTCGAACTTGTTCTAAGTAGGTTCCCGCCGGCCGGGCCATCAGCCACCTCCCAAGAATGGATCTCTGGCACACGTCCGTGCTCAGCAGAGCCCACGCAGAGGGCTGGCTGCACTCCGGTGGGCTGTCAGACAGCTCTGGAGCCCAGTTGGGGGAGCCTGCCCACCCCAGCCCCAGGTCCCCGAACTGGCCGGGGCCAGGCCTTACTTTACGCCTTTGAAGTTCTCATTATTCCAGTGAAATCCTGCTCCGGGAATGAGAAGCAGCTCCATACTGGAAACTGTTCAAATGAGCCACAGAATCAGGTCCACGGAATTACAAGAGATAGGTCTTTCACTGAGTACTGATTTTCCTTCCTCACCCTCCTCCTCTACGCAGGGGTCTCCTCTGAAGAGACACCTCCCTGAGGCGGGACATGGCAATGGCCTGGACAAATGGGCCAAGCAGGGCTCTTGCCAGTTTGCTGGGAAGCTATCTTACTAAGGGACTAAAACGGGGCGAAGAAAAGCGTTCTAATTAGACGAAATGCAACTACATGTTAATTTAAAAGTGCAAGAGGACAGGTTTTCATGCTTTTTTGAGGTCCATAAACATTTCAGGATATGGCCTGTTTGGGAGATGCCGCCGGTTTCAAGCACACACACTGCTTTTGACTCCGTTGGGCACTTTTTGTGATTAGTTATGTTTCATCTGTACTGTTTTTGTTGTTGTTATTGTTTTTAGCTACAATAGTGCTACCTACGCTTTCCAGCAATATGCAAAGAAGTCTAGGAAGTAAAGCAGTTAGAGCTCCTTTATCCTTGCCTCTCTTCCTCAGTCCAGTCCCCTCCCCACCCCACCCCAGTTCCCAGGGGTGTCACCTTCAGACGGTTTGATGCATGTACTCGATCACACTCACGTGCATACACCCTTTTCATCAATTCAAGTTCTCAGAAGCGCGTCTTCAATAGCAGGTCAAAGCCAGTGTTGCAGGGCTGACTCTCCCCACAGGAGCCCCCACACATGTCAGGATAAAACAGGATGGACTCCCTAAGATTGTCCAGTGGCTGACATTTGGGAAGCGATATCCCCGTCATTCTTTTGGGGGACTTCTGGGTCTTTTGCAGTTTTTCTTTCAAATATTACAAAAGTGGTATTTACTCAAACACAGAAAAGATTTCTAAAAATGGTTTCAGTGAGGCCTTGTTCTACCTTTAAGATACTATCCTTCTAGTAATCATCGTGGTCTTTTACATAACAACTTTATCATTTCTAAAAGCTACATACAGTCTGTTGTTTGATACATCACACTGTGTCCAGTTATTTGTTTGGTGCCCTATCGACATGCTTAGGCTGCCTTCCCTTTTTCCTCCTCAAAGTACACAAATGTCCCTTTGCCACTGGAGACAGGCCAGCTCCATGTACACTCGTGTACACACATGAGCCCCCCGTGTTCTGAAGCCACTTCTGACGAGACTGGGGCCTTTCCTCTCTGTAGGTAACTGAGCCAGACCCACCACCATCAACCGGATTCCAACTCCTAGCCACCCCATAGGACAGAGTAGAATGACTAGAGTGGGCCCCTCAGATTTCTGCGACTGCAAATCTTGAAGGGAACATGGAGCCTCGTCTCTCTTCCAGGGTTTGAACTGATGACCTTGCAGTTAGCAGTCCAGTGATTAACCCTTAGCATCACTAGAACTTCCTCTGTGGGTGGGTGGCTGGCTGGAGATTTTCATTATCCACATCAGCATCATGTTCCAGGCCTGGGGGATGCAGAGTGGCTGAAGTCTTGCAGGTCCCTGCTGCCCTGCGCTCAGTCACTCTCCCCTCGCAGTCCAGGGAGCCCTTCTTCCTGGCCGTCAGCAGTTGGGTTTGGGCCGTCAGTTCAGGTTGGTTGGAATTGACTGCTCATGAAGACAAGGCCTCCACTCTCCCTCCAGATGATGTTTGCCTTGCGGGACTGGTTAGGAGAGCCAGTTGTTGTATTGCCTCTGATTCCATAGATCGAAGGCTGAGTCCTGTGGGTCTTTGCGTGCGTGTGCACACACACACAAACACAGACACACACACACACACACACACACACACACACACACACACACACACTGCCAAATGGGCTCACGTGGTCAATTTCTATGGTCATTCTGGATTGCCGTTGAGACCAGCCTTTGCTCCTCGTCCCGGGGGAAGCCTGCTGATTGGCTCAGCATCAGTCAGTCAAGAGCACACATCAACCCCAGGCCTCCCCATTGGTGGGTCAGCGAGCTTCAGGAGGACAGACAGTGATCTCAGAAAGCCTTGAGGTGGAGTTGCCTATTTTAGACAAGATAGGTGGTCAGAGGTGACTTCTCTAAGGAGGGGGTGTATCAAATGAGGGAAGAGAATCTGTGTGTTGCGTTTGGAGAAAGATGTCCCATGAATGGCGACCAGGAGGACCAAGGACCTAGGATGGAAGGAGTTCTGGCCTGGAAAGATCCAGCAGCTTCCAGACAGTAGGGCAGGGTGCCTGAAGGGAGGGCGGTAACAGCCAGGAAACTGCCAAGGAAACCAGATCGTGTAGTGCCGACAGACCATAGGGAGTGCCAGTAGGTCTGGGTAGTCACTGTCGGTGCCCAGGGAGCACATCCATCTCTGCAAATGGTCAGAGATGAACATTCTTCTGTTTGGTGGGGACCTGTTTCTATGTGGTGGACCGGGTTGTGTGAGGAGAGAAAACATGCATACACCAGTATTTACGCTGAAGGTAAAAGGTGCTGACTTCCCTGTGCCAGGCTGGCCAAAGGCTGGAACCCTGCAGGGAGGGTCAGTATCTCTGCTGGAGGCACATAGCTACAGGCCCATGAGGCTGGGCAGGCTCGGACCTGTGGAGATGCTGGAAAAGACACTTCCAGCATGGTAGCGTGGGAACCAAGGCCAGGGACTGGGAAGTGAGGCGGCTAACAGAGCAAGGAGCTTGGAGCAGAAGCTGTGTGAAGGTGGAAAGGGACTAAAGGGAGAAGAATCCGGCCAAGGTCAGAGCGTGGGGCCCCGGAAGACTGAGACAAGTGCACTCGATTCGGTAGGAAAGGGTTGAACCTGAGCGGGAATAGAGGTCCGCGCCTGGATGGGTGTGCATGCTGCCCTGTTACCTGGTGACTCTGCTCCTTCAGGACTTTGAGGGGAGGGTCTCTGCCCAGGACGCTGCCCCGGACTGTTCACTGTCAGACCTGGGAGGTCACTGGGCCACCGCGTGGCACAAGTCTGAGTGTATGGCTTGGGTCTGGGACTTACAGAGAAGATGCTTCGAAGGAACAGTGGGTGAGAAGTGAGATGAGGGTGATTCGGCGGTAGAATTCCCCTGCCTCCGACACAGGCGTTAGCCTTGTTGTCTACAGAAACGGAATCAGTGACACTCATGTATGTGTGAGAAAGAGCTTTAGATCAGGAAGTAGTTTTATCTCAAGAAGCCTCCCCATTCCAGTCCAACTCAAGGCCCTAAGTCTGATTCAAGCTGCGTCCTTAGACTCACATAGCTACAGGCCCATGGCACGGAAAAGGGGAGCAGGAGGAGGGAGCTCATAGGCCCATGGGTGCAGGGTCATGTGGATCAAGGTTGGTGGGAACATGGCAGGGTGCTGACAAGGCTCAGCCTCAAGGGCCCCACCTGGGGCCACCCATGGAGGCAGGCAGAAAAGGGAAGGTCCCAGGTTCTCCCTTATCAGAAGGCCCCACCCCTAGGAGGCATCATCAGGCTGTGACTTGATTGACCCATTGCACTCCATCCCGAAACTTCCTTTATTTTTTAAACCGTTTTACTGGCAACCCTGCCCTTTCCTACAGATTCATATGGACATACAATCTTCCAGCTCCTGAGGGGATTATAGCCCAGGGCGCAACCCCTACCCCACTAGGGCTCCATACCACAACCTCAATGTGAGAGACCTCGATTTGATGTTGTCCAGGGCAACGCCTATACAGCCATTAGAGGCTTGCACACAGCTTTGGTCTGACAGCTTCCTGTGGAGCTCCCGGGCTAAAGTGGACCAAGCTCTGGTGATGTACCCCTGGAAGTTGGCCAGTTAAACCCCTGTGGCTCACTAAGGCCCCACTGCAACTAGCCATGGGGCTGGCCTGGGATCTGGCAGCATTTCATTCCATTATTGGAGAGTCTTCATGCATCTGAGGCTCCCGGTAACCCTGAAGTGAAGCCTTCTGACCAGGGCCACACGGAAGGTCTTGGGACAGACATCTGCGTGACCCTCAGCCAGAGAATGTTTGCCCTGTGGAGGAAGGGGTGAAGGGGGTGGGAGAGAAAGAATGGGTAACCTATCCAGAGAGCTCTCTTGGGCACCATACCTTCATGGGAAAGAAATTATGACACCTGGTTCTTACCAAGCTGTGCCCCCATGGTATCTCCCACCCCCCAGCTGCAGCATCTCCCACCCCAGCCCCTAGCTCCAAACTTTGGACTGCACGAGGTTCATCAGTGACCCAATGTTTATGGTAGACTGAAGTAGAGCTTCCTCACACATAGGTCAGGAGCACGGTGGAGTCGTGGGGAAAGCACAGGGAGGAAGGCTGACCAGAGCCGCTTTGGGTCCCAGTGCCACTGCTCAGTAGCTGTGTGGTCTTGGGGAACTGGCTGGACCTCTCTGAGACTCATTTTCTCACCTGTAAAAGGCTGCCAATTAAAGGCGGCGATGCCTGTCTTGTCTCAGGACCCATAGTAAGAAATTCAATAAATGTCACTTCTCTTTTCCCTGTGGGATTTCTTCCCCTCCTTTATCCTTCCAAATGAAATTTTAAAAATAGGCCTGTCTTCCCAGTAGGCTCAGTAGGACTCAATAAATCCTAGAGGAAGGGACCCAGAGAGGACGCAGACTATGTTTCCCACAGAGCTTTCAGAACGCAACTGTCTGAAGTGATTGGGGTCAAGATCAAGGTCAGTGTTGAAGGCCCGTCCACCTCTGCTCACATCTGCCCACTTAGGACGCAGCTCCTCCCCAGACTGAGGCTGCCAGACCCTGCATCTTTCCCCCGAATCCTCCGAGGCCCCCGTTTGGAGGAGCCGAAAAGACTCATCAGATGAGGGTTTCCCTCCTCCTTTAAAGTTAGTAGCAGTTGCCTCCATTGGTGCTGACACAGATTGGAGCGGTTGCCATGGGGACTGGCTGTGAGGGCCAGCGTGTGCCCAGATTCATTCTCAGAGCCTAGAAGGCAGAGTCAGGATCGGGCTCCTTGCTAGAGAGGCTGGAGGACGGTGGAGGGACATTGGCAGCAGCTGCAGCCATTGGCTTCCTTGGCTATTCTTGGGCTCCAGTCAATGGCGCCCTGAGAGGGACTGGGCCTTGCAGGTCTGATGGTTGGTGATGCAGGGGGCTCTGGGGGCTGCCTTTGTGCTCTGATGCCTTGGTGCGCACTCACAGCTCCACAGCTGCCCGGCACTCCACTCCTGGAGGGCAGGTGAGAATGAGGCTGAACTGTTCATAGAGGCCAGCAGCCCGCTCTGGGTCCAGATATGCCTTACAGTGCAGAAGTTTGGGGGGTTCACAAAGGTGATGTGGTGTACACATGGGGTGCTGCCTGACAGCTTCAGTGGGGTCTGGAGCAGGGCCTCATAATGATCACACAACAACAACAACGGTTGCCCCTGAGTGGATTCCAACTCGTGGGATGGTAGAGGAGAGGGTAGGTAGGTGTGGCCCAAGGCGGTAATCTTTGTGGAGGCAGATGGCCTCAGCTGTCTCCCAGGAGTTGTTGGTGGGTTCAGCCCCTGGCCGTTTGGTTCACAGCTGGGTGCTTAATTGCTGCACCACCAGGGCTCCTTATTCACGCGCAGTGGGACACACAGAGACTGTAAGCAACCGTCTGTCTGTTCCAGGCCCTGTCTGACGACCAAGAGTTACAAAAGAGAACCCAACTTTTGGCACGTTTTATTTGGGGGACTTGTGCACAAAGGATTGTAATGTTATCCTTCATCGTTACTTGGACTGGTTGGTGCCGTCTCTTCGCCAGCCCGTGGTCCTTCCCACACAACAACACCGGTAGTCCTTACAAGCTGGCCGGGTCAGAGTTCACTTGACGGCAGGCAGTTTGGCTTGCTTTAGGCTGGTTTGGCAAACGTAAGGTCACAGCAAGCAAGTACTGGCGTTGGCGGCACTCAAGCCTGGAAAGAGGAAGTCCAAGTGTTGGTGGCTTTCAATTATAGCAGATTTGATGGACCTTGGCAGTGAAGTGCCTGAGTGCCTGGTGGTTATGATAATAATAATAATATCGCCATTGCAGATGAATCATTGGTATCGATGGAGCACTTAGGACATGCTGGGTGTTGGACAAAGGGCTTTGGCAGGGACTCCTCGGTCAGCTCACAAGTGGCCGTCTCAGCCCCCCTGGGTGGCTGCGGCAAGTGGGCAGCTTGCAAGAACAGACATTCCTTTTTTCACAGTCCTGAGCGAGCTGAAAGTCGACACCAGGGTCTGGGCCTTGTCAAAGGATCCCTCCTTTGTCACCCCAACAGAAGGATTCTTGGGGTCCTCACATGGTATCAAGCTTCCCACTTTGGGTGAAGGTTTTGGCGCCCATGGCGCTCTCGATGTAACTCACCAATAGTTCTGGATCTTCTCTGGTATGACCTCACTCATTCACTGATTCCATGAGAGTGGAATCAAGGAAAGACGATCAGGCTACTGAGGTCAGAGCTCTGAGACGCCTTTTGTGGGAATCCAATTCAACCCAGAACATGGCCACAGTCAGTTACTGAGCTCATTTTACTGACGAAGGCACCTCAACTCTGTGTGAGGCAGGGCAGGACCGGGACTTGAACTCAGGATAGAGCCCCTGCTTCCAACCACCACACTGTGTTTACTGCTCGCGGCTACTACTTTCCAGAGATGATTCGGACCTCACAGTCCAGTGGGAATTTCTGGTCTCCCCAAGGGTGTGTGTGGCCCTGTAGGCTGGGCCCTGATCTTGTTCTGACTGGACTGATGCCTGGGAAGGATGGGCCACAGTCTGGTGGGCTGAGCTGCAGGGATGAGGGAGGAAGACAACATAGGCTCCCATTTCCTCACTTTTATTAGTGGCGCTGGTCCCTTCCCCAGAATACAGGCTCTTCCGGGAAGGCCACTTTCTCCGCCTGGTCTGGGGATTATCTGAGACCAGCTTGTGTCTGGGTTAATTAGTCAGACTTCAACTCGTCGTGTTCTTAGACGGATGAACAGCCTAGAGTCAAGACTCGGGTTGCCTGCTTGAGGTGAGTGGTCTGGTCATCAAGTCAGCTTGAGTGGGGTCTCCATTTCCGCGCTCCCTGCAGTCTTCCCGCTGAGGACTCCCTCCTCTGTCTCTTCATTTCCTGCCTGGTGCCCAACACCTCCCCTCAACGGTGCGTGCTCCTCCACGGGCCTCCTGCCTCCCTCCTCCCACCCTCTACCACCTGCCAGAGCACGCTCCCTCCTAGGACCCCTCGGCCTGCCCTGGTGTCTGCGCATGCACACTCCAGGTGTCCCCCAACAAAGCTTCCATCAGCATGGTGCTCTCCTCTGCAGCCCTGTTGATTCGTCTTATGTTCAAAGAAACATTGTGCAGGTACATCACCCCACCCTAGCCCCAAAGCACAAACACAATGCCCACCAACAGATGGGTGGGTAAAGCCGGGGTGGGGCCTGCATAGTTAGTACTCAGCCCTAAAGTCACGTGGGGCCCTTCCACCTGCTGCCGTAGGGATCGCGCTGAGGGAAGCAAGTCAGCCACAGAAAGACACACATTGCACGATCCCGCTCACATGAGCATCTGCACTCACTAGGTAAAGCAATCGAGACAGAAGATTAGTGGTTGCCACGGGGCAAGGGAGGGGGATATTGGGGGGCAAAAGGGAAAAAAACAAAGAACCAGTCAGGAGCCCTGGTGGCTGGCGTTTATGGCACATTGAATTGTTGAAAAGAGGCGCCGCTTTCAATCTCTGCCACTCTTTTCTGAACCGAGACGGAATCCATCGTGCAGAGTATTGACCGGCCACACTCAAAATTATATCCAAAGGCACATTCACAGCGAAAGTAAGTAAACACTGAAAGAAGAAAGAAAAAGGAACATTGACTAGAGTCCTGTCCCCGTGTCTCCCTCGCTGCCTGACTTGGCCCCGTCACCCAAATGCTCGGAGCCAGAAGTAGGGTGCTGCCCAGCAGGTACCCACAATGAGTGGCTGTTGAACAGGATTGTCCAGGGTGTATTCTGGGGCCTTTAAAGTCATTTACTTGTGAGGTGAATCCCTCTTGAGCATCCACTGTGTGG
The DNA here is from genome assembly GCF_000313985.2 of Echinops telfairi. Taxonomy (NCBI): domain Eukaryota; kingdom Metazoa; phylum Chordata; class Mammalia; order Afrosoricida; family Tenrecidae; genus Echinops; species Echinops telfairi. The sequence goes on from NW_022103906.1 coordinate 13,224,319, forward strand.
CAGGTGCTGCAGCATCGGCTTGAGATCCAACTCTGAGCAAAACAGACTGAGAACCTGGCCTGGAGTTTCTGCTCTGGTGACGGGGAGTGACGATCACAGTCAGTAGGTGCTTCCGGAGTGCTGTGTAGGAAGGCAGGCCAAGATCAGGAGGATTGAGAGAGAGGAGGCAATTGCCATGTTAAACAAGGTGCCTCACTGGGAAGGCGACATTTGGGTGAGCAGCTTCAGGACGTCACGGAACAGGCCATGCGGATGGATTTCTGGAGGAGGAGCCTCCTAGGGCTGTGCTTCTCCATGTGAAAGGGTGGGGGAGGAGCCGACCAAGGGAGAGGGAAGGGGTGTGTGGATGTGCCCTCTCCCCTCCCACCCTTTCACAGCTCCCAGCCCCTCCCAGTTGGCCAGTCTGAGCCCCACTCTCTTCCTTTCTCGCACATCTTTGCGACTTGTGTTGTGTGTGCCTTTGGCCTCCTGAAAAGCAATTAAGTGTCAAAAGCAATCCCTCAGAGGTTAAGCGGGAGCCTTAGATGCTGTTTACGTAGCATTTACATTGTATTTAGTCTTGTAAGTAATCTAAAGATGATTTAAAAGTGTACCGGAAGCTACGTGCGGGCCAGATTGCCAATAAGACACCACTTTACATAAAGGACTTGACCATCCAGGACTTTGGCATCTCTAAAGGCCTTGGAGGCAGCCCCTCTCCCCTTGGACACCAAGAGATAACTGCATTGAGATAAACTAAAATACATCATTGAAATTCATTTTATTAAAAAAATACTCTTTTAATGTGCAGACTAGAACATTTTCAGGGAAAAATGACTGGCATGGCTCACCTTTTTTTATTTTATTTGGCCATCATATTTCTATTGAATAGCGATTTCTATTGAATGACACTCGCTGTGTTAGGCGGGGACTTCTAAGGTGAGAAGAGCAGGGTGGGGTGAGTGAGGGACAGTGTAGGAGGAGGGGTGGCCAGAGACAGGGAGGGCCTTGCAGGCGAGGCTGGGGCTTTTGATCTGGAAGGTTTTGAGCAGAGGAGTGACTTGTTCTGACCCATGGCACACCCTTGGCAGCCAGTGTGAAGGAGGGCCACCTAGGAGGGTAGGACTCTTCCCCTGGTCCCTGATTAGACACACAGTCAGCCTTCGTCTGGTGCTCACAGCCTGGCCCCAAACACCCTCCACTGTGATGGGCCTAGGATGTCCCCTGTCCCAAAGAACCTTCTGGACTGGGATAGCCCTCTCTCCAATAACTCTTTGACACTCTTCTGGGCAGAGCTTCGGGGAAAGCGATTGCTAGTGAGCTCCTAGGGTGTGTAGTCCCAGGGGTTCATGTAACCTTCCCAACCGTCCCAGGAGGCCCGCTCACTTGGTCCAGAGGGCACTGAGAACAATTAAGCGACTCTCCTGAGGTCACATGTTCTTGAGAAGAGGCAGTGCTGGGATTGGAATCCTGACCTCACAACCTAAGCCTATAGTCCTGTCACTGGCCCTGCTGCTTGGGTTTCAGGCAGTTGCAGAGAACGTTCTTCCCCTTGAAGCAGAGAGCATCCTGGGATTCAGGGCCTGTGGTAGTTACATGTTTTCATGCCAACTTGATGGAGTGAAGAGGTGGAGTTTAGCCTGTAAATCAGGCCACAGCCTGATGATGCCTCCTGGTGGGTGTGGCCTTCTTCTGAGGATTCTGGGAACTTCCTCTCTTTCTCCCCGGAGGTGAGCCATACACTCTCTGCTTGACATTCCTGTTGAACAGCCACATGAGGCCCCGCTGATGGCAGCCAGAGCCCTGGAGATGCTTCCACCACCATTGGATCCACAAGACCTTTCACCCACCAGCCTGTGATCTTCCTACAGTTGGCATCATTGCAATTGGCTGCGTGCATCTGAAGAGGGATTCTCAGACTGGTATTGGACATACGGGCTAATATCTGACTTATGGACTTGATCTGGACTGGGCTGGGATGTTTTCTTAATATATAATTACTCTTTGATATAAAGTGCTTTCTTATACACATATGAATGTCCCTGGATTTGTTTCTGTAGTCAACTTGGACTAACACCAGGCCATAGTGGCCTTTGACACTCTGCTGCTTGTCCAAGAGGGCCCCAGAGGAGGTCGGTGGCATCAGGGGGGTACCCAGCTAGTGCCCGCTGACTGAGGCGTTGTGTGCTGGGCTTAGGTGGACCCCTTCGTTAATGTCCCCTGGACTTTTATTGGAAGCCCACACTGCCACTGTTGCATCTCAGCATCAGTGTTGAGCTTAGAAATAGAAATTCAGAGAATCTCCAGAGATGTAGGGAGAAAGGCTGCGCTTTGTACTCCTGTAAAGAGTCAGAGTCTCAGAAACTGACAGGGCTGTTCTACCCATCCTAGAGTGTCACTGTGCATCCAGCATCAGCTGTGGCAGTGAGTTTGGTTTTATCACTTGAAAAGGATGACAGAGGTCACAGACCGATTAAGACTTGACCCAGCTGTGGGCCCACCTCCTCCTGTGTGCTCTGCTCGTCTCCATGTCCTATGGGAGCTCCGTAGCTGCAGGGGGAAGATGTTAGATCAGTGAACTTGCAGCCCTTTCTGAGCCTCGAGACTTTGGTCTTTCATCAATAAAAATGGGAACAATCATAGCTGCTCAATCTACCTCCCAACACTGCCGGAAGCATCCAGCTGCTGGATGTGTGGGTAGGTGCTTTGGGCAGCGTAAGGACTATCCGGCGTGGGGGCTCGTTAGAGTCCTCCTCTGTCATCAACCTTGACTGGGAAGAGTCAGCTTTTGCCCAGAGGAATCAGCACCTGCTGAGTGTGGCCGGGAACTTTCTCAGGAATCTCCAACTCTGTGCAGAATGTCATTGAACACAGGAGCAAAGTGTGACTGAGACGCCTGCACAGAGGCCGGGTTGGAGGACAGATTCAAAGCCAGGTTCTTCCTTGCTGTCCAGGTTCGGTCTACTTCCTTAATAGGACCAAGCCACAGAGCTCCCCATGCTAGCCAGAATGGCCCATGGTGCATGGGTGGACCCACCATTTTCTTCTCAGCACTCAAGCCTTAGCATGGCTCCCACGGCCACCACTGCCCCTCCCCAGACATGATAGGGCACCTAAGGGAGGCCCTGCCTGGTTTGGGTAGCATCCAGTGGCCCTCTCAGCAACCTGCCTCCCCTCCTCCTTCCACCAATGCCTCAGTTTCCCAGGAAGGTGCCTCCAGCCACGTCCAGTGGGTCATTTGGAGCCTCTACGACCCCCAGGCTCTGCTCCATGCCCAGGGCTGCCCAGTGCCCTGTGGGACCTTTACTGTGGTTTCTGTTGTCCTCAAGCAGCTTTTCCAAGTGCACAGTCCCCTTCCCTGCATAACCCCGGTCTTAGCTCTGCGTGTTCTCATCCTGTTCCCTGAAGGCTGCTGCCTGTGGAGGCGCCATTGGTTAGAACCTCAGTCAGCAACATTTCCTGATCTCCTTGCTGGAGCCTGGCAGGCAGCTGCTACGTTGCGACTTTTCCTTGGGAGCAGGATTCTTTCAGATGTGTCCTGGGAGCGAAGTTCCTCCTCAGTGCCCCCAAACATCTGAACCCCCAAGGCCCTGCCATGGTCTCCCACACTGGACAGTGAGTTTCCTGGGGCAGGGGTGATGGCCCCATAGTTCACATCAAGTACTCAGAGAACACAATCCTTGTTGGTTGGATGGAGGTCTTACCTACTGGATTAGCCTCTTAAGAAAAGGGACTATGATTTAATCATCAACTTCCTTTCTTTCTCATCCCCCCACATCCTGAGTAGGATCGGGTACACAGCCAGGACCCAGGAAATGGAATCAGTGAACAGCAGAATGAGTAGCCGTTATCAGCCCTGGGCATGGCTGGGTTGTGCTGCCACATCCCCAGCATCACTAAGCGCAAGAGCGTGGGTCTGACCACGCTTTGGGGGGTGGGAGAGACTGGAGACAGGGGAGAAACGTAGAAGGTGGGGCAAAGACTCTGCTAGCAGTAGCTCTGTGCGTCCTGGCTCCCATGTCTCCGTTTCCGCTGCGGTGATGATGACCCCCAGAGGCAGGGCATTCGGAAAAAATAGCCAGCTCCCCCATAGTCCCAAGAATCGGCCTCGACTTGCTTCCTTTAAGAGTTTTCTCTTCCTGCTCAAAAACCTCCAGTAAGTCAGTCTGCCATTCCTCGTCTTTCACGATGCCACCAAAGCCTGTGCCTTTACTTCCCACCCCGAGTTCTTACCCCTGAAACGCTAAACAGAAGCGTGGTCTGTTTTCTGTGTCAAACGCATTGCCTGGCAGTATTCTGGAGCCCACCTATCTGATTCCCGGCCTACTGTGTAAGCGGGAGCTTCTCTGCCCTCTGCACGGCAGCTGCCCCTGTAAGCCGGGATGGGGAGGGAGGTGGTGGTTCGTTCTGAAGGTCTGGATTGCACAGTGCCCCTTTAGTGCCTCTCTAGATCTCTGGGCCTTTCTGCCTGCCAAGAGACCAGTCGAGCAGCTTCTTGGCAAGGCTTCCTACTTCTTAATCTATTTTCACCACCTGTGATTGAACTGTGTGCAATGCAGGTATCGGAACTTAGTGGCATCTTTTAATTCTCTATTATTGATGAAAATTTTTGGTCTGGAAAGAATAACTGACTTTGGGGTCGATTTTCATCAGTCTAATTCATCTTCGGTATCGATTGGTGCATATGTTGTAGCTAAAGACTAAATCTGGGTTATTTAAGATGAACAGGGCATGTTTATCACCAGAGTCGCTACGTTTGGGGCAGAGTTATAGGACTGTAGTCACCTGAGGGCACTTCTCATGTTTGGCCAGTTGTAACAGTGCTTCCAGTACTGCGTGCTCCCCTCCTGCCAGCCTTGACCAGGAGGCCTTTGAGTGTCGGAAGCATCTCAGAGTTAACCTTCGAATCCTGCTGAGCCAAGACAGTACTGACTCACAGGGACTGTCAGCCAGCGTTTACTAAAACACATCTGGTTACTGAAACACAGTTTCCAGAGGTCATTACAATGACTAGTGATTGTTAATCAGGAGGAGTTTCCTATTAGAATCATGTGAGGATGTATGAACTCCATAGGCCTTAGGATTCTGGGAGAGGCACTGGATATCCCTTGCATAAACTAGGGAATAGTTACCCTTCTCAGTGACAGATGTTAGCAACCCTCCCCTTGAACAATTCAAATCATCTGTCCACCACTGCCCTGCCCTCTGACATAGTCCGCCCCCGCCCCCCCCAGCGTGCATGCACGCACACCCACACAGTTGTCTGATAGCTGCCTGATGCCCAGGGTTCCAGAATCAGTGGGTGGGTCTGGGGTGGAGCATAGAGTTCTCTTCCTTTTCATTGCACTTAACATGGGAATTGGGGACGGAGACCTTGGGGTTGGCCCTCAGGTCTACTACTCATCGATGCATGACCTTGGGCAAGTTTCGTTACCTCCTGGGAGCTTCTGGACGCCCTCATACAATGTGGGCACGGAGAGTAGTTCACTGGGAGGAAAGGAAGGAGGCAGTGGATGGGAAAGGACTGCGTTGCTATGGAGATGATGGATTTGACTGATGCTGAAGACTGACGTGGAGACCAGTCGAGGCAGAGCCCCCACTGAGAGCCCAGGGCCTCTTGGGGAACAAGCTCTGGGTTAAAATAATTAACCCACAAACTGGCTTTCAGATGCCCTGGGCTTAAAAACCGAGTGCTTTCTCTGCATTCATTTTGACAATGCGTTTTTATCCTACTCTTTACCTAGATGGAAACTTTTTAGAGGGAGGGCGGGATGCTACATCCGGTCTGATTTTCTTATAATGTGCTTATTCACAGGCATGACGCATACAAAGGAGGAAAACACAGTGTTAACAGAAAGGGCTTTTACACGGATTATTATCTGGCGGGGAGAGGGTGTGGACCATCTGACCTTTCCTCCTTTGAGCCAAGCCTGGCTTCCGTCATCATCCTCACCGTCATTCATGCTCCTGACATACTTCCAAGATCCTAATTGCTGTCTAATGAACATCCTCCCGGGAGGAACCCGGATCTGCCCGGATCTAGGACCTTACATCCATCTTGCTCTGTTGATAACCAGGGTCAAGCTTTGAGCATGTGAGCATGGGGGTCCATTAATGAACTTTCTCTCCCTGCCATAAGCCCATTCCAATGAATGAGAGGAGGCTTGCTAGGAGGAGAGGGCAGTACAACCAGATGACTGAAGCCACTTGACCTTGGGGGCTATCATTCTCACAAAACCATGTGGGTTTAGTGACTACTGAGTTTCTTGGGAAGGAATCCAATTCATTGACTGGTTGATTAATTCATGCACTTATTGAAGACATAGTTGATTAATTTATTCATCTACTGAATACTGCCTACTGTTTACATTTTTCCTTTGGGGGATCCAGGCGCTGCCATGGCTTGGGATGGGACGAACATAGAGACTAGCTCTGTGGAGTCTGCTCAGACGGTGCCCACTCCGCACTGAACCCCACCCTCTCTGCCCTTTTCGCTCTATCCACAAAGAGGTCCTAAATCCTTAGAGGCATTGGCCATGTGAACTCCAGCAGAAATATTTCTTTAGAGTCATTGATGAAACTCTTTATAAGCTATAAAGTGTAGTAGTACAAACCCAGCCTCCATCTTTTACCTAAATCTGAGAGGAATGTATTAATAACATCCAGACGCTACAGAAAAGTAAGCCAGGACACGGGTGAACATGTGAGGTGACAGCAGTAATGAGGGTGGTGGGGCCCTGGGCTATCAACTCTTGGGCTCCAACACTCTTCTGTGGATCTTCTTCCCGTGGCTTCTGCATCTGTGTTGCCGGCACTCTCATCATTATGCCTGGGAGGCGAGCCACGGCAGCTCTGGGACTCGGAGGAGCATCTGGGGAGAGTCTGTCCAGAAGAAAGGATTCCGTATAGTTCATGACCCATCGTCAAAGCATCCTTTGGGAAATACTGCTTGGGAAAGCCCAGCAAAAGGATGGGATGAGCCCTGGTGATGTCCTGGGTTACTTGTTGGGCTGTGAACTGCAAGGTCAGCAGTTTGAACCCACCAGCTCTGCTCCAGGGGAGAAAGAAAGGCGTTCCACTCCTATAAAGGGTTACTGTCTCAGAACCGCCACCCCCTCCCCCGAGGCAGTTCTGCTCTTGTCCCTATGAGGTGGAAGCCACTCAATGGCAGTGAGGGTTTTTTTTTTTTTTAAGCCTATCAGGTGCTTTATTAATCATTCAGTTGATGTCAAGGTCTTTCTCAAAGAATTAAATTTTCCAGGATTGATTCACAAAGGTCAGCCTGCAAATGAGTTTTGGGTACTCCACAGACCCCATCCCTAGACCCCATCCCTTTCTTGGAGAGGCATTGTTCATATTAGTATAGAGAAGCCTCCGGGCGGTCCTGCACTAGAGAAACCTTGACCACACAGCGCTATCTGTTCCCCTTAATGGCATTTGCTCATTGATAATATGCAGAACACGCTGGAAGATACCAGTGAACTGATAGCACTTGGAAGGGGGTTTCCTTTACATTCAGCTTAGGGCCGGGGTGGAGTGGGGTCCATGGGCCTTGGGATTTAGGATCAATGCGCAAAGAAGTAGCCATCAAAAGAGTCCTTAGAGGAAGCAGAGAAGGAGACCTGTAGTGGAGACCAGGGCCCTGGAGCTTGTGTGATTCTGAGGCTCTGGTTGTCTGTACCAACTCTGTCCACGGCTCCAGGGAAGGCACTGACAGGTGGAGGTGGGAGAATCAGCAGAGTTGGCTTCCATCCGTGGGAGGCAGGGCAGCATGTCTGCTACTTCTGCTCAGAATCCTGGGAGGCCGAGAGCAACCCACACCTGTGTGGAGGTTAGCCTGGGGAAGGTCCCTGCCTCCTTGTCCCCCCCCTCACCCCCTGCCCCCCAGTGTAGATTGCTAAACCGACCCTTTGAAGTAAGCAAATCGACAGAGCTTGCCTGGTGAGAGACAGTGTGCCTTCTACTCTTTAGCCCGCTAAGGAGGAAGCCTTGGCTCATTTCTCTTTACCGCAGCACCCCCCTTGATGGCCCAGATTGTGGCTTTGGCTTTAGTTCTGCTGATGGACGAGGCCAGGAGACCAACAAGAGAGACCTAGTGACTGTCCTTCTAAGATACGGACCCAGAGTGTTCCTGGACAACGGAGCAGCGGGATAACGGCCCTGTTGGAAGGAGCAGCTGGGGGGTATGGTTAGGAGTGGGGTTAGAAGCCTGAGCTGGAACCATGATAAAGGAAGCACGTTACCTGCCCATCACATGCCAATTCTAACCCGAACACCAGACTCACTGCCATTGAGTGAGTCCGTGTGGACTCACGGCAACCCTGAGGACAGGGCAGAGCTGCCCCTGGGAGTCCCTGAGCCTGAACGTAGCTTAGTCCAAAAGGAAGTAATACATTGTTCCCCGTGTGGTGAGTGCCCTGGAATCGGATGCACCTAAGTGGGGCTTCTGGCCAGCTTGAGTGTGCTTTGAATGGGGTGGTGTGTGTGTGTGTGTGTGTGAGAGAGAGAAAACAAGGGTGGCAGGACTCCCCCGTAGCTGGGAGTGGGCTCTTGGTTGATGGAAGCCCATGTGCGTGTCAATACCACAAGCTGGGTTGAGGATCAGCAACAACCCGAGCAGGAGTCCATGTTCCCTGCAGGAGCTGAGGGCTGCCTTGGGAAGTCGTTCTCTGTGGCAAAGGCTGTGGGCCGAGGGAAGCCCATGGCGCCCAAAGCCGTGGCCTCCAAGACCAGGCCAGGTTGCCACGTCAGCACTGCTGGAAGCAGGCCAAAGACTAGCGCGTGGGAGGAAGAAGGCGCGGGCAGGGAAAAGACAGGGTGATGCCAGCAGCTGGTAGGGCAGGAGGGCAAGGAGAAATGGGAGCTGGCACCACTAGTGTCAACACAGACAGCGTCAGGATCCAGGCACTGAGGGCACCGGGTGCCAGAATTGCCCTGCAGTCATCCATCCGTGGCAACCAAAGCTACCCACACATTTTACAGCCCTCCCACCCCAGGGTCCCTCTGGTGGAGAACAGTTAACCAGGTCCCCTTCCCTCTGGCGGTCCTAGCAGTAAGGTACCTCTCCTGGCAGAGTGAGGGGACCCACAAGGGGCATCAGCCTCAGCCACTGTAAGGGCCACAGAGAAGGTGGTTTAGAAGAGACTATTGAAGGGAATATATATATATATATTTTTTTTCTTTCTGCCAAATTAACAGAGCGTTATTGAATGCAAATAACCAGGCACTGCGGTAGACACTGGAGACACTAAGAAGAATAAAACCTGTACCTGGGCCTGAAGGGGCTCAGAATCCAGCAGGGCAGGCAAACAAGCACACAGCACTTGGTTGCTTGACACTACAGGCTCCATGGGCTCGGGGATCACCCCATAGGGTTATACTTCTTGCTCAGGGAGTGGGTAGAAGGCGAGAATGCCCACTTGGTAGATGTAGTGCCTAGGCTTGCTCCATCTCTGCCATCGTTGTCACTGGCACCCAGCAGGTAGATGGGAAAAGGGGTAGCAGGGGCGTGCCCACTGTGCTAAGGCTTGTTTCTAAAGTGTTATATCCCATCTCTACTCCTACCCATTTCTCCAGCACCAGTCTTGTGGCCACAAGCTGGCCAGCACCTCTGCCGGGGGGATGGTGTCACAGAAAGAGAGTAGCAGAGAAGAGGCTATCCTGGGTGGACTTCTTACCTGGGGAAACTTAACTCCGTCTTTTAAAATCATTTTATTGTCCTTATCACAATCCCTCCATCCATCCATTGTGTCAAGCACATTTGTACATAATGGTGCCCTCATCACTTTGAAAACATCTTTCTACTTGAGCTCTTGGTATTAGCCTCCTCTCCCTCCCTCTCTCTCTCATGAACCCTTGAAAATTGATAAATTATTGTTTTTTTCATGTCTTACACTGACCACTGTCTCCCTTCACCCGCTTTTCTGTTGTCCATCCCCGGGGTGGTGCTGGTGATCCTTGTGATCGATTTCCCCTTTTCTCCTCCACCTTCCTCTTCCCCTCCTGGTGTCCCTACTCTCAATATTGGTCCTGAGGGGTTTCTCTGTCCTGGATTCCCTGTGTTTCCAGCTCTTATCTGTACCAGTGTACATGTTCTGGTCTAGCTGGATTTGTAAGGTAGAATTGGG
>NW_022103906.1:13234703-13249248 GCF_000313985.2 Echinops telfairi
ATAGGAGAGAAAATGTTTTGAGAATGATGTACAAATGTGCTTTACACAATTGATGTGTGTATGCATTGCGATAACAGTTGTATGAACCCCTAATAAAATGTTTTTTTTTAAAAATGGACCAAATAGACCGTTCCCTGGCTTGTCGTGCATTCTTTTAAAAAATCAGGACTTTTTAAAAATGCCAAAAATCGGGAATGTCTGGTCACCTTAGCTTTGGGTCTCCAGTCCCCCCTCCCCCTCATTCCCATCGATACGATTTTTTTTGTTTTGGGTCTTTGATGCCTGATACCAAATCCCATTGACACCTCATGATCACACAGGCTGGTATGGTTCTTGCATGTGGACTTTGCTGCTTCTCAGCTAGATGGCCACTTGTTTATCTTCAAACCTTCAAGACTCCAGATGCTACAACTTTTGATAGCTGGGCACCATCAGCTTTCTTCATCACATTTGCTTATGCGCCCATTTTGTCTTCAGTGATCCTCAGAATGCCGGGTTATTAGAACCAAGTGTTCTTGTGTTGATGGAATATTGAGTGGAGGCCTATTATCCATCTGCGCCTTAATACGTAGCAAATAAATATATGTACATAGATCTATTTCCATATCATTATATATAAATATATTTACATATATACATGCCTGTATTAGACCTCTATAAATGTCCTTTGCCCCCTACTTCTTTCCTCTATTTCCTTTTACTTTCCTCTTGTCCCACTATCATGTTCTGCCTTCATTCAGGTTTCAGTAAGTCCTCTCGGTTATATTGCCCTCGATCAAGGCTTATCAGGCATTCTACACCCTCTTAGCCATCAATTTTAGATCCCTTGTTTTTCCCTTGTCCCTGGGTTTGTTGGCACCCCACTTCCTTTCCCCTGCCTCTCTATCTCCCATGTCCCCCTGGGAACCATCTGTCCCATTGCTTTCTCCTCCAGATTGTTTATTCCGCCTGTCTTATATAGATAGACATGCAGCAACAATAATGAGCACAAAACAAGACAAAGCAAGACATAACAACAAAAGAAAACAAAAACCAAAACAACAGCACAAAAGGAAAAGCCTATAAATAGTTCCAGGTCTGTCTGTTGACCTTTATGAGTGTTTTCCAGTCAAGTCTGATGGGGTGCCACACTCTGGCCCCAAAGTCTTTTTGGTATTCCTCGGGGACTTCGTAGCTCTGTTCCCCTTGTTGCTCTGTTCCATGCCCTTAGTGTTTTGTCCCAGTGTGGTAGGGTCAGATCGGGCACAATTCCCACACTGTATCTCCAGTGTTGTCCCTCATAGCACTATGAGTCAGTGAGGGACGTCATGTCTCATGGTGGGGCCCGCTCTATGGTCCTCTCTGTGTATTGGCTGGTCTGAGTCTAAATATTGTCCTTGGGGCTTGGTGGGCCAGGACATGTTCCACTCTCTCTCCTTCCCTCTTCATTTGCTTCCGATCAGAAGCACCCCTCTCCCTGAGCTGCAGCTTCAGTGCTGTCCTCTGAAGTGCATTCTTCTTGGGGGAGGGAGGGGGTGTCCATGTAGTTGGGATTGGGGCCAGCTCCACAGACCCCTGTATTGGTTCCCTGCTTCATGCCTGCATGTTGCATTCATGTCTTGGCGCACAGGGTTGAAGACTGGCTCCTATCTCACTCTTCTGTGGAGATATAAATAACACCATTCCCTTGGGTGACTTAGTGCCCTGTTCCCTTGGTACCCCTGTCTCTCTCTCTCTTTTTCTCTCCCTTTCTTTTCCCCTCCTTTTTAGTTGGCTGCCATATGTATCCCTGGATTTGGTCTGGCCCTTGCCATACTACCTGGACCTCACCCCAGGAATGTATGTATACAGTAGCTTTTCCCCTATGTCCCTTTTGCATTTTTAAGCTTACCTCAGCTGACTCATGTTGTACTTGTCCTTTTGTACTTGGCTTATTTCACTTAGCATTATTCCCTCCAGTTCTTCCTATGCAGCGATATGCTTCATGCTTAATCACTGCTTTTTAAGGATGCGTAGTACTCCACTGTATGTATGTACCACAGTTCTTTAATCCACTCTTCTGTTGATGGAAATTTGGGTTGGTTCCAATTCCTTGTGATTGTGAAAGTTAACTCTTAAAGAAACTCCTATTATTACCTTTTTTTTTTTCATTTAAGATAAATGGATTCATTATTTCAGACAGAGTTCATTACCCCCTAATATTTAAAAATGAGATCACGTAATGCTAATATCAAAAGGGACTCTGGGGCCATCCTATTCACTTCTTTTGATATTGGAAGGAGTTTTAGTTTGTTAAGGCTACTGCGACCCACTCCCACAAGTTGACTGGCTTAACAAACCCAGTGTATTCTCCAAGACTCCCTCCACAGCCCCCAGAGAATGGCCTCTCCTTGCTTCTCACTGCTGGCATCCTTGGTTTGTGGCGGAATCTGCTTTGTCCACTTGGCCATCTTGCCATCTGACATTTTGGATTTATGACAATATTTTCACATCGACTGGCCAGTTATTCTGCACAGTAATGGTATGTGATTGGTAGCAACACATGCTGAAGTGAGAGGGGAGAGTAACGCTGACTGACGGGAAGATTTTGTGTCCACTTGGCTGGGCCATGATTCTCAATGATTTGGAAATTATGTAATGATGTCGTCTGACCATTATGGAACACTGTGATTTATTTTGTAGCGATGTAGTCATCATGCACTTTGCCCTCTGATGTGGTCAATCTCCATCTTTGTGTAATGCCATTTTCCCAGGGTCTTTGGACAGTCACCATGCTGATCAGTGAGACGTGGGTATAATTCCAGCCTCTACCTCCATCTCTCCACGTGGCCATCTGCTCTCTGTGTCTGGGTCTCTTCTCAGAAGAACACCAGTCAGAGGAAGCAGGGTCCACACCAATGACATTATCTTAACTTGGTCACACCTGCCAAGGCCCCATTTCCAAGTTAGGGCACGTTCACTACTACTTAGCACATGGGCTTAGCCTATCCACCTAGCATTTTAGGCTGACACAATACCACTCATCGCAAAAGGGCACCCGGTTACCAGAGGGGCATTGACTTCCTCAAAGTCACTCAGGTAGGGGAGGAGGGGAGATTCTATCAAGCTGCCCCTCTCTGTTCTCCCACAGAGCCTGATCCAGGAGTCTGGGGTTCACATGGGGTCCAAAGAAGAGTCCATGTTTAATGAGCTGGTTTAATCTGGACTACCCCACCCCCAACTGCCACCCAGGTAGCACCCTTGCCCTTGCCAGGAGAGTCGGAGCTGCCTCCTCCTCAGCTGTCATGTGACTCATGCCTGTGTCCGACTTCCCACGGAGACATCCCCTTCTTCCCTCTCAGTCAGCCTCCCGCTGGTGTCTCTCAGCCGTCAGCACAGAAAGACACCGCATACACAGGCCCCCCTCTTAGATGAGAGGAGTCAGCACTCTGTAGGCTTGTCCCAGGCCCCCCACCATGCTCGCTCATCCTGGTTGGGTGCGGGCACCTCCTTCTTTTCAGCTCCAAGCAACGCCTCCCCACACTGCAGGCTGCACACACACCTGGGGACATGCAGCTCCAGCACCGCCACTGCTCCTGCAGCTCCAAGCCGTGGGAGGCGGAGGAAGGGAGCTCAGGGTCTGAAGGAGGAGGCAGTGACAGTGCAGAGTGATGAGCCCCACTCTGGGGAGCACTGGACCCAAGGGGGACCCAGAGAGGGGTGACTTTCTCCCATGTGGAGCTCAGGGAAGACTCCTCTAAGAGGTCCTCACCAAACCGAGTCTGCAAGAAGGAGCCCCAAGAGGGAGCAGGGGACAGGGGCACACTGTGTCATGTCTACAGACTGCTTGTGTGGGGACTCAGGTGCTCACCCCAACCTGACTGATAATCTGACGCACAGGAGGGCACTGGAGGAGGGGGGGCCGGTGCCAAGTGGCTTCTTCCCTTTGGAGAAAAGATACCAGTCTACAGGGGGATGAGCTCTAGAGAGGACAAGACACTGCCCACCCCCCTGCCCAATGTTGGGGCAGGAGAGGCTGAGCCCTGGGCCCCCCCCCCTGGGTGGTGGCATATAGCCGATGAAGTGAATGCTTCTCAGGCTTTCCCCCAGGTAACTGAGCTGGGGCTGGGGTGCGAGAGGTCTGGATTTTGAAGACTTGGAATCATGTTTTATAGGAGCTAGCTAGTCTTTGCTTCTTCATCTGCAAAATGGCTCTGATGATTATGATACTTTGATTTTATTCTGTTTTCTGCTTAAAGGGCCATATGTGAGAAAGTGCTGTGGAAACGCTAAAGTGATGTGCACATGCTCATGTGAGAGGAAAGTGCTTGGTCAGATTGCCTGTCGGGGGTGGGGGGGTGGGGGGGTGGAACAGAGAGGTCGGAGGCAGTTGGGGCCGACTCCAAGAGGTAGCATAGAGCTGAAGAAAGGGAATATAGCAATGCGATCACAGGGCCTTCTGACTGCATTTCCATGTGTCTTACACAGAACAGAACATTTGGACCCCAGCGTCTCATGGAAGACCTCTGTGGGACAGACAGGGTGGGAGTTACCCCTTTTTCACAGAGGTCAAGATTAAGGCTAACAAAGGCCAGAGCTGCATCCCTCAAGTTATTGTCATGGACTGCATTGTGTTTCTACACCCCCCCTGCCACCCCCACTCCACCCGCCCCCCAAAAGTGTGTGTCAACTTGGCTTAGCTGTGATGCTCTGGTTTGTCAGCTATGGAATGATGTCATGTCACGGTTATGTAATGATCCCCCACCTGCTGCTATGCTGTGGGAAGAGGCAGGTGCGGCAACCTGAATCCTGTCACAACCTAGACCCTGTGTTCAAGGGTGTGGCCTGCAACACCGTGTGTCTTAAAAGAGATGAAAGAGAGCAAAGTGAGCGGAGACGCGGGGACCTGCTACTTCCAGAAAGAGGAGCCGAGAGCAGAGCCTGTGCCTTGAGCCCGGGACGCAATGCCGGGAGCCTCCTGCATGAATGGAAGATGGATGCCAAGACACAGCGATCTCCAGGTGACGTCAGGCCTACCATGTGACAGGGGCCAAGGACCTCTCGCCTAGACTGTGAATCAAGACACAGAGGAAGCCTGCCCCTAGTGCTGGTGCCCTGAATTTGGACTTGTAAATGCTGAGAATAAATCTCTGTTTGCTTCATCCATCCACTTGGGATATTTCTGTGACAGCAGCACTAGATGGCCAAGACAGCCATGCAGACAGTAGGCAGGTTAAACCCGCCCCCCCCCCCTGCGCAACTTTATTGGCAATAACCCACATACCACATAATCCCATAGTTCAGTCACATCAGGAAGGGCTGTCCAATCATCACCATAAGAAGTTTTAGAACCTTTTCTTCTTTCTGGTACTCATTGTTATTAGCTCCCCATTTTCCCTCAACCTCCCCTGCCATCTCCCCAGGAACCATTGATTTACCTATTCTGGATGAAATATACCAAACCCCCCCCTGCCCCCCCCAAAAAGAAAGCAGAAAATATAAAAAACTAGAACAAATTTAAAATTGGTCAAAAGGGGAATACCAACATTTTACCTAGCTGCATCTGTAGCAATCCACTTTCCAATGCTTTCTGCATGCTAGCAAGGCCATTCACACCCTTGGTCCACAGCCAGAGGGATTCACTGGGGACTTAATCCATGTGTATTTCCCTTTTACTTTCCAAAAAATAGTAACAGCTACAAAATGGGTCAAAAGGAAGATCAAATGATAACATATTACATTTTTCACCTAACTACGTCTGTAGTAATCGACTTGACAGTGCTTCCTGTCTGATAACAGGAGAATTCACACCACACCCCCTCAACGATGGTCAGAGGGAATTCCCCAGAGGCTTACCTTGCAAGTGGAATTGGGCTTGCACCATCCTCCGTATCCGTCTGCAAACCAAGTGCTCACAATTTAAGCTCTGATACCATTCCCACCTTTATGTCGGGAGGATATTATTTACAATAGTGGGTGGAACTTTTGAAAAGACTCCAAAACTTCTGTCATTGTAGAGCCCAACCGTGCTCCATGGCTGATGTCCCAAACCAGCTATGAACAAGAAGAATAGGCTAAATGTTCCCACAAAGGGAAACATGTCAGGGGATTTGTGAAGAAGCAATGAACGTGATGGCAAGCAAAGAATGGAGCCGAGGATAATGGAGGCTAAAAATAGTCTGTCTGCAACAAGCAGATATTGAGGCCCGTTTGAGAGAAGCGATCAGGGGCAGAGGCCGTCCAAGACGCTGCGACGTGCCTGCCATGACTGTTTACAGGGGCAGCAGGTGAAGAGCAGTCCGTCAGTTTACAGAAGAGAAGGCTACCGGTCACGAAGAGCCCCACTGATAGCACTCCTGTGGTGACGTGCAAGGCAGCGGAGAGCAGGAAAACCAAAGTCGGGGTGTACATGGGGGTGCACGTGCAGAGCGGGGCACCAAAGGAAAGGGTACTTAACTGTGGGGTCTACAGATGGAAGGGAGCTGAGAACTTGAAGTTCCCTCTCCACTCTCTACTCTCTCAGCCTCTTTTTCTCAATTTTCCTAGGATGTCACCGAATTTGTTCAGTAACTATGTGAGTCGAGTTAAAGCAAGCAAGGAGTTGATATGTCCAATGTGTTACACACTGTGGCCAGGGTCCTCTAGTGTCCAGGACCCACTCCATGAAAGGATAAAGGCAGGTCCGGGTTGGAGGCAGAGCTCAGTAAGGTGCCTAGGCCTTCAGGTAGCTGGTGTGCTAGAGACTTTGGGGATTTTCGGATAAAACATTGAGGAAGTACTTTCCAAACAATAAGGGGATCCTCAGGCCCAGAGACAACTTCATCTCCTAGTTCATGGCAAGGCGTCAACCATTTCTGTAACTATATGTTTACAGAAGAAAATGTAGTTAATAAACCCATGCCTCCGTAACCTTCCTGGTTTTCCATCATTGCCATGTGTGCTGGGAGACTCAAAACCACAGTCTGTGCTCAATGGCTTTCATTCTGTTACGTGTGGAGTTGTTTTGTGTGTTACAGTTATTCCTCTCTCCACCCATATATCCTTATTTAGGGTATCTCTTGTCTTTATTTTTATAATGATTTAAACCCTTTAAATTGTGCCTTCTATGTTCTTTCAATGATGAGGATGCAATGAGATATGTTTTTTAAATATTTCAAATACTTTATTGCAAGAATAAGCACAAGAGGACACAATACTACAGATTTCATGTCAAATGCACTTTCTGATAAATTAGCAATGAGGTCTTTGTCACTCCTCCTATTTCTCTTTTGTTTGTCTACTTTGATGCTTAGGGCTATGTGTTAGTCCATGATATCCATGTGGGTTCGTACCCCACTCCTGGTACCAAAATGTGTAAGTCCATGTTGACTAGAGAAACAAATCCAGGGACACTCGTGTGCGTATAAGAGAAAGCTTTACATCAAAGAGTAATTGTATATTCAGAAAACATCCCAGCCCAGTCCAGATCAAGTCAATAAGTCCAATATTAGCCCATATGTCTGATACCAGTCTATAAATCCCTCTTCAGACTTCCACAACACATGCAATGTTGCCAAATGAAGGAAGATCACAGGCCAGTGGGTGGAAAGTTTTGTGGATCCAGTGGTGGTGGAAGCATCTCAGCACTGACATGGGTCTCCACATGGCTCCTCCAGCTCCAGGGTTCTGGCTGCCATCAGCATAGTTCCATGTAGCTTGTCAACAGGAAGGTAAAGCAGAGAGAATGTGGTCCTCCTCCCAGGAGAAAAAAGAAGAAGTTCCCAGACTCCTCCTGGTGGATGTTACCTTGTGACCTGATTGACAGGCTAAACTCCACCCGATCACTCTTAATATCCACAAGTTGACACGAGATTATGTAACTACCACAGGTTAAATATTATGGTAATAGTAACTTTCTCTCTATATATAAGTAGCCAAGTTTATTCGACATCTAGATCTTGTTCCTCACTGAATTGGTTAGAGTTCTTTCATTTGATAAATTATTTTATTGTTCATGTGCCTTTTGTCTTAAGTAATCAGAACTCTTTTTGAAAGTGGAAAAGATGTGAATACCTGGGCGGGTGGGGGTGGAGATGGAGATGAAATAGCAGAAGATGCAAAGGTCTGAAATGCATAAGAAATTTGATAGATATTACTGTGAATATTACCATCATTCAGATGGCCGACAATGTAACATTTAAATAGCTAAAAGCTGAGCACAAAGGAATGAGAATTCTTACAATATGGTTTTGTCTAGGCACTTTATTTTCTTTCTATGAAAGATGTGTTAGTCTGGGTAGACAAGAGAAACAAATTCCTAGACAATCATATGTATATAAGAAAGAGCTTCATATACAAGAGCAGTTGGATATTGAGAAGACATCACAGCCCAGTCCAGATCAAGTCCATAAGTCCAATATTAGCCCATATGCCTGATACCAATCTATAAAGTCCTCTTCAGACTTACGAAACACATGCAGTGATGCCAAATGAAGGAAGATCATAGGCCAGTGGGTGGAAGGTCTTGTGGATCCAGTGGCAATGGAAGCATTTCAGCACTGGCAGGGGTCTCCAGTGGCTCCTCTGGCCCAAGGGCTCTAGCATAGCTCCATGTATCTTGTCGATGGAAATATCTTCCAGGGAGTGAGCCTGTGCCCTGCCCTCAGAGAGCTGTTTATCTCCTTAGTGCCTCCAAATGAGGTCATCAAGTTGTGACCTGATTGACAGGCTAAACTCCACCCCTTCACTCTTCAGTCTCAAATTGACAACAAATACCACAAAAGATGACTCTTTCCTTTTTTTGAGCAATATTGGTGGAACCTTATTTTTGGTTTTTGGTTTAAGAAAGAACTTTATATCAAGAAGTCATTTTATATTAAGAAGACATCCCAGCCAAGTCCAATTCAGTCCATGGGTCCGAAGCTAGTTGGGGCCCACTTCAGGCTCACGTAGCCGCAGGCTGATGACACAGAAGCAAGATCACTGGCTGGTGGGTCTGCACCAGTGGTGGTCGGGACACAGCAGGGAGCCAACTTCCCTCAGGGTCATTGGCCCTCATGGGGCTGCTCCTGGAGGATCCATGCCAACAGGAAGGTGAAAGGTGGGGAGAGAGGCTCCCAGGGTTTCTTGTATAAGTCAACCACACCCTCAAGGAAGCATCATCAGACTGTGACCTAATGGGAAGGTTGGACCTGGTGGATCCTCTTTGTCCCTTAGCATGATGTGAGATTAAAACCCAGAACCAAAGGAGGGAATGGCATCAGAGCCTAAATTGTGCACACTCAGTGTGTGAAGGCTGGGGATGACAGTGGACGCCCCAGATCCATTTGCAGGGTCCACACATAGAGTAAGCCTCTGGCGAATCCCCTCTGACCACAGTCTTGCTGTCATACAGAGAGGGCTGATTATGGCAGATGTCGTTGGGTTGTCATTTGATCTCCCTTTTGACCCATTTTTAAATTGCTTCAGTTTAAGAAAAAAGAGTGAAGGGGAAATACATGTGGATTAACCCTCTGTTGAATTCCTCAGACCATGGGCTAGGGATGTGACTCACCTTGCTACATGCAGAGTGCCTTGGAAAGTGCATTGTTACAGATGCAGGTGGGTGAACATTTAACACCTTACACTTGGTCTCCCTTTTGGCCCATTTTTAATTTGTTCTAGTTTTTAATATTTGCTGCCTTCTTTTTGATTGAGGGTTTTTCTCTGTTGGACTTGATTGTTGTTTCTCTTGTTTGTTTGTTTTTGTATGTTTCTCTGTATAGGAAACCAAGGATGGGTACATTTTAGACAGCAACTGGATTAATGGTTTCTTGGGGTCATAGCAGGGGAGGTTTGGTGAGAGTGGGGCGTTAATAGCAATGAATATAAGAATGAAGAATTGTTCTAAAATTGATTCTAGGGATGATTGTACAACTTCTTAATTTGATTGGATTATTGAATTGTATGATATGTGAGTTATATGGCAATAAAACTATTTAAAAGAAGACAAAGGCCTAGCTCAGGATATAGGAAAAAAATAGTGGCTGAGTAATAATTTTTAGTGTGCTGTTCACATGCTTTGGCTCTGTGCTAAGGCGGAGATGGATAAGATGGCAGGTTTGCACTTTCCTGGCAGAAAGATTAATGGAGAGAGTGCATTTCACAGAGCAAGTGGTGCGTGTGGTTGGCGAGTTGGAAGGGAGGACACCCATGAGAGATGAAAGAAACCATTTATTTTGAAAAGAAATAAAAACAGAGCTAAGCAGAGAGCGAGCCTAGCGACTGAGAAGGCAGTGCAGAGAAGTGGAGTGTGAAACAGATAGAACCAGAAACGCAACATAGATGGAAGGATTGATGGGGCTGATAGAAAAGAGAGCTTCAGAAGGTTGAATGAAATAGACAGTTGGCGCAAGGCAAAGCTCCTCTGTACTCAGTAAGCTTCTTGCCGGAACCATCTACACATGGTCAGAAGATTAAAAGGAATGATTAGCCTAAGGAGAGAGTTTGAAGAGAACGAGGTGCATTCCCCTGGTCTCTAATTGAAGGGCGACGAGGCAATCCGTGCCTGGCAGAATGGCACCAAGCAGGTGTGTCAGTCTGGGTGGAGTGGAGAAACAAAGTCATAGATACTCGTGTGCACATGAACGTGCTGTATATACAAGAGCAGCTGAATATTGAGGAAACATCCCAGCCCAGTCCAGATCAAGTCCCTAAGTCGGGTATTAGCCCATATCTCTGATACCAATCTATAAAATCCTCTTCTGACTCACGAAACACATGCAATGATGCCGAGTGCAGGAAGATCACAGGCCAGTGGGTGGGAAGTCTTGTGGATCCAGTGGCAGTAGAGGCATCTCAGCGCTGGCAGGGGTCTCCACGTGGCTCCTTCAGCTCCAGGGCTCTAGCGTAGCTCCATGTGTCTTGTAAGCAAACATGCCTTGCAGGGAGCGAGCCTGTGTCCTGATTCCAGCAAGCTATTTATCTCCATAGTGCCTCCAAATGAGGTCATCAAGCTGTGACCTGATTGGCAGGCTAAACTCCACCCCTTCACTCTTCAGTCTCAAATTGACAACAGATGATGTAACTACCACATCAGGGGGGGAAACTCATGCAGGAGGATTAGAGAGATTGTCTATGGCGAGGTCAGAGTTGGAACAGTGGATGGGAATGCAGGGCTATGTTAGGCTGGGCTCTCTAGAGAAGCCAAACCAGTGACTCTTGAATGTGTACGTCTATAGAAGGTTTATTCCAAAAATGTGCACTGAGCCAAAGTCGAGAGATACCTCGCTTCTGTGGGTGTTCCCAACCCCAAACCCACATCCCACACGCTCCTATCTGAACCTGACGGAGACATGCTCCACCCTAGCCTAGCTTGCCCTGTGTTAAGCTCATGATGAATAATTGTGCTGATGCTGATGCTATAGCAAGTGAGTCTCAGTGAATTAACAAGATTTAACTTTGTTTCTTGTCCACATAAGAGGGCAATGTGGGTCATGGGTCATTCACAAATCCAACCAGCTCCCACTTCTGTCTACTAGGGTATTGAAGTTCTGAACTTTTAACCAGGACCGCCCAGGCCCAGAAGGGGAGTCACTTACCCTCACTTTCCATTGGTTAGAACTTAGTCACATGGTCACACTAGTCATTAAGGAGGCTGGGAAATGTAGTTCAGCTACGTTTCCAAGAAGCCGAGGAAGCATTTGGAGCACATGCTTAGCTGTCTCTGCCGCAGTTTCAAGACAACAAATACAAAAGTTTGTTCCATAAAACAAATGAAACTCACTTTCAAAACAAAACAAAAGAGGATCATTATCTTTATCACTGTAGAATTCTTCGCTCTTGGACTTTCTCCTTCACTCATATTGCCTTTGATCAATCCCTATTTTGTTCGGCTCCTCGGTTGCACCAGGTCCTTAAGCCATAGTGGGTGTTGATGACAAATCTGTACCCTGCCAGACAAAGCTGGAGCTGTATCTCCACATTCCATGCCCAAGTTCTTAGGAAGGGTTGACACTTCCCAGTGAAAACCCCGTGGTCATGACAGGACCCTGTGTGATTTAGGGCTTGGAGGTAAGTCTCCCGGAGCCCCTGCCCGATTGAAAGACGCTCCAAATAATACACAGTGGCCAGAAAATGGGCTTGAGCAGAGCAACCGCTGTGAAGATGACGCACGCCCCGGTGGTGCTTTGCTCTATTGTCCATAAATGTCCCTGTGAGTCAGAGCCATTGGGGGTCAGGGATGAGGGGGCGCTGGAGCGGCAGTGTTCAGAGCAATCAGCGACAAAGTCACGCACAACCCAAGGCATCCACTGGGAGGAATTAGACTGTGATGGTTTTGAACGCATCTTTCCCCTCCCGTGCCTTTTGTAGAAACCCGCACAGCTCCCACCCTCTGGCCTTGACTCCCCAAGACGTCCTGGGTGCGTGGGGCTGGGCTGCTCACGGTAGAGTGCTCTCCCCCATGGGGAGACTCACGCTCTCCTGGAGCCCAGTGGCCCCACGTGCTGTGTCCGCGGGGCGCGCCTTTGCCTCCCTCCGCCCTGTCACACTTGCAGATTGGGGCTTCTTTGCTGTCTGCTGCCAAGTCTGGGTCTCTCCAGCTCCTGGTTTCCTGGCCTGCCTGTCCCATGAACTTCCCTTTCTTCAGATCGTTGTCTCCTGGCTGCGTCAGCCCGCTGTTGTCCTCCGCTCACCCCATCACGCTTCCTGCCTGCTCTTCAGAGGGAAGAGCAGCCACATCTGATTCTGGTTGTGCCCTTGCCTGACCGGCACACACCGCCTCCATTTAAGTCCCTTCCATCCATCCCAGACCCTGCTGGCCCCTGACCCCCCTCTGCTTCTGCCAGCTGTCCTGCCGCTTCTCCGCCTGTGGGCCCTTACCCTCTGCTCCCCTGGGGAATAGGTTAATCTCTTGACTACCAACCAGAGGGCTGGTGGCTCCAAGGGACACAGCAGCTGCAGGGAAGAACGAACCAGCCAGGCGATCTCATTGTGACTACAGCCAAGTCACCCAGTGGGGCTGGTCCGCTTTGTCATGTGGGGTCACCATGCGTCCAAAAACAGGCTCCGGGACACCCAGTAATGGGCCTTTTTCAAGCCCCTGTCCCAAGTGTGGTGGGCTCCCATTTCCCTGAGGGGCGTGTTAAGCGCTCCTGGCCATGGAGGGGCATTTTGCATGCGGGACAGCAGGGAGGAGATTCCTTTCATCTGCTCAGGGAGCCCCCATGCAGGCTTGTGTTTCTGACATTTAGATTGGTTCAGAATTTGAACACTGGAGCGCTCCAGAATTCCAAACCAAACTCACTGCCATTCAGTTGGTGACCCTGTAGGACAGAGTGGAACTACCCCTGTGGGTTTCTGAGACTGTCACTCTTTATTGGAGTCGAGAGACTTGTCTTTCTCCCACAGAGCCACTTAGTGACTTCAAACTGATGACCTTGCAGTTAGCAGCCCAACTTGTGACCACCTCGTTGCCAACAGGGCCCCAAGTATACTCTTATTCAGCCGTGGCGAAGACCCAGTTAGGTGCCTTCACCATCCAGCATACTTTGGGACAAGATTTGAACGCAACCAGTCAGTCTGCAATCAGAAGATTGGCCATTCCCATCCCTAACACTTAAGGCAGGGGTGGGAAACTTTTTGTTTTTTTTAAGTCTGCCACAGGCCTTTTGTATACCTGGGCCATGCTAGTCTAACAGTTATCAACAACACCCCCATCCCACCCTCCCACCCCCCTCACCAACGGGATGGCTAGAACTGCTTCTCTTTGGTGAGCTGTGTGATGTTTTAGTCGGTGTTGATGGTTTTGCTGCCCATATATGGCTTGAGGGTTGGATGTTGCCCACTTCTACCTCTGGGCCATTACAGTCAGAGTGCAGACTTTAGACCTGCCTCTAAGTGCCCACTTCTCCCTGCCCACACTGCTTTCTAGGTTGGAGACCTTGGAGGAGTTATTGCTTCTGCCATTATCTTTATGTCCTGTGAAAAAAGACACATTCTCTCAGAGCGGTTCGCAGGGTCGTTGTCAGTGTTAAAAGAGGTATTGTGTGGTGATGGCATGTGTATTGTCATTGGTATGGTCTGGGTCTCCTTGCCTAAGATGTGGTCTCTGCGCTAGCTGCAGGGCCCAGTACAGTGTAGAGTCCAGCCACCACTGCCATCTAGTTGATTCTGGCTCATATTGGTCCCATAGAACTGCCCCACAGGGTTCCCAAGGCTGTAATCTTCATGGAGGGGGCCTGCCATATCTCTGTCCCTCAGAATGTTGACCTTTTAGGTCAGGGGTCCTCAAACTTTTTAAACAGGGGGCCAGTTCACTGTCCCTCAGACCCATTGGAGGACCGGACTATAGTTAAAAAAAACCACTATGAACAAATTCCTATGCACACGGCACATATCTTATTTTGAAGTACAAACCAAATGGGGCAAAAACACCCGGCGGGCCCGATGAATGTCCTTGGCGGGCCCGTGGGCTGCAGTTTAGGGACGCCTGCACTAGGTAGCATTCACCACTGTGACATTAGGACTTCTGTACGTGGGGCAAGGAGTATTCTCCGAATGAATCATCAGGGGAAGCACTCAACTCAGCACTTAGCGTAGAAGTAGGTGGTCAATGAATAGTGGTCCT
>NW_022103906.1:13249348-13299906 GCF_000313985.2 Echinops telfairi
GTTGACTTTGAAAAGAGACTGCTAAGATAAAGACTCATTATCTGTTCCTATCGAGTAACAAACATAGATACATTCCAAAATGTTGACTTTGAAAATTGCTATCACTTTTACAACATAAGCAGCAATGAATAGTTACAGACAGCTTACTTCAAAAAAGCAAGTGGGAGGTGAATGGGTACAATTCGTCTCTATGAGTACCCAACACAGCAACACAGAATAGGAATTTACATGTCTAAGGGGGGACATCCTTCAAAAATGTCTTGCTCCCCTCCGAACAGGTCTTCTCTCAGCTCCCTTCTAACAGCCTAGGAAGCCCTCAGGATGGGATTAGTATCAGCCCTCATGGATAGACCTCTCTCTACCCCCTTTTACACCCCCCTTTAAGGGTTCCCATCACAAGTCTTCACTGTGGTTTTCCAAAAGGGACTATGAAGAGAACCTTCCAAAGGGAGCCATAGAGCTCTGTAATTTCTTCCCTGTGGGCCGTCAGATATGCTGATGACGTCTACACTCCCTGGGTTGATGAACCATCATTGCCATCTTCTCTGCAGGTGAATGCTGCCCACTGCCAGTGACCTGACTGTTTTCTCTGCTGCTGCCTCTGTGTAGACTCCTTTGCTTGGCTCTGCCACTGTTTTTCTCATCTTGGCCTCTTGCTGTTGTTTTGACTCAGTGTTCAGTGTCATCAGTTTTGTGGGTGTTACCAGCCCCAGGTTAAGAGCATTTCATTCAGGTCTAGGAGGTTCTCCAAGCAAAGACCTGGGTCCAAAGGATAACAGTACACTCCAAACATTTATTGATCAGGAAGTCATATATTCGATTGGCAGCTTATATAGAAAAGCTCCTTGTATATTTCAAGGCATGGCTTTCTTAGTAGAATTTTAAACCAACCAACCATATTGAGTGCATTGCAAAACACTTAAAAAAATTAAAAGAGGGGTTTTGGGGAGGAGACGAGCTAATCAGGGTGCAGGGTAGCAATGATGAAACATATAACTTTCCTCTAGTTCTTTAATGCTTCCTCTCCCTAGAATGAGGGCAGAAAGCGTGAGCTCACCTTTGTAGTCGTTTTGTAACCTCTTCAATCCTTTGTATCCAGGAGAAACAAAACAAGGCGAAAACTGCAGTCATGTAGAACAGGACCCAGGACACCAGAGAACCCAGGGGCAGAGCTTCTCCTCCCCCTCCCCCCGCCCCATCTTTTGGCAGCACCCTGTGCATGGCCACTTCAGGCACTGTTCTAGGCATGGCAGAGGTAGAGGACAGAGGCGACTGTGCCGGAGAAGGGCTGCCCGCTCTGTCCTCCAAAACCCTGAAGCCCCTTGGAGCTGAGCTCCCTAGACTGGAGAGACCTGAGCTGGAGGATGGAAGGCCATCCTTGCTGAGACCTGGGCCTGGAGAGTAGAATTTGTGTGGAATGACTCTCTTTTGTCTCCACTTGCTTTGTTGTTATTCGTTGCCTTCCGGTCAGCCCCAACTCTTGGGTGGCCCCATGCACAAGGAGATCAGACTTTGGTGGTATATGTGGTTTTCATTGGTTAATTTTCAGGAGTCGACAGCCAGGCATTTCTTCCTCACGTCTCAAACTCAAATCCAGAGCCACTATCATCAAGCCGAATCCAACTATTAGTTTGCAAGCCTATAAATCTTTATGTGAGCAGACAGCCTCATCTTTCTCCCACGGATCTACTGGTGGCTTTGAACTGACTACCTTGTGGTTAGTAACCCAATGCCTAACCCACAGGGCCACCAAGGTGGCTGCAGACAACATGATCTGTAAAGACAGAAACACTAGAAACAGACACACATGTAAGAACCATGTCCTTTTCTTCTTTTCAAAATGACACCCAGCCCATCTACTTACTCACTGAAATAAATTTGAATCCGGTATCTGGCAGTTGTTGTGATTGAGATTCTGGGGTTACATGCGGAATTGGACCAGAGAGACATTTTGTAAATGCATAAAACTCGTGGTTACTTGTTGGGCTTTGATCTGTCAGGTCGGCGGTTCACACCGCCAAGGGCTCTTCTCACCTGTCCTATAAGGGTGCTGTGAGCATCAGCATCACCTTGCTGGCAGTGAGTTTTTGGTTGTCAACCCCAGTGAGCCACAATGGCCTGTGTTTGTGAAGTGCTCCTGTGTAGCTCACCTCACTTACCCTTCAATCACCCATATAAGGTACACACCATAGTTACCCCCATCCATGTACCAGGTGGAGACACTGTCACACAGCTGGGGGAAAAGGGAGTCTGTACCCAAACGATGCGCTGGACCTTTCATCAGGGGTGTTCAGGATCCCTGGAGGCCTAGTGTTTATGTGTTGGGCTGCTAACTACAAGGTCGGCCGTTTGAATCCACCGGTAGTAGCCCCGCGGGAGAAAGATGAAGCTTTCGACTCCCATCCAGAGTTGTAGTCTCGGAAACCTACAGGGGCAGCTCTACCCTGCCCGTTAGGGTTACTGTGGGTCAAAATCTACTCCGAGACAGTTTGGCTTGTTGTGGGTTTGTGGTGGTGGTGGTGGGGAGGGTGGGGTGCATAGGGGCAGAGGCACAGACAAGTGATGGAGGAGGGATGGTCTCTAGGGGCGCCTGCTGCCCTGGAGGGTCGCTGGTTCCCGGACCCTGGCAGTGGCCGCGATCTCTCCTCCGGGGCTGGCACCGTTGCCGCGCGCCTGCAGGAAGGAGCCGTGTTTCTCTCACACGCAGATCTCGGTTTGTAAACAAACACTCGAGTGGGCGTCGCCTCCCTGGCGCAGCAGATGGCTCCGCAGCTGCCTTTCTTGGGCGGCCTCCCTCCTGGCTGGCCAGCCACGCTCGCTGCAGGCACGCAGAAGGCCCGGCGCCGGTGCTCGTGCGCCCCGCGCCCCTCCTTTCTACATAGTTCCTTTATTTGCTCATCTTCTTACTGATCACGGGAATGAGAGGACTTAAGCAAGCAGGTGTGGACCGGCATGGCCTGGGCAGATAACATGGTGCTTGGCTCCGATGGGGAATGCGTTCATTCATTTGCCTGGTAACTCCCCCACCCAAACTATGTTGAACTTGGACGCGCTGCAGAACAGGCCTCAGCCTTCGTCCCGCCTTCCAAGAGATTTCGTTCTAGGTCAGTGGTTCTCAACCTGTGGGTCGTGGCGACCCCTTTGGGGGTTGAGTTAGTTAATTGTGCCAGCCTGGCTGATAATCACATGTGGTGCTGGTTGAAAGGCGGAGGGATAAATGGGTGGTGAAGCCTCGCCTTTCTAGTTCTTGGGTCTCTTGTTTTGTGATGGTTGCATCGGGTGCAGCTGCCTTAGCAGTTCCCTGCTTCAGCTTGCAAGATGGATTTCCTACAAGACATCCCCAAGGAGAAGCCGCATGGATCTATCCCGATGCAGCCCTGGGTGCTGGAGCAGCCGTGTGGAGACCCCTGCCAGTGCTGAGATGCTTACACGTTCACTGACTCAGCTTTCCTCCTGCAGTCGGCATCATTGCCTCTGTTTTGTGAGGTGGAGGACTTTGTGGACTGGTGTTGGGTTAATGGGTTAATGTTGGACTTGTGGGCTTGGGCAGCATTGGGTTGGGATGTTTTCGTGATGCACATTTTCTTTACATAAAACCCTCTCTTATACATGAGTTGTTGTGGATTTGTTTCTCCAAAGTACCTAGACTAATACAGGGGTCGAACAACCCTTTCACAGGGGTCACCCGATTCATAACAGTAGTAAAACTACCGGTAGTAAAACTACCGTTATGAAGTAGCAATGAAAATAATTTTATGGTTGGGGTCACCCCAACATGAGGAACTGTATTAAAGAGGCGTGGCATTAGGAAGGCTGAGAACCCCTGGTCTAGATGTTTGGCTCACCCTTGAGCCTGGGATGGAGGCAGTCCTGGCCGAGGTCCTGACGGTGCCTCACTTGCTAGATGAGGGTTTAGGACGAGGTCCTTCCGTCCCCTATAAAATGGAGACAGCCAGAGCCGCCTTGCAGGGCAGTCCTGAGGATTGGCAGTACCGTCAGGGAAGTGATTGACCCTGCGTTGCTGCTTGAGCGCTGGCAGCAGGGGTTGTTGTAAATAACCCCTACCCATCCTGGAAGGGGCTCTGGTGGCCCAGTGGTCACTGCTGACAAGGTGGGTGTTTTGAATGCACCCACAGCCTTGGCAGGAGAAAGTCCTGGCCATCCCGGGTGCCCTGTGACATGGGGTCTCTCTGATCCGAATGGACTCGCTGGCCCTTACAACAGCCAGCCTGCTGGGATGCTGGAACTCTGTGGGAGCAGGAAGGAGGGCAGTCGGTTCTGCTCCACGGTGGGCAGGGCATCTGTCAGCCTTCACAGAGGAGGGGACATTAACACTAGGTCCTGCAGGTACAGGGAGGAGCTTAGCTGGTGGAGGCCTGCAGCGAGGACAGAGAGCAACAATTGCTCAGACGTCTAGCGCCTGCATGGAGATCAGCCCTGTGCCTTAAGCTGTGGGAGAGCCAGTCCAGATTGGTTTTTTTTTCCTCCACCCAGCCTGGCCTCCTGCAATGTTACTCTGCACCCCTTCCCTCACGCCCCCCCCCCCCCCTTCCTGTGCTGTTGCCACTCTGGTCGGCAGTCAGGCTGGTGGGAAATCTGCCGCCTCCAGACTCTCCCAGTGTCTCCTGTGGCCCGAGGCTGCTGCTCTCTGCAAACCCCTTGGCTAGGCCTGGTTAGACCACAGGGTGATATGTAAACACTTATCTCAGGTAATGGAGAGGTAGTTGTGCTTTCTTTTCTGTCCTAAAGATCCAAAGATGTCCTAACGTGAACATGCGAAATTCCTCTCAAGGTCGGGGGAGATAAATGTTGCAGGATATACACTACCCCTCCTAAATGGTAAGATGCCCTCCATCCCACTTAGAGACATGGTGCCCCTGGCTGGAGCAAATGGTTTGTGCTGGACTAACAACCGCATGGACCCACCCAATGGTGCCACGGAAGAAAGGCCAGACAATCCTGCTCTGTACCAATGACAGGCAAGAGCCCCTACGGAGCAGCTCTACTCTCACAGCAGGGGTTACCATGAGCTGGAACTGACTCAATGGGGGGCAGATTTGGCTGGTTTCTTTACCACTAGGGGGGCGGGGATCTTGGGGGACAGTGGTAGAATTCTCAACTTGCCTGCAGGGGACCCAGGCATAATTCTCAGCTAGTGACTCGTACACAGTGATACTTCAGTTTTCTGACTCAATGCTTTCCAAATTCATGTTCGAACGCCAAAATGTTGGAGAACTGGGCATATTTTTCCCATAAGAAATCACGGAAAACCAAATACTTGGTTCTGAGGCCCCAGAATGACACTCATCGATTCATTTTTCTAGGACTTTCCATCGCTGTGGAGGCAGTTAGCCTTCTCACATGTCCCTGTCTCAGGCAGGCTGTCACATGCAGTTGTTTCTGGTCATCCACACACATAGTCACTTTTCAACCTCTTAGAGCAGCGGTTCTCAACCTGTGAGTCAAGACTCCTTTCACAGGGGTCGTCCGATTCATAACAGTAGCAAAATTACAGTGATGAAGCAGCAATGAAAATAATGTTATGGTTTTGGGTTCACCACAACCTGAGGAACTGTATGAAAGGGTCCCGGCATTAGGAAGGTTGAGAACCACTGTCTTAGATAGTCTGTGTTCTTTGTTTCGTAGTTAACAACTTCACACCTTTCAATATATTCTCTGCTCTCATCACATCTGTTTATCTATTTATTTATCTTTCAGAAATATTGGTAATGCTGACTTAGACATATTGTATTCAGCCACTGCCAAATCTGACAAGCGGCGTGACCTGATTGACATTTCGCCACCATTCCTTTCTTTACCTCCAGTGTGGCTCTCTCATGGCTTCCCTCTGAGCTCTACTGCTGCCGTCACGAACTCTCTCTGCAGCCATGGTTACGATTCTTTACGCAGACAAAGCGCCAAACAAAACACCATGAGGAGTGTGTTCATGCACTGACATCAGCACTCTGTGGGCTGAGCGAGCGTGACGCTTGGACTGAGTGTCCCCCCTTTGTGTCCTCCCACAGACACTGCTGACTGGCTCACCCTTGGCCTGTACAGGTGTTTTTCAAGCCAGATTTTCATTCGACTATTGAGCAAAGTTGTGAGCACTGATAAGTTTTTTTTTAAATGGCTGTTCATGTAGTGGAACATTTGAGCCATTGGACAACTGAGGCATCGCTGTACACAGCCAGCACCTGCTTGCCAGTGGGGGCGTGCACTTTGCTCTGGTGTGAGCCGGTTTCAGTGGAGCTGTCAGGCTAAGATGGACTTGGAATTAGCCCTGGTGGTCCACTTAGGAAAGCCCCATGGATCACAGTGATCCCATTTGTAATGGATCCTGGGGATGGGGCAAGAGTGGTCCACGCTTTGTTCTGTGGACCATGAGGCCGTCATGAGGAGTTGGGGCACCCACTTGACAGTGGCTATCAGGAGCAGTGGCCACAGCTCGTGCTGAGTGCCTTTGCGATACAGAGAGAATAGGAACCCGAGCGGACTTCCTGCTCTCCAGACTGTGATGGCTGGTGGCACCTGGGAATAAACTAAGTCATGGGAATGAGGGTGGCCACTTAGCATGAAGGGCAACTTAGCATCAAGCATTTGAGAAGATACAGACCAGACAATTCCTTTTTAAAAATAATTTTATTGGGGGCTTGTACAGCTCTTATCACAATCCATCCATCCATCCATTGTGTCAAGCACATTTGTACATTTGTTGCCATCATCATTCTCAATACATTTTCTTTCTACTTGATGCCTTGGTATCAGTTCCTCATTTTTTCCCCTCCCTCCCCCATCTTCTCTCCCTCATGAGCCCTTGGTAATTTATAAATTATTATTATTTTTCATGTCTTGCACTGACTGATGTCTCCCTTCACCCACTTTTCTGTTATCCGTCCTCCTGGGAGGGGGTTATATGTAGATCATTGTGACTGGTTCCCTTTTTCTCCCAGCCCCACCCCCCCACGTCCCCTTACCCTCCGGGTAACGCTACTCTCATTATTGGTCCTGAGGGGGTTTCTCTGTTCCTGTATTTCCTGTGTTTCCAGCTCTTATCTGTACCAGTGTGCATCCTCTGGTCCAGCTGGATTTGTAAGGTA
This sequence comes from Echinops telfairi, assembly GCF_000313985.2. Taxonomy (NCBI): domain Eukaryota; kingdom Metazoa; phylum Chordata; class Mammalia; order Afrosoricida; family Tenrecidae; genus Echinops; species Echinops telfairi. The sequence goes on from NW_022103906.1 coordinate 13,256,449, forward strand.
GAATTGGGGTAATAGTGGAGGGTGGGAGGAAGCATTAAAGAAGTAGAGGAAAGTTGTATGCTTCATTGGTGCTATACTGCACCCTGACTGGCTCGTCTCTTCCTTGTGACCCTTCTGTAAGGGATGTCCAATTGTCTACAGATGGGCTTTGGGTCCCCACTCTGCACTCCCACTCATTCACATTGACATGATTTTTTTTGTTCTGGGTCTTTGATGCCTGATACCTGATTCCATCAATACCTCATGAACACACAGACTGGTGTGCTTCTTCCATGTGGACTTTGTTGCTTCTCAGCTAGATGGCTACTTATTTATCTTCAAGCCTTTAAGACCAGCTGCTATATCTTTTGATAGCTGGGCACCATCAGCTTTCTTCACCACATTTGCTTATGCACCCATTCTGTCTTCAGTGATCATGTCCAAAAGGTGACCATCACGGAATGCCAGGTTATTCGAACAAAGTATTCTTGTGTTGAGGGAGTATTTGAGTAGAGGTCCAATGTCCATCTGCTACCATAATACTTAACATATAAATATATGTACTTAGATCTATTTCCCTATCATGATATATAAATATATTTACATATGTACATGCCTGTATTTAGACCTCTATAAATGTCCTGTACCTCCTAGTGCTTTCCTCTATTTCATTTTACTTTCCGCTTGTCTCTATCAAGTCGGCCTTCATTTGGGTTTAAGGTAATCTTCTCGGTTACATTGCCCTTGATCAAGCCCTACCTGGCCTCCTACACCCTCCTCATCATTGAGTTTGGATTGCTTGCTGTTCCCTTGTCCCTGGGTTTGTTAACACCCACTTCCTTTCCCCTGCCTCCTCCTCTCCTGTGTCCCCCCAGAACCATCGGTCCTGTTGCTTTCTCTTGCACTTGTTTATTTTGTCTATCTTATCTAGATAGACATGCAGAGACAGTAATCACAAAAACAAGACAGAGCAAAAGAAAACAAAAAACAAAACAGCAACAACAAACAATCAACCAATAAAAAGAAAAGCCTATAAATAGTTCCAGGTCTGTTTGTTGACTTAGGCGTGTTTTCTGGTTGAGTCTGATGGGGTGCCATGCCTTGGCTCCCAAGTCTATTTTTGGTATTCCCCAGGGACTTCATTGCTTTGTTCCCCTTGGTGCTTTGTTGCATGCCCTCAGTGTTGGCCCCTGTGTGGTGGCGTCAGATCGGGCACAATTCCCTTACTGCACCTTCAGTGTTGTCCCTCATAGCGCTATGAGTCAGTGTCGTGTCTCATGGTGGGGCCAGCCTGTGGTCCTCTCTGTGCATTGGCTTCTCTGAGCAGGAATATCGTCCCTGGGGCTTGGTGAGCCAGACCAGCCAATTCTAAAACTTCTTTCTTCCTTTCTTTCATGTAAGAAATATTTGTTGCACATTTATTATGTGCTTGGGCTGTGAGGATGACAGCGATCATTCAGATCCATGCATTAGGTCTCAACAACACAATGGCTTGTAATAAGGAAACCAAACCAAACCAAACAAAAAAGCCAAACGCACTGCCATCGAGTCGATGCTGACTCATAGCGACCCTGTAGGACAGGGTAGAACTGTCCCCTGTGAATTTCTGAAACTCTCGATGGGAGTAGAAGCCCCATCTTTCAACCATGGAGCGCCTGGTGGTTTCAAACTGCTGACCTTGCGATTAGCAGCCCAATCCCTAAATAACCCCAATGCCAGGTAGGTATAAACACAACAACACATAAAAAGATAAAGCAGCCCAGGACTCTGCTGCAGGGATTAGGTAGAGTTTCATGAAGGAAGTGATATAGGAGAGATGACTACTGAAGAGATAAAGATGTGAGAGGCAGAGGGGGGATAGGGACATTGGGAGTGGGGGTCTTGGAAGCAGTGAGTGATGTGTTATAAGAGCTTGGGGGAGGGGGTCTGGCAGGCCTAAGCACCTCCTTCCTCCTGCAGAACATACTAGTGGTAGATTCCTACTCTACATCTCCCAGACCCCATGGCCTTGGGAACTCTATGCCTCTTCTCTGGTTCTGCTTCCTCTTGTGTGAAAAATGATTCGACAACAACCTACTCCATCTCACCAAACTCTCACTGCCATTGAGTCAGTGGTGACTCAAAGCCACCCTCGGTGCGTGTCTGAGACCGTAACTGGTTATGGGAGTAGAAAGCCCAGTCTTTCTCCCAAGGAGCTGCTGGTGGTTTTGAACTCCTGACCATGTGGATTTCAGCCCAACGAGTAACCACCACACCACCAAGGCTCCTTCTAGTAAGCAGAGGATACCAAAAAGATGGTCCCTTGTGTCTCACTGATTATGCAAACACATTTGCCTGCATGGATCATAATAAATTATGGATAGCGTTATGACAAATAGGAATTCTAAAATATTTCATTATGCTCCTGCACACAGATCAAGAGGTAGTCATTCGAACAGAACAAGAAGATAGCTACTACCTGGTCTAAAATCAGAAAAGGTGTGTGCCAGGGTTGTAGCCTTTCATCACACTTACTCAATCTGTGTGCTGAGCAACTCATCGGAGATTGGAATATAGGAAGAAGCATGTGGCATCAGGACTGGAGGAAGGCCCGTTAACAGCCTGTGAGATGCAGAAGACACAGCCTTGCTTGCTGAAAGTGGAGAAGAGTTGATGCATTTGAAGTAGGGTGTTGGGGGAGAAAATGGAATCTATTAAGAACTGCCAGAAGAATGAACAAATAAATCTGTCTTGGGAGAAATGCAACCAGAATGCTGCTTAGACTCACGGGTGGTTGGAACTCAGGACTGATGAACCTATAGGGGCAGCAAGTAGAATAAGTCTTTCAGGGGCAGATACAGTGGAGGGGAGGGTAAAAGGGAGACAATGCCAAGGAGTCCAGGAAGAAAAAGAATGTTGGGAAACTGATCATGGTAGCAATTGTATAATACTACTTGACATGATTGAACTATGGAATGATATGTAACAACTCCCAATTAATAACAAATTAAAATATAAGTAGGAAAAAGATATAAACAACATTATACATATATGTATAGATATGTAGATATATAAAAGAATCATGGGGGTGCGTCTTACATGATTGGACACTTTCTCAGGAGAGACCAGTGCCTGGTTCTTTTCACCTTCCTGGGTTCCAGGCTCTCTGTGTCCCCTAGCCACAACTCTTATTTTTTTTGTAAAATAGATCCATTGGCATATAATTCATGTACCATACAATTTAATGATTTAAATATATTACAAAGCATTCTGCAACCACTACCACAATCAATTTTAGAACATTTGCCTCATTTTTATCCCTATTATAGTTATCCCCTATTGCCCTCCAACCTAAGGAACTATTAATCTAGGTTCTGTCTCTATGGAGTACCTATCCCGGATTTCTTTCCTTTTCTTTCCCTATCCTGACTTCATATAAAGAAAATCATATTTAAAAAATCCTCAATTATGACAAAATAAAACACAGATTCTAATAAAACATCAATCCTAAAGAAAGCAGAAGATAATAGAAAGTAGACAAATTAAAAGGAAAAGTGAAAAAGGAAAACCAATGATATGTTAAAGTTTAACCTTAACTATATTCAGGATCCCTGGTGGTGTAGTGGTTATATGTTGGGCTGCTAAACACAGGGTCAGCAATTCAAAACCACCAGCTGCTCTGTTAGGGAGAAAGATGAGGCTTTCTACTCCTGTAAAGAGTTACAGTCTCGGGAACTCACAGAAGCAGTTCTACCCTGCCCTATGGGGTGGCTACGAGTTGGTATTGACTGATGGCAGTGAGTTTGGGGTTATATCTGCAATAATCCACTCTCCAAGGCACTCTGAGTCTAGCCCCAACTTGAGTCAACCTTGGCCCCACTTTTCCCAGTGTGCTTAGCCACACGCGGGGGATAGAAAGGATCCCAGGTAGGAAAGGGACTTGGGGGACATGTGAGTCACCACAATGTAAATAAAGAATTTCCTGGTAGAGGAATCAGTACAAGCAGGGGGCATCCCCTGGGAACGAGTCTGTGGAGAAGGACAGGAGGCCTCTGGAAGGCGGTCTCCTCTATTCTCATGGGAGGAATCACCCCAGGGAAGGTTCCCTCCTGCCACAGAGAGGCCCAGGCGACACTGTGTCTTGAGGCCTCAGCAGGGAGGCAGGCCGGGATCTGAAAGTCAGTGCTAACGGATTGAATCGCACAGACACACACACCCTCCCTCCCCGTCCTACCGCCATACCAGTGGATGCAATCCTACTCGGAAACAAGATTTCCTCTGATGTATTATGTTAATTAGGTCATATCAGCGCGAGTGTGCCCCAACCCTAATTACTTCTGAGTGATATAAAGAGTAGCAGAGGCCAGCAGCCCAAATTCAGGGCACTAGCTAGCTGCCAAGAGAGGTCCTTTCTTCTCAATTTCAGCTTCTCCTAGCTGGCGAGCCTCGGAGGCTAGTGCGCGCCCGTGGCGTGCACACAGTGGCTCTGGCCCCTGCCGCGGCTCTCTTGTCCTGTCTGGTCTCACCTCACTGCCATCGATCGAGTGGATTCCGACGCACAGCACCGCTGTCGGACGGGGTAGAACTGCCCCTGTGAGTTTCCCCTCTGGAGACGGCGGGCGCTGACTCCTCCTGAATTTGGACGGCTTGCTTCTTGAACTGTGCACACACTTCTCCTCTCTCACCTACCCACTCCAGCGTCTGCGGTGACCGCAGCCCTAAGGCACTAAGAGGGTCCGAGGAACTGGCTCTTCGGCTGGGGCACCCTGTGGGAGGAGCTGATAGGAAAACCAATCGCTGGAATAAATAGCAGAGGGTGCCAAGGGAGGAAAACAGATAGCCCTTGGGCTTAAAGAGGTTCAGTCTTGGGAGGGAAGCAGGTCTGGGGAATGAAAGATGGAGCTGCTGCTGCGCAGATTCAGCCTCCTGGTGACCTTACGTGCAACAGAACAGCACATTTCAATGGCCTTACGTACAATAGAACAGCACATTTCAATGGCCAGCATTCTTCATTGGTTACTCTGCCAGTCCGTCTCACCCAGACCCTCCCACTGGCCCTCTGCTTCACTAGACTCCAGCAGCAGTTTGTCCCGCTTGATGCCCTGCCCGGAGCCAGCAGGCTGGAGCAGGTGTCTGTAAGGTTCTCACGGGCTGGTTTTCAGAGGGGGGTCACCAGGCCTGCCTTCCTGCTTGGTCTCTGTCTGATGTCCCTGCTGAAGCTGTCCACCACGGTGATCTTGCTTGTAACTGAAATGCTGGTGACTTAATTTCCAAATATCACAGCAACATGCAAGCTGCCACAGTACAGGGGTGTGGATAGGGCATGAAAAGCCCGAGACTCCCTGCCATCAAGTTAGTTCCAGTTCACAGAGATCAGACAGGACAGGAGAAAACTCTCCCTTTGGGTTTCTGGGGCCGTAAATCTCTATGGAACCAGAGAGTCTCACCTTTCTCCCACAGAATGGTTGGTGGTTTCAAACTGCTGACCCTGCCATTAGCAGCCCAACGCATAACCCATGCCACCGCCCTGAATAGGGCATGAGTGAAGGGGGTTTACGTTTTCAAATAAACTTGTGACTATCGTTGTTGTTACTTAAGGTTGTTTGTTTAGATCTTACAGTGGCTGTTGTTGTTAGACACTGTCAAATCATTTTAAACTCCTGGTGATCCTGTGTGTAACGGAATGCAACACTGCTGGGTCCTGCACCAGCCTCAGAAGTGCTCCTGTGCTGAGTCTATTGCTGCAGCCACCGTGTCCATCCATCTTCTACAGGGCTTCCTCTCTTTCTCGGCCCCTGCACTTTACCAAGCGTGATGTGCTATGGTCCCCAGCCCAAGACTGTGCTTGTTAGACCACGTGACAGGAACGAGGTCCTCTTCCTCCCATGCCAGGGCAGCATCTTGTACAAGGGACTCTGGTCACTGCGAGGCCATGCAGCTGGTTTCAGAAGATCTCACGGGTCCTGGGCTCTTCCGCGGGGAAGTCCTGGGTGGGTCCCACGTGGGCCTGCCCATACTGTTACTCTCTAGGGCAGTGGTTCTCAACCTGTGGGTTGCGACCCGTTTGGGGGTTGAATGACCCGATTCATAAGAGTAGCAAAATTACAGTTATGAAGTAGCAACAAAAATAATGTTATGGTTGGGATGACACCACAACATAAGGAACTGTGTTAAATTTTGTGGCATTAGGAAGGTTGAGAACCACTGCTTTAGGGTCAATTTAGGGGGCGTAGAAGCGGACTGGGGAGTTTGTGTTTGGCAGACGGTTGCCCTGGGACATAGAATTTGGGGATGGGCTGAGCTTCGAAGGGGTGGGGCAGGACTGGCATCTCCCTCCCTGCTGGTGCTAAGGAAGGCCACGACTCTCCCTCCGTCATGAATGGCCAAGCAAACCCCCTGGACGTGTCCACCTGCCTTTTTCCAGCCCTTCAAGCTGCCCTTTTGGAGGCCCCCATTACAGGGGTGAAGGGGGAGGACAGGAATTTCCCTAAACCAAGGCCTACACTAGCCCCTAGGGTCTTTGCATGAATTAGAAATAGGACCACTTCCTGAGTAACTCTCTCTCTTTTTAAAATATATTTTATTGTGTTTTGATGAGCGTTTACATAGCCAATTAGGTTCCCATTAAACAATTTCTATGCATATTGTTCAATGACATTGGCTACATTTTCCACATTATATCAACATTTTAAAAAGTAATTTTCTTGATGCCGATTCACAAATCAGATACCTCTGTGGTTAAATCGCTTTTAAGATGAGTTGACTGTACATCACCACAATCAGTTCCAGTGCTTGCTCCCCCCTCCGGATTCTTTGCTCCCCAAATCCTCTCAGCCCCTCAGAGTCCCCCATCCCCAATAAGCAATTGCATCAGTTATCATTTCTTTGTATCTACTCCTTCCGTGCTTCACAAAGTGGGAAATGCAGCAGTAGCAGTAAGAAACAAAAACAAGATCAAATGGCAAGAATAAAATAATAATAATAATATAAAAATACAATACAAATAAAGAGTAAGAAAGAAAAGACTGCCATCAATATTTTAAAAGCCAGGGAAGAAATTTTTGTCATGGAACAAGCAAGAAATACTTGAGTCTAGATCAAGTTCAGGTTGGGTCAAGATGAAGGTCAGCTGATCAAGTATCATAATATGGTTTGCTCCCCCATAATCAGGTGGACAGTCATCTCTGTCTGATGGTAAAGCAGTTTGAGTCCCTTGCCTGTGACTGTAAGGGATCTGCCGGAGCCTTAAGCTAGCTAGATGCTCTGCAGATGGATTTGGGGCTCCCACTGACCCCCACAGCCTTTTACAAATTGGGTGTTCACAATTTCAGTTCTGATACTTTTCCCTTCATCATATTTGGATTTTGTTATTGTCATCTTTGGACCACACAGGCTGGTGTGCTTCTTCCATGTGGACTTAGTTGACACTTCACTTTGAGTACAAGCCTTTCAGACCCCAGACACTATTCCAGTTGATAGCTGGGCACCATCTGCTTTCATTACCACATGTTGCTGTAGCACCCTGATCTTCAGTGATCCTTTCATGAAGGCAGTAACTCTGTTTTAAGGTCATGAAACCTGAACCTGTGTATGGGCCCAGCCCACCTTGGCCTAGAGGGGGTCTCAGTGCTGGAGCAGGCAGCAGTCTTGGCAACCTACACCTCTTAGCCCTTGCTAACACGCTAGCAACACTCTGTCCACCACACACTCCCTTTCTCCCTTCCCCTCCACCAAAGTGAGGTGATCGGGTCCAGGGGCCCTCAGTGGACTCAGGAGTCAGCTTTCTTAAAGAGCTGGCAGAAGTGAGAAAACACTGCAGGCCCCTCCCAGAACATCAAGCTGCAGGTGGGTATGTGCTGGGGAGTGTGCCAGGTGGATTTCTGGAGGAAGACCCTCTGCTCTGCTGCTGGAGGACTCAGCCAGGGGGCCCGGAACCTCTGTGCCTGCCCACACACTCATATATGTGGCTGTATGTCTACAGTGTGAATAGCAGGGCCCCCCAAATGTGGCATCCTTGGGCAGTGCACAACCTGAACGCCGATACATGGATGGCATTCTTGTCCAAGGCACACAGCCAGTGAGTTAGGCTCCCAACTCCGCCTCCTCGCTTCTAGCGAGCATCTGTAGACAGTTAGCAGTTAAGACTCACTTTCTTGAGCCGACAGCAAAGGCTTAGAGGAAGAAAGGGACTATGGCTCCTTCGTGAAGATCTTTTTCCGCTAGAGGAGGAAGAAAGTTTAACTCCCCCAAGCCACCTACTGTACAAGCCCTAAAGCAGCCATGACATTCTGGGTTCTTGGGAGTCACAGCCCTGTGATTCTCAATGACCATGCTTGATTTCTCATGGACAGAGCACAACACCGGAAGGGGTTTGGGGGAGAAGAATTAATCTAGTATGATCCTGTCTTTATAGCACAGTGGCTCTTCTGGTTTTTTGTGTGTTCCCTTTAGGTGTTTGCCCACTTGCGGGTGGTCGAAACTCGGTGAACAACCCTAACTACCAACACACACACACACACACACACACACACACACACACACACACACACAGCTTTTTTAAGTCATTGAGTCCTACAGAACAGAAAACCTGGGACAGAGTAGCCCACTGGGTAAGGTAGGAGGTAGGATGTGGCTTTCTCTCTTCTCCCAAGGTGGGGTCGGGGAACGAAAGAGGAGGTAGTGGAGTTTGTGGGCTGGGGGATATTTTTATTTTTATCCACAAGGCAGTGCAAGGGAAGCTTGGTCCCTGTGGGGATTCTCAGGAACAGAAGGCTAGAGACCGGCGCGATCAATGAAAGCTGTTTGCAGTGAGAACTGGCGGAACAAGCCATTGATACATTCCTCCCTGCCGGTCAATTGGAGCGCCTCTGTTTCTGGGAGCCGAGGAGCTGGGTAGAAGGAAGAGGGTGCCCACTGGGACAATGGTGACTCAGCCTGCGCCTCCCTGAGTGCCACAGGCTGGCTCCCTCCTGCACAGGATCCACGGACTGGCGCCTCTCTGGGAACCTGAGATAGAGGTTCCGCTTGCCCAGAGCAGCTTCCTCTCTCATTAGTGCAAGGTGGACCAGGGATTGATCTTCCCCATGATTGATGGGTTCTCCAGTCAGGCAGGGAGTGGGGGACCGACTCTTGGGAGAGGGTTAAGTGTGCAGGGCTGGGGGTCGCAGGGCTATTGAACACAGAGAGCAGCTGCAAGAGACTTAGAGAGAAAATAACCCTGATCCCTAGCCTTCACCCCATCTTTTTAAGAAATTGAGTAGCTGAGGTCAGTGAGGCTGGAAGGAGATGACACACTGAACCCCAGTTGGGAACAGGATGCTACCACCTAGGGTGCCAGGGGTTGCACGTGTCCAATTCAATGTGCCGAAATCCCAACCCAGGATGACCCTGTTGGGAACGACGGTTTTCTTTTATTACAATGAGGCGATGGTGCTGGTGAGGCTTGGGCCCTCAGTGGAATCACTGCTGCGGTAGGAAGAGTGGAACAGGCCCAGATACACACCTAGGGGGAGAAGACCTCAGGCAAAGACAAGACAGACCACCATGGCAGACGTTTCCACAAAGCCAGACCCCCCAAGGACGGCTGAAATAGACAAAGGAGGACCTCCCTCTGGAGCCACTGTCCGTGGGCAGACTTCCAGCCTCATGAACTGTGTGGTGTGAATGTCTGTTCTTTGAACTGCCCACTTGGGCCGGGGTGGGGGGTGTTCTGGCAGGGCAACACTGTGTCATTAAGAGGACAGAGTGATGGGGCAGTGGGTTCCATGTTTGGCTGCTAGTTGTAAGGTCAGTGGTTCGAAATCACCCGTCGCTACGTGAGAGAAAGAGGAAGCCTTCTACTCCCATAAGGAGGTTCAGTCTCGGAAACCCGCAGGGCAGTTGCTCCCTGTCCTCCGAGTTCGCTGTGAGTCAGAATTGACTGCATGGCATTGCGTTTACTTAAAATAGACCTTTTTTTGATGTCAGTAGGGCAGTGGGAGAAAGATGGGGCTTTCTACTTCTATAAACAGTTATTGTCTCGGGAACCCCGGGGGGGGGGGCACTCTACCTCCTCCTATATGGACTCCACAGCGGGGGGGGGGGGGATGTTATGTAAGGAACACCCCCCTTCCTCAGGGCAGCTGGGGTTCCACGCTGGCGCTATGCAGCCTCTCCCCTCGTAGGCTGATCAGGAAGACTCCTGACTCTCATTCGCAGCCCTTCCTCCATCCCAACAGCCCTTTCTGCACTGGGTCACCCATTCCCAAGCCCTGCTCACTCAAGAACACAGGAGTGGCCACCAGTGTCCCTGAGGGAGGTGCACTGAGGCCAGTGGAGGGGCTGAGCCCGGGGGTGGGGGTGCCTGCGGTGGGAGCTGCCATGGTGCCGGTATGGGTGAGTGGGCAAGGAAGGCAGGGGCCTCAAGGAGTCTGCCCCCTGGGAGGGGAGAGGCAGAATGTCCCGCTGGGAAGGGCGCTCCGACAGATAGGGTTTCCCACCCAGTAACTGTTGTTGCTAGTAGTGGTGAGAGCCAGAGGCTTTCAGAAGACTTGAATTAGGCAAGAGTGCTTCTTCCTGTTATTCAAACTGAGTCTAGCACGTTGATTAGAGACCAAGCTCAGTGCTCGGGTGCCTGGATCGCTAGCTGGGACCTCCCCCCCTCCCCCAGACCTTGGCCCCTTCTCCCTCCACACTCTTTCTCCCCTGCTCTCCTCGGGGGCACTGAGGTACAGGCCCCGTGACTGGCTGTGTGGAAGGTGGCTTTGTCTTCCTCGGTCCGGTAGGTCTGTGCAGCGTGGGGAGGAGGGGCTGTTTGAAGGCTGGGAAGCTGAGCTGTGAGCACGGAAGGGAGGCGATGGAGTCCCCACCACTGGGACTGCCCCGCCCCCCCCCCCCCCCCCCCCCCCCCCAGCTGCTTGCATTGTGGACTGCAAAACGGAGTCAGACGGACCTAAATGGAAGCCGCGGATCTGCTACTTAAGAACTGCGTGTCCCTGGGCAGGTCACCTGACTTCTCTGGGCCTCAGTTCCCTCCCCTGTAAAATGGGGGCCATGGCCCTCTCTCTTAATGCTGTGGTCAGGATTAAATGGGGACAAGTAGCATGAATCCTGACCACAAATGGCCCACCTAGATCGGAGACGGGCACAGGGTCATTTCACCCCAAGTCTTCTTTGGCACAGGAGACTGGGGCTTTGGTGTTGATGGCAGGGGCCGGTCACCCCATTGCAGGCTCTGCTCTTTTCTGACCTCTTCACAGGGTGACCTGAGCATTCCGCTCAGTCAGCCATCACCTACCCTGCAGAGGCTGCCTGCCTCTGTGGCTCTGTGCTCCCTAGATGAGACGCCCCAGGCTTGCCTGGGCTTTAGTCTGGGCTTCAGGAAAGGGATGATCTCCCAGGGGAGACGTCCTGCAGTACTGAAAGGCTCTGCTGCCACGACCCCCCTCCCCTGTGTGCCCTCCTGGGGGTCAGGGCCATCTCTGTATCCCCAGGCCTGTCCTGAGCATTCAGCAAATGTTGGCCAACCTCAGAACGCTGGGTGCCAGCCTGTGCAACCTCTCGGTAATTTCAGCTCCCTGGTGAAATACATCCCTGAGTATGCCCACGGAGGTATTTTGAGAGCGCAGGTAGCTGGGGCCTGAGGGAAGGAAGGAGAGGAGAAGAGAGCCAGCCTGGAAGGGAGCCTGGGAGTTCACCAGGAGACTGCGGCTCCCAGGCCTGAAGGGACGGCAGTTGTGAGAGGTGCTGTGGTCTGTGCTTGTGAAAGCGAAGCCTGGTGTGGTAGGGAGGCTGCATGGAAGGGTGTCAGGCAGGAGGCACCAGGCAGGGTGAGAAAGTCTCCTGAGCCTTTCCCACCATAGCCGCCTCTGCTGGTGTTCGCCACGGCTCTGACCTCAGGCCCTCACCGCTACCCGTCGAATGCCCTTTGGAAGGACCCGATCCCCATCCTGCTGTTGGGTGGTATCGGACTGGGACCAATGTCTAAATAGCAGACTGGGTGTGAACGTTCAGGTCCTGTGGACAGAAAGCTGAGCACTGACCTATCTGAGCTTCGGTTCCTTCGTCTGGAAAAGGGGTGGTCTCAGGAGCTCTGTCCGCCTCTGGGAATCTTGTGTGATGGAGATGCCAGGGGGTGTGTGAGGCTGGATGTTATGCGGGGATCCAGTCCACATTGTGTGTACCCAGGGGGGTTGCCGGGAGGGGCCCATACCCATTTGCTGCTAAGTTATTTTTGCGGCATGATCTCAGATCTGAGCTTCCCTAGCGATACAGTGATTCAAGTGTTTAGTTGCTAAGCAAAAGGTTGGTGGTTCAAACCCTCCAACCGCTGTAAGCACTCTGTGGGAGAAGGATGTGGTGATCTATTTCTGTGAAGATTTGGAGCCTCGGAAAGATGATAGGGTGGTTCCCCTGGATTCCTCTAGGGTCACTCTGGGTGGGATCGACTCCATGGTAACGGGCCCATTTGCTGGTTTTTCATCTCAAACCCATTGCTGCTGATGGTCCAACTCCTTTCCGGGGCCTGCACAAGTGCCTCTTCATTTCCTACCGGGATTGCCACTCAGCCACCGTAGAGCACCAAGCATTGTGGTGGTCAGTGCAGCGGCCATCAAATCCCATGAACAGTGGAGTGAAATTCTGCCCAGTCCTGCCCCGTCTTCACAATCTGTGGTAGAGCAGACCACTGTGATCTGCGGTGCTTGCACCGGTGAACTTATGGACATTTACCCCCAGGCCTTTCTTCCTAGCCTCTCTGAGTCAGGAAGCTCCACGGAAACCTGTTGAGCATCGTGGCAACCCCCAAACCGCGAGTGACATGTGTAGTAGTTGTGCATGCAGGGCACACCTGGCAATTGAACTCAGGTCTTGAGCACGAAAGAGGAAAATTCTAACATCCTGATGGCACAACTGCTAAGCAATTTGGCTGCTAATTGAAGGCTGGCAGTTCTAAAACACCCAGGGTTAAAGACTTGGTGATATGATTCTATGGTGATTACAGCCTTGAAAACTCTATGGAGCAGTTCTGCTGTGTCGCATGGAGTCACTGTGAGTCCTAATTGACTTTATGGCAAGCGGCAATAAGAGTGACACGCCACTGGAGGGATTTTTGCACTGGGTGACACGCTTCAAAGGAGTATTCTGGCTGGTAGGTGTGGTGGAGGAGAGGCCAGTTTAGCTACAAGTGGTGAAAGGTGATGACGGCTTGGCCAAGGCGACAGCAGTGGAGGTGATGAGAAGTGGTGGGACACAGAAACAGATGTTGGATATCGAGCCCAAAGGAAGTGTCAATGGATGGGGTGCGTGGTGTGAGGGCAAGAGTGGTCATCTACTCAGTTGGGGAAGCCTGAAGGGGGAGCAGGGTGGGACGGAGAAATCAGGAGCTCTGGTTTGAACTTGGGAAGTGTGAAATGCTTATTACACCTTTTGGTTGAGACATAGTTTCTTAATTACAACTAATGGGAGCAGTCAATGGAATTCAGTGTTTCCACAAAGTCACTGAACTTGGGCCCCAAGAATCCATCCTCGGACATGGGGAGTCTAAGGTCTCTGAACTTTTGACAAGATGATTTCATTGGAGGTGAAAACAAAGGCCTGCCTGGCAGTGGATGGCAGCAAATACAGACAGTGTCTATGAGACGTTTTGCTCCAAAGGGACGGAGAGAAATGGGGACGGTAGCTGGAGGGGAATATCAAGTCAAGATTTGGTTTTCAGTAATGTTTTTATGCTGATGAGGATGGTCGAAAGGATAGAATCACTGATAGTTCAGGACTGAGAGAGGGTAGCTTTAGAGGAAAGTTCCTGGGTAGGCTCTGGGAAGTAGGGGCCAGTGGCTCTGGAAGCCCAGACGCCCATTGGGGGGACAGGAGGGAAGACAGGGTTCATGGATGTATGTGTGTGAGTTGTTTGTAGTACTGGTTCTTCTCTGAAAGAATTTCTTCCCCCTTACTCTGATGCCTTGCTGGGCACCTCCAAAGTCAGGTTGCATTGTGTATCTCTGTGTGTGTATCTCTGTGTGTGTGTGTGTGTGTGTGCGCGCGCGCGCGCGCGCGCAAAGAAAACAAACTCCTTCCTACCTCTATCCCTCTCCCTCCCCTTATTGTTCTTTCCCTGGGATTGGACCTAAAAATGTTCCTATCAACAAATGTGCCCTTTTCTCATTGTTCTTCATAGACTCTAGACTGTCAGAGCTGGAAGGGACCATCCAGTCCAACCACCTTATTTTGTACAGATGAGGAGATCATGGCTTGGAGAGATGGACTGACTCGCTCAAGCCAGGACATTGATGCGGACGCCGCTATTGCTGAGATTAGCCATGGTCTCAACATTAGCCAATGGTTGGTCATATATTTGCAATTATATTATTGTGATACTGCTGATGCTACACTTTCACCCCCTCTCTGTGCCTGGCATGTTCCTTTATGCTACTTCGACAAGTGTCATTGAATTAACTCACGTCCAGGAATTAGACCACATATCTCTCACCATAGACAATGGAGAGCCTGCTGTCCATCACAGCCCCAGCCCAGTGAGCAGGGCAAGAGAGCATGCTCGATATTCCTGTGTAAATACTCACATGTTGCAAGTGACAATCCTAAGGAACAGGACCTATTTCTCAAGGTCGCAGCGCAGCCACTCACGGGAACTTGATCGCTTGATAGTTAGAGTGTGGTTATTTACTGACATGGGGGCCTTGGGGAGGTAACGGATGCAGCCATTTCTATCTTGTGATGGTATCGTGAAGCCGTTCTACGATGGAAGAGAGGCATACAGACACAGCCATGCTGCGCTGGCCTTGTGTTGACTGCGATTCTTCGAGGGCTTTTAAAGCTACAGAGCACATGACAGGAGGAAAATCTGCCCAACTGATGTCATCTTTGCCCCTTGTTTTCCTCCAGCACCAGATAGGGGCTGTCAGGAAATTCTGGCTCAGGGATCAGCGGAAGTTTGTTTACCTCCCTCTTATATCACCTTGGTGCAGCGGGAAAGGGATGGGGAGTGGGGGGTGGGAAGGGGAGGAGCTTCTCTGAATACTAGGAGCCCTGGTGGTGTGTGGGTTACACAGTGAGTTGCTAACAGAAAGATCAGTGGATTCAACCCCCCAAACCCAATCCAGCCCTTCACGTTGATTGGACCCACCATGCAGGTTGAAGTCACCAAGCCGGTAGCAGTCACTGGCCTCCGTGAGGGAGAAAGCGGTGGTTGTCTGTTTCCATAAAGACCTACTCCGAAACTCTGTCCTAGCGGCCAGCTCTATGGCAAGGCGCTTGGTTTTATGTTTGGTCTGAACACTTAGTCCGCTTGGGGCATTCTCTTGGAATCCAGTTGGTAATTGGTAACTCACATCCAACAATAAGCATGTATGTAGCTCCGGCAACCAGCCAGCTTGGTCTGGGCATTTGGCAAATGGCAGTAACCATGGAAGATCTGGTCCCTGCTCACATGGAAACACAATTTCAGTGGTGGGAGAGAGATGACAAGCCAACAAACCATTAGTAGTGAGACAACTTCCGATAGCGATGGATGCTGCCAGTAAAACGAAAGGAGGTCACATGACAGCAGTGGCAGGGCAGTGTCTGACGCCAACAGTCCTACTCTGTGTTAGGGGTCATGTGGCTCCACCCACCACAAGGCTGTTGGGGGATCTAAATGCAGGCTGTCTGTGGTCTCAAAGGTGATATTGTGATGTGCAGCTGTAGAATCGTGCTCCACCTGCCATGGTGTGGGCTTCACTCCTGCTGTGATACCTGGATGAGGTCAAGCCTGGCTTCCCAAGACCCTGCTTCTAACCAGCGCTGGGAAGACGCCTAAGGAACCCCTGGAGAACGTGTTCAGAGGGCAGATTCCTGGGACCAATTGCGACACATCTCATTTTCTACGTGGAACCTGCACATCTATGTTTTGTGAAGCACCCCAGGGCATTCTGAGGAGCAACGAGGCTTGGGAAGAACTGGTCCAGGTGCTCCCCCGGCCTCTCTCCCAGGCTGAGGCAGTCACGGAGGGCAGCCATCCCTTTCTAGGCTGTGGTTGGACTCTCTACCAGGCTGACGGTCTGCAGGCTTTGAGCCACTGCCCCGTGGCACCGCTGCCCTCTGTGTAGTGAACTCCTGGCCAGTGCCCCTGGCTCTGCTAGGGCCAGACAAGACTGCTCACTCCCTGGCCTGCATGCCATTACACATTCCTCCCCCACTACCCCCAGCCCATCCACCTTTCAGTGAATGAAGCTGGACTTGGCTGGCTGCCCAGGCGCACAGTGGCAGCGGCTGCAGCTTTTATCAATGAGATCAACAGGGTGTCTGCTGGGGATGAGTCAGAATGAGATCCTGTGATTGCTGCCTGGGCCAGCATTGTGGAGGTCACCCTGCAGACCTGGCGGCAGGAAACTTTTCTGGGACGTGCACCTTGTTCTGGGCTTTGAGGAGCTCTAAAGCCATCCTGGGAACCAGGCGCTCTTCTCCAGGGCACAGCAGGGCGGCTCCTAGTTGAAAGAATCTCATCTGGGGTTCGCATGGATGGGCTGGACCGGCTGGCTTAATGAAATCTTCTCTTGGCGTCTCCCCCTGCCTCTCTTTATTCTCGTTTGGTGAGGAGCCAAAAGCGCTGTCTGTTCCTCCTTTTCTCATGACGGGGATCAAGCAGGAGGCGTCTGGGCTCCTCTTAGCCTGGTGCTTTGTTTCAGTCTCTTTATTTGCAGGGAGTTTAAGGTTTGAAGCAGAAGCAGCTGTAGAGCCCAGGCCCTGCCACTGGGGCTGGCCCCTGTACCCCCTGCACCTCTGAAGGGCATCGCTGGGCTGGTGATGCTCGGGGATGGCCCTATGCCGAGGAAGACCAGACCCCTACGGGGCATCTGGCTCTGCCACCACCATCACCGCCGCCGCCGCTGCTTTCCTGGGTGACGGAAGCCAAACCGTGGACAGCAGGGCCATCAGACGCCACCCTGGGGGTGGCACTCCACAGCCTGTTGCCGACCCCTCCTCACTCAACCCCTGGAGGTTGTCCCTGTCTCACGTCCATCACAAGGACACAAGGTATTCACCGTACCCGACTCTTTCCCAGCAGCTGGTAGGGTTTGCAGTGGGGGCGCACACAGTTACGTGCTCAGCTGCCAATGGGAAGATTGGATATTTGAACCCACGCAGCGTGTCCACAGGAGGAAGGGCCTGGCGATCTGCCTTCGTAAAGATTACAGCCTAGAAAGCCCCAGTGGGGCAGCTACTCTGTCACATGCGCTCCCTGTGAGCTGGAATCGGCTTGGTGACACCTAGCAATGACCACCACCCCTAAATATCATGTGTATCTTATTGAAGTCTAACTCCAGACACACGCCTGGAGGAAATTTAAATTACGCAGTCCACACCTCAGCGCTCTAAGGCGAGATAGAAGGTGAAGAAAGCACAATATGGGTTTAATTCAAACTCTCTGTCTTTTCCGTCTGGGCCTCGATTTCCTCAGCAGTGAAAGGGAGGCGGGAGTTGGAGTAGGGGTACTATTAAGCTCTGAGGGGTCTCTGGTTCTGAGGGTCTCTACCCATCATCAGATTGTAGGCCTGGCCCAGGCCAGAGATCAGCTGACCCCCGTCAGAGAGGAGGCGAGTGTCCCTGCCGGCAGCAAGCTAGAGAGGGCCCCCGGGGATGGCATGTCTGTGTGCATCTGGTGAGAAGACTTAGCAGACACAGAGCTTTCGTGACGCTCACCTGAATAGCATTCTGAACCACATCTGGCAGCTAGCCAGGGTGTTGCATGCTTGTCCTTCCTGCAACCAGACCGTGCAGCCTTGGGCACTTCCTCGCTCTCCCAGACTCGGGCTTCCCATCTCCTTCAGGAACCAGGGTGTCCATGTCGATGGCTGCCTTGATGGAGTTAAGCACTTCATGTGCACTACCTCATCCCATCCTCTCAGTAACTCTATGAGGTAGGTCGCATTATTGTCCGTATGAATCAGGAGCCTAGAGAAATGATGTAATTCATCAGAGAGACCCTAGGAGGTGATAGGGGGGATGGGGGGTGGGTCAGGATGGGAACACTTGCCCTTCTTCACCTCCTAGGATTATTGGAACCATATGAGTAGGATTGATCAAACACCTATGAGGATGATTTGAGTGTGGGGGAGTGTAACACCAAGGTCAAGCCAGGTAGGATGACTGGTAAGAAAAGGTCATTGGAGTTGAAGTTAAGGGTCATGCTGGCTTTCAGCGAGCTGCTTATGTTCTCTGAGCCTCAATTTTCCCATCTGTAAGGTGGGCAGGACATCACCAGGCCTGCTTACAAAACAGAACTGCTGGGAGGATGCGATGAGGGAAATGTGTGGAAGCACAGAGCAAATCACCAAGCACTCTTTATGTTGACATGGGGACAGAAGCCAGGGCTGGGGATGCAGACCGTCGTGGAAACGTTCATCATCAGGTACAAATTGCCTGGGCTGACCCAGTGGAAGGGAGGGCTGTATTCAAAGATGAGCAGAAAGGCCAGGGCACAGAGAACTAAGAACTAAGTCAAGGCAGACATTAGAAAGTTTCTTGAAGAAGGAGGTGAGGAAAGAAGACGCCCCAGGGTCCAGGAGGAAGGGGAGCAGCGGCTGGGGCCCGGGAGGCCGATGGATCTCTCCCCAGGCTCGGAGTTGTGCAGCCGCTGCCCCCGAGCTCCGAGCACAGGTTTCCTCTGCACTAGTCTTAACAGACGCGTTTCCTGCCTCCCCTTCTCATCCTCACGGCCACTCAGCGTCCTCCTGCTCAGAGCACGTCTCTATTCTCCTCTTCTTCAGCAGAGGCGCCCCCGGGCATGTATTAGTTATGCTAATTAAGTTAATATTTTATAGTTTATAGGTTGAAATACCTCATCTCTATCCTAGGAGAGCTCAGCATGCTCTGCACAGCCCTGAGACAGCCTGGCCTGCAGAGGAGTCTCTCTGGGGTGGGGGGTGGTACGAGGTGGGTGCCACAGCAAACAGGCCCCACGCCCGACTGCGGACTGCCCTCTGTGATTACTGTTCTGCCAGTCTCAGTGTGAGAGGCAGGCCGGGGTCCACTCCACGCCCCCCTCGCTGGCATACTGGGAAGTCTGGCAGGGAAAGATCAGGGCGGGGTGGGGAGGGGCACCTGGGGATTGCAATGGCTAGAAATGCCCAGACAGAGAAGGCCACTGCTGGGACCCAAGTGTTGGTACTGCAAAAACGGTGTTGCGAAGTTAGAAAGCAGGGTTCAGAATAGTGTGTCTAGACAGCTCCCTATTAGTTAAAAAACAAACAAACAAAAAAGCGGTGGGGGGGGCGGTCGTAGAGAAAACAGTGTATTTGCATTTGCTCATAGAGCACAGAAAGGCCTCTGCAAGGTCACACCATGGTGCTTAGCTCTGAGGGGGTGGGACTGGGATGGGGAGGAGACTCTCCATTTGTATGTGTCTCTATACATACGGACACACTGTGGTATCTTGTGCGTGGCTATGACGTTGGAAGCTATGCCACTGGCGTGTCACCGACCAGCCGAGGGTATTTGTGGCGGACGGGTTTGAGCAGAGCCCCCAGAACAAGGCACTGGAAGGAAAGGTCTGGTGATCTACTTCCAAGAAACGAGGAAGTTAGGAATGTTGTGTCCAGGGCTCAAGTAGAAAGAAATTGTTCTGGACATGTTTATCCCAACATATATACAAGCGTGCTTAATTCTAGTGAGTGATGGATTATTGTAAGATTTCCAAGAGTTCCACAATAAAATGATTAATTAAAAAACGTTACAGATCACAGCACGTTACTCAATGTGCTGTGTGGGCCCATCAGCAAGGAGGCAGACAGTATTAGTGACGCTTGAAGAAGATGGGGCACTGCAAAATGCTCATGGGAAAATGGGGCTGACAGACAGTGGACTTTTCCATGAGTTTTTTGAAGCTCCTTCATACGCCGAACTAAATCTGAGTCTTCTCCAGGCACCAACAGCCCTTGAGATTTTGTTTTTCCTCAGTTTTCTCCAGTTCAAACATGGGAAAGAGACCCATGTGAATAGGAATTCCAATTTTACAGGAAGCATCCGGGGCCCTGGGCAGGAAGGCAGCTGGTTTCTGAGGAAGGGTGCGTCCTTTTGCCTATCTGCCTCCTCTCCTAGTCCTCTAAAGGAGGTGGTGCAAAGGGTTCAGCCCTTGACTATGAATGGAAAGGTTGGTGGTTCAAACCCATGTGGGTGCACCTCGGCCAATAAATCCTGGTGAGAACTCACAGCTTTGAAAACACATAGAGTGCTACTCCACTATGCACCCCGAGACCACACAGACTCAACTCAGGGACAGCTAACAAACAGCCACAGTCCTTTCTAAGGCGCCGCCTGAGGGTTCCATTTCCTTCTGAAACTAAGCAAGTGGCTGGAACCGGATGAGAAAAGGGAGTGCGTGTGGAGGGAGGTTGGTCAGGGGACCCCAGCCCTGGCGGCGTGAATAATTCAGTGCACCAGCAGTTAGCAAGGTGGACTTTGAAGGAGTGGATGGGCAGCCTGTTCTGCTCACAGGCTGCCATCTCTTCCGAAGGTCCCTGGGACACTGGCTCGGCCGCTTTGTCTGCCCGGCACAGGTGCCAAATGGGTAGGTGCTCCTCCTGCATTCAGTAAACATGGTCCCCAGGCACCTACTGCCCTGGGCCTGTCCTGGGTCAGAGATGAACCCAAATGGCAGTTTACATGAGTCCTTGCGGGGAGCATGCTGTCATCACCCATGTGGGCCGATTACCACCAGTCCTCTTGCTGCACACCAAAGGAACCCCGAGGCATCCACCCTGCTGGGCTCCAGCTCATCTGCAAACATCAAAGGGACTTGAGAGTCCCTCGTGATCCTCCCAGCCAAAAGTGCACGCCTGACACACACAGATGTGTACCCGGTGTGCGGCCCTCAGAGGCTGCGGTCGCTTCTGTCCCAAGCTTCCTTCCACCTTTGTCATTGTCCCAGGGCCTCTATCTCTCTCCTGTGTTGCCACCGGACACATTTCCTCTTTCTATTTCAGATCTATCAGCCAGACCTGAAATCAATTTTTATCACTTGCGTACACTCGCCTTCCCCCTCTGCGTGCTTAATGTTTAAAGCGGGTCAGCTGAGTGGTTTGCATTTCCTCCCTTGGCTCCAACGTCAGCTCTCGCGCATCTGTCTCTTCCTGCCAGAGCTTCTGTGGCCGGGCTGAGCCTGGCGGGGCTCAGCATCAGGGTGTGTGGGCCCAAGCGGTCCTGTCGGGTCTGAGTTACCCGCCTCCACTGAACTTAGAATTGGGGAGAGGAAGTCCTTTTGAGGAAGACAGGTGAATCCATCAGGTGGTAAAACGGAGGGAGCAGGATGGGACTGTGGTAGAAGTCCCACCTTCCAGGAGGGACACACCCAGGATTCGTGTCCAGCGGGCACCTGTGTGTCTGTGGAGACCCGTGTGTCGCTGTGATGTGCAGCAGGTGTCCCTGGAGCTTCCAGACTAAGAGGGACTAGAAGGAATGGCCTGGCCATTCTTCTTCTGTAAACCAACCCATGAAAGCCCCGTGCACCCCAGCGGTTCGATCATTGTGCCCAGGGGCGCCCGGAGACAGGACCAGAACGTAAGCAGCGCACAGCAGAGGCAAGCCTTGAGCTAGAGGCCACCTAACGCCTTCTGGTCAAACGGAAGGAAACGAATTATGTCTCCACATCCCCGCAGTAAGAACTAAAATCTCTAGCTTTATTAAATGCCCGAAATGACTTTTCTGAGTCTCTGAAATATACTGCTCCTCACCCCTCCCCCACTTTATTAGTGTTCCTAAGCACAACAAATATTTCCCTGCCGTCGGGTTTAACGATACTTCATTACCCGTGAGACCCTTTGGATCCCATGACCTCATTGGGAGTAGGATGCTTTATCTATCAAACGAGAAGTAGGGTGTGTATTAGGAATCTCCCCACTCTACATGCTGAGGCTTCTTTTTCTCAAAGGGAGCCCTACACGAGATCCCCAGTACAAAATAGAGCCGGCCTTTATCAGCGTACCTCTTTCGTAAGAAAAGCCTCCCACGGTCTAAACCTAGAATATCCGCATGTGATTAAAACGGGGGAGGAGTCTAAGGTTCCCGCTTTGACGAACACATACATTTGAATTCCGGGATTCCGGTGAATAGTTTGCCTTAGTTGGGCATTGCATTCTGTCTGTGTGTGTCTTTGACACTGTTAAGGGAGTTCTGACCCACGTGATGGTTGTCAGGTTCGGACACCTAGCGACCCCATGGACAGCACAAGGAAACACCCACGCCAGCCCCATCCTCACAATTGTTCTCAGGGTTGCGCCCATTGTTGCAGTCACTGTGTCAGTCTCTCTTGTCATGGGTCTTCCTCTCTTTTTGCTACCCCTCTACTTTATCAAGCATGATGTCCTTCTCCAGGGCCTGGTCTTTCCTGACAACATGTTCAAAGTTTGTGAGATGAAGTCTTACCATCCTTGCCTAAGGAGCATGCTGGCTGTACTTCTTCCAAGACAAACCTGTTTGTTCTCTTGGCAGTCCGTGGTTGTGGTAGATATACAATCGTTTGTCAATTTGAGGATTAAGAGTATAAGGGTGGAGTCTAGCTTGTCAATCAGATCATAGCCAATGAGGCCTCTGTGTGGGCAAGGCCCTCTCCTGAGAATTCTGGGAAATCTGGTACTTCCTCATTGGAGATGGGAGACTCTCTGCTCACACCCTGGGAGACATAGCAGCTGACAAGACACATGGACCCACCCTGATGCAGAGACCCCTGCCAGCGCTGAGATGTTTCCAATGACCCTGGATCCAAAGAGTTTCTACCCACTGGCCTGTGATCTTCTACATTTGACATCATTGTATGTGTTTTGTGAGTCTGAAGAGGACTTTATAGATTGCTATCAGACATATAGGCTAATATCAGACTTATGGACTTGATCTGGACTGGGCTGGGATGTTTTCTCAATGTTCAGTTGCTCTTGTATATAGATCTCTTTCTTATACACATATGAGTGTGCCTATGAATTTGTTTCTCTAGTCTACCCAGATTAACACAGTGGACCTTTCAACGTCCTTCGACAACACCAGAGTTTAATGCATCGGTTCTTCTTCGGCTACCTTATTCAGTGTCCAACTTCCACATGCATATGAGGCCATCGAAAACGCCATGGCTTGAGCCCGGCGTACCTTCATTCTCAAAGTGGCATCCTGACTTCTCAACATTTTAAAGCGGTCTTGTGCAGCAGATGGACCCAAAGTGATGCATTATTTGGAAGTCCTGACCATCTCAAGGAAGGAGTTGGACCTAATGAGAACGTTCCAACAGCTCCACCTCTTGTTGCACTGATACTGCCTCTTCGGGGCAACCAATCCAGAAACTTGGAAGAAGAGGATTAGAGAATATTGTTTCACAGTTGAACCACGGACAAATGTCCCTTCCTTATCCTAAGTTTGAGGGAGATAATAATAAATTCCAGAAGCAGTGGAAGTCCGATGGAACCCTGTGATCCAGAGCACTTTCCTGTTATTGCACAGCTGGCTCTGAGCAGGTGCTCCAAGGCTGGAACAAGTGCCTGGCCCTCCCTGGGTGCAGCCTACAGATGCTGCGCTAACCTGTTCCTGCAGATAGGTTACAGGATGGGGCAGGCACAAACTCCGTGTTCACAGAAATCCAAGGCCACTGCTGTCTCCTTCCTCCAGGGAATTCAAGCACAGAGGAGTCAGCACCTGGCCTGCACAAACATGAGGTGAGCTGCTGGCCCAAGATCATGGCGTTAGTGGGCTCTGAGGTGTAAGAATTTGGGAAATAACTTCTGTGTATCAGTTTCTTGGGCTGCCAGTGAGGCAATATCACAAATCAGGCGGCTTCTTGGAACAGCAATTTGTCTCCCAGTTCTGGAAGCTCCAGGGGGAAAAAAAGCAGGGTAGAATGGCTCTTGTGGGTTTCTGAGACTATAACTCTTTATGGAAATAGAAAGCCTCATCTTTCTCCTGAGGAGAGGCTGATCGTTTTGAACTGTTGGCCCTGTGGTTAGCAGCCCAGGGTGTAACCCAGTACACTACCAGGGCTATTATCTGGAGGCCAGAAGTCAGGATTCTTGGCCTCCATAGACCATGCTGCTCCAGAGGCTCGAAGGGAAGAGCTTTCATAGTTTCTTCCAGTCTGGTGGCTCCAAATGATTCTTGGCTTGTGATTGTGTCTTCTCGTGATAATATTCCCCTTGTGCACCTCTCTGTTTCTCTGCTTCGTTTGTAATTATAAGGACAGCACTTACGTTGGAATAGGATCCCTTCTACTGAGGCATGACGTCATGTTGACTGAGCACATCGTCCAATACTATTTCTAAGCCAGGTGGTAGGGATTAGGACCCAAACCTATCTTTTGAGGGACACAATTCAACTCATAATGGAATATCAGGACTGTCTTGTTTCAACACTGTGGTTCAAAAACAATATTTGCTCAGATTTCTGTGGCCTACCCCAAAGAATCTCCTTCCCCTCACAATTTGAGAACAGCGTTTCTCAAATGTAAGCAGGCATCAGAATCACCTTGAAGATCCGTTAAAGCAGCGTATGGAGATCTGTCACCAGAGATTTCCTGAAGAGCCCGGGTGGCCTAGTGGGTTATGAATTCGGTGACTAACCCCCAGGCCAGCAGTTTAGAACTGACACAATACCAATTCGGGGGGGCAATGGTTAGGTTCTGGGCACGGGCCCAGACATTTGCATTTCTAAAAAGCTCTCAGATGATTCTGGTGCTGCTGGTCTACATTGAGGATCGAGATTCACGTTCAAGAAAACATAGTGTGAAAAGCTGCTGGACTAGAAGTCCGCCACGGAGTTCTTGTTCAATCTGACTGGCTCCCCGAGGCAGGGCAGCAGCAGTTAGCTGGCCCCTAGGTATCTCTCTTCTCAACCAGAGCAAGAAGAGATTGGATTAGACAGTGTCCGAGGACCCTATCCACCCAGGCATTCTCTTCTTCCATTTGCCTGGTAGGAAGGAACTTTTTGTAGGGAACTTCCACTCAGATCTCCAGCACATGTCTAGTAGACTTTTAGGAGCACTAGATGCCAACAAGACGTGCCTGTGTCTTTACTGTGACGGTGCTGCGACAGGGAAACCACCTCTCTGTCCTCAGGTTCCCCAGTAACCTCTTCCCTGACTCCCCCACAGGGAGGATGGATCTGAAAGCATTTTGCAAATGGTCCACCACTGTCTATACACATTGTATAAGGAGTATCCAGAGTTGCGAAACCGTTCATAGTTATTTCTGGACAAAGCTGGAGGGCACATCCGGCCACATGCAGGTCTGTATCCTGGAAGTGTAGAAGCAGAACTTGCTCTTGAGCCCCGGGAAGCCCTGCCTAGCACACCTTGCACCTTCCCCTGGGTGTGGATCCACTAACTAAGCCCAGCTCACCTTGCTTTGATCCTCTCCCCCCTGAGGTCAGGCAGTCTGTTTCAGTGCAGAGACTTGGCCTTAATCCTCTCTGTCTCCTGGGGCTGCTCTTTGACCAGGCCCAAGGCAGAAAGCTCACTCTGTGTTTTGGTCTCCTGATTCCTGCCCGGCTGAGGAGGGCCCCAGCTGCTGCGACACAGGAAGATGGTTTGATGATACTGCTGATGCTGGTGGTGATGCCGATGGTGTGAGCTGGAAATGGGTGCTACGTCATCGTTGTCATCGTCGTCATCATCATCCGAGCAGCCACCGTGTAGCTCTTTATCCACGCTGGGCTTAGCCCTGGGCTGGCCATTTGGCCCACTTTCTCTCTTGATCTCATGACACCCCTTTAAGGTAAGTATCATCAGCCCCTCACCATTGTATTGATGAGGAAACTGGGGCTCAGAGAGATTCAGTAACTGATCTGAGGCGCACAGCGCTACAAACTGTATATGGACTGGAAGCAGCACCGCCTCTCAAGGTCTTGGTAAACACAGGAGTCGTGTACCCATCAGGCTGCCTTGTTCCTCCTTGCAAGGGTAGCAGTCAAAGCGGCTGGGCTGCGCTTTCAATGGACAGGGAGTGAGCTGGGTCGCGATGCTACGTGAATCCGAACCATCACTCCTTACCTCTTCAGCGGCAGGAGGGAGGTGAGAGGGCAAGCAGGCCCTGAGAATTTGTAGCTGTCTCCCCTTGAACCTGGCCGTCACTTGCTCCACTTGGGTGCTGACCCTGTTAGCGGCCCAAGAGCAGGGATCCAGGTTGTGTCTCTGTTCCATCTACTTGGCAGCTGACATCTGGTTAACGTTCTTTCTTTCTTCGTTAATTTTTTCTAGTGAATTGGGTGAAGATTTATAGAGCAAATCTGTTTTCCATTTAGCATTTCATCAGCCCTTCCAATGTAACATCCTCTCTCCCACTTCCTCTCTCTGCTTCCATTTCCATTCCTCCTGCTCCCTAAGCTCTTCCAAACGTTGACCTTGGACAGACCACTCTGTGATCTCAAGGGACAGGTTGCTTTATTGTTTAACTAGTTTTCTGGTTCCCTCGATAGATCTTAGAAACCTGTCTGTTGTTTGGCTGACTTGAGTCCTGGGCCTGATGGGTGAGTAGAGGCCGTAATCTTGCCGTATCCACCAGTCTGTCTGACTGGCAAACCTGGACTCTTTCATGATTTTGAGTTTTGTTCCACTTTTTCCAACAGAACCCAACCAGCGAGTTGATTCGGACTCATTTCGAGGTTTTTCGCCCTCTCCAACTTTGGTTTTTATCAGACAAACAGTAACCAAACTCACTGCCATCTGATTGACCCTGATGCGCAGTGACCCTCCTCCATCCAGCACCCTCGAATGTGAGCCTTTACAGATCAGTTAGTCGTGGTAGCCGGGTACCTTCTTGTTCTCAGGGTTGTGGAGACTGATATTGGCATGATCTGTATTAGTCCACTGGACTTTTTATTCCCATGTGCCTATACTTTTATTCGCTCTTCTTTGCTCTGAACGAGGAGAAACCAATAGTTGCACTTTGTATGGCTGGTCACACATTTTTAAGATATCAATGGCTACTCACCAAAAGAGAATGCAGAACATTGTCCTGGTGGATGACGTTATGCCAGCTACCCCGAAGGGCTTCAAGACTGTGGTCCTGAGTTCCCAGGTCCAGTGATTCATTTCCTCAAGGTGTTTGGTTCTGGCTAGGTTTGCATCATTTACTCTGTGTCCTCATGGATCTCACTGCCGTCAAGTGGAATCCAATTCCCAGGAGCCCTCATGGTGTAGTGAGTTACATGTTGGGCTTCTAACCACAAGGTCAGCAGTTTGAAGCTATCAGTGACTCATAAGAAGAAAGATGAGGCTCTCCACTTCCATAAGGAGTTACAGTCTTGGAAACCCACAGGGCCATAGGGCTGCTGTGAGGCAGAATCAACTTGATGGCAATGTGACGATATACATGAACATATTTGCAGCACTGGTAGATGCACATATAGAAATGTCCTCTGTCAAACATAAATATAGTCCATGAATATATCTATAAATATTCATGGAATATATATAGATGTATTCATGGACATAATCTCTTTCTGTTTTCCACACCTGTTCAGCTTACATGTCTATCTATGTATCTACTCATAGATTATTGCTATTGCAGGTTTGGGTATATAGTATTATTTACCTCTATCCTTAAAACAAAAAAAACAAACTTTTTTTGTGTGGATTAGGTGAAGGTTTACAGAGAGATCAGTTTTCTATTCAGTAATTTGTACACA
The DNA here is from genome assembly GCF_000313985.2 of Echinops telfairi. NCBI lineage: Eukaryota > Metazoa > Chordata > Mammalia > Afrosoricida > Tenrecidae > Echinops > Echinops telfairi. The sequence continues at coordinate 13,284,034 of NW_022103906.1, forward strand.
TTCTAGTCCCCTAACCATAACAATCCCCTTAACAGCCCCTACTTTCTCCTTGTGTTCCCTTCTTTCCCAACCCTCTGGACTCTGTCCGAATTGGCTGGTTACTCTAACATGAAGATGCCTTTAGTGTTAGACCTGAAGGGCAAGGGCCATAGTCCTGGGCGTCCTGTCACTTTCTGTGTGGCCTGTAAGCCCAGTCTGTTTTATGACTTTGAGTTCTACTCCACAGTTTTTTTTTCTCATTCTATCAAGGAGGTTCTCATGTGATCCTTTGTCAGAAAGGTTTGTGGCGGTAGCCGGGCACCATCTAGTTCTTCTGGTCTCGGGGCTTGGAGACTGGTGTTTGTGCGGTCCACTGGACTACCTGTTGTCATGTATCTTTGGATTGCCACCATGCTTCTTTCCTCCGGATGGGGAGAGACCAATACTTGACCTTAGATGAGTGCATATGCGCTTTTAAACCTGTTGACCTCGGTGTCCCAAAACTATTGTTCCCTTTAGCGCTGTGCTCCTCACAGTCTTCCCTTGCCGCCATCATTTTTGTTGACCTCCCTCTTATTACAGACTGCATTCCCCTTTACACAAATGAATGTGAGTCTGCTTTGGTAGTGTCGTGGGCTAAGTATTGGGCTGCTAACTATAAAGTATTAGTAGTTCAAATCCATCAACTAGTCTTCGGGAGAAAGAGGAGGCTGTATGCTACTGTACAGATTTACAGTCTCGGAAGCCCTATGGTGCAGCTCTCCTCGGGTCCCTATGACTCTCAATCGCAGCGGTGTGGGAGATTTTGGACCCTCTAGTTAGTGCATGAGGAGCCCTCGTGGCATAGTGGTTACAGATTGCAAAGTTGCACATCAGCCACACCAAGGGAGAGAGACAGGGGTTTTTCCTCCCGTAAAGAGTTACAGTCTCGGAGACTCACAGGGGCAGTTAGTTCTACCCTGTCCTATGGGGTCATCCTGGCATCAACTCAACGGCAGTGAGTTTGATTCTTTTGAGTGACTGCATCAGGTTACCTTTCCTGAGATGCGTGTACCTCCCCTTCTGGAAAACCTATCATGGTTCCCTATTGAAAACAGAAAACCCAACCTCTGCAGCTCAGCATGAAAGCAGCGAGCGTCACCCTGGTGACAGCATGCTTGTCTGAGTGGAACTGTGCTCTACTGGGTTTTCCGTGGTGGACAGTGTGACCCTGTATTCTCTTACTCCCCCCGCCTTGCTCCTTCTGTTGCCTCACGCTACCTGCAACTCTTGACAATGGAACTGCTTTCCGTTTCCCCTAAGTGTCCTAACCCTGTGCCCTTTCCTGGGCTGCCTCCTCGGCAGTGCCTTCTCTCTGGCTTCGCTGGATTCTGCTCTCTTTCAAAGCTCCTTCCCCTGCCACTGGGTCGCAGGACCCTCCAGACCTCTTCCCAGCTTCCCCACCAGCTTCCTTGTTTGAAGGCCCCCAGCCTTTCGTGTGCTCCTCGCAAGGGCCTCTCACCACTTCCTGGGGATTCTCGCTTTGTCTCCCCAGCCAGGGGAAGTCCTCCCTGAGGTCAAGCATTTTGTGGGATGTGGGCTGGGCCCTGAACGGTGTTCTGTCGCAGTGAGCACTGGATGCAGAGCAGCCGAGGGCATGCAACAGCCCTAGTGGAGTGACAGGGGCGCTGTCCTGGGGCTCGGAGAAGCTGCTCCTGGCCCGGACATAGCTGTCACTGCCACTGGCGGCAGGCCCCTGGCTCCTCCCCAGGCCTCACATGCTCACTTATAGAATGGGGGAGCTGGGCTAGCTGAGTGGCGCTCCTCCTGGAGTGTGCATAACCACTTTCTGGGGAACGTGGTTAAAACATATACTACAGGCCTCCAGAAGAGAATCACAATCTGGCATGGGCCTGGGATGGGGTGGGGGTGGAATCTGCATAATTCACACCCGTCCAGTGCTTTTCTGATGCAGGTGATTCTCTGACTACCCTCTGAATAACCATGGCCCAGGTAGACTTTGAGGCAGGTTCCTCCCAACTCTGAGAGAGGCTGGCAGAGCTACAGGGGGAGGAAGGAGGCGATGGAGCTGTGCTTACAGTGGAGTCTTCATCACCACCAGCACCACCATTATCACCATCACCACCATCACCCTGATCACCATCATCACCACCATCACTACCATCACCATCACCATAATCACCATGATCACCACCACCACCATCACCATCATCACCACCATCACCACCATCACCATCACCATGATCACCATGATCACCACCACCACCACCATCATCATCACCATCACCATCACCATAATCACCATCATCACCATCATCACCACCATCATCATCATCATCACCATCACCACCATCACCATCATCACCATCACCATAATCACCATCATCACCACCACCACCATCATCATCATCACCACCATCACCATAATCACCATCATCACCACCATCATCGTCACCATCACCACCATCACCATCACCACCACCAGTACCATATCTCCATCACCATGATCACCATCAATCACTGCCTTCACCATTACCAGCAAAGCCATCACCACGTCCCAGTGCCAACCGAGAAGCTCAGTGCTAAGTGCTCCAGGGCTGTGTGAACACCACTTAGACACTGCTGCTTCTCATCTAACCAGAGCCTGTCAGGATGGTCCCACGAGGGTGGAAGGCAGCAGAGCGAGGGGAGCCTCCTTTGCTGGCCATGCCTCAAAGAAGATCCGGGGCTCTAAGTGCATAGATGACCATTTCCTGAGTCCCCTGCTGTCTGGAGTGAGCCTGCACCTCCCCTGCAGAGCCCGGAGAACACAAGCCTTCACCGTTCCTTCCTCCATCCAAGCACCTGGGCTGCAGGCTCCCTTCTGACTGGACATCAAGTCAGAATTTGATCCAGGCCAATGAGCATGTGTTTTCTGTTTTCACAAAACAAAGATTTTCTTTTCCTTCTCCTCCCCAACCTAAATGCCTGTGAAAACAGCGTGCGTAGCTGAGCCTCAGGCCAATTTGTGTCTTTGTGCTCAGCACACATACTCCATCTTTCACACCACAAACAGCTTTGCTCAGGAAAAATATGTTTTCTCTCTGAAAACTGCCATTTTAGGGCAACACATAGAAGGCTCACCAAAAAAAAAAAAGACGATTTCACTTTTCCTTCCCCTGGAAAAACCCACCAAGATGTTGTTTTCCCTGGCTTTTTCTGGAGGGGAGATATTTTCGACAGCTTTCCTCGCTAATCTGGCTCTCAGCCCGCTTCTGCTGCCAACTTGTAAAGGAAGCGAAGGGAAAACTAGATGAGCAAAGGCAAGCTCCTTCTCCAGGGGCCCAAGACCCTAGGATCCAGCAGTATTGTGGGACGTGAGGGGTGATGGAGTCATTCACCTGCCCAGTGAGAGGACCCCCGTCTCTCAAGTCCTGAATGGGAAGCACCCCACTTTGGAAACAGCTCAGCTCCCTGTGCTCATTCGACAAGCTTGCTTCAAGATTTCCTTTTCACACGCTGGGTACTACAGGGCTGCAAAAATAGATCCGGTTGGATTCTGCCTCTCCAACCCTCTCCCGTCTAGCACAGGCGTGCAGGCGAGAGGGTGACCGAGGCACACGGATGCAGTGCTAGTTCATTTTAGCTGGAAGAGGCAGGGAAGGTTTGGAGGAAGAAGTGGCATGGAAACTGAGCCTGAACTTCCCAACCAGGTTCTTTTCCCTTTATGCGGATGCCTGCCTCCATTGTGCTGCCTCTGCTCTCTGGCCCAGCTCAGCCTCCCAGGAGCCCCCACTTATCTGTGTGACAGCCCTTCGGGAGCTAGCAGACCACTGAAGAGGGTCACATGCTATGGTCTGAATTGTGTTTGCCAGCATAAGTGTTGCGAATCCTCACCCCTGTGTGGGTAGAATCCCACTTGGGGGTGGGTGCTCCTGATTATACTAATGAGATAGTATTGGGGTTGGGTGGGTTTTGAGATAGGACAGAAGTTAAAGAAGCCAATAATAATCTAGAGATGGGGGAAGAGAGATATCACACCCCATGGAGATCACCGAGGACCCATTGAGCCTTCCTTAGAACTGAGAGCACGCATTCGGCTAGGCAAGGCAGTGCCCTCGATAGGGATGGGCAGCCTCCTGAACTGTGACAAGTGAACTTTCTGTGATAGCAGCTACTAGATACTGAAGACACCCAGGGTCTTTGCTTTTCTGGGCTCGTTTCCTGAACTCTCACAGCCTCACTGCTCTGTTCTCCTGACTCGATCCCTGGCAGATCCCTACCAGTATAGGCTCTGACTACCCTGAGCTACTAGCCCCTGTGAGAAATGCTTGTCTTTTCATCTTGGGATTGAGAGAGCCAGCGTTGTAGACCACTGTAAACCATACTGTCCCGCATCCTTCTAGATGTGCCACCACCCACTGAGGAAGCTCAAGCACAAACACATGTTTCATGAAGTATCTCGCGGCACGAGTGTTGCTTGACTTTGGGATCACACTGGATGTGGGGGTGGAAGTGTAAAGGCGTCTGGGCAGGTATCCTATACTTTCTCTGGCCCCAGATGTTGCCATAGCTGTAGCTTTTCTCAGTATTCCTCTCTCCCTTCCTATCCCAGTTTCACAACCAAATTGGCCTAGCTTGAGTCAGGAATCCATCCTTGATCTGATCAACAGAGGCCAGTGTGTCATCTCAAAGTAGGCAATCTGGAACCCAACCCCAGAGAAAATAGGAAGAGAAGGGAGACTCACACGAGCCAGGGAGATAGCCAGCAAGCGGCCACTCTGCCACAGCTGCCCTTTACTAGCTATGTGACCTCTTAGGGCTTGTTTTCTTTTTAGAACAGTAGTTTCTTTCTTTTAAACAATCAGAACCGTCTCATTGACATATCATTCACATCATACAATTCAGTGGTTTAAATATAGCTAAGATATATTTGAGCGATCATCACCACAATCAATTTTAGAACATTTTTTTCATTCTTGTACTCATTATTATAAACTCCCCACTTCCCTCCAAACTCCCCTGCCATATTATTAATCTTACTCTCTCCATAGAAATTCAAAGAAAGCAGAAAATAATAAGAACTAAAACAAATTTAAGATGGATCAAAAGGAAAAAACAAATGATAAACTGTTAAATTTTAACCTATCTACACCGATCTACTTCCTAATGCACTGATAGCAAAGCTATTCACACCTCTGGCCCATGGTCAAAGGGGATTCATCAGAGGCTTAATCCATGTGGGGACTCTGAACAGGGACTCTGAACTTTCATTGTCATCTAGAGCCCTGTGCAAGCTGGGTGCTCAGAATGTAAACTCTGATTTGTTCCTCTGATTTGGAGTTTTATTATTTACGATCCATTGATCACACAGACTGGTATGCTTCTTCCATGCGGACTGAGCGGGTACCTCCCTAAGATGGCTGCTTGAAGATCCCAGTCACTAGACTTCCTGATAGCCAGGCACCATCAATCTCTTCACCACAGTTTGCTATAGCACCTGTATCTTCAGTGAATCGCCTCAGGAGGGCAAGCATCAAGTAGGGCCACATCATAAGAATAATTTTTCTTAGATTAGGGATTACTATTCTGTGTGAGCTCAAAAGCCACTCATCTATCTGTGGTTTATATATCTCCCAGTCTACTTTAGAGACATTGTCCTTTTATTGAGGTATATTATAAAAAATCCCCATGGGGCATATGGTACTTCTAGTAATAGGTTAGCCAATAGTATAGAATTTAAAATACTGTTGAGAAAAGGAAAATCTATATATATAAGACAGCTTTTTAGATTACAATACATGGATTGTTGACTTATCCAGATTAAAAACTTAAGTGACTAGATACTGTCATGCTTTACAAAAACCACGAGGTTGGCATTAGGGCATACCTTTCAGAAATATTCATTCACTAAACAGTGTGCCTCCTGCTGTACTAAGACATGACCATGTGAGCTCTTTTCATCACAGTTTTCTAATGTTAAAAATGGTTATAAGACTACCTCCTTCATTGTTTTAATAACTAAATGAGATGGCACATAGAACAGTTAACATAAGACTTGACAGAGGGTTCAGGTTTTTGAAAGGGCAGCAACATCCGTGCTTGATGGATCTGCAGGTGTGCACTCAGGATTGTGGGGTACCCTATTGGTGCCCTGGTTGTAGAATACCATGTTGGTGCATAAGAGACCCAGCTAACAGGCTAGAGGTTGATGGTTTCTAACGAGATAGAACAAAACCCGAAAAAGAAACCACCACATGACGAGTCTTGCTCTGGGGGGCAGTCTGGAACGACCGGTCCCAGGTGGGTTGGAATTATGTGCGACTGGATTTAGGACCAATCTGAAGGAAGGATTTGGAATTATGTGTGGCTGGATATAGGGCAGTCTGGAAGGAAGGACTATCGGTGTCCAGATGGAAAGAGAAGAAGGATGAGGACATTTCCAGTAAGGGGACAGCATGTGAAACCTCTCAGAGGTGGAAATGTATCTAGCTGGGCCCCACAACCGAGAGGGGGTGCCTGAGCAGGAGCAGGATTCTGTGCCCTGGGACATGTGCAGAGTGAGCTCGGGCAGCACTGGGTGGGAGTGCACATTACCATGGACTGTGACTACTGATTAAAGAGTGAGCTTTAGGTTGTAGAGTGAGGTGCATGGTGTAGGTAGAACCATTTTTGCTCATCAGTGTGTAAGATGGGTTTGGATATAGGAAGACTGAAGTAGTGGAGCCCAGTTTGAATAGTATAGCTGTTTCATTGGGAATGAAACATAGCTTGGACCCCAGTAATGGGGCAAAGCTTGAAAGGAAAAGATTGACTAAAGCAAGTTTTAAAGGAAAAATTTAGAGGTAGTAATATGGGTATTTGAATTAGAGTATTGGCAAAGAGTATTGACTATACCACTTACTGCCAAAAGCATAAACAAACTTATCTTGGAAGAAATAAAGCCAAAATGCTCCTTGGACACTAGGATGATGCACTATTTTCCAGGATCAGTCCCTGGATAAACATCATGCTTGGTAAAGTAGAGGGTGGAGAAGAGAAGAGGAAGACTCTCGATGGGATGGATGACGGAGTGGCGGCCACAGTTTGAGGGTGGAGAAGGACTGAGCACCCTGCCAATCTGTCACCCAGGCAGAACTGACCCAACAGCTCCTAACAACAATAGCGCTTTGCGGAAGAGAGTGAAGTTAGAGAATCCCAGACTGGGGAAATCAAGCAGAAGGGGGAATTACTACTGTGTTAAAATGCAGATAAGGGTGACTTGGCCAGGGGCCACACTGAGGACATGTTTTCACATGGTGAATTTGGTGGGGAGCAAGAGCCTTCTAAGGAGCTCGGGTAGTGCAATGGTTAATTGCTTGGTTACTTACAGAAGAGGTAACAGTTCAAATCCACTCAGTGGATCTACAAGAGGAAACCAGGCCATGTGCTTCCACAAAGACTGCAGTCAAGAAAACTCTGTAGGGGGGGGGGGGGGGGTCTGTTCTTCCTAGAGGGTCCCTGTGAGTCGGACCTGCCCCTGTCTGTCAGTTTGTCATACTATGGTGACTTGTGTGTTGCTGTGATTCTGGAAACCACCCATAAAATCTTCTAATGATGCAATTCCAGGCTTGAATTTTTTCTTTAGTTCTTTCAGTGTAAGATATATCAAGCATGTGCTGCCTTTTTTATTGGCTAACTCTAGGTCTTTGCATATTTCATTTTAATATTTGACTTTGACCTCTCAGGCTGCCCTTCTAAATTTTCTGTTTAGCTCCTTGATGATATCATTTCTTCCATTTGCCTTAGCTACTCTATGACTAAGAGTAAATTCCAGAGTCTCTTCTTTGACCATTTATTTCTTTCCTGTCTTTTTAATGACCTTTGAACTGTGCGTCTGAAAGGTCAGTAGTTCAAAACCATCAGCTCCTCTGTGGGAGAAAGATAGGGCTTTCTACTCCTGTAAACAGTGGCAGTCTCGGAAACTCTAATGGAAAGTTCAACCTTGTCCTGTAGGGTCACTATGAATTGGCATCGGCTCAATGGCAGTGAGTGAGTTTGAATTTTAGTTTTTTGCTTTTTCCATGTAGGATGTTCTAGATGGGAGGGATACACTCAAGGTTGTATTTTGGCTCTTGTGGACTTGTTTCCATTTGGTCACTTTCAACCTGAACTTACATATGAGCAATTTATGGCTTGTTCCATAGTTGGTCCTTAGCCTGGTTTTGGTGACTGATATTAAGCTTCTTTATCATCTCTTCCAACAGATATAGTCCATTAGATTTCTGTGTTCCATCTGGAGAAGTACACATGTATAGTCACCTTTTGTGTTGTTGAAAAATATATTTGCTATAAGCAAATTGTTGGTCTTGCAAAATTCTATCATGTGATCTCCAGCTTCATTTCTATCACCAAGACTACATTTTCCAACTACTGTTCCTTCCTCTTTGTTTCCAACTTTGCATTCCAATCACCAATAATTATCAGTGCATCTTGAGTAAATGGTTGATCAACTTCAGACTGAAGAAGTTGGTAGAATTCTTGAAGTCCTTCAGTGCTAGCTTTTGTGGTTGGTGCATACATTTGAATGATAGTTGTAGTGATTGGATCTCCTCGAAGGCGGACAGATACAACCCTATCACAGACAGCGTCATATGCCAAGAAAACTCTTGAAATGGGGTGTCCCCCCCCTTACTGGTAGCCTATTTATTTATTTTATTATTAAATAATCATTTTATTAGGGGTTCATACAACTCATCACAATCTGTACATACGTCATTTGTGTCCAGCGCATGAGTACATATGTTGACTTCATCATTCTCACAACACCCGCTTTCCACTTGAGCCCTTGGTGTCAGCTCATTTTTGAAATGAGTTTTTTGATGATGAAGGCAACACATTCCTCTTGATAGTGTCATTCCTGACCTAGTAAGCCATATGATTGTCTGATGTAAAATGGCCAACACTAGTCCACTTCAGCTCACTAAAGCCTCGAGCATCCATCTTTATGTGTTCTATATCATTTTTAACGACTTCCCGTTTTCTTAGAGTCATACTTTGTCCATCCCAAGTTCCAATGACCGGTTTTTGCAGCGGCTTCTTCTCATTTGGAGGTGAGCTCCATCAGCAAATGAAGGTCCCAAAGGGTTTACTCTCCCAGGCTTTACTTCATCTACATCGTCATGGCGGACTCTGCTTTGAGAAGGCAGCTCTCACGCAGTCATATTTTGAGTGCCTCCCATCCCGAGGGGTCCTCTTCTGGCACTCTCTCTAACAATGTTCTCCTTCTAGTTGTTAAGCTTTCAGGGACCGTCCATATTTTGATGCTACCCCCCATAGGGTTTCCAGTGGCTAACGCTTTTGAAGTGGCCAGCCTATTCTTTCTGTGTAGTCTGTTCTTAGCCTGGGAGCTCTGCTGAAACCTGTTCACTTTGGGTGACTCTGCTGGTATTTGAAGTTCCAGTGACATCTCACCTATAGTTGTCATAGGGAGCAATGTTGGGAGCATTGCCAGGCAAGTGAGGTATGGCCCTGGCTTTACTTTGTTCCCAATTGAATAAGATGGCAAGACACATAACAGAAAGGAGCCCAGACTCAGTCTTTCACAAAGACTCATAGTCAGGTAGTCCCAGTTCCTGGGAATCTAGTCTGACGGACAATGGTGGGCAATATGTCACAATGGAATCGTGCGCCACCGGGCTTTCAGGGGCAGCTTTTTCAGCAGTGGATCACCAGGCATTTCTTCTGAAGCTTGGACTCCAAGGTTGGACTTCAGCATCCAACCTTTCACTTATCAGACAAGCCTGTTAATCATTTGTACCATGCAGGGATTCCTGCACGGAGTATAGCATTCAGCTCAGCAAAAGCAGAGGGAACTCATTAAGCAATCATTTCAGGACTCTGCGCCAGCCCTGTAGTGTCAGCTACGGGCAGTGCAAAAAGTAAGGCCCCCAGGGGCTCATAGCACCGAGCTTGGCACCAGCACTAAAGGACACTAACTGCAGCACAGGAGAAGGGGAACGCCCAGAGGGTGACAGTCCTGCCCCCACTGTGGGAGGGCACTGAGGAGCCTAGCCTCCTAAGCTGTATCTATGGATCTTGAATAGAGGGAGAGGGTCTTTTTTAGGCGACATCATATCATGATGGTTGTGCACATTTGGCAAACATCAGATGCACATGAAACAGACTCTTTGCTGAAGCCATGATACTGTGTTTTCTTTTTTTTTTTTTGATACTGTGTTTTCTTTCCGTCTTTTCCTAACAACTATGTTAGGCAGGTGTGACCTCCATGGTACAGATGAGGAAGCTGGTGGAGAGCGTGCAGGGTAACCAGTCCAAGGCCACACAGCCAGTTTGTGGTGGGATTGTGGGGGACGAGGAGCAGGAGTAAGGACTTTCAGTACTCGGTCCCAACCCCATCATTCAAATGCATCAACCCGATTTCAGTTGTCCTTATTCATTGTCTTGCTCTGGCATGCCTATGAGGTCATTGAAAATATCAGGGCTTGGATCAAGCACACTTGAGTTCTCAAAGTGCCATCTTGTTTTGCTGCTTTGTTCTAGTTATTGTCGTGAGCAGTTTGGCTTGAAGTATTAGAGCAAAATACAGATATGCAGTTGGAAACAGGAGCTGTATTTTTAAAATTTCTAAGGTCTTTTGAGAAAGATTCACCCAGTGCCATGTGTTGTTTGATTTCTTGATCACTGCTCAAGTGGTGTTGAGTGTGTATCCAAATAAAATGCAACCCTTGACAACTTCCATCCTTTTGCCCTTTACCCCGATGTTGTTTGGTGATCCACTTGTGAGAATTGCTTGTTTATGTTGAGCTGTAGTTCATGCTGAAGGCTATAGTCTTTGAGCTTAATCAATAAAACCTTTAAGACCTCTTGACTTCCACCAAGTATGGTTGGTGGCTATCCCATCTGCATATCCCTGGTTGTCGGTCGGTCGAGCTTCCTTCACTTCTGTCACATTCTTCGTGTAGTCCGGCTTTTCGGATTATTTGCTCAGCATACAGTTTGATTGCGAATGGTGGAAGGATACAACCTTGATGAATACCACTCCTGATTTAAAACAACATTTCCGTTTCCTGTTCAAACAACTGCGTCTTGGTCTATGCAGAGGTACTACATGCATGGTCTGGAATTCCCATTCTTTTCAATATTATCCATCATTTGTTCTGATTCATACTATCAAGTGCCTTTCCATAGTCAATAAAACATGGGTACACGTCTTTCTGGTACTCTCTGCTTTCAGTCAAGATCTGTCATTAGCCTTGACATCCCTTGTTCCATGTCCTTTTCTGAATTGGGTTTGAATCTGGCAATTCCCTGTCCATTTTTTGTTGCAACCATTTTTGAATGATCTTCAGCAAAATGTTACTTGCATGTGATTTGAAGGATATGTTTGCAGTTTCTCTTCTTCCCTCTCTAGGTGGGGGTGATAGTATCCCACCCCAGAGCTTCTCTAATTACGCATCCGGTCACATTCCACCTTGCATGCATTTGTGTTATTAGATCAAGAGCTTTATTACACGCACTGAGATTGTATATTCAAAAAGTCTAGCTCATGAGCTCGCAAACTTGCACACACAGATCCATGCAAATACAAGAATTAGTCCTTCGTTCCTGAAGCAATGTGTGTCCACTTTTGGTGTAGTTACTAAGTCTGCCAGGCCTTATGATTAGTGGTATCAATATCTGTCCCATTTGCCTCTCTAAGCTTCTTTGAGGGAAGGAACCATGTCTCCATAATCCTTCTATCTTCCCACCAGCCCCTCCCTGCATCCCAGGTGTCTAACTCACAACTGGCCCTAGTAGAGATTCAACAGGAATTTTTGAATAGACTTTATGCACCAAAGGTATCATTCCTTTTGGAAGGAAAGTATATTATAATCAAAAGGCTATAAAGCCAGGTGATTTTAAAATGTGCTTAAAGGCATCAGGGACATCAAATGCATCCTCTGAAGTCTTTATTTATGTCGACATGAATCTGGCAGGGGTGAGTGCAGAGCCCTGGCAGACGGGTGCATGTTGTGGGGGTGTGGCAGGAACCAAAGTGTCAGGCAATTTCTCCCAGGTGTTTCAACTTCTGACAAAATAAATTCTGTCCATCCCCATACGACACAATTCTATTGGCTCAAAATCCTTATAGACGATGAAACCCTTCATTCTTCTTCCTATTCACTTCAGAGCCATCTTCTGGGGGAAAATTTGACTTCTCAGCTCCCCCTGGGGGCTTTGGTTATTGGGAACTGCAAGGATGAGGAGCAGGCCTTGACCAGCAGAATGACGACTGCCCTGCAAGTTCCCAGGGCTCAAAGCTGCCACCCTTTGCAGAAAGCCATCTGCCCAACGGTCACAGACTCAAGCTCACTGCCACGGAGTCGCTTCTGGCTGATGGAGAGCCTGGGGGACAGAGTACAACTGGCCTTGGGGGTTTCCCAGATTGTACATCTTTGCGGGACTAGAAGGCTTCATCTTTCTCCTGCAGAGTGGCTGGTGGTTTTGAACTTCAGCCTTGTGGTTAGCAGTTCTGGCTCTCTTCGTCTTCCGTGGGATCCAGTAGAGGTGCCATCTTTTAGCAGGTGATGGAAATGGAGCCTCCGAGGGGAAGTCAAGGTGGCTTGGCTTCAAGGGGGATGGCATTTTCAGGAGAGGACATGAAGACACGAGGAGGCGGCCAGGGCCGTCAGATACTTGGTGGGTTGCAATGTATGCATTTGTCAATGGCCATATTAAGAGTAACCATTTGTTGAGCACTTCCAGGTACCAGGCACTACCAGGTACTCAGCACATTGCTGAGTTACACCACTGCATCGTCTGAGCAGCCCTACCACCGAGGTTCTGTGCTAGGGCCCTTGACTGAAGAGGATAGGCTCAGAGAGTGGGCAACTTGTCCAGGGTGGGTGACGTCAGAGTTGGGAGTCCAACCTCCATCTGTCTGTCTTCAAAGCCTATGGTCTCAGCTACAATGCATGTCTGCCCCCTTGCAAAGTCGTGCCTCTCTTGCATGGTTCATTATGTATCCCCACAAAATGGGCAGTTTTGGAAAGATGAGAAAAGGAGAGAGAGTTGAGTTATTTGTCTCAGGCCACTGGAATTTGGGAAGTTGTAATTTCATGGGAAGGAGAATGGAAGCTTCTTGGGCTCCTTGCGGAGAGTCTTTCTGGGGCAAACCCCCCGTGGGACTGCCTGGTGGAAGGTCATCTTCCTCACGTGGCTGTGAGTGAGGAGGGCTGCCTTCATCTTGTCACTGTGTTGTTCGCTGCTGTGGAGGTGGGCCCAACTCCTGGCAACACCGTTCACAGAATGCTGCCCCAGCTCGTGCCATCCTTGTGATTGGCTGAGGATGTGCAATCATTCTGTTTTTGCAGCTCTGCAACAGGTTCCCCATTAGGCTGCTAACTACATGGACAGCAGTTTGAAATCACCAACGACCATACGGGAGCAAGATGAGGCTTTCTACTTCTGTAAAGATAGACAGTTTTGGAAATCCACAGGACAGTTCTTCTACCCTGCCCTATATGGTTGCTATGAATCCGAATTGATTCCAGGGCAATAAGTAGTCAATAGGCATGGGAATTCACCAAGGAAGAGACAGAATTGTCCTGCTTAAAAAAAACCAAACAGTCACTCTACCTGCTGACAGCTGCAGGAATCTTTGGCATTTGTTCTTCAAAGAGTTTGTTCATTTATTTATTGAACACGTTATTTCTTGAATGTCTTCTGTTGCGGGCATTGTGCAGGGCTGTGGGATACAGGCACTTGTATTTTAGAAATGGAAACCCAACGATAGCAATTCTTTTTCAAACCATGTTTACTCTAGGCAAATTTCTGGAATGTTCCGTTTCTCTCTCTTGGCAGTTCTTTCTTTTGTTCATGATGCATCCCGAGTGCCCAGTCTAGTGAGTGACACATGGAAGGGAATAAGTAGGTGATGAGTAAGTGAACGAATGGACAAAGGTCTAGTCTACTAGGGTCAAGGAGGGCACATCTTTCTGTATGAACATCAGTGTCTGTGTGGAGCAGTGCTTTGGACAGAGTTGTCATTAGTAAATACTTGTTGCTCAGATGTGTACAAATTATGACCTTTCTCTTGAACATCATTAGACAGAGAAGAAGCTGGGGACTGGGACTAAGAAAGGGGTGGGATTGGAAACGGGAACATAGGAAGGAGGGATGGCTGAGCAAGAACCGGAAGGATGTGGAGTGAAATCAGGTGTGAAACGAAGGCACATCCATGTTTTGTGGGGTCTTTTACAGTTTGGAGCCCAGCATGCCCCTATGTGAACTAGGGCCTTGGGAGGGGCCCATGCAACTTAGGGGCCCCAAAGCATTAATTTAATTAGTGCTATGGTAAAGCACTTCTAGGAGAAATTTAAGACACCTGAGAGAATGGGTCCCCAGGCTCAGAGCAGTTTGGAGGGTGTGAGCTGATTGGTGTTTGAGAAGGACTGAAGGCTTATCCTTTGGGTCTGAATCCCTGTGAATGGCTCTGGGGGGTAGGAGTCAACATCCCAAAGCATGAAATTGAAGCAGTAGTAAACCACATCCAAACACACATACACAAACACATACATGCACACACATACATACACATACACACACTTCTTGATAGACATGTCTGCAACCAGGTAAAAATAATTTATTAATATTTCATTGAAATTATGAGGGAGGGTCAGGAATCAGAAGATCCAAAACAAGTAATCTTATCGATGTGAACGAGGAGGGGCAGAGTGGAGACCCAAAGCCCATCTGTAGACAATTGGACATCCTCTTACAGAAGGGTCACAAGGAAGGGACAAGCCAGCCAGGGTGCAGTATAGCACCAACAAAATGCAACATCCCTCTAGTTCTCTAATGCTTCCTCCCCTCCACTATCATGACCCCAGTTCTACCTTACAAATCGGGCTAGAACAGTGCATGTACACAGGTACAGATAAGAGCTCTGGACCACAGATAAATCCCTCAGGCATAATAATGGGAGCAGTGACATCATGAGGGTAGGGGGAAGTTGGGGGGAGGAAGGGGGAACGGATCATAATGATCAACATAACATCCCCGCCCCCACCTCAGGGTGGGTGACAAAAAACAGAAACATGGGTGAAGGGAGAGAGCGGATAGTGTAAGATATGAAAATAATAATAATTTATATTTATCAAGGGTTCATGAGGGTGGGAGGGTGAGGGAGGGAGAATAAAATGAGGAACTGATACCAAGGGCTCCAGCAGAAAGAAAATGTTTTGAAAAGGATGAGGGCAACATATGTATAAATGTGCTTGACACAATGGATGTATGGATTGTTATCAGAGCTATAAAAGCCGCCAATAAAATGATTAAAAAGGAAATGAGGGAGGGAATTTCCAAACAGCTTCTATGGAGCAAAGATGGGATTTGGAAACTAATTGTACATCATCTTTAATGAGTGATTTCCGATGTCCTTGGTAGAGGGCCGTCTCCGCGATGTTAGCATGTATGTGAAGAAATACTTCACGAGCTTTCGTAAGTTCCTTTGTGATCACGATCCGACCCCCTTTTTCTTCTTGTAAGGTTTTACATGCCTCTGCTGTGCAGTTTCCCACCATCGGGGGCTTTGGGCCTCCAGCCCCTTCCCCCCTGAAGCCCATGTGCCTGAGGGTAGAGAGAGGGACTTCAGTGGAGTTGGTCGGAGCACCGGGTAGTGCAGAGGGAGGAGAGCAGAAGCGTCAGCGGAGGGAGGACACAAACAGCTTGGTGGAGAAGGTGCCTTCGGGAACACAGAGCAGAAAAACGGCTTTCCAATAAATAGATCCTTCTCTGCTTGTCCATTTCCTCAACCGGAAGCAGACAAGTGGACTAGGAGAGCTTTATGCTCCCTCCCACCATTATCCCAGGGAACAGTCTTCCATTCCAGAAGAGAAAGCTTCGCTTTAAGCCCACCTACAGGAGCACCCC